>NC_050443.1:41259353-42459353 GCF_903995425.1 Onychomys torridus
AGAGAAACCACATGGAAGACTGGGTTCCCCTTGTGAGCCTCTTCCCTTCCACCTGCAGACGTTCCTTCAGTGGAAAACCAACTATAAGGTAGTTCAAGAGGCTTTTCACAGTTTTGAATGTACTAGAATTTTCCTACAGGTCATTGTGCATGCTGAGTTCCATGAGTAAATAATTGTATGTAAAGGAAGATTCAGAAACGGATTTAAAAGGAACTATTTCAATTTGATTCTGAAGACTGGTGTTCTCTGAAAAAAATATTTTCATAACATCTAGGATGGCAATAGCACTATATAAATAAATGTTGACCAAATTAGGTGGCCTGAAGGGTTGTACTTGCTATGTACACATCTTTTTTTAGAAAAGGTTTTATATGGCAGCCAACAGCTGGCCTGGAACTGACTACCTAGTCCAAGTTGGCCAGAAACTTGCGACAGTTCTCACCTCAGGTAATGCAAGTGTGAGCCACAAGTCTGCACTCTCCTCTCCTCTCCTCTCCTCTCCTCTCCTCTCCTCTCCTCTCCTCTCCTCTCCTCTCCTCTCCTCTCCTCTCCTCTCCTCTCCTCGCCTCGCCTCTCTTCCCTCCTTTCTTCCCTCCCTCCTTCCCTTCTTCCTTCCTTCCTTCCTTTGTGACTGAAACATAGTAACATAAACTTACCTTACTTTTGTTCAGATCCAGAAATTTGCATGTTTGGAAAATATCTCTTCATCACCACTTCTCCATTCATGGAGATTTTGGCCCAATAGAGGGTAAACACAGATTTGTATCCTCAGTGCAATGCTGGCTCAGCCAGGACCCGCCTTACATGCACTCAATGCTTAAGCAAACTAAGGGATCAAACCAGAATGCTTTTTTTCTCTTGGAAATTATTTTATTGGCAGAGAGTTTTTCATAACTGACAAACCCCAGGTAATGTACATATTTCTAAGTATTCATTTTAAATTAAATTCATGGGCTTGAGTCAGTGACTCTCCTGACTTAGAGGGTGATGGGGGAACTGATCTCAGTGGAATAGTTTCAAACCTAAATATAAAGGTACTTTCTGTGCTGGAGCTTACTATTAAAGCCCTAATACTTGACATTCACCTCCACATAGGACTAATTATTCCATTTGAGTTGAAGGTTAATTCCTAATGTTGCTCTACATTGAAATCCACTCTTGAGATAAGAAATGTTCCCTTCTAAGTCTTTTAAAATAAAAGTTGGAAAGGAGAACCCAGAAAGGAGATAATGATGTTCAAGCCCCAGACAGAACTTGGGGGAGACCTTCAAAGGTTGGAAGCTGGGGAGGGAATGCATTAGGAGAGAAGAAAGGCCAGTGGCCCCTTAGACAAGGAACCTTACTTGATGACAGAATGGCTTGCACACACCTGGTCTGCTTCCAGTGAGCACTGAAACAGAAAGAGAGAGGAAGTGTGGAGAGGGGTGGGTAGGATGAAGCCCTGCTCCTCTGAAAGAGAGAGCTCAAACCCCAAGCCTGCAGCTTTGGAAAGGATATCAGTAGAGTGGGTGCTAGGACTATGCTAGAAATAGATCCTGCAGAGTGGGGACGAGCTTGTGTGAGGAATGAGATGCAGTTCACCTCAGATCTGATTACCATGTATGGATTTGGTATGGCTCAAGCCCTCCAGCTCTCCACTGGGATTTTGAAGCCTTTTAGCTGGATATAAAGTTATAAACAGATTTACAAGGCTTTCTTAACAGATCCCTGTGAGCTGCTACTGATTGCTGGGGAGGCTCCTTCAGCCAGCCAGTGTGGGGCCTCAGTAAAGACAGCATGGCTTTCAGAAGGATTGGGGCTGGAGTAGAACCCAGGACCCACACCAAAGATGGTCCTTTGGTCTCAGTTTTCCAGATCTGCAAAATGAGAATATGGAACAAGAGGTCAATAGACTTAATTTTCGTGGACATAAGGGTTGTTCCTGAGAATTAAAATCATTTCAGATACCCTGATTCTTAACTCATGAAGAGTCACTTGGAAAACACCTGTGTTCATCATGATGAGCAGTGAGAAATATTTCTTGTGCTCCAGGATTTTCTTCTGCAGTCTTCTGTTACAGGAGCTTGTGTTGGGGGAAGGCATTTACATATGTTTAGGTGCAGTTCTGAGCTGGATCAGGTAGTGTATTGCTGTGATTCTACACTTGGGAGGCAGAGACAGGAGGATCATCTCAGGTTGAGGCCAGCCAGGGATACACAGTGCCACCTTGTCTTAGAAGCAAACAACTTTGGTGTGCCTGAAGATTGCTTTTGAACTAGAATTAGAGACTCCTACGTTTTGCCCAGTATTCTAACAGGTCATACAAAGTAGCCTCCTAACTCCCAGTGCCAAGGCCTTCAGAACCACCCAGTCATTCTCTAAACTGCTGATCAAAGCTTCATTTTGTTCTGAAGGTCTTCTTTTTGTTAAATGTAAAATGCCTAGTAATGAAATGGTTGAGCTGTTGAATAATACTTTGAGAATGTGGAGTGCTGCCTCCCATTGTTGAAGTTAATAAAATTATTATCCCTAGGGGATAATAACAAAGGGACATAATTGAACTATTCACTAGTATCTGTTATAAGAGTACACTGTAAAATAGTGTCAGCATGACAATAGCACCAGATTCTGGATTAGTGGATCTCAAGATATTTGATCCCCTCTGTGTGGACTTTTTCATCTGGCAGGGAAAATGATGTGGTCAGGTGGTGGTCCAGCCAGAGTGAAGCTGTTTGAGTCAATCTGGGGCCTAGCCATGAGATGCTTTTAGATCAGGAGCATCTGTCCTTCTGATTCTCCAGGGATCCAGAACAAGGTAGGCACTTCACATATTCTGATCATGAGCTGGGCTGGGCTGGACTAGACTCCAGAACTGCCCATAGATCAAGCCAGGCTGCGGCAGAGCAGGTGTGAATGAAGAGATAAAAGAAACTAAAGATTAGACTTCAGCCAGTGGTCCCTTCATGATGCTTGGTGTCCTATCAGAAGTGCAGAAGTCTGTTCTGCACTGCATCAGGACATCAGGGAGAGAGGATCCTATGAGGCATAGAAATTTATTGGTTCAATGGGCCTCAAAGTTCAAGACTGAGGGTCTTGCACCAGCCAAAGGCCCTCTCTATTCCTTATGTCATAGTCGTAGCAGGCAGGGCTTGGGGAGCTAACGGCAGAGAAAGAACTTTCATCTTTATGTGTGTATTCTATACTAGTATAACTGCAGTATGAGAGTGGGGCCACCCAGCCCAGTCATTTCTTCTAGTGCCACAATGGTGTTAAGTTTCAACATGAGCTTTAGAGGGAAACACTGAAATTAAAGCCAGAGATTGCCCTTGAATACTAGTGATGCCCACAGATGTCTTGGGGACAGTCACATCTGCTTCCCCCATCTCAGAAGTGGAAAAATCCCTGTGTGAAATGCACCAGCCCAAGGGACTGGCTGCACTGAAGGCAAAGCCACTACTGGTCCCACATCCATGGGGACACTTTCAGCTTCCTTTGGATTTTCTGTGCAGCTGCACAGCTGTTTTCCTAGAAACTCTACACTGAGCCTATGCCTACTAGTCAGAGCTGCACCTGGAGAGCAGCTGACCTCCCCTTCGGGATTTATCCTCCATAGCCCTTTCCTAGCTCTGGGTTACTTTGCACTCTTCTTTTTCTCAGCAGGAAATCTGATCTCTCTTCCTGGATCTGACTGCTCTGTGGAATTTCTTCTTTCCTGGATGTACTGAGTTTACCTGTGTTCTCCTCCTCACCTTGCCCATCATCTTCCCCAGCACCCATCAGAGGGCCCATTCTCACCTTGTTCCAGGCTATGCTTGACTTGTCTTTTTAAGGCGTCTTTCTCTGCCCACTGCATCAAAAATAGCATTCTTCTGCACCATTACTCTCCATTCTCTCAATCTACTTCATGTTTCCTTTAAAGCAACTGACTTCTATGTATAGCTTTTTGCTTTCCATTTGTTTGACATCCTGGGAGAGGGTCTTGATTGTGCCGGTCTGTTTGAGTGGCTCTTGCGGTGGTACCTGCCCAATGGGGCATCTCAGAAAGCCACCAGTTAAATGAAGCATGTGAGGTCCCTCTAGATTATGCATCACCACTTTACTCCTTTCAACCCCCTTCCCTGTGTTGGCCAGCTTTTCCAAGATGTTTTATCTGTTTCCCTGTCTGTAGTTTTAGTCTCTTTTCTTTGATGTGCAGGCTTTACACGGGACTGCCCAAGTGCCATATGGACATCTGTCCGATTAACTGGCCTCTACGTCACTGACATCCACTTTGTCCTGCTGCTGTGATTCTGTCTATGCCTCTGATCTGCCATGCTTCAGAGCAGCTTGCTCTGTTTCTTTCCCTTCTTCCAGACTGGCTCTTGGTTATTCACTTTCTTCTACAGCAATGGCTCCTCTCTGGAGAGCATAGCTGTGTCTGCAAATGCCTTTCCCTAGATTCTCACTGTACTACAGAATTGTACTGTGTCTCTGTGGTAACCCCTTGCTGGTACTGATTCTGATATTCATGCAACAAGAAGCAGAGGACTGTTCTGGACTGAAAGCTAAGGAATCATGGGCATTTTGGTTGACAGTCACTGTCCCTCAAAGGACTCATAGCCCAACAAGAGGAGATCCCAGGAGGAGGGGATCATGACTGGTGATGCTCTGAGCTGGATGTGAGCTGATGGAGGACCTAGTTGCCCCTGGCATCTGTGGAACCCAGAAAGTCCTGGAGACTCCATCCACAAGCATTGCATTTGGATAGGACTGGACACGTAGTACAGTGAAAGAGCTCTTGCCAGCACATGTGAGGCTTTGGATTTAATTATAGCACTGGCTCTGTGGTGGGGTTGGGGATGTTGTCAGCTGATGACATATATCTAGGACACTACCTGGACATGTATCCTACCAGGACCCAGGTGGCAATCTATGATATTTAGCATCTCTTTGTTTATGCAAGGGTGAGAGGAGATTTTATGGATGGTTGTGGGCAGCTCACCTGCAAGTGCCTGGCCTGGATTCTTTAGATTGATTGTGATGAACATTGTGGGCTTGAAGTGAGAAACTGTAGGTGTGATATGTACTTTCTGTGTTCACCTGTAGACAGATACAGACCACTGCACAGTTCATTCCAACAACCATATATTTATTGGTTATTCACAGTACAAATTTTATTACCAAAAGAATAATGTTCTAGCAAAATGTTGTGTTTAACTTTTTATCTTAAGGACAGACAAAGTAAGCTTGAGGAATTATTTGCTTTTCTGGGTATTTCCAGACAAGTAATTATCTATATTTCCCAACATTAAATAATCTTCAAAAAGTTTCTAAGATGGATGAATTTCTTATTCAATTTCCAAAAATAAATGTTTTCTAAAGACGGAATGAGTTTATATTCCTAGACCTCTAAAGCAAATAATTGAGATTATCTCTCAGTTTCTAAATAGCTCATGTAATTACCTAAAGTATTTTCTTTCAGCCATCTTGTCAAATTCAAGTGGCATTTACTTCCCAAGAACACGATAGTCTTTATCTGATACCATTCATTTTATTTCCATGGAAACATTGTGGGATTCTTTGACCACCATAAGTCATATTAATCAACTGTGGAATTTCTTACTCTTTACGTCTTGAGAGTGCTCTGTTGGATAGACCAAACAAACTAAGTCATCTGTTACTTTAATGTAAGAATTCCTCCTGGCATACCTATTCTTGATAATTGCACATGCCTTTACAGCACATAGGAAGCAGTGCTTCTGGTCTGCACAGCTGACCTATTCCTGGCTTTGACAGCAAGAAATCATGAGTTGAAGGAATAGAGGCCACTGAACCGGAAACACATGACCCAACTGACCATTCATTTCCCTTCTGCAGTTGCCACCAACACTTTTTTTTTTATTAATTTCTAAATAATATTCCCCTTTCCAAAGTCATAGGTATCTAGAACTTTTTGTATAAATAGTGTGAGGTCATAAAACCTGTTGAATTTGGAAAACAACATTCATAAATCAGGGGCATTTTATTATTCCCTGACTTTAAATGGAAATATTAGGGTTTTCTTGGTTCTTTGATACATATGCATAATCAACACATAGTGTATATTATACAGTGCCTATCATACATGTTTACATACATTTATGCACACACATGGCTATGACTGATGGGAAAAGGACTTCTTTGCTCTCTATAGCTGCTGTCTTGGTTGCTTTTCCTACAGCTGTGATAAAATACCCTAAAACAAACAAACAAACAAAAATCAACAACAACCAACAACCAACAACTTAAGGGAGAAATGACTTATTCTAGGTCACATGTTAAGGTACTGTCTATCATGGTGGGGAAGTCAAAGTGGCAGCAGCATGAAGCAGCTGATCGCATCACATCTACAATCAAAAAAAGGAAGGAATTAACATATGTATGCTTGTGCTTGGTACACACACACACACACACACACACACACACACACTGCTCTCTCTTTCTCTCTGTCTTTCTTTGTGTGTGTGTGTGTGTGTGTGTGTGTGTGTGTGTGTGCATCTCTCTCTGTGTGTGTATGTGTTTCTTTTGCTCTTTCTTATCTCACTGTTACATATTCCAAGAAACCTTTTTTTTAAATTTTATTTTATTAACTTTTTTTTCATTTATTTTACACACTGACCGCAGTGTAACCTTCCTCCTCTCCTCCCACTCCATCCCTACCTACTCCCATTTACCCTCCCTCCCTATCCACTCCTCCTCCATCTATATTCAGAATAGAGCAGGCCTCCCATGGGCTTGAACAAAGCATAGCACATCAAAGTTGAGCTAGGATCTAGCTCTCCCCCCTGCATAAAGGCTGGGTGAGGTAACCCATCATGCAGAACAGGTTCCCAAAAGCCAGTTAAGAGTCAGGGACAGGCCCTGATCTCACTGCCAGGAGCCTTCAACAGACAAAGCTTCACAACTGTCACACACATACGGAGATCCTAGGTTGGTCCCATGCAGGCTCCCTAACTGTTGGTCCAGAGTCTATGTGCTCCCAGGAGTTCAAGTCAGCTGTCTCTGTGGGTTCCTCCATCATAACCTTGACCCCCCGCCCTGGTTCATAAAATCCCTCCTCTTTTTCTTCAAGAGAACTCCCAGAGCTGGCCCAGTGCTCGGCTGTGGATCTCTGCATCTGCTACCATCACTTACTGGGTAAAGGCTGTGTGTTGACAATTAGGGTAGTCACCAATTTGATTACAGTAGTTGGCTAGTTCAGGCACTCTCTCCACTATTGCTAGGAATCTGAGCTGGAGTCATCATCCTTGTGGATTCCTGGGTTTCCTTCACACCAGGTTTCTCCCTAACCCTGAAATGCCCACTCCTCACTAAGATGTCTCTTTTGTTACTCTCCCCTTCAGGTCTTCCCCCAATCTGCCTCCCACACCCAGCCTGCCCAACCCACAACCTCAAGTTCCCATACACACATCCCCCTCCACCTCCATCCCATGTTTACCCAGGAGATCTCTTCTACTTCCCCTTTTGAGGGAAATCTATGCATCCCTCTTTGGGCCCTCTTTGTTTCTAGCCTCTCTGGGGCTGTGGATTGTAGGTTGGTTATTCTATATTTACTCCTAATATCCATTTATGAATGAGTACATACCATGTTTGTCTTTCTGGGTCTGGGTTACCTCATGCAGAATGATTTTTCTTTTCTAGTTCCATCCATTTGCCTGCAAATTTTGTAAGGTCACTGTTTTAAACAGCTGAGTAATACTCCATTGTGTAAATGTACCACATTTTCCTTATGCATTCTTCAGTTGAGGGGAATCTAGGTTGTTTCCACATTCTGGCTATTATGAGTAATGCTCACCCTGAGTGAGTGTCCATGTGGTAAGATTGAGTATCTTTTGGGTATATGCCCAAGATTAGTATAGCTGGGTCTTGAGGTAGGTTGATTCTCATTTTTCTGAGAAACCACCATATTGATTGCCAAAGTAGCTGTCCCAATTTGCATTCCCAACAGCAGTGGAGGACTGTTTCCCTTACTCCACATCCTCCAGGAGACCTTTCTTAAGGGATGGTCCTATCTACAATTAAATCAATCTTCCCATGTCAAGTAAAGCATTCAAGATAATCCTCCAGAGGCATGTTCAGAGTCTCATTTCTTAAGTGACTCTAGAACCTGTCAAGTTGACACTTAAAACTATTACATTGCTTATATTGAAGCTGCTTCTAATGGTTTTTTATCTAAACACTCATATAAGTTTTTAACCCCATATACTACATAATATATAAAATTCATGAAAATAGAATCCTCTCACAAATATAGGAATAACATTCTTATGCACATTGACATTTTGGCATGTTGTACAAACAAGAGAGTTTTAAGTTACATACCCCTTCTTGATGTTTAGGGAGGAAGGACATGAATGCCTTTCTAGACCAGCTGAAAGGGCAAAGCAAGTCACAGGGGTCCTACAGTCACTCTATCTAATGGCCTGAAGGATATTCAGGAGAGCTAATGGCTATACCAGTGACACATGTACAGACAAGAATGATGGAAGAATTTAAGCTTGTCTGTAAGGAGACCCAAGAAGTAAGCCAAGAAGAGACTTCCAGCTATAGAGAGTCATCATCAAGAAAGAAAAGCATGAACAGAGGAACATAGAAAGAGAAGGCGTGAAGGAAGAGGGGGATGAAAGAGGAAAATTGTGTGGAGAGAGAAGGCATGAGAGAAGACTAGGCTAGGACAGAGGGGTGTGGCCAGCTACCTCTCCTTCCTCCTACTCATTTTCAGTTCCCTTTGCATTAAACTCATTGTGGATCACAATATATTTCCTGTCCCTGTATTTTGTGCTTTTCTTTCTACTCAGGTTTTCATATGTCTGTCAAACAGCTCACTGCTCTTCACAGCTTACACAAAATGCCACTGTTGAAAGGGCCCCCTCATGTCTTTCTCGGGGTAAGTCACCCTTTAGCACATGCCCCTCCCTTCCTGAGGGCTTCTCTCAATCTGCCTCTTAAAGAATTTTGTATGTCCTTCAACAAAAGCGTCTTGGTGATAGAGCCACTATTGTGGCAACTTCTTCCTCTAGCTAGGAGTGGTCTACATTCACTTCTGCATTCTCTCATCTTTTCTGGACTTTGAAAATACACTGCTCTAAAATAATGAATCATTCTGATTTTCAGGGAGGAATCACAGTCTGTGTTGAAAATTTCAGATATTTAAGACTGTCCCTCACCCGGCAAAGTTCAGAGCTCATGATGGAATGCAATAACTGATAGGTCCCCGCAGATTTGTTTAAAGACTATCTTCAAAGATTATTCTAGTCACAAGCTGTCTGATATTTCAAAAAGAATAGTAAGGAACAAAAACTTCTTCCTCTCCTCCTCTTCCTCCTTGTCCTCCTCTCTTTCCTCCTCCTCCTCTCTTTCCTCCACCTCTTCCTTTTCCTTTTTTGAGATAGACTCTCACCACATAGCCCCAGCACTTACCATGAGGCTCCAGTACTCACTATGTACCCTGGTACTCACTAGGTAGATCGGTCTAGACTTGAATTCATAGAGATCTACCGACTTCTCTCTCCTGAATGCTGGGATTAAAATTATGTGCTGCCATGTCCAATTAGCGAGAAATTTTTTGAACTTGATATTTTCATTGTTAAATATCCTTTTAATAGTCTATAGCATGCTGGGTTATGTAGTTAAATGTAATTGACTGTTAGAAGCCTAGCTTGACATATTTGTGAAATGATATTGATACTTACATTGGAAATGGCCTGGTCTATAAGATTATTTCATATGAAGCAGTGTTTTTGTTAAAAAAAAAAAAGCAGTAGGAAGGTGCATGAGGGGATGAAAATGTCTCTACGTTTCCATACAAGTAAGAAGTAAGAAGCCAAGTTACCCTATGAATTTTACACAGCTTTAAAAATTCCCAGAGCTCCCAAGTATTAATGCAGAGAGCCTTAAGGTTCTCTTTGGGACTGACTATGCAGGTCATGTTGTGAAACAGCCTGGCC
Source organism: Onychomys torridus (assembly GCF_903995425.1). NCBI lineage: Eukaryota > Metazoa > Chordata > Mammalia > Rodentia > Cricetidae > Onychomys > Onychomys torridus. The sequence goes on from NC_050443.1 coordinate 41,269,298, forward strand.
TGGTTAAGTGGGCATGGCCCGCTTCCTGTTCTGAAGGACTTGGTCAAACCATATTTGTATCATGGACACTCGCTTTGTCTCCCCACCTGTGTTTTAAGTGGCTGAACATTTCATTTAATTTCAGTAATTTTGATTGAACTCATACAGAGAATGTTACCAGGGCTAAAAGGGTGATATTAGAGTTGCTTAAAAGATGCAAACTTTTGGTTGTAAGATGAATAAATTTTGTAGTGAAAACAGGAAATAATATATATATAAATTTGATAACAATGGAAAGTAAGCAGTCATATCATACATGTAGAAGGGTACCCACATGTAGTGATATATTAATTAGCTAGATAGGTGTAATAATTTTACAGTGCACATGTGTACCATGATTTTCTCTACAAATAGCAGTCCCCCTCAAAATTTCCTTTCAGTGACACCACTCATCCATCCATTTAGGACAGAAACTGCAAGCTTGTGACTTTGGCATTGTGGTGATTCATCGTCTTATAAAAGACACTTAAAACAGCTACAAAAAAAGTTAGGCTTAAAGGAAATAGATAAATGAGTTTGTATATAAGTCCCTTCAGTTATTATGTGTTTTGTGACCCAATTATCTTCTTTCTTTCTTTCTTTCTTTCTTTCTTTCTTTCTTTCTTTCTTTCTTTCTTTCTTTCTTTCTTTCTTTCTCTCTCTCTCTCTCTCTCTCTCTCTCTCTCTCTCTCTCTCTCTTTCTTTCATATGAAGGGAAGGGAACTATTCCTTTCTCTTTAAACACAAAATTGATATTCATTTTATAATATTTTTTCATAGTTTATCTTTTCTCTCAGAAAATGTTTCTTTGCTGGGGCGATGATCATCAGTTGAGCTGTAAGGCGATATGAGTATCTCTTACATATCCTGGTATCCCATCACAGGAAGTAGAACCTCTGGCCAGGGAGCATCCCAAGGTCTGTGATGCTAATATCACCTGGTATTCCTACTGCTCAGGTGCTAGGAAAATCACAGTACTGTATGAAGACTATGCCTCTAAGAAGCTGTATATGATTAACAGGAGAAGTTAAAGCATAGGTCCTATCCCAAGAAACTTGGGACTATCAAGGACTGATCTCATAAAAACAATTGCACCTTACCCAGACACTTCCACTGCTCATCTTGGGATCAGCAGCACATCCACAGCACTGATTGCAGCTATGGCTTGGAAGGAACTCAACGTACAGCTGTGATACAAATTGAGTGTGCCCATCATTTGTGAATCATTTGCCAATCAACCCCACAGACTGTTAATGAGAAACCAAGCAGGTAGAAATGTTTAAATATTCAGGAAGACAAGGAAACTGCTAAAGTAAGAAGAGCATAATTAACTTATAGTAATTCTGGCAATAGATGTGAATTCTGGAACAGCAAGGATGACATTTGATTCTTCATGTGAAAATAGCTATCTTGTCTATCCTATTCAACCTCCCTCAGTACATCAATTATATAGTGTGGCAGAGCCTGGAGATCAACAAATCACCATGCTCTGTGATTTTAAGAGGTGAGAAGCAAAAGCCAGCCCTATGCTAGGGTTCCCTCCCTACTAGCTTGAGAGTATCTTCAGGATGGGGAGCAGTGAGACCAGGCAGCTCCTGTTAGTCTTCCCAGTCAGAGATGACAGGGTTGAAAATCTGGAGACAATGAGAAAGTTGGATGGCTCGGGTCAGGCTGAGAAGAAAGAGCTCATTCAAAGAATCCAAAGGTCTGCGAAGATCTTGCTCAATTCTGAAGCAAAACACACTTGATGCATACAAGAAATATGACTTATTGACAGTAAAAACAGATCCCAAGAGCCTAGCAGCTTACATGTCTGGACATACCTATTCCCTACAATAGAACAGGAAACAGGAAACCATTACATTGGGAAGAGAGGATGTCATTCAACCACACTCCTTACTTTGGGCCGACTTTATAAATCATTTTAAATTTGAACTTTGATTTAGTTTAATCTCATCTTTTCTTCCTCCAAGACAGGGTTTCCCTGTGTAGCCCTGGCTGTCCTGGAACTCTCTTTGTAGACCATGCTGGCCTTGAACTCACAGAGATCTACCTGCCTCTGCCTTGGAGTGCTGGGGATAAAGATTTAATCTTACCTTTATGATGGGGTCTTACTCTGTTTTATACGCTGGTCCCAAACCTGTGAATTCAAGTGATTCTCCCATCTCAGCTTTCTGAGAATCTGGGATTGCTATTTTTATTTATTTCATTGCAGTGGTTTGGATCAAATCCCAGGCTTTATGCCTGCTAGGCAATCACTTTAAGACTAAGCTATGTCCCCAGACCCCTAAACTTTTTTCGTTTTAATTGACAGCATGTAATAAATCCCAAAGGATCATGCTCTTTGTACATAACTAGACCGCACTGCGGAAAGCACAGGATGTTTATAGGAAAATAAAATATTCAGCACTAGGCGAGGTAAAATTCAGGATGGCTGGAATTTAATTGAAAATTTCTAGGTTTACAAGTAAAATCTAAACATGTGAGCTATGATAAAGAAAAGCAGTCAAATCAGAACTGACTCAGGGTTGACATCAGTGTTAGAATTAGTATCCATATGCTTAAAGCCAGAGAGAGAGAGAGACAGAGAGACAGAGAGACAGAGAGACAGAGAGACAGGGACAGAGACAGAGAGACAGAGAGAGACAGAGAGAGACAGAGAGAGCTCAAAGGGAGTGGGAGGAAGCAGGCTATTCTATCACTATCACGGACCAGCACTGAGTTTGAACACAATGTCAGAAAATCAGGCTAGCTGCCACTGTTTCTCATCTTCCCCATGCCCATTCAGCAGGCTCACTGGGGTTGAAATTTCACTTTCAGCCTCCTTCATGTGGTCAGTGTGAAGAGCTGCTGTGACTTGGGTGTGCCTCCCAAGCGCAGGTGATGGACACCCAGTTCCCAGTGGAATAGTATTGAGAGGTCACACCATGTAGACGTGATAAAGGTCATGAATCCTCATAGCTGGGTTAGGGGTACTTTTGGTAGATTGGCTTAGTTACCACAAGGGCGGGTTTGTTATCAAAACAAGTTTACTCTCTCACTCTCTTTAGTCAATGCTTTCTTTGCCCTCCTATCCTGCAATGAAACAGCAGGAAGGCCCTTGCCCAGGTGCCAATAACTTTGCATTGGATTTCTAAGCCTGCAGAGCTTCAAGAAATACTTTTTTCCTTTAAAGGTGATATGCTCTGTGGTTTTCTGTTGTAATAGAACAAAGGGGACCTAGAGAGCAGCGCTGTCCATCCAGCGTCAGGGAGACCAGTAGGAGCTTCATGTTAAATCCTAATTCATGGATATCAAGAACATTCTAATTCCTTTTCCCCAAGAAAGCCTTCCTGGAGCCAAGAAGGCCTCTGAACTTCCACCTCTGTTCAACCACTAGAACACAAAATAACTTAGTGGATTGTGTGAGATTCAGTAGGAAACCTAACATTCAAACCTGGTTCAACTCGACCTATTCAACTATACTTCAACATGAAGACTGTGTGCTAGGAAAAAGAAATAAATGTGACCTGCAGTCTCATAATTAAATGCTTCAATTATGAAGTATATAATAGAAAAAAAGTCTCATCAACTCATGAACCAGGACATCATGACTTGTATAAGAAAAGTCTGAAGACATGACCCTGAGACATATCAGAGGGCATTCTGTCTGACAAGGATCCCCCAGCAGCTGGTGTAAAGTACTAGAGTTCACAATCATGGCATCCTGGAGTAAATCACAAAACAGAAAATAAATTAAACCAAAGAAACATTTTATTTAAGAAGGCAAATTCTAGAATTGAAAAGCATAGTAACTGACATTTAAAAAGTTCTTGCTATGTGGGCTAATATTAATAGGAATGAAAAAATAAACCACATCAGTGAAATTGGATACAATTTACCAGAGTTGGCCAATATGAGCATAATAGAGATAGGAAAAAGGGAGGTGCATCTTTATGTCCTGCATGGGGACAGTAACCCAGGAGCTGGCATTCATATGATGGGAGTGTTCTAGAAGAAGAGAGGAAACAGAGAAATATTTAGAGATGTAGTGGGCAAAACTCCCCAAATTTATTCAAAGAGATAAACTATGGAAAGTTAAGAATACCTATGGTAAACCACCTCATAATTAAACTTCTGAAATCTAGAGATAAATAATACATCTTGGCAATTACCAGAGAGGTGTGACATGTTGTGTATGGGATAATAGTAACTCCTGGATCAGTACATTTTTATAGGAGATAGGTCTGAGCAGTGAGAAGTGGGCCAGCAATCTATGAGCACTGAAAGTAGGCCTGTGCACTGGGAGGTCCATACCCGGGAAAACACCCTTCGGAAAGAGAGAAGTGCTTTCTCCAAAAAAGAAATACCCACAACTTGCTGCCAGCAAACCCATCTTTCCTGTACAATTAAAAGAAATTCTCCAAAGGCAGTGGAGATGGCAAAATAATCTGAAGGCTCGGGAGATAAAGAACATTAGAATAGATCAAAATAGAGAAAATAAAAGATTACATTGCTACTGTTATTTTAAACTATGCTAGATGGTTGCAGCAAAATTATAACATTTGGTATCATGTTCAATGCATGTATGGTAAACAATTAAGAAAGTATGTCCTCAAACTGAGGGGATAAAAGCTCCCAAGTGAAAGTAAGGCTTCCTGGAGGATCACATGCTGATGCCATGTGATTAAGTAGCATTTGTGTATTACTGTATGCGTAATAATGATTATCAAACTATACAGTGTGATGTACTAAGACACTAGATACTAACTGGTATAGAATTCTTTTTAAAAAGTCAATTTATGGGCAAGTAGGAAGAGAGAGGGGGAGAGAGAGAGAGTTAGAAAACAAATATTGAATGGCAAACTTAAGTCCTAAAAGATCATTAATTCTTTTTTTATTCAGAAAAAAAATTCATTTATTTTACACATCAATCAGAGACCTCCATTTTCCCTCCTTCTGCCCCCCAGCCTCTCCCTCCCAACCCTCCCCCCACAAGAAGGCAGGGCCTCCCATAGGGAGGCACATCCAGTAGAGGCAAGTCTAAGCTCTTCTCCCTGCTTCAAGGCTGCACAAGGTATCCCATCATCAGGATTGGGCTCCAAAAAGCCCATTCATGCACCAAGGATAGATTTTGATCCTACAGCTAGGGGGGCCCCCAAGCAGATCACGCTACACAACTGTCTTGCCATACAGAAGGCCTAGTCCAGTCCCATGCAGGCTCCATAGCCATTGATCTGACTTTCATGAATTTCCACTAGTTTGGTTTGGTCATCTCTGCAGGTTTCCCCATCATGATCCTGATGCATTTGCTCATAGAATCCCTCTTCACTCTCTTTGACTGAACTCCTGGAGTTCTGCCTGGTGTTTGGCTGTGGATCTTTGTATCTGCTTCCATCAGTCATTGGAGGAAAGCTCTGCAATGACAGTTAGGGTATTCACTAGTCTGATTACTGAGGCAAGACAGCTCAGTTCAGGCACCCTCTACTATTTCTAGTAGTACAACCTGGAGTCATCCTTGGGGATTCCTGGCAACTACTCTAGCACCAGGTTTCTCTCTATCCCCATGATGTCTCCATCTATCATGTGGTTTCTTTATTGCTTTCCCCCTCCATCCCTGTTCCAGCTCAGTCATCCCATCCTCTTATGTTTTCAGTCCCTATCACCTACTCTCTATTGCCTAGCCCTCATCCCCAGTTTACTCATGGAGATCTCATCTATTTCCCCTTCCCAGGGCAATCCATGTGTCCCTCTTTGGGTCTTCAGTGTTAGCTAGCTTCTCTGGAGTTGCGGGTTGTTGTCTGATTATCTTTTGCTTTATACCTAGTAAACACTTATGAGTGGGTACATACCATGTTTGTCCTTCTGAGTCTGGGTAACCTCATATTTTCTAGTTCCATCCATTAGCCTGCAAATTTCATGATGTCATTGTTTTTCTCTGCTGAGTTTGCACTCCCATCAACAGTGGAGGAGTGTTCCCCTTGCTCCATATACTCTCCAACATAAGCTGTCTGCAGTGCTTTTTATCTTAGCCATCTGACAGGTGTAAGATGGTATCTCAGAGTCATTTTGATTTGCATCTTCTTCATGACTAAGAATGATGAGCAATTCCTTAAACGTCTTTTGGCTATTTGAAATTCTTCCTTTGAGAATTCTCTGTTTAGCTGTATAGCCCATTTATTAGTTGGATTGTTTGTTATTTTGATGTCTAGTTTCTTGAGTTCTTTATATATTCTGGAAATCAGCCCTCTGTCAGATGTGGGGTTGTTGAAAATGTTTTCCCATTCTGTAGGCTCTCGTTTTATCTTATTTACTGTTTCCTTTGCCTTACAGAAGCTTCTCAGTTTCAGGAGGTCCCATTTATTAATTGTCGTTCTCAATGTCTGTGCTATTGGTGTTATATTTAGGAAGTGGTCTCCTGTGCCAATGCATTCAAGGCTATTTTCTACTTTCTGTTCTATCAGGTTCAGTGTAACTGGTTTTATATTGATTGAGGTGTTTGATCCACTTGGATGTGAGTTTTGTGAATGGCAATAGATATGGATCTATTTGCAATCTTCTACATGTTGACATCCAGTTATGCCATTAATTCTTTTATCATCAAGTGTCCTGAATAAACCAGTCAGAAGATAGGAATTTTTAGAATGGTTGTCAATAAACTTGCTGTCTTCTCTGGACATGGAAAGCAGTGTATTATAGCCTCTCTTCACGAGCCCATCAAGCCCTTTGCACTCTGTATCTTTCTTGCCTCACAAGGAGATCTACTCAGGGCAGTATTTCCACAAACACTGGCATGCCAGCAAACTCTGAGAACTTTGCAAGCAAGTGACCTAAATCCATCTGATATCTGAAAAGGAGTGAAAGAGACTTACTTTGATGACCACTAGGCTGGTTTCATTACATTATTCTGAGCTACAACCTTTCTTGTATATGACCCCCTTCTTTAAGTAAAATCAAATGCTCCTGGGGACTTTTGTAAACTTAATGCATTGTGGCATTTTGAAGACTTTTGTAAACTTGATGTACTATGAATATGAGGCCAATGTCCATGAACAGCCGAAAGCCTTCCAAACCAGGCTATATCTATGCCTTTATTATATAGTCACCACAACAGAGCTCTGTATGCATATCAAGTTAGGGTACTGTAAAGCACTAAAGATGAATTTTTTCTAGTCAATTCTTTTCTCTTAATATAAGTGCCTCTCTGACTTTTACCTGATACTCTTGTTAAGTAAAAAGTTTGATTTTTGCTTTGAAAAAAGAAAGTGGAGGAATTGGGTGGGGGAGACCAAGTAATACATTTTACAAAGGAAACTCATTTCAAATATAGTTATATAATGTTCTAGCTTTATATCTGTTGCTCTGGCAAAACACGCTGACCAAAAGTAACTTAGGGGTTGGAAGATTTATTCAGTTTACAATTACAAGTTATAGTTGATACTGACATAGAGTCAATGCAGAAACTCAAAGTCTTATTATATTCATAGTTAAAAGCAGAGAGGAACAAGTACACTCATACTGCCTGCTTGTTGCTCATGATCACCTAGCTTCCTTTACATTGATGCAAGTCAAGGCCTATGGAATAGTACCACCCACAGTGGACTAGGCTAATTAACAATCAAGACAATCTGCCAATGCCATGACCACAGGCCAATAGTGGCCAGATGACAGTTAAGTCATCATCTATAGGCAAACTGAAAATTAAAAAAAAAAAAAAAAAAAAAACAGGAAAAGATACTATTTACTATACAAGTATTAAGAAGTCAGGGTTGTCTAATACACATATCATATAGAATATACTTTAGAGTAATAGAGAGGAAGAAATTGATAGAAAAAAGGAGGGTGGGGAAACTCCAGAGAGTAAGTAGCAATTTGAAATTGTTAGAACAAGAGGTGATTAATGATCTTTCCCAAGTTTGCTTAATACAGAATATTTCCCCAATTAATGAAATCCAGATAGCAAGCTGGCCCAGGGAGAGTCTTAGCTTGCTGCTAGCTATGTTTTAAGTGTTACTCTGGCATCCAATATACTTTGTTGGAGACTTGCTATTAGCTATGTTTTAAGTGTTACTCTGGCAAGTAATGTACTTTGTTAGAGACTCTTGTTAATAGAAGGCTGAGTTCTCATGTGAACTCAGTGCAGGCATCTGTTTACACAGAGCTGCTAGAGTCATGAGTAGGTTGTTGAGTAATCAAATAAGAGAAGGCAGAATAGGGGACCAAAAAGAGGGGACAACATGGCATGAAGAATGAGGTCAAGAGCTCGAAGAAGACCCAATAGCACAGCCCATATGCCACCAACCAAGTGTGTTGGAGGACTGGAGAGAGGAGGAGAAACATAACTGCCTGGCCTTGGCCTAGTAGAGCTCAGAGTTTCTGCAGAAAGAAAAACAAGAGGCACATAGGAGAAGTGAAGCAAGGAGGTACAAATGCTAGCCGTCCAACACATTAGGTTGACAGACACAGACTCTTATCTACCCCACTGCCTGTGAAAGATGGTGCTTTTCTCTGCTTTATTAAGAGAACAGCAGGTGATGGACCTCACATGGTTTCTGGCAGCAGCACCTATGGGCAGGGAAGCTTCTTTTGCAGAGGTGTTAATGACTGCAGACTCATGACTGAGAATGAGAAACATTTCTGTGACAACCCCCCTTAACAAAAGAAAAGAGTGAATAAAGGAGTGAAAGGAGAGAAACAGTCCAGACAAGAAGCTGTTGAAGAGAATCTCTAGGGACTGTAATGGAGATGCCGAAGTATAACTGCTCATAGTTGATGGTTTCATAGGGGTAAGAGGGAAGCACTGACTGTTTTCTTTAAGGGGCTAGATACTAGGAGTTTGATCATGCTCTAGTGAGTATATAGGCAACACAAATTGGACTTGACCTATTTTTTTTTTTTTTTTGAGAGGGAAGAGGTGCAAGGGTAGGGGGTAGACATGGGGGAAGCTGGGAAGTGAGTGTAACCATGGTGCATTTTATAAAATACCCAAATAATTAATAAAAATATAATGTGTGTCTCTCTCTTTCTGAGTGTGTGTGTGTGTGTGTATGAGAGAGAGAGAGAGAGAGAGAGAGACAGAGAGAGAGAGAGAGAGACAGAGAGAGAGAGAGAGAGAGAGAGAGAGAGAGAGAGAGAGAGAGAGAGAGAACAAACACCAGGTGCAAAGAGAAAACTCCAAGGGGATGCCTTAGAGGGTGGCTCCAGACCCATCCAGTTCTTTGTCATGGCTCTTCAGCTGCTCCTTCCTGCCTCTTTGTGTACCAGGTCTGGACTGCAGATGTAGTCCACTGTCAGGGTTTTCCACTCAGGTTGGTTGCTATGCTCAGGCCTATTGTAGGTGTGCACTGGAGGGTCTAACTCTCCTTTCTGTTTGCAGCCTCAGCATTCTCCTCCCGGACTTTTCAGCCAGTCTTCCCAGACAGACCACTTCCTTCCCCATATTCTTCTGTCTCAAGTGCTCTTTACCTGCTCCTTTGCAAGCCGTTCCAGCTCTGAATCCTCCTACCTCCAGGCACTAGTACTTTGCTGAGAAAATTCTTCCAAGCCCCTTGGTTGCTCTCTGTGGGGCTGTGGGGCTGTGGGGCTGTGGGGCTGTGGGGCTGTGGGGCTGTGGGGCTGTGGGGCTGTGGGGCTGTGGGGCTGTGGGGCTGTGGGGCTGTGGGGCTGTGGGGCTGTGGGGCTGTGGGGCTGTGGGGCTGTGGGGCTGTATGCTATATCCCTGCATGACTAGAGAATCAGCTGGGAGACACACTGACCTAGAGGAAGCTAGACATGTTCAAATTAATTAAGTTGGGGCCACCTAATTGGGCCATCCTCAGCATCTTGCATGCTGATGCACTCTGCCCTGGAGCTTGTTTGCTAACTTACTCAGGATGAAGGGAATTTGTCTCCACTACAGACAAGGGAAATAGCAGATGAAAGGAACATTCCTACCCAGTTGTGGAATTAAGATTATTTTGAGAGCAGTTGCTCATAGAAGACTCTCTTTCTGCCCTGGGGCTCCCTCCTTCACTGCTAGAACAAATAGAGTAGTAGCCAACGATACTGACCCCTTGTTTAGATCTTTGAGGATCATCAGTTTATGGCAGAAATAAACATCAATTAACCTCCTTAGTTATGTATTATCTGTGAAATTGAATATCCTTCCAGGATAGTCCTGGCTGAGTGGTTAAGTCAGTGGACTTGAATATCCTTCCAAAGAACCTATAACAGACTTTGAAAGTTGAGTATGCAGCTGCCCACTCCATTGTGTGTGCAGTTGAACAGGACCCTGCCCAAGCTTCAAGACACCTTTTCAGTTTACATACCCATGCCATTTTATAGCTGTCTGTTGTACTTGGAAGTACAAATCCGGTCTGTCCAGCAGCTGGCTGAGGCAGGCAGTGTGACTTAAACATCACATAAGTTTTGCTCATTTTGATTCCTCTTATTATCTGTCTCATTTTTATTAGAATTAACAGATGGACCAAGAAATGGTTGTTGTTTGTTTAGTTAACATAAGTCTGGAGAGTCACCATCAGTGTTATCTTAGCCATTATCAGACCCATGTCTTAGATTCTTAGATTTTTGAACACTGAATCTCATCTGGAACTTCCTTTTTCCATCGCTAGTAAGGTTTTGAGTAACAACCACCCATCCTCCTTAGTGGTGAGTTTGATGGTATGTGAGTCTCATTTTCATCACTTACATGAAATACCTGGAATGGGTCAGTTCAGTTCTAGGATCAGGGTAAAAGTTCAGGCAGCCACATCACTTTGGAGGAATGAGGGGGTAGAATCCTGATGGGAACATATGCAGAAGCAAGTGGTCGTATCTCAAATGGGAACCCAATGAAAAAGGATGGGCGAGGCAGTAATACATCTTATTCAATCATTATGTCTTGAGAACTACTGAAGGGTGGTATAGAATACTGCATGCCCCTGGTGCCCTGACAACCCTGCACCAGGACCCATCTCCCAGTAGTGCCACCATGTCAACTAGGTCTTCAATTACAATTGGGCATAACTCAGTTATAGCTAATGGTGTATATCATGCATTTTTTACGAGAGATATGAGCACTCTGAAGGGTTGTCTGGGAAATCTACCTGATATTTCAAACAAGAGCCATGAGGAGGTCAGGAATATGAAATATGTCCTATATGTTAGGATGTGTTATTTGTTCTGCATGACTTTGCTGCAGCCAATGGGACTACAGCCTGGGGAGTAGACCATTTCATAGAAGGGAGAGATATAATGTCATTACTCAAGTCTTGGATGACCTCACTGAGTTTCTAAATGAAGTAACTCTGACACAGTCTTAAATCATGACTGTACACAGTAGATACATCAACTACTGAAGCAATCCTGCAGCATAACCATCTGAACAAAGCATAGTGTCTGTAACTTCACCTGTCATCAGGTTAGCTGGTAGCTGACTGATTGGGATCAATACCCAAGGAATTGTCTCCCAGCTGAAAATGAAGAGCAAAATTTACACCATGTGTCTTTGGTCCTCTGGACTAATGCTCTTGACAGGGCACATAAAGATAGATTCAAGGGATGAGCCCAGCCATCTGAGCACACTGCAAGTCTTTGCCTATATCATGTTCCCTAATTTCATATGGGAAAGACCCATGGCTAAGCCTGACATCAATTGGCAGATGAGAAGCTGAGCATGGCAGCACATACTTGTAATCCCAACACTGTTGAGGCTGATATAAGAAAATTGCAAGTTTGAGGCCAACCTTAACTACACAGTAAGACTGGCTCTAAAATAAATAAATCACTAATCCAAATACCTATCAGGTGAGAATCCCTTGCAGAAACCTACAGTCATGTGACAAAGGACTTATCTGCAGGTAGAGGGGAAAATTGTGAACAATAATACAATCTGCAAAGATCACTCTCCTCATTGTTTTGATCAGTGGAGACTGATGCAAAGGTGCCTTGTAGTGAGGGAATCCAAGTCAAGGAGCTCTCTGCACACTGCACAGTGTCTAACTGCACAGTCTGCACTTTTTGTGTGATGTTGAGGAAGATCAAGTCTATCATTTCTAGGACACAAGCCAGAACTTCTTTAGGACTATATATTAAGCACAATTGTATAGATCTCCTCACCAAACTGACACCTTAAATATCACTCAGGGAAAGAAGAGAAAAGAGATTTAAGGACAGGAAATGCAGAGAGGGCAAAAGGAATACACAGAGGAATGATATGAGAGAATACAGGAGCAAAGCCACAGTGGTGGTTCCAATATTCTTGCTTCATTAAGAGGTCAGTGTAAGACCTTCTTTACATTGAAAAAGAGACAAAGTGAGCCTAGTCAAATCAAGACACCATATTCATTGCTGGTGATATATGGGTCAAGATATGTTCCTGTTATGCTGGGTGAATCATTCTTTCTTAGCACTCATCCACAGGCTCCAAGGCATGGTCACAACTGCAAACCCCTGACTGCTACCAAATGAGACAGGAGGTGCCCCACAATGCTTCTGCTATAGTTCACACCTAGGTAGATGGCTCCAGTTCCCAAGGAGAGGGCAATAGCCATGCATAAATCTGATTATTATACAGAACACTCAAGGCTGAAATGTATCATCCATCAGTATGAGGTCAGCAAGTGTTAATTCTGACTCATGAATAAGTGATGTGAAACCTCTCTCAAACCCAAATGTGTCTTAAGTCAATAAAAATATTTGGCCATCACAGACAACGGGGTGAGCTTAGCAAGTCAGGTAAAAACACTAGCATCTGAAGAAAGTAAAGCATTCATATATGCTTGGGACTTGAGATGGAGGCAGAGGCTTCATGCTCTGGTCAGGGGCTTTTCAGGCTCACTTCCCTCTCTGCTTTGAGCCCGCTAGGTTATGAAGCATGACCCTTCCTCCTTTCAGGTTCAGTTCCCCTCTAAATATCCATTCTGGTTTCCAAGCTTGTTCGGGTAGGGATAGGTGCATCTGGCTGAAGTTAAAGTCACTCTTCCTTTGCGACCACTACACCACTCCAAACACATTCATTAATGTGGCTCTCAGTTTTCTTTTCTGGAGCTCATGGAGTGATACAATGTGAGCCTTGGGTGACAGTCACAGATGCGGGGTGCTCAGGAGTGGGCTGGGCATGGATGGGGCAGTTTTGGTGCTGTTGATCACCTGCTTCATGTTAGGCTTTGAGGCAGGATGGAAATAGCCACCTAGACATGCTGACTTGCGACACAACAGTATAGGTCTAGTCTCTGTTGGATTCTGAATACCACTCAGCATTTTGTTTTGGGTTGTTGCCCAATCATTTCTAAACATGGAATTGAACTGTTTGTCTTTATAATAAAAATTTCCTTTGTAGAAAATTCAGAAGTTACAAAATATTAGAACTAAAAATTCATGTCCCCACCTGAGAAGTAGGCATGCTTCCATACGTCAGTATAGTTTTATACCTATTTCTCCATAACCATCAGCTGCTTGCCTGTAGGTAGATTTATAACCATCCTGTTTTCTCCTGTGACCTCAGCAAATGTTCCCATCTTTTCATTGGCTCACTTTCTCTATAGCTACCATTCTAGAGCCAAATATCTCCATAAGATACCTCAGTTCATGTCTGCCATAGTTCAGTCCTAGTGCCATAGCATGTTACAATTGACTGTAACTTATAAATAACAGATGATGTGTCTTACAGTCTGTAAGGAATATGCAAAGCCAAGCCTGTGTGATTTCTGACTGGTTCATGCTTCTAATCCCAGAACTCCTTGGGAGGCTGAGGTGGGCGAATCACTGAAAGTTTGAGGCCAGCGGGCTAATAATGAATTCCAGGACAGCCTGGGCTGCAGAGCAGAACTTATACAAATAAGCAAGACGACACTGACATTGTACCCTTAGAGAGAAGAGGTGGTGAGGGTACTGTGTTTTCACAGAATAGCAGAGATAGAAGGCACAAAATAGCTGGCCAGTTCCTGATAGTCCTTTTCCTAATCCTGTTTCTGAGGGTAGGGATATGAAGGACTCCCACATTCAAGCTGCAAGAATTCCTGTCATCTTACCAGACTGCTCAGCTTCTTGTTCCACTAGGGAGATTGGGGACAGAAACAGAAGTCGCTAGCCACTGCCTGATGCGTAGAGTCTCTCTGTGCCCTCCCTCAGCTCTTGCCTTCCCCCTCTGTTGCCTCCATTTCTGCTTTTCTATTCTCTGCACCTCCAAGCCTTTTGCAGCACTAGCTCCAGGACCTTCTGCTATCCACCCACTAGCCACAGATGAGGACTGTCCTGATTTCCAACCAACGTTCTTAGCCACAATTCTCAGTCCTTCCTCAATTTGCTGTGTGTCTTAGGGCATCTGCTGGTCTCTGAGTGGTAGTGCTGTGGATGCTTATCTTATGAGTTCCCCATGACCTCTTGCTCACCAACCAAGCTTATGGATTCTCTCCATCTCAATTCTCACCCACACACTGCCTTCTGTGAGTCTCACTGCCTGGACATTCTGCTGATTCCCTCTGCTCCTGCTCAGTAGTTTTAAATGATGAGTCATCATCTGCTCCCTCCTTACAGATTGGGAGGTGCTTTCCATGTGCTCTTCTCGATTATTTCATCTACTTCAAAACTTCTACCTATTTAATTTTATACTTCGGATTTTTTTCTCCCAACTGTACCATAACTGCTTCTCACTGCCTCAATACTCAGGCTCCTCAAATGACTTCTCAAAACAGAACACCCTTGCACTGTGCTGTTATTCAGTCCTACAAAGCAAAAGTGATTCTGACACAATCTGCAGTCTGGATATATACTAAGTGAACTAAGCCAGGCAGACAGCTACTGGAATGGTCTGAAGTCACAGAGAAACGTATAGTGCTGGTCTTTGCGGGCCTGGGAGCTTTTTATTTGGGAGATGTTATCAGTTCAGGAAGGTGAGTTCTGTGATGGATGCAGGTCATGGTTGAGCAGTAAAGCCAAGTTGCTTATTGCCACTGAGTTGTGGAGTGAAGGATGGTTATAAGTTGACATGATTTCTTCTCCTCTCTGCTGTGTCCACTACTTTATCAGCACGGCCTAGAATTAGTCTGTATTTTGACTATGCCTTTGACTAATAGATGCATAACCATCTGGGTCTGGCAGAGGCTGCACACTTGTTTCCCTTTCTGTGGTCTCAGCCCCTGCTTTTACTTAGAGCCTAAAGTTTCTGACATACTAAGCTGTGCCTTCATCCCTTGGGAATTTGCACTCTGGGTCACAGCTTGGACTGTCTACTCACAAACTGAAGTGCTGAATGCCCAGCTTTTGCACATGCACTTCTTGTTACAAATGGATAAATAGCCTTTCCCTTTCTTTGAGTAAATTTATGGAAATGTGATCTGAATACAAGAAATATTCAAAATGGACTGCAGACTAATTACCAAAGGTAAAACCATCACTCTTCTGTTGGCCTGTGGCAGCATGCTTACGTACCAGGTCTTCCCTATGAGTGACCCTGCCAGGGAAGCTGAAACCAGAGGTACTTGTGATATCATAACAGTAGTGATTGAAAGTCTGAGAAAATCCAAAACCATAGTGTTGGCAACATTGATTGCATGTGGTGACCATGAGAGCAAGTCTGCTCCCGGTCTTTCCATTACTTTTTGGTTTCTGGCAATTTTTTTTTATATCCTTTTCCCTATAGAAGCATCTTTTGTTTCTTTTTGAGCATCCTTCTCATGCATGCATGCCTCTTCCAAACTTTCCCTTATCTAAAGACACCACTCACCTTGGGTAAGGCCCACCTTAATGCCCTCACACCAATAGAGTCATCTCCAAGAAGACTTCATCCATAAAGAAGGTTATATTTTTATCAACAC
Organism: Onychomys torridus; assembly: GCF_903995425.1. Classification (NCBI taxonomy): domain Eukaryota; kingdom Metazoa; phylum Chordata; class Mammalia; order Rodentia; family Cricetidae; genus Onychomys; species Onychomys torridus. The sequence goes on from NC_050443.1 coordinate 41,285,089, forward strand.
TGGGGTAATAAGTTTCAACAAATGAATCTATAGGCAACCAACAATAGATGCTTATTTCTATTTTCCATAGAGTAATGACACTAAGACACGTTTGGTGCAATTTCAAAATGCACTATAGCTTCCTTATGCTATAGTGTTTTCCAAAGAAAAACAAAGACCCTTCTTATAATCTGTATGGAGTGACAATCCCACTGACTTACTCATCCACCCCCAGTCATTCTGCCTCTTATTGGTCTGACATTCTCTTCTCTTACATCTGGCCCTGGGAACCCTCAATCTCTTTGAAGTCAAGAAGCTGCCCTAGACCTCAACACCTTCTCAGGATGATATTCCTATGAATATCTGCCATTATTTACCTTTCTCAATACCTACAAGAAGCACCCCTGTATTGTTTATCTGCAGCATTGGGAGATGTATAAAATAAAGGTTTACAATTTACAACTTCTCGTATTTTCTTTCCTTTTGTTAGACTTTGAGCAGGACCCTGTCATTTTTATTATTTCTCTCACCCTCTCAGCCTCCCTCCTGTCTACTAGCAATAGTATTTAAAAATATTATCATAGTCTTGATATGCTAGGGACACTGGACTAAATAGGCAGCCTCAATATTTCTCTTATCTTCTAGCTCTTTCTCTTTCTCTTCTGAAATTCCCTGATCTTACTAAGGAGGTGATCAGGCAGTTATTGCAAACTCCCTGCCTGATCACTTACTAACCTGAAAGGGCTAACTCACAGGGAAAGGAGCCCCCAAATCCAAGGCATTATCTAGAGAAGTGTGATGGCCACTATATCATCTGGAAAGTTACTGGAATAACCTTATCTATAATACAATAGATTTTTGAGGGTGCCTTTCTTCCTCATCTTTCCATAGTCTGACACTCCCTCCATGGGTCCCAGGTTCCTATCAAGTCCTGCTACCATGTCCCTACAGAAGTTAGAATCCAAAACTTTATTTTGTAGCTCAGAATGCTACTGAAGATTCAACTAGTACTTTGATGCACGTTGATACATTAAGGCACTTTCTCTTTTGTTAGTCTGTCTATTGATTGTTTTATAGATTCAAATTATTAAAATTCCATGAAGTGGCAGCAGAAGTTTCTTCCATGCCCAAATGGGTCATCAGTAATGTTCATCACAAAAGTAAATGAAAAGTAACATAATAGAGCAAATGTTTTTACCTTGAAATCTATACTGAGGTCATCCAATTCTGCTCTGCCAATGTAAGAAACAGTATTCTTGATCATCTCAGCTTACCAGCACCTGTACACACACACACACACACACACACACACACACACACACACACACACACACATACACACACACACCGGTAAACCAGCAGTATGTGTGTTGGGTTGTATATTGCCTCTGTCATATCATTCTTGTTCTTGGTCACTTTTGTGATTGTGTACACTATAAAGGCACTGGAAAAATCCATGGTACAAAATAAAATGGTAAAGAAAAACTTTTTGCTCTTGCCCTAAGACTGGGCTTTGGCCGATGCCTATGATGGCTTCTTCAGTATGTGCTATAGTGATTAACTATGCTGGAAGACTCAGGCTTGCCTAGAGGACATGCTCAGTGCTGGTTGCTCTTTGTCATCCTGCATCATTTGCTGTTCTGTTTCGAGCACTACATAGTGCTCAGACTCTGTTTCAAGGTAAAAACTGAGGTTCCCCTAAGCCAGAATGGTGGCATGGAGCAGGATCTTATAGGTCAGATGAGTCTTGTTGATCTTCATGGTAGCCCTCTTAATTTAGGTAGAGACATGACCAGGTTCATAATCCAAAGGAGGCTTGATAGTGGAGATGGCATTCGAGGGCTGTCTGTGGTGAGACAAGGCAATTGGCAAGGCTGGAGGTTTGTGAACACTATCATGCAGAAGAGCGTAGAAGCCCAAAGACACTCAAGTACTTAGATGCAGTAACAAACAAGCAAAAAACAAACAAACAACAAAGAAACAAACAAAAAACAGCTCAAAACTAGTGTGGACCAGCCAGAGCTTGAGGTAATACAGTGGCCAGGAAGTAACTGTAGCTGCATGCAAAGAAGCAAGGGGATTAGCTCTGGCAATGAGATGCTCTGTGCAATGTCATCTGCAGATGTAGGAAGATCACTGAGGTATGACTTGACCTGTCACAATCTCAGAAGGACTTAGTGAAGTTCCTGGACATCAAGGGCGTGCAGATGGCTATGCTATGCTCATCTGTTTCCTGGCCTTTTATCGTATGCTTTATAGTATTACAAGGACTGGGTACTTCCCTTACAAGGTAGACTGAGCAATGATCAAGTCAGCTGCATGACAGTGAGGACATTTCCTATGTGAGATTGAAAGAAACACCCCCCAAAAAACTGTCATGGGTTCAAAGGGTGTATCTAGGCAAAGTTCCAAATACCAGAGAACTGACGTACATTCTTCTACAGATCCAGTATTTGCAAAATGTAAGGCAAATGAATGAACACTACTGAGTTATCCAATTTATGAATAAATGTCCATTGACTAACTGCTAATCTTTCTTTAGAATAACTCACAATACTTGAAAATCTGTACCAATCTGTACCAGAGTATTCATCTGTCATTGCCAGTATGCTGGTGTGTATAAGCATACTTATGTGTCTGTGTATATAGTGTATGTATGTGCATATAGGTATAAAACATCAGACTCTCTTAATGTGAGAATTGTAACTAAAAGTATCCTTTTTTATTTGTCAATATTTTGCAGTGGATTCAGCCTCTGTGTGCAGATTACTAGAGGGGTGTGTGTGTGTGTGTGTGTGTGTGTGTGTGTGTGTGTGTGTATGTGTGTGTGTCTGTGTGTCTGTGTGTGTCTGTATGTGTGGTGTGTGCCTACTACATGATCTAATGTGCATTAAACACATGTTCTCACATGCAGTCACTGTATTACATCCATGAATGCAACTAACTGGGTACTGAATGTGTTTGGGAAGCATCAGCAGCTGTATTATATGTGTGAAATATTTTCTTGATTTGTTACTGTCTACACATTACAGTATAAATATTCTGCAGGGCATTTACATTGTATTGGAGATTGTAAGTAATCCAGATGTGAGTCTATAATGTAGGAGGATGGGCATAGTTTATACGTGAGTATTATTTAATGGAAGAGACTTAGTTGCAGATTTTGGTATCTGCAGAGGTTGTTTCCTTAGATCTCCCTGGATAACAAGGGACATGTGTTTGTGTATGTATATACACATACACATTTATGTATTTATTACTTCTGTTCTTTATCTTTGATGCCACTTAATCACTACAGGACACTCTGTAGTTGCGTATGTGTTCTACTTTCAGCTGTCCTCGTTCCTAGACAGGAAACCAAATGGCTTTCAACCCTAGCCAGGCATAACCTGGTAGCCTGGTGTTAGCAGCTTAACTCTGGCTCATGACAGTGCTGATGATGCTGATCAGAGGCAATAATGACTTTGCTGTCAAGTTCAGCAGCTGGAGTCATGAACTGCTCCAGAACAAAATACAATTCTTCAGGCTTTAATTTTCCCAGGAATTCATATTTTCCCAGCAATGCTGACCCCTTATATTGCAGTTTCCTTGCCTTTGGACCTCAACTATACCACTATACCAGTCAATTCCATTTCCTGTGTAGTCCCTCTCTCTCTCTCTCTCTCTCTCTCTCTCTCTCTGGTCTGGCTGGTCCCAGAAGAAAAACATCCTTAAAAGGTGAAACAGAGAAACAGGGTCACTGGAACAAGCCAACCCAGTGGAGCCTGTCAACAGTTGTTCCAGCTCTGTGAAGTCTAGCATGCCAAGATCAAGTTCTAGATGTTTCCCTAGGCTCTTGTCATGCACTGGATCTTTGTAAGCACTTATAACTAAAGGTAAGCTTGCTAGTGAACTCAAAAGGTTGGAACAGAGTCTATAGATGTTTGCAGATGTCTACCACTTTGCACTATTGAGCTCAGCAGGACTTACTTGGCCTTCTTAGGATGGAGATTTAGGGTCAGAGCATATTGGGAGACAGATAAAATCATTGGTGCTTTATGATATCATAATACTTACATATTTTACATGACAAAGGTGATTATAAAGCAAGTGGATCAAAACTTAATTAACTCTCAGCTTTAAATTATGTCAGTGAGATCACACACACACACACACACACACACACACACACACACACACACACACATATTCATACACTGTATTATTGTCAAGGTTTCTCTCCCTCCCAATCCTCCCAGGTCTTTCCCACCTCTCCACCACCAAATTCCATGTGCTTTCTTTTTCTTTCTTTTTAGAAAGCAAACAAATATGAAAACAAGCAAAAATCCAAATTAGAGTATAAACACACACACACACACAGAGAGAGAGAGAGAGAGAGAGAGAGAGAGAGAGAGAGAGAGAGAATCCATAAAAATATAAAATCAGAAACTTAAACACAAATAATAGACTAGGAAGACAAAAAATTAGTGCCTAAACAAAGCAATATGAGGCAGAAAGACTATGGAAATGCCATTGAGTTCTTTTTGTGTTATCTATGTACTGCTGGGGCCACCCTTAAGTGTGGCTTTTATATCCAATGAGTCTCTAGTGGAGGGAACTGATTTTTACTTTTCAGTCAGGTTAAGTAAAGGTGGGGAATATGTTTACTTCTCACTCTTGTCATTGGGACCCCATGTGGTTTCACCTTGTGCAGACCCTGTACGTGCTGCTATGGTTTCTAAGAGTTTCTACGAGCATCAGTCCTGTTATGTCTGAAAGACATTATCTCCTTGGAGTCATCCATCCCCTCTGCCTCTTATGATCTTTTAGCATTTTTCCCACGTAGCTCCCTGAGCCTGAGGGAAGGGGCCTGATGAAGACATGCCACTGATAATTTATGAAGTCTAATTCTGATTAACACAGCAACTAATTCATTGACATGTTTGGTTATCGTACAATTTAATGCAGCTTGCACATTCAAAGTCATGAGAGGAGGAACATGTACCCATAAGCTGTGCAGCCATCCCACAGTAGCCTCTACAAAGGCATGAGGAACACAAAGGACATTTGGAATTAATTGTTCTCACACTAAAAATAGTCAAGCTACTATGCATCTTGAGGCAGCTCACATATGGAAAACCTGTATTTTAATATCCACCATTACTCACAAAATCAAGAAAATATGCAATTAACTCGATTGTTGATGCCATAACCAGTACCTTGTGAATAGAGACCTTTTCCTACTTTAAATCACCATCCGGATGCTACATGCAAGCTGCTTTCAGTGGCCTTGAGTCAGCTTGGCTGGGCCACAGCTGAATGTCAGAACTCCTTTGGACTTACTACAATATGAATAGCATCAGATATTATATTTACATTTAATGGTCCCCTGGCTCCCAGCAGAGACATGCCCAAGCTTTACTGAAACAGTGCTCTTCATGATGAGTTTCAAACAGTTCTTGTTTATTTACCAGCACCTAACCCAAAATCTGGGCATTTCTCCAGTCAGAAACCTCCATATTCATGACTCCTGCTTGCCCTGCAGACATTGGCTTTTTCTTCCTGCACACTTAATCTTCCATCTGCAGGTATGACATGTATCAGCATCAGTACTGAAACAGAGTAATTCAAAACATCTGTTTACATTCATCAGGAGAAAGCATTAGAGAAATTAAAATAAACCAAACAGTCACTCATCAGCTTAAGGACACAAAACGCAGAAACATCTGAGTATTCTGAGAATAATGGTTTTCTATATTAATAGAATACACCACCATCTGAATACTTTATCTGACACAAAATTTCTCAATTTTACTGCAATAGCTGATTATTCTGACATTTGAGACACATGTTGGATTGGTGACCATGGCTGTTTTCTGCTTTGAACCCTAGGACAAGACATGCCTATTCTCAGGTGATTTTCAGTCAGCTGCAGGGAGCTGAAAACTCAGGATGCTGGAGCCATGTCCCATGTCTTCCTACTGTCATGTCTGAGACAGAGTTAATGGCTTGGGTTGGGACCCACTTAAAGCAATTTTCAGCAGGTGTTGTCAACCAGTGGAGTACCGGAAGTGAGGGGGAGCCTCGTTCATCAGAACAGACTCTCCTCCAACCATGAGAGAGCTTGGTAGGAAGTGTCCATGTGCCTGCACTTCAGTACACAATTGCACGCTTTCTGAATACAGATTGTTGGTTTAAGGAAATAGAGTTTCATGATTTTCATGAAGTTAAAGGTTTAGATCGAAATATATATGAATGGTGTAAAGATGGGTGTGTGCTTCTGACCCAGTGCTGCTAGAATGATTGTCGTGATTGGACTAAGGAGTTAGGAAAGAGAATGCAAAGGGGCTATGAAGACTCCACAATAGAGCTGTCATAGAGAAGATGCATAAGGGAAGGAAGGAGTAGAATTCCAAGGCTCTCTGGTTTTCATTTAGAAGTAGGAGTCACGGCTGTGAGTGTTGATACATATCTTAGGAATTCATGAGGTTGCCATGGCAGGAAGAATGCAGAAGGAAAGGCAGAGACCTCAACCATGTGAAGATGGCTGGAGCCAACTGTGGAAAGGTCTCCAGCTCCACAGCCCTCCAACTGCTAGTGGAGCACAGAGTAAAAAAAGAGCGGCTCTGTAGAGCTGAGCAGAGAATTAAGAAGGACCTGTTTTTGTCTCTGCTGTCCCTGACAGAGCTGATGCAGTTGAGGACAAAAGAATATCTGTGCTGCTCACTGGATGGTCTCACTAGCATCAGACTGCAGACAGAAGAAACCCCCAGGTCGGCTGCTGAGATATGAGAAAAATTCATATCCTCATGTGTGATTGAGTACAGATCCTCTGCAAAACAAAACAAACAGAGGGAAAAATCCTGGAAATGTTACATAAATTACAACATGTACCATTTAAGTGTTTCAGGAGACATCCCAGGAGCTATGAACAAGAATGCAAATTTGGACAGAAAGCAGGGGTATGAAGGCATTACAAGGTGCTCCTGGAATGGCATTTGCCTCTGTGGATGTGGGTTACCAGTCACATACAGAAGACTTGAGAACTAGGGACTCTACAAGGCAGAAGCTTGAATTGGGTCTTCATAAAACTGAACACAACGGCTATGCAAAAAAGGGTGTTGTGAAGCATTGGTCCCCAACTGTTGACAGTGTTAACAAGGAAATGCTTCTGTCTTTTCCAGGCAGCAGGTGGCCAAGAAGACATCTGTCCTGAGAATTTATATCCCATGCCAGCACTCATGTGAATCTGAGGTTTGACTTTAGCCAACAGAAAAATTGTCACTGGAAGTGATCCAAAGCTGCCAACCAATATGAATCTCCAAGTGAAAGCATCCAGGGACTTCTGAAGGAACACATGGGATACCTAGGTTACAAGGAATTTCTTCTCACTTGCTCAGCAGATCTTTATGCAATTCCCCGTCTGTGCTGGGCACTGTCCAATGTGCTGAGTATTTGTCTATGGACCAGAGAAATCGGCCTTCCTGCCTACATGCAGCAGCAGCAGCTAGGGAGAAGGGAAGATAGAAAGCAGATGGGTAGGTGCAGGGGGTGACAGCTGCATAGTTGGGCGAGCTGTTTGAAAAGTAGATTTGAGCAAACACTGAGCTAAGGAAGTCAGCCAGAAGGAGAGAAAATGCAAAGACTGACTGAGTAGGTTTGTATGGCTTATTGAGGAAGGGCACAAGTAGTGTTGCTGCTAGAACTAACAAAGTTTACAACATCAGGATATGGTATCAGAGATGTAGCAAGCAGGCAAGGCAGAGCCTGCTTGGTCCACTGGACAGTTTTGGACTGAAGAATAAATGATGTGACAGATTCTCAGTCAATTGCTCAGGCTGCTCTACTGGGAAAGGGACTGTGGGGGAAGAGCAGGAGAAGTTGCCATTTAGTAGGCTGCTAGAGTAGAGAGGGTGGAAAGGCAGGCTTGAGATCTACCAGTGTCAAAGGAAGAGAGATGCCTTCTCCCTCATTCCCTCCCAGCCCAATTGTGGAAGCAGTTTTGACACGTGTGCTCCTGAGGGAGAATTCACACCAGACCCAAATAGACCACAAATGAAGCCAAAATTTATTTCAGCAGGCAAGTAGTCAAAATCAAGGAACAGCATCCAGGGTTATGGGTGGTCCATTTTGGGCATCAACCTCAAAGGCTGCCTCTAGTATCTGACCAAGAGCCTTTGTCCCCCATTTCTCTTCCTCTTGTCTACAACTGGAGCAATCTAAGGTGGTCTATTTCCTGGAAAGGGTGGGTGCTTTCTCAGAAGCCATTCTTACTCACAATTGGCTCTGGTACAAGTAGATGCTTTAGGTACAGGACTATGTATAAAAGTATAACTAACCCCAAAGCTGAGAAGTGTACTAGAGAAAAGGGCAGCAATGCCTTGTTTATGTTCCTGGTGGGAAGGTTTGTGAGAACTAATCTTAGCCTGACAAGACTGGCATTTTGTTTTAACTAGAGCTTGTCTTTCCTTTTACCTATTCAGCTTCACTATCTCACACTCAGCCATAAGTCCTCTTACTTATTTTCCCAGCATTCTAAACCTCATTGTTTTTACTCTAACATTCATTTTGGCCATTACATATCCAGGGTATATTTCTAATCTAGAGGGGGCAGGATTTAAGATGGCTTGCTACAGAAAGAAATAATGGATGAGTATGTTTTGTATCCCTGGGGATTTGGGCTTGAAATCCTGTAAGGATGGAACGTCATTGTGTGAACTTAGAAGACTCTCTGTCTGGAAGGTAGAATCAGAAGTTCCTGACACATGTTGAGTTGATTCTGGCGTTTGTCTTACATTTGTGTGGAGATCTACATTAGGAATTCTGAAATTTAACTAGACCTCAAAACCATCAAGTTGTAAACAATCCTCCAGGGAATGGGCATAGATAGAGAAGGAGCAATGTTTCATAGCGAGAGTGGCTACATGTTATTAGAGAATGAAGAGTCTAAGACCCTCTGATATTAAGATTAAAAGGTATAAGTAGAGAAGTTAGTTCGGAAGATGTGCCCATTAAGTAGGCAGAGGGGTGGAGAGGCCATGTCAGAGATCACAGATTCTGCTAGATTTACAGTCAACGAACTAGTTTTCTCCCACTTCCTGAATTCTGGAAGAAGACATGGATTTTATAGGTTGGAGGGAATAGATACTTCACTATTCACAACCAGGGCAAGCTACATAAGTTGATAAACAAAGTAAAGAGATAAAGCACCAAGTATATTCTTTAAAAAAAAGGGGGGGGGGATAAAATACCATTTCTCTGTATTCTGAGAGGGAGCAGTTACTCCCTCTTCCAGCATTTTGATTGTGTGAAAATCTACCTTGTATTTGTGTGTGTGTGTGTGTGTGTGTGTGTGTGTGTGTGTGTGTGTGTCTTTCATTAGTATTTTGGTTTGGAAATGAAATTTGGAAAAAGCTTATGTATTAAAGGTTTGTTTTCCACTTAATGGATCCAGTTGGTTGGATACTGTGAGCTCTGACTGAAAGCAATGAATTAATTCTTTGATAGATTCATGGTATCAGGGCATTATTGAGAGGTGGTACCTGGTTGAAGGAAGTATGTCACTGAAGATATAACCTATAAAGTTTGACCTTGCTCCTGGACCATTTTTGCTATTCTCAGATTCCTGGACACAATGTACTGAACAGATTGCTTAGACTACACACCCTTGCTGCCATGATTCTTTGCTTCACTGTGGGCCCACAGCCATGAGACAAGATGGCTATGGACCGAGAGCATGAGCCAAATAAATCCCTCTTAACTTGTTTTTGTCTCAGATATTTGGATAAAGTGATAAAAACCCAACTTTAAAGAAGTATTTCAAAGGAAAGGAATACTTTTTATAAGTCCATGCAAAGGTACCCTCTAAATATTCCTACTTAAGTTAATGTTAAGTTAGAAAATAGCTATTTTTTTGTAGTTTAGTGTAGTGCCTCAGTGTTAATTTTGCAATTTTTCTAACAGCATCACTCCAACAAATTCTGGAAAGTAACCAGAAACAGACATGATATCAGAGATGAGCAGGCTTGGAACATGAAAATAGCACAATCATCTTAGACATGGCAAGTCTTTTACAGTGTGTGTCTTCACTGATGCACGGGGTTGTCTTCTAGGGAGGAAATCCATTGAAAAATTCTAATGAGGAATCTCATCTATGATCCACGGGCAGTGAGTTCTAATGGGAATACCTACATGGGTGGTACCTTCCTTGGTTTAAAGCAGAAATACTCCTTTCTAGTTTATGATTTAAAATTTAAAGCTTTTCTTCCTCATTAGCATCAGTGCATGTTGTCTGTTCTCTTGTATTTCAAAGAGACCTAATTTTAAGTGATGGTCAGTTAAGAAAATGTAAAGTTGTAAATTGTACAGCTCACATAACCTAAGTTATACCCTTCACTATTTAAAAATATGCAACTCAACCTCATGACCAAATCTATAGGTGATATACTCAATTGGATGAGCAGAGGTGTGGGTGGCAGAGCTTAGGAAGAGCTCCATGATCTGAACAGACAGAAGCTGCTCTTTACTCTCCAAGTGTAGCAGCTTTGCCCCATTAGTGAAGGTCCTTTAAAAGAACTGAAAAGGATGTGACTTAGGTTATGTGGATTTAAAAGCACATTGTCTAAGCATTATGGCTGTTTTCTATAGTCAGTTCTCAGTATGCCTTTGGATAGGTAAAATAATTTAGAAGTCATTGCATTTCATTCTGACAGCATATTATATAAAGATAATTGCAGGGTGATAAAACACATACTCATATATGTCATAGGCATGTATCTCTGTATGTCTCTAACTCATATGCCTTTAGTGACTACTGTTCAAATAAACTCATTTAAAAATAAAAGACAGTCTGAAGCAACTCACCAGTTTACTAGCACATCCAAAAAGTTCAGTTATGCTGTGTTTTTATGATATTGGAAGATTTGTTGCATGTAGAATGTTGCACACTGGCTGTGCTATACATTTTTTAGTTTAATACATCTTATTTCTGAGGTTCAAGTTAGACTCAGCGTGTTCTAGACACCCTGACTAAGCTTTTTCAAGGACAGACTTTGGTAGTTCATGAGCTCTTCTTCTAATTAATTGTCATGACAACATCAATGGGAGCAATAACCTCTGCTGCTGCTGCTGCTGTTTACCTGTGGCCCCGTTTTAGATATGAAACAAGTTTAGGAAACTCTTTCTATCAACAGTGTAGTTACTAGATGCTTGCTGAAAATTAGATTGACAAAGAAGGAAGAAGCCAGTATGGCACATGCATTTGTTTTTAGTTTGTTTGAGCAAGTGAGTAGATGGGGTGTATAATGGGAAGAAGGGCACAGCACTGTATATGGTTTGGTGTGTCCTCTAAGGGCCTATGTGTTAAAGGATTGATCAACAACTTATGGTGTTATTGGAAAGAGGTGAAACTTTAAGAGGTGGACCTAGTGTGAAGAAGTTAGGTCACTGGTGAGGAGTTTCCTTGAATGGAGTCTTTTACCTTGAAGATGGGCTACAGGAAGTTGAGGAAACTTCAGTGAACATTATCCCCCTTCCTTTCAGATCCCAGCCTTCTCTTCTCCTGCTATCCCTAGAGAAGTCAGATGTCCTCCAGTGTATACTTCTTTTGTGTTACCTTTGACTCATTCAGGTTAACCCTCCCTAAGGCAACTGACAGGTAGTCTACCATGGTGACACTAGTTGGACTCTGGACAATGAGGTATATAGGATCAGAAAAGATGACCTAACCCTTATAGTAGGACTATATGTATAAGATAGCAGTATCCTATAACACAAGTTTTTAAGGTCATAGACTTATATGACACAGGAGTCTACTGATTGAAGACCTAGAGATGCAGGGTAAACTGTGCTCTTCTGTGATTAAAAATATGTAGCCTGGCCAGCTCTGTAGAAAAATAATGAAGCCCAGAGATGGTTTTCTAGTGGTAAAGGACATTGAGGTGGGAGTGGAGGGAGGCAGTGACAATTACTTGTTCCAGGTCTTCCAGGCCTTCCATGCAGCCTTTCTTCACAGTGTGAGGTAGGAAGGCTTCTGGGAAATAGATTGTTATTTTGTTAGATTATTAAAAGACAGCTGTAGAGAGACAGAACGCAGAAAGAAAGAGAGACTTAGTCTGTTCTTATATGGGACCATGCTTACCCCATGGAAAAGGAGCATTTGTCACCCATGTGTGTGTTTGGCCAAAATGCCTACAGAAGGAGATGGGAGGTGGCCCCTTATAGGGGTGAAAATGACTTCTGTACTGGGCAAAGAATCTGAGAAGTGTAGTCTGTCAGCAGGAAACTATCATGACCCACTATAAGGTACTCAGGAAATTTCCTTCTGGTCAACTCTTACACAGAAAGATGGGTGAGAGAGAGTAATGTTAGGTTTCAAGTCCCTGGCTTTAAAGAGAAGTGGTTTGGGATTCTGTGACTCTCCCTTGGGGAATGAATTCCACTTTCTCTAGTTTGCCTTGAGGGGGTCTACAGAGTGAGACAAGAAGCAACAGAAGCTGGAGAGAAAGTTGGACTTAGAGTCTCTTCCTGAGGTCACCATGGACCACTGTTTTTGAGTTGCAACAGATTTATCCTTAGGTTCACCAGGCCTGTAGGGACTGATTTTCAGACTTGTACATGTGTCTGATTCTAAAGCTGCTTCTCTAAATTACTATAATGTCTTTGTTTGAGTTTTTTGTCTCCCAATATACTATGAACTACCAATGATGTTTCCTTCACCTTTGGGTCTGAGTCCCTGGCAGAGTTCTTGGTCCATGCTAGGTAGCCATTTGGTCACTGCCTGAAACAAGAAGGAAGGAGGAAGATGAAGAGGAAGAAAAGGAGTTGGGTGATATTCTGTCATTGAATACCACCATACAAATTCAGTGACTAGGAACCTAGACAGCATTCAAGCCTTTGGTGGGAAGAGGAATGCTTGAAATGTTGGGCACTAATATTAGTCATTAAAATAGATTAGAATTTTAAAACACATTGTGTTAATAGGAATGCCAAGATTCCCCCAAGCCTAACCATAGTGCAGTAATGGCCTGCAGAGGAAGCCATCATCACCTAAGGCTTATTTAACTTTGTCTTGGAATAATTTTCATCTTCTGTGACCTGCAAGCACCTTACCTGTAAGGTCTGATAGCATAAACTTGCTGAACCAGATATAAATGTAGATGTCCTGTGGCTTTCACAGTTGCTGGGACATGTTTAAATTTGGTTTGGAGATTGCATTCTTTTCTCAGAGATAGTAAATGTTTTCTCCATTTCCTGTGCTGAGGATTCTAGTCAATTACTTAACTACACAATAATAAGCAATATTTCTACTTCCAAATATACATTCTTGTCATTTTAATGAGGTAAATGCCAAGAGATTGGTACCAGCAGGAGGAAACGTTGTTGTTTAAATGACTGGACAGAGTTGTGTTATTTTTTGTTGTTGTAGCTTCTACTTACATGTTCTCAGGGGATTGTCCAAGGACAGGAAGTGCTGGATTAGTGAGTGGCTCACTGCCAGAAATCCAGCTTCCCATGCTCAATCATCTGGCCTTCTGCTCAGAATAGGGGAGGAAAGCAGTATCTGCCTCTTTCCTCCAGGTGAATGTCCACCAGTCCCAGCCCTGTTTCATGCACTAGGGAACAATCATCTGGCTGCAAACCAGGGATCCTACTATGCTTGCTATCTCAGCCAGGGATCAGTATACTTCCAATGTTTGCTGAGCATAAATTATTACAACTTATAGTGAGTCCTGACAACTGATTCAGCACACACACACACACACACACACACACACACACACACACACACACACATTTGAATGAGAAAGAAAAAAACAAATCATGCAAATCTTAAAGTAAATGACTTACAAATCTGTGAAACTTATCTTACTAATATTGATACTAGTCTGTGCAGACAAAGTTTAGCAAGTGAAAGTGCCCAACACCTGTATTTTAGTATTTCCTGCTAACTGAAGTAAGGAATGATGGAATAAGAAAGAGAAAGGAGAAGGGAGTGAGAAGAGAAGTGGAGGAGGAGGAGAGAACGGAAAGATGGAAGAAAGTCAACAGAGACAAAATGGAAGAGAGGGAGGGAAATAAAGGAAGAGAAAGGGGAAGTGAAAAGAGGAATGCAAAGAAGGTGTGAGACAGACGAAGGGAGGACAAGATAGATGTTATTATTTCATCAAATTATGAAGGGGCCTAATGATTCCTAAGAGAAATGAGCCTTAGTCAAATGGGTTTGTTTATAAAATTCTCTTTAAGAAAGAATCCTTGTTTTCAATTCAACTCATAAACCTTTCTTTATGCTAGTTTTGTGGTCTTCATAAAGTTTTATATTACACAAAGAGGTATTGATTTAAGGTATCTAAAGAGTTGAATTAATTGCCATTTTTTTCAAGTCAAATAAAATTAACTAAGCTCTTTTACATCCACACAGCATATCCAAGTGTTCTAGTTCTCAGTACTCTGGAGAATGTTAGATGAAGACATATAGGGACTTCCCTCATTGCTGCCTGAATGCACCATCTGATCTAAACTCCATGGAAATAGTGGCCACAGGAAACCCTCAAGATGTAAACCATAAATGCAGGATGTTGCCCAATGCAGAGAATCCTCTGTTATCCATAAACTTGATGGCACTGGAACCCAAAGGGTCTCAGCAACAGTGGTCTTGTTGGCATTGGCAGGGTGCAAGTTGGTGACAAGAATTCCATGCTGCTTGAAAAGTTCATTTCAAAACTTCACTCAAGTGAAGATGGCTTCTTAACTTTAATAGTGAAAGAATTTGATGATGCCCTAGTATGAAGTAGTGTTGGAGTTTATTACCAGGGTAGTTTAACACAGACTGAACTGTGGGGGTTATAAGAAAGAAAAGGATTCAAAGAGACACACACCCAGGCACTTACCAAGAGATTCATGTTAGTTTTCTTAGCCATATGTATAATTTTAGTGATGCTCCAGTTATATCTTAAAGAATTAAAGAAATGTTTTTCTTTTTCTTTTCCTTTTCTTTTTCCTTTTCCAATAATTGAGATTATAGGATGGTGTCCAAGTTGCCTTTGGCAATATTGCAATCTGATAAGGCAAAACCATTAGTCACAAGGTTTACAAGAAGTGATTCTTTCTGGTCAGTTTCCTTGAAAATTACAGGTTTACATCTGGGAAGGAGAATGGCCATACTAGAAGGTCATGATTTATTGTTATTTTACCATTCTTGTTTGAAACAACTTTATATAAAAAGAATATTTTGTCTCCATATTGTATATAACAACTTTATATAAAAAGAATAATTGTCTCCATATAGGCAACTCTCTTAGTTGATGTTAATTGTGCTGGTATTCTTGACTTAGCTGGTGGGCTCTTCAACCAGACTGTGGAGAAGGTCTTCCTGCTCCCCCTTTTCTTTCTTCTCCTCTTTCTGTCTCCTCTTAGTTTTCCCTCTTTCTGTTATGCCCCAGTCTGGGTTGAGGTTCATACTCTCCTTTCATCAGCTCTTAGGTTCTAAGGTGGAGTGATGGAGGCCATCCAGGAGTCCCAGGACAGTTGCCTTCCCCAGCAACCTTCCTGAAGAGGATTTGGGATTGAAGTGCTAAGCTAGTATGAGGAGAAAGTTGTAGGGTGCCATGTGCCAGGAAATGAATCCCTGTGTAGTAGCCTCCTGACATTGTGGTGCCAGCCCCATTTCTAAATTGAATCTGCATCCTCAACAAAAGTCAAGTGTTTTCATGGTACCTAAGGTTGTAGGGACAAGATGAAATGGGTGTAAGCTGGTGAGATTCCTGAACAGTTCTCAATGTCAGTGAGGTCATAGAAAGATCATTTTACAAATGTTTGACTGACTCAAACCAGTCTAAAACCAGGTCACATATCATTACATCCAGAAGTGAAGTGAGTTTAAAATGTAAACCAGGGCAGCAGGATGGAGACTCTATAGAAAAGATCCTCTTCCATTTGTATTGACACCACCCCCAACAATTTAGAGGGCTTGTTCACCTAGACACACAGCCATGCTCTGACCATCCCAATAGTACTTCTGTGAGATCTTACCTTCTCCTGCTGCCAATACCAGGTCTGCAGGTGTTGATACCACCAGCCTACTATTCCTGAGAACTTGTGCCAGGAGACAGCCTGTCTCTCCCCAGTGTGCTAATTAAATTAGGCTAGCCATTCCTGGGCCTGCTATATAAAAATGGGCAGTGCTGGTCCTCATTTCTAGCTCCTCTGATCTCTTCTTTCCAGAGTCCCATGCTGCCCCAATCCTTTTTCCTGAACCTGATGTCTGAATAATACCCTTCCCTCCCTTTCATCAGAACCCACCCCTCCTATACTCTGTTACCTCTTTAACCCTGTTATTTCCTACTCTATTCTCTGGTGCTCTACCAGGTGTGCTGTAAGGAGCAGATGTGGAAAAGGAAGCCACAGTCAGAGCTCTCTTTTTCAGATGTTCTTGGTGTCTGAGAGAGATTATTGTGCTGAGTCCCTGAAAAACTGGCCTTTTCCTCGCCAGAAAAAAAAATCCTTCAGAACTAGGGACATGGGCCTCTGTGAGATAACAAGGAATAGAGACTCTAATATATCATTACCACTAGACAGATCAGCAGGACAGTTGCTTCTTAGTTTCAGCATCTTTGGTGTCTTCTTTTGCAGACAGCAATTTCTAGACCTCTGCTGATTCAATTCCTTCCCTCTAGGGCAATGGTTCTCAACCTTCCTAATGCTGTGATCCTTTAATACAGTTCCTCACATTATAGTGACTGCAACCATGTATATATATATATATATATCGCTGCTCCATAACTATAACTTTGCTACTGTTGTGGATAGTACTGTAAATACTTGATATGCAGGATGTCTGATATGCAATCCCCCAAATGCATTGTGACTCACAGGTTGAAATACACTGTTCTATGAGCTCCTTCATCTGCAGAGTGCTTATTGTGACCATCCATGGGGAAGGGTAGGTGTTAATCACCCTCCTGTATTTGGCCCTCTGGTAACAGGCTTTGAGAATGCAGCAGTGATGTCAATAGCCATTCGAAGATGACTTCACCCATTACCTCTTCTTCAAGGCTTATGTCATGCAGCTTTCACATAAGTCCCTTTCCAGGAATTTGCCCTTGGTTATCCTCCCTGGAAGTAGCTTCTTTTGTGTCTCCTCATGTTCATTGTAGCACCTTATCCAAATTGCTTGAATTGAATTATGGACACCTAAAATCAGATTTCCTCAGTCTGGTGATGGCCAAGCCATTAGGGCCTGTATTGCACCTAGCTCATCACCCACCCCCAACATTGATTACTACATGGTAGTCACAAAATAAATATTTGTTCAGTAAATAGATGTATCTAGAAATCTGTGAGTCTGATAATGAGAACTGTGTCAACCATACTAGTGGAGATATATTATGTATTATATATTAGGTTGAATCTATGATATTAGACATTTCTTTTATTTTGTGCATACTGCTAGTCCCTGAGTCCTTCTTAGTTACCTGTGGGTCTACCAGATGAATGGGCCTGTCTCTCCATTGAGTGGGCTTGCGTGGCTATTCTTTGAAAGACTGCGTGATCCTGAGCCACTCCTAACTTCATATACTTAGGTATCACCTGAGTCTTCCATTACATAAAATAAAACAAATAAGAGTAAAGGGATAGTTTGTTTGGTGAAGCACTATGCAAGCACATGGACCTGAGTGTGACCCTCTAAACCAACATGAAGAAGGTAAGTGTGGTAGCAAGCTTGAGATCTCAGTTCTGGGGAGATCAAGGATCCCTGGGGCTTATTGGCTCTCTAGTTGAATTCCTGAGCCCTAGACCAGTGAGAGACCTTGGGTCAAAAACCAGGTAGACAGACACCAAATCCTCTAACCCTGCCCCTCTCCAGAGCTCCAGCTGCATCTTTTTAGTGAAGTCTAGGGCACTCATCCCCAATCCTCCACAGCAATACTTCTGTTGGCTCTTGGAGCCTTATAGTCTTTGTTGGTTGATCCTGACTGGCTTGAAATTCAGATGATGGATTGTCCATCCCATACATGGCTTCTTCTATGTCTGTCTCATGACTCCACATGTGAAAAATAGGTCACTTTTCTGAAACCCTTGGAAGCAGCACTTTTGAACAGTTGTACTGTAGTGAAACAGGGCCTACCATAGTTCCATAGACATACTCCAAAGAATGCCTCTGGACCTGGTTCTCCACTCTCCATGGCCTTTGCAAACAGCCCCTATCAAGTTGACTCCTTTTTAATATGCAGATCTTTCTAGCTCCCTATCCATCAGGCCCTTGTACTGCAGAGGAGACATGCCTAACTTCAAAACCCGTTTCTCTTGTTTCAGGGAGAGGTGGTGGGAAGGAACATAGCATGGCTAGACTCAATTATTTCTCTAAATTTGTCTAGGTTGAGACAGGACAGTAGAAATGATGACAACACTTGTGATGTATTTAAATACAAGAGAGAGTGAAAATGTGTTACAGGATGATTGGTCACTAAGCTCTGGGCCCCATCATGGGACAGCTAGCAGCATCACTTCTCAGCAAAGGAATTCACTGTTTGCTGCCTCACAATGGCACAAGCTAATGCAGGGGGTCTTGGTCCATTCCATCATCTGCTTTATGTTGTTCACCTTCCTTTCCCCTTCATCCTCCAATGTCTGCAAGGAGAAAGGAGCTATTGATTAATGTGCCCATCGATGTATTTGCTACTTCCTTACAAGGCCCAGTAGATTCAGTGATTTTGAATTTAAGTGGGCTTTTCTTCTGGCTCCCTAAGCTCTTCATCTCAGCTCAAATCACTTTAGCAGACACCAAAGGCCAAACTAGGAGGTGCTGCTGATGGTGTAGAGAGCAACACCACCCAAAATAAAACCTAATCCTGAGCCTTCAGACTGTGAATGACAGCTGGCTCACAGTGCAAACTGATGCTTTTTCTCTTCCCTCATGACAAACCATGTGAAGCCACTCTAAAGGGGCCTCTGTGGAGAGTGTCAGACTTCATGACTCAGGCATAGGGAAGCAGGTGGCAGTTAAAGAAAGACTTGAGTGAAACTTCTCTCTTCTGATAGTTCGGAGAGTTTTATGCACATAGGAGACCTCAAGTTGATAATGGCATCAATTTCCATGTTGCTATGCTCCTTGACTGCTCATGTTTGGGTTATTGAACGTTGCCTCTTTAGCCAAAGTTAGTATAGACAGTGCAGAGGTCCATGGTCCAGCAGTTCTGGATTGGCACAGTGTCTGACACTTCAGGACTTGCCAAGCCAGCATGCTATACCTACTCCTTTCACTTCTAAACAACAGGTGCTTTCCACCACAACCTCTGCTCCCTTACCCATTGAGATTTTGGTTGTATAACCAACCTCCCTCCCTTACTTGCTGCTCTTGAGAATGTAAGTGACATGTGCGTTAGTTACTTTTCCTGGAACTGTGACAAAATGCCTGGCAAAAGAGATGTGAGGAAGGGCCAGTTTACTCTAGTTCAGTGTTTGAGGGCATATTCTATTATGGCAGAGAATATTGAAGTCACGGTCACATTGTGTCCACTGCTAAAACAAAGGGAGAGATGAATTCCTGCACTGGGCTCCCCTTCTTCTTTTTAGTCTAAGACCCAGCCTAGAGAATGGTGCTATCCATATACAGGATGCGCCTTTCTTCTCAATCTAATCTAGAAATTCTGCTACAGATATAACCAGGTGTTTGTCTCCTCAGTAATATAGATCCTGTCATGTTGGCATTATTAACCATCACAACTCTACACCATGTCAAATTGAAACTCAAGTAGACAATTTTCAAGTCACAGTTTTCCACCCCTTGTCAAAACCATCTCATAGTCAAAATGCATTTCATCCAACTTATAAAGTCCCTATAGTCTTTAAGAGTTCTAACGCTCTTCAAGTGTATGTGCAGAGTCTCTTCTGAGACTCAAGCAATTTCTTAACACTGAGTTACTATAATATAAAAACAAACAAGTTTCATACTTCTAACAGTCAAGGGCACAGAATAAACGTTCCCTTTACAAAACAGAGAAATGGGAACGTAGCAAAGAAGTATCAGATCAAAGCAGTACCCAAACCAAGAAGGGCATGCGAATTCCTTCAGCTCAGTGTTAGGCATCTGGAGCACCTTGTGGAATCATCTGAATTCAAAGGGCTTAAGTAGCCTCACCCTCCAGCTCTGCAATCCTGTAGCATATAAAATCTCTTCCATAGGTCAACTCTACTCCTTGAATGCAACATTCCTCAGTCAATATCCCAGGGTCCTGGCATTGCCACCATCCTATCATTTCCATTGGACCATGGGCTTTCCCTTCACAGTTAATGCAATGGACTCTGAGGCCCCCCTTCTATGGTTGTGGCTTCAGCAGCCTTCTAAAACCTTGGCTTCAAGCCTCCATTCCCGCTTTTGTTTTGGTTTGGTTTTTAGTTAGGGTCTCATTATGTAGTCTTTGCTGCTTAACTGGCCTTGAACCCCATATATATATACCAGACTAGCCTCAACTTCTCAAACATTCACTTGTCTCTGCATCTCAAGTGCTGGGATTAGTTGAGCAACACTATGTCTGGTTTCATTTTTTTGTGTAGGTATAACTAGTTCCATATGGACTATGTGCTGACCCTGGGGCACATTGTCATAGGTGTCTGTTTTTTGGTCAAGGAAACCCCTCAACAGCTGCCTCAATTTAGACTCTCTTCTTTTGATAAATTTGGATTTTCACAGGAGTTTTTCTTCAATGGGTGGGTTTCTGCCCACAGGAATACCTTTCTAGCTGCCCCAGTGCTGAGAAAGCAGCTGGTCCTTGGTGCTCCTCATCTCCTTAACATCTACAACTGTTTTCTCCTCTGTCTTCTTGTCTGAAACTTCAAACTTCTTTCCCTGGCAAAGGGCATGCTTTTCTTACCATTTTGCTCCATTTGTTGCTGTCTTTCATTGTGCACATGGAAAAGACTAGTGAGCAGTAGATGACTCAGCTTGAAGGCTAGCCTGTCTTGAGATTGCCTCCACCGAGCCATTGATGCATTACTTTTGAATTCAACTTCACTCAAGCTCCCAACAGGGGCTGAGAATATCCAGATTCTTTGCCAGAGTGTAACCTAAATGGCCCCTAGCCCAGCTCTCAGTAGTGTCTGTATTCCTCTGTGAATCCTTATGAGCCCCTCCTCTGCTCTCTTATAATTCCCACCAGATTGTTCCAATTGGTTCTGTTTATAGTATTCTAAAGGTTTTCTCTAGCTCCGTGTTCTGAACTCCCACATTCTTCCCATAGACCAGATCCAAAGACCTACAAACCACCTGATCAGGTCATAAGATAAATGGCCCCAATTCTTTTTTGTGTTTAAACATATTTTTGTTAGTTCATTGAGCATTTCATACCTGCATACAATGTATTTTGATCTATTCACATTCTTCCTTTATCTCCTCCAACCTCTTCCCAAATTTGTGCCTTTAAAAAAAAAAATAACCCTATGAGTCCAAGTTGTCCATCCCATATACTAATGCAGGTGAGTTTGACCACCAGAGTGTGGGCAACTTAATTTTATATGACAGAAAGGTATTTTTGTCATAAATAAATACCTGACAAAAATCATCTTGGCCCGGGTGGTGGTGGCACACGCCTGTAATCCCAGCACTTGGGAGGAGGCAGAGACAGGTGGATCTCTGTGAGTTCGAGGCCAGTCTGGTCTACAGAGCTAGTCCAGGACAGGCTCCAAGCTACAGAGAAACCCTGACTTGAAAAACCAACAACAACAACAACAACAACAAAAATCATCTTGAGGAAGAAAAGGGTTATTTTGGTTCACAATTTGAGTATACACTACCTAATTACAGCCATAGCTTGGTGAGAAGGGCATTGCATTCACAATTAGGAAGCATAGAGATGTATGGCTCTGCTCAGCTCGAGTTTTATTCAGCTCAGAATCCCACCCAACCCATGCAATAGAGCTACCCATATTCAGAGTAGGTTGCTCCACTTCAGCTAATCCAATCTAGAAACTCCCTTACATAATACCCAGAGTTTTGTTTCCTAGGTGATCTAGTTGCTGTCAAGTTGACAATATTTTCCATCACAAGATGCTCAAGTCTAGGACAGCCAAGGTACTGGGAGATGGCTGCCAGCCAAAGAGTAACAAAAGGAGGGACACACGACACCATGGGGACAACATAAGAACTTGCCACTATGAGTCAAAAGGCAGAAAGAAAATGTCACCTCTAAGTAGAGGCCTTTAATGTTGTTTCCATAAAAAGAGCAGATAAAGGTAAACATCCCAGAACTGCTTAACTTAGGTAATTACAAGGCTCCTAACCAGAGAGGCTCTTCCTAGTCACTTGGCCCTAGATAGACCTAGATCACTAGACATTGTGAATTGTTAGCTGCTGTGTACAAGCTCCATAAAGGAAGTAGAAGGGTGTAGCTCTAGATCCATTGAATGTGCTAACCCCCATGTTAGTTCTGGAAGTTGTCCACTCTGTTTAATAACTAGTTAACCCTGAGAGGTCAGTTCATCCAGCTCAGTGGGACCCCAGATGTCAGAACATATAAAAACAAGGATACATGGTTTAATGTACTTGGTAGTCACCCCAACACATGAAACTATACTGGCTTTCACTGTATGATGCTCATATCCCAGTCTCTGCTCCTCAGCCACTGGTGTGGCATCTAGTTTTGTAGCCCTCTCCATACACTTGCAAATATGTAAATGCTGCAAACTAATAGTTCCCAGGTTTGCCATGCTCCCTGCCTTCTCAGCTAGCTTCCCCAGGTCTATGTTTAGTGACATCTTCTCCATGAAAATCTTTGATTTGTTATTGGGATGTTAGTGAGCATCTGTATAGGATGTACTAGGCTCAGAGCTCTACCCCTGGGTGTTCTTGTAAGAAATTCCTACTTCTTAGGTGTTCCCTTTTCATTAAAAATTCAAATAAAATCTAAGATTCTAGCACACATTGGTTTACCCTCTGTCCTTGCTTCTCTTCTTTTTCTGTAGAGGCCCATTTGTTATGCTGGAGCCTCACGTATTCTAGGCATGCATTCTGACTCTAAGCTGTACCTTCATTCCAAAATCTCTATTTTATTCAGAGTTGGTTTGCTTTCTTGAAACCTCTTGCTGGGCACATCAGGAAAGAACAAGTTGACATCTGTGCTTTATCATTTTTAAGCATAATACACATCATTTATTGTTCAAATGAGACAGACTGTACAGCATGGAGAACTGCCATATGAGCTAATGGGTTATGTTAGCCCTTATTGTCCAGCATAGAATCTGAAACTGGCTTGCTTCTCATGTTTCACTGCCCACAAAATGAGCATGTTTACAGACCTGACCAAATGGCATGTGGACGCCCTTGCTGTGGAATGTACCTATATACCTTCAAATTTCCAGCTCAGTCCTTCACTAACAGAGTCCTGTGACTCTCACCATATTTTCTGATGTATACACCTATGCATATTTATGCAATTCATCTATTTCTTATTTTTCTGTTGGGCATTTGGGATGTCTTCGCCTCTGCCAACTGAATGAACTGTTTTGCCAATAAGAACAACAAAAAGCAAAAATTACTTTATAGTTCCCTGAGTGCATTTACTTATTTTGTTGGTTGCCTGAGGCAGTGCAGTGGTCTCCTTCCATGTCCTGCTGTGACTCAGGCTCCCGTGTTCTCCATGTCATAATGTTATCTCCAGGTGAGGTCATGGCCCAGTTAAGGTAGTATACAGTATGGAGCTGAGAGTAAAAGAACATGTGAAAGTTGGGGCACAGAACCCTCCCGCAGGCCACTTTATCTCCAGTGGATGTTTCTGGAAGGCCTGTGTATATATAGCCTTTGCAAAAGCAGAAGAAAGTAGCTTTAACTGCAGGGATGGCTTTATAGATAGAGTTCATCCATGCTGTTTGGTTAACACTCTGTCTGGTGGGGAAACGTGTACCTAAGGAGCCAATCAAATTCCCTGCCAGCCATCTGATTTTATAATAATGGTTTCTTGTCTTTTATCTCTGTATGGTTGTCTCAAAATGCAACCTATCTGGTGCTCTTGACAAAGTAAAAGCAAAAGTTTCTATGAATGTTACACATTTTCTATGTATCTCTTCTTACATTGTGCTTATTAAGCTCAGTGTTTGCAACCCCAAGGAAGTGTCCACTGCTTCTTCCCATTACAGGACGTGGGATTCAGCCTGGATTTGTCATTGCATGCAGGAGTTACACCTGTGTTGAGCACAAACTAATTTTCTTTCTTTTCTTTCTCTTCCTCCCAGGATTATACCTTAACTATGTATTTTCAACAATATTGGAGAGATAAAAGGCTCGCCTATTCTGGGATCCCTCTCAACCTCACGCTTGACAATCGAGTGGCTGACCAGCTCTGGGTGCCCGACACATATTTCTTAAATGACAAAAAGTCATTTGTGCACGGAGTGACAGTGAAAAACCGCATGATCCGCCTCCACCCTGATGGGACAGTGCTGTATGGGCTAAGGTCTGTCTGCTCTGCAGGGCCAGTTTTGAAGTTTTGTGGTGCATTGGCATTGAGTTTCTCACTTGAGATGATTATAGTAAGTGAGACCATGTCCTTAAATTAATTGGTAAATATCCATGAAACATTCTGAGCTTTGCAGAAAAGAAAATCTCATCACTCTAAGATTTGGAGCATTACTGTTACTATAAATAGTCACCGACAGTTGCAAAGTAGTTTTTTCTTGTATAGTTTGTATATAAATTGGGTTGCCATATCTAAGAACACAGACTCCCATATCATAAGCACAAAAACCTGTAATTAATATTGCCCTGACACTTGAGAGGCTTTAATGGGTTTTTTTCAAAGCTAGCTGCACTACTTAAAAGATGTCTACTGTGCAGACTTAAGGTATAGTCTCAGTGGTACTCTATGGAGGCAGTGCCACTGATATTTATGGAGAGATGGAGTGAAAGTCTTACACATGAGATAGAGATCTCTCCAGGGCTTTAGATGTCACTTTCAGTCACTCACCTGAAAACCAGGCTGCCCCCTGAGCTGCACAGGGGATGCTTAGGAATTCCCTACTTGATAGGAAGTGACCTGATCTTCCTATGATGCTCCATTCTGCTGTCTTATAATTGTATATGATCAATTTGCTGAACAATAGTCTTAATTCCTCTGTCTCTGAATGGATTTCATACTGATTTTGGTTCTGTGCTGTTATTTGGCATGGAAGTGTGTATGTGCCTGACTAACTTCCTTGATGCCACGAACTAAAAGCAGCCTTAAGGCCTTCTAGGAGTAGCCCCCAGTTTTGAATGGAGCAACTGTGGATCTCTTGGAGGAAGACCTATCTCAGGCTGTTGTGAGTCCAGACCTTTTTCAGAAGACTCCAATGGCTGAAAGTAAAAACCAAACCAAACGTGTTGAAATCTATAGCCTGTGACTAGTAGAGTTTCTAGATTGAGTAGAGGAAATTATTTAACTTTGCCCTAACTAGAAAACATTGAATATCTTTTTAACCAACAACAGTATTGTAGCAAAAGTTGAAATGTCTGCCAAATCAGACCTTTCTATATATAAGGGAATAATGGCACATCTCAATAAAACTGTAGTGATCTTTCACCAAAGTCTAGTCTGATGTTTCTATATCTAGGATTTGCTTTTCATATTTTTGTCCCACACTGAGACACTTGGGCTTTAGTGTAAGAGGTTCTGATAGTACGCTGGTCTCCCTAGAAGAGCACCTACCACAACATCTTTGGGATTTAAAATGGAAAGCCATTTACCTTCCTGCCCACTTCCCTCACCAAAGTAGAGGCAGGCAGCATGTGTTTATGCCATACCTTTGTTGATATATGTATTCATGAGTGTAGTTATCTAAGTTTGTGGCTGTATGCATGTGGATATAGATGATGGAGGGTAGCTGGGAGCAAATATCAACTAAAATTAACATTTTGATTTTTTTTAAGACAAAACATGCTCTTTGGGTTCTCTTTCTTTTATTATTATTATTGTTGTTGTTGTTGTTGTTGTTGTTGTTGTTGTTATATTTGTGTTATAATTTTACACATCAGCCATGGGTTCCCCTGTCCTCTCTCCCTCCCCTCCCCTCCATTCCCATCTCCTCCAGGGCCAAGACTCCCCTGGGGATTCATTTAAACCTGGTGGATTCAGTACAGGCAGGTCCAGTCCCCTCCTTCCAGGCTGAGCAAAGTGTCACTGTGTAAGCCCAAGGTTCCAGCCAGCTCCTCAGCAAGGCCCCAGGTGGAGCTCCAGGTGTCCAATAGTTGAGAAAGAGGAGGGACTGTAAGAGCGTGAATTGTTGAGCCCAAGATTGGAAAAAGCACAGGGACAAATAGCCAAACGAATGGAAGCGCATGAATTATGAACCAAAGGCTGTGGAGACCCCAGCTGGATCAGGCCCTCTGATAAGTGAGACAATTGAATAGCTTGAACTGTTTGGGAGGCATCCAGGCTGTGGGGCAGGGACCTGTCCTTAGTGCATGAGCTGGCTGTTTGGAACCTTGGGCTTACACAGGGATATTTATTTATTTTTTACTCTTCATTTAAAAAATATTTTCCTTGTGGTCTCTTTTCCTTCATTTTGCATGTATTTTTTCTGGATGTGTATTCATGCAAAGAGGGTAGACGGCTACCTGAAGGAATTGTTTCTCTCCTTCCACCATGTGAGTTACCAGGATTGAACTCAGGTTTCAGGTTTGCTGGCTAGTGTCTTTCCCCATGAGTTGTCTTGCCGGCCCTGCATTCTTTATTTTCTTGACAGAAGTGAACTATATCCATTTGCCTTTGTTAAAATCAAAGGACCTTAACTTTGGGGAATAGAGTTATGTAACACACATGCAAGTTCTGTGATAAGTTTACAGATAGCATTCCAAGGAATTAAATTCTGTGCCAAATAAGAGGTAAGAGTAAGGTAAAATAGAAAGAAAACCAACTAAACAAATAGAAGTATTTTTTAAAAATTGTATCTTTAGCTCACACTTGGCCTATAGATTAAGTATTACTGCAATAATAAGTCAGGGGACCTTTCATAATAGCCTTTGCACAGCAATCTAAAAATAATCTTTTTGGTTAACTTTCCATTGGTTACCTGCAATCAGGAAGCAGCTTCCTGTGCAAACTAATTTTTCCAGGTGCACTTGTCTCATGCCTCTCAGTCTTTATTGAGATCCTCCTATTTCTATAACAATTATTCAGATTTTTGTGGACCTACACAAATCACCGTAACTGCAGACAGACCAGCATATACTGTGTATACAGTGTCTGCACTGCAGGCGTCTGGCTTCTTAGGAGTTGGCTAGCCTACACATTTCTATCCCAATATTCAAAACAGTATGTCTTCATAGAGTTTAACTTGAGCTTTTGAACAAAAAGCACATTAATAATTAAAGATGCTGATTATTGTTTAAAGTTCACATACGTACATATTCATCCTGTGCTGGTCTATGAAGTATACTCCAGCTTCTCATCTAGAAATACATGCAATGTTTCTCTATAAAATAAGGCACAGGTGCTCTTATAAGTGTCACTCTCCACCCTGTCTTCGGCCCTTCTTTCTTTTATTGTTACACTTGCTGAATCATGGTAGGAACACAGCAAGCCAGAGCTAAGCTAGTATCTCAAGCCTGGATTGTACACTGTATCTTTTGGTAAATAAGATCAGATGCTCCTCAGTTTATAGTATTGTGACATCTTTTTTTGTTTTGTTTTGTTTTTCCAGATAAGGTTTCTTTGTGTAGTTTTGGTGCCTGTCTTGCTCTGTAGACGAGGCTGGTCTAGAACTCATAGATATCACTTGCCTCTGCCTCCTGAGTGCTGGCATTAAAGGCATGTGCCAGTGCCACCTGGCTCTTTATTAACTCATCAGAAGTTGAACATAATGTAATCATAATACATAGAATCTTCCTAGCCTAGAGCATGTCAGTAATCAATGTTGTGGTGTGCTATCTGTGTTGGCTGTCTCTGTCTGGAGCTTGAGTTTGACTAGGAGCTGTGGATTCTGCTGACACCCAGCAATGTAATAGGGGCTCCTGGGAAAAGAGCAAAATTCAAAATCCAAAGTCAGTTTTCTCCTGAATACCTTTTGCTTTTACATGAAAATACCAGAAAACTGAAATTGACCCTCTTTGTCAGTGGTGTCTGTACTGTGTGTGGGAATAGAGGAGACACATAACACCCAAACTCCCTATATTTCTGATTTGATGTCCCTGTCCTCATGAGGTGCTGCTGTGGAAGTCTCACCAAGAAGAGGGCACTTTCCTCCTGGCTGTGGGTGTAATTTGGAGTGATTATACCTGAGACTTTCAGTTGAATTTTCCCACTGTTTAACACTGATCTCTTTCTTCACCTCAGCTATTGCCACACTGGTGGTCAGCCACTACTTTGAGTCTCTGAGTTTCTTTCCCATCACATATAGCCATGATGCACCAGGATCAAGGGGGCTTCTGCACTTTCTGGAAAAGATGAAGATCTTTGGCTATAGACCAGAGGGAGCATACATTAGTGTCTCAGATCAGCTTTGTTCTGGGAAAGTATTGATCCTTCACTCTGCTGATGGACTGGTCCACAACTTCTTGAGAACAGTAATGTTCTACTGGTAAAGAAAGGTTAGTGGCACTGGGAACTGTTTCTCCCAACTGTTCCAGTGCCTTGAGCTCAAGTTTTGCATGACCTCCTTAGTGGTCACTGACTTGGGTACAGTTGACCACAATGGCACATTGAGCCTCTGGCAGAGGTCAGCTTACTATGATGCGGTGGCATCTCTGGATAAGGCACAGTGCTGTCCTGACATGAATACACCTTTTAAAGTTTCCTTTGAGCTGTTATGCCTTTCAAGGTATCAGAAAGGTCTTAGATGCAGAGGGCATTTGGACTCAGGGGCCTTCATCTGCCCCTACCTGCATGGCTTCTCTACTTTGCTCTGCTATCTATCAGAGGTAGAATTGTCTTCTATCTTTATCTTCTGTACCTTTTCAATCTCTGGATCCCCTTTTGTCATTAAATGTTTTTCTTTGCCCCATTAAACATTGTGTTGCTCTGTGCTAGGGGTTGATAAGGAAGTTACAAATATAATGTCATTTGCCCTATGAAGCACCTAAGGTTGATTAATGGTCATCAAAATAAGGTAGCATCTTTTGATGGGAAGTGTAAAAAATATTTTGGACAGTACACTCTAAGGTTCCTACTTGCTGTTAAAAACTACTGCTGAAAATTATTAATGTAACCATTCCTATGGTTAAAAGTTTGAAGGCATTATTAAATCAAAGGTCTGAGCTTTGAGAGATATTGGGGCCTCCAACATGTTGGAGTCTCCACTGTACCCAGCCTTCATCTTTTCAGCTTTATACAATAGCCTTTCATGGCCTTGTTTTCAGGATTCCTCTGCTACACCATACCTATTCTCAACAGCTCTCTGAAAATTGGAGGAAGAATTTATGATCTCCTTACTCTTACATCTTTCATGCTTCCAAAACCACTGTTATGTGGATGGCACTGCCAAGTTTGTTGGCCAGCTTAGGATGGATTCTCCCCACACTGGATCATGTTAGCAGTGGCTTTTGTGTGTAGTTTTTTTTTTCTTTTCTAGGAACTGGAAACTCTTCAGGCTTTCCTCTTTCACAAGCTGGAAGCTTACCTGGAAGGTGTTTTGCCCTAAGTATACCATTCCCATTGCTCTTGTACAGCCTAGGAGGTCACTCCTTAATAGCCCTTATTTATTATTACATTACTGCCTCTCTTTTGGCATGTGCATTGGCTATAACATTAAGCTCCCTAGTGCTTTTTTTCTCTCCAAACTGTACATTTTGTATTTCTTTGTGTCCCGTTTTGTATTTTTAGTTGATCTGCATAATAGTTTTTAGTAATAACCAATTCACAGAATCACCATTATGCTGACTCTACCAAAGAGTCCAATAGTTTTTACTGTAGCCTTGGGCAAGGTCTTAGGACAAGGGTAGAATACATCCACACCATTTGTCAAAATATCCTATGACTGATCTCTAGTCCAGTCACTAATATTTAAATCTGAAGCCTCTACCTTCCACATTGCTCTCAGCACTGCTATCTTCCAGGCTCCAAATAGAATGAGCCATTAAGCTCTGTTCATGGCAAAAATAGGCTTTCTAGTTCAAGGTCTCAAAGTCTTTCACATTGCCCCCAAAATCCAAGTAGTCAATTTCTTTATAACAGAGAGTCTCTAGTACCAATTTTTATTAGTTACTTTTTAATTGTTGTGATAAAACATCATGAGTTTATTTTGGTTATAGTTCCAGAGGGAGAGTCCATAATGGCAGGGGAGGCATGGGAGCAGGCAGCCAAGAGCAGAAGCTGAGATTACATCATTAGTCATAAATACAAAGTGTAGAGAGGAAACTGGAAGTGGGGGTAAGGGTATAAACATTCAAAGCCCGCCCCCAATGACATAGTTCTTCCAAAAAGGCCACATCTCCAAAAGGTTCCATAACCTCCCCCAAACAATGTCACCGACTGGCACCAAGTGTTCAATTACATGAGTTTATGGAAGATAGTTCTCATTCAAACCACCACAGTATAGAAAATCATCTAGCCATACTAATCTCTTATTTCCAATTAAACATTTTACTTTTATACTTACAATTTATTGTAGTGAGCTTTTCTTCATTTAAAATAGTTTTTTCTCATTTCTTTGCCCCACTGCACTGCACTGACTTTTATTTCCAGAAGAATGATGAGCTGACAATGTACAGCACCAGATCATTCTTCTATGATGTGGGTGCTGTCTGAGCCCACCATCAAGGATGATGGTACTTTCTATTTAGGGTAACTAATATATGTTCATTTAATTCCCAGGTAGGGAGGGGTGTGTGAGTCTGTTAAGTACTTTCCAGAATTGTGTTATACATTGAAATATGACAAGTGAAACATGCACCAGTTTATATTTATACTTAACAACTATAAAAACGATGACCATTGCAAGGTAACTTTTTGAATGTCCTAAATAGATATTGTTCCTTCATGCTGTGTTTACATGACTATTTTCTCTGACTGTTATAATTAATTTTCTACATTTATTCATTTTTAAATGTTTATTTTTATTATACATTAAGAATTTATAATTATATCTACTTAAGGGGTAAAAATTGATGTTATGATTTATGCATGCAGTGTGGAATAATTGAATCAAACTAGGTATCACATTCCTCCTTAAATATTTAATCTCTTTTGTGGTGAGTAAACTTGAAACTTCCTTTTAGGAATTTATAGTTAGCAATTTTGAAATATACAGTGCACTCTTATTCTCCATGTTGTGCAGTAGACCTTCAAAATAATCTTCCTTTCTGAGGTTTTTATCATTTTATTGTTATCATCTTCTTCCTACTTCTCTTAGACTTTGTCAACCTCATTCTGCTACTACTTCTGTGTCTGATTGGGTTTGGTACTACATATACATCATAACAGTCTGTTTTTATGTGCCTGGCTTATTTGATGTAGCATAATGTTTCCCATTTCCATCCATGTTGTCACAATGGACAGAACTTTCATTGTTGTTAACTAGACAGTGTTGCATTGTTTATACTACACTTTCTTCTCTGTTAATGTGTTGGTTGGTAGTTTGGTTGACTCCATAATTTCACAATTATAAAGTGTGTTGCGCTCAGCATGGGAGTGTAAATATCTCTTTGACAAACTGGCTTATAATGTTTTGGGTAAATACAGAATTGCTAGCTCATTTTCAGTTTGTTTTTTTTGTTTGTTTGTTTTGTTTTGTGTTTTTGAAAACCCTGCATACCACTTTCTATATTGGCTGTGCCAATTTACACTCCCACTAACAGAGTGCAGGGTACTCTTCTTCCTGTCCTGGCCAGTACTTCTTCTTGATTTTCATGATAGACATCCTTATATGTGTGTAATGGTGTTTTACTCTACTACAAACTTCTTATTATCAGTGAGTCTGAGAATTCTTCTTATGTCTGTTGACCATGTGATTACCCATTTTGAGAAATGTCTCCTTTAAAATGAATGTAAA
Source organism: Onychomys torridus (assembly GCF_903995425.1). NCBI lineage: Eukaryota > Metazoa > Chordata > Mammalia > Rodentia > Cricetidae > Onychomys > Onychomys torridus. Next base: position 41,316,997 of record NC_050443.1, read on the forward strand.
CTCTCCTAAAAAGTAACTTCTCCTATGTTTTCTGGCTTTCAAAATCTTACTTCTGTTAAGACTCATGATGTGTAGAAATTTTCAGAAAATATGAACCAATTTATTGAAATTACTTAAAGAATTATACATTAGAGAGTTAGTAATGTGGAGTCTGCACATTTGTATGGGCTATGTTGTCAGATACAGTCTATTAAATATGTCAGTGTGCAGGTTGATGTTTTCTGATTTCCTTTGTTTTTGATATTATTAATCAAGAAGATTTTTCATTCTGCATGCTCTGTAATCGAGTATATATTATAGGGTTAGTTATTCACAAGAGGGTCAATATCCCTTTAAATATTTGCATGCAAATATCTTACATGTAGAAATATTTTGGGCAGAATTTTCTCTTTTTTATTAGTTCTTTAAGAATTTTGCACAATGCATTTTGATCATGTTTACTTATTCCTAAAACTTCTTCCAAGTATATCTCCATTCCCTATACCCACCCAACTTTGTGTCTTTTAAAAAACAATCAAGTCCAATTTGTGCTGCCCATGTATTCTTAGTTGTATGGCCTTCCACAGGAGGATAGTCAACCTACCAGGGGCTATATTCTTAAGAAAAACCAATTGTCCACCTCCCAGCAGCCAAACATTGCCAACAACTCCCCTGATATGGGAGTGAGACTTCATTGCCACCTCTCCTCTTGATTAAATTTGGTCTGGTGTCTGGTAAGCACTGTTTGGCTGCAGTTATCCATATCCTCTGGCTTTTACAACCTTTCATATTTCTATTCCATGGTGATTCCTGAGCCTTTGGAAGAGGGTTATGATATGACTATTATATCTATATCATATGTGCTTTTTTATTTTAGAAAGAGATAATATTTATAATCAACCTGATTTAAATAAAAATATTGGTTTTTCTCTGTCCCACACCAGAGGGCTCTTCTGATTTGGGACACAAGAATCTCTTAACCTTTTCTTATAGCAATATGTCTGGGTTTAGAGAAGGACTGAGCCAATTCCATCTCCAAAGCTAGCTTGGCAATTTTGGGAATGTGGGCATAGTTTATCTTACTACTTCCTGCTGGAGGGGGGTGCTGTATCTTATGGGGACACAAAGAAAATTTTAGGATTATAGAGTAGTCTGTGAGGGTAAACCTCTGAGCCAGTTGCCTTGAAACCATTTTGGATGTTGGATCATCTGGGCCATGGTGTCATCGGAGACCTTTCAGGTGGTCTTGGCTGATCAAACCTGATGTATCTTAATCTGGAACAAATCCACAGCCTCTGGCTTTCTGTGGAAACAAAAGCAGAGATTCTTTTCTAAAGCAACATATCCTTACATCCAAATTTTGAAGTCAAGGTACCTTTAAAATTTACATATTTGTTTAACTCAACAGCTTTTACGATCAAATCTTTTTCTGCAGTTAAAAATCCCAAAGACAAGACAAACCAGATTCTCTGTGTAATATCCATCTTTGTTAAGACTGAAACGCTGCTGTGGCTGCTGGCTTCACCCACCTCAGCTTCCCAACATGGCGGTGGTACAGTTTACTGCCAGCTCTGGGTCTGGAGCCATGTGTATCATCAACTATCAGAGCAGTTCTATCAAAGCAGCGCATAGCCCAGAAACCTTTTTTTTTTTTTTTTTAAACTAGCAAAGGCTAAATCCACCATGCAGCAGAGTAAAGTGCCGCTTGTAGACTCCACATTCCTACTACACTGCAGGTCAGACACACACCCCAGGAACCCGCCATAGTAGCCAGGAACCCGCCATAGTAGCTCAAACCCTCAGGCTGCCGCTAATTTGAGAGAGACAACTAGGAAGCTATTTTCAGCTCCATTTTAGAATCTTTTTTATCAGGTTTTAGGTGGAAACTCTTGCCAACATGTTGGGTGTCATTTGTAGTTAGAGTTTTCCTCCCTGGCCCACAGTCAGGACAAATCTCTCTCAACCACCAGGCCCATAGATGCTCAGAACCAACCAAGTAAACACACAGAAACTTACATTGCTTACAAACTGTATGGCCGTGGCATGCTTCTTGTTATCTACTTCTTCTATCTTAAATTAACCCATTTCTATTAATCTATAAGTTGCCACGTGCCTCGTGGCTTACCAATACCTTACATCTTTCTAGTTATGGCAGTGGCTGGCAGCATCTCTCTGCCCCAACCTTCACTTCCCACCTTCTCTTCCTTGTCCTGCCTCCCCTATCCTTCCTGCCTTGCTACTGGCCAATCAGCACTTTATTTTAACCAATCAGATCAATACATTTAACATACAGAACATCCCACAGCAGACTCCTAGTATGTGGTGTATTCAAAAATAAGAACAAGTGTGGAAAGTAACCAATAGCATTGGCTAGCCTATAATGTTGGGTACGAGGTGCTTACCCACCAACCCCACAGTTCCCCAGAGTTTTCTTGAGTGCAAGCAGCAGGAAATATTAGATAGAAGGATTTAGATAGTGAAGATAAACAGAAAATAAAGGATAGCCTTGAGAGGGCCTGAAACCTATTCCAACGAGCCCTGACTGTTTCTGCCCCAGGGTATTTAGAGATGCCAAGGGGTGCAGCAAAATACATCCCCCACCCCAGCACAGCCAAGTGCAGACCATTTCAGACACCTGCACTCAGGCCTATGATCCTAATCATCCTCTCTATGCAGACCTGCTGGGTAAAGCCACGAGGAACCTGAAAATGGGCTTCCACAGTTGGGGGTCTATGGGACTACTACTAACTCCAAAAGAGGGAGCCGATTCTTGGCACTGAGCTTTTTATTTATTAGTCTGTGATTTCTAATAAGTGCATTGTTGCCCTGTTATAATGTAACACCAATTTGACTCTTATGAGTGTGTGTGTGTGTGTGTGTGTGTCTGTCTGTCTGTCTGTCTGTCTGTGTGTCTCTGTGTGTGTATATGCGCACATGCATGTATATTAGGAAGCTTCTACAATTGTAGAATTTGCTCAAAAGATCTTTAGTGTTCTTTATCCCTTCCCATATTCTTCCCTTTACTCTGACTCCTACCCCACCCCTAAATTAAGCCTTCCTGTTTCATCATCCACTTTACTTCATTATATCACTGTCTCCTTTGAAAGCAATCCCTATGGCCCCTTACCAATTTCCTGGACATTTAGGCTATTTCTAAAGAAATACACATATCTGACAAATCAAAGCTAATATCCATAGGTAAGAGAAAAACATGGGATATTATTCTTTCTGGCCTTAATTTATCTAATGCTGACTGGTGATTTCCAGCTCTATTCATTTACCTGAGAATTTCATAATTTTGTTTTCCTTAGCAACCAGATAGCATTAAACAGTGATGATACACTCCATTTTCATTATCCATTCATCAACTGATGAACTTCAAGGTTGTTTTCATTTCTTGGGTATTATGAGAATAGCAATGAACATGGATGAGCAGCTATTTCTGCAGTAAGTGATAGAATCCTTTGAGTATATGCCCCCAAGAATGTTACAGATTGATCAAATGTAGATCTTTTTCTCTCTTTTTGAGAAATCTTTTATTTATTTCATTTGTGGCCACACCAAGTTGCATTCTCAACATCAGTGAGCAAATGTTTTCCTTTTTCACATGACAGCATCTTTTGTCATTTGTAGTTTTATCTTAGACATTCTAATTGGGATAAGATGAAATCTCAAAGAAGTTTTAATTTGGATGTTCCTGATGAGTAAGGATGTTGAACATTTTTCCAAAATGTTTCTCAGCCATTTATATTTCATCTTTTAAGAACTCTGTGTTTAGCTCCATGCCTCATTTTAGTTAGGCTGTTTTTGTTGCTGTTGTTGTTTATTTGTTTTGGTTTTTTATGTTTAGATTCTTGAGTTCTTTGTAAAATGTAAAACCTTCAGTTTTGTTTAGCACTGGTACCTTGGCACAAAGCAAGCCCAAGTGCATGGCTGCAGCGTGCTCCACTGCACAGCCAGTCTGCAAAGACTGGGAGAAGTGATCTGATTTTCATTCACCACACTATTATAACCACATTCCTAATTTCCAGCAAAAGGCCTACAAAGAAGGAGAAAAATTTGTTGACCTCAAAGGAACAAAATGAATTGGCAGCTTCTTAGACATTACATCTGCTAGACAAAACTTTAAACCATCCATCTTAGCACCCCAGGTGAGAGATAAGAGAAAGATGAACAAAGAACTGAGGGAACTGATGACTATATGTGAGTCAAATGGACAAAATCCACCAAGAAATAGAAATTCTAAAAAGAGACCAAGTGGAAATAATTAAAGTGATTAATACACTAACAGGGTTTGACTGTAGATTTTAACACAAAGAATATGTAGACTTCAAACTGTGGCTACTAAGGTGGTTGAATCTAAGGGACAGGAAATAGGAAGAAAGAAGCCAAGTTAACAGAGTCCAGCAAACTTGTGAGAAAACAATAATAAATCAAAATTTATAGGAATCATAGGAGATTAGAGAGAGTGAAGGCTTTTGAAGAAATAATGGCTGAAAGCATAACCAGTTTGATGGATGATATAAATGTGAAAATCCAAGAATCTCAGTGAACTCCAGTAGGGATAGAACCAGAGAGATCTGTGACGAGGCATATTATAACCAAAATTTCAAATGCTAAGTACAGAGACAATCTTGACAGCATCAAGAGAAAAGCACTCATCTCTGATACAGGATTCTTAAAACAATTACATGGCCATTTATCTCCAGAAACATTGGGTGTCAAAAACCAGTTGGATAATGACTAATAGGCTAGAAAAGAAAAGCTGTCTACATACAATGCTATATGTGAAAATGGCTCTTAAAAATGAGAAGGAATGACTATTCTCCCAGATAATATATCCTGATATAGTTTGTTTCTATTTAATAGACTTGCTTTAAACAAAGTGTTCAAGTGAGTATTCAAGTGTTCAAGTTTAAAGGAACAGATACTGGACATTAATGCTAAGACATATGAAGTGGTGATGATATCCAGTGATAAGGAATGAAAACCAATGTTACTAAAAGATTTGTAATTCCACTTTTGAACTTTTAGTCTCTACAGGACTTAAATGATGAATTCACTAGCATTTTGCAGGCCGAGATGGGAAAATCACAAGCCTTATTGTAGAAAGGTCTAGGCTAGCTTTGGCTATATGGCTAAAGCAATGTCTCACTGACAATATCCCCCATCAAAAAAAAATACATACAAGTAGTTATGATCAATGTTATTGGTATACAGTGTTCAGAGAAACAGTTTCTAAAGCCGGTGGTATAAGGGGTGCTAAGCTAATTGAAGATTATGGATTAGAACAAAGTATATTGCTATAAATTTGGGATGTTAATTTTAATATGCATAGTAACCAAAAAGAATATATCTGTGAACTAGCTCCAAATGAAATGAGCAGGAAATCATATCATGGTAACAAATCTGCTAGACAACAAATAAAGTAGATGAAAGAAATGAGGGAAGGAAAAACTCCCAGTCATAAAGAAAGCAAGTAGCCTTGTTGTAGAAGTCGTTCCTTTCTTATTAGTAATTACTTTAAGTGTAAATGGATTGAACTAATCAAAAGCTAGAGACTGACAGAGCAGAATGTCTAAAAATAAATCAGGATTTAATTATACACTGTCTACAAAAGGTAATCCAAAAGCACAGACATCTAAATACAATCAGAGTCAAGATCTAAGTAAGTTGAAAGTGAAATCATGAAAATGTGTATTTCATACAAATAGTAGCCAAAGAAGATGTGAGACAATGGCATTGATCTAAAAGTAAACCAACTCTAAGTCAAAAACTCTAGCAAAAGATGAAACACTAGACATTGATAAAAGAGCCACCATGAAGCTACAACAATGGTGGACATATTAAACCTCAGAGCAACAAAACAGAGGAGGCAAAGTGCCACAAAATGGAAAGTAGAGGTAGCAACTATACCAATTTTCTGTGTCGAGTTCTGAGAGCAATTAGTCCAGGTAGACCATTCACTGAAAAGGTAAATCTTCTCCTATCAGTGACTGTAAGAAACTGAAACAGGGGGAGGTGGCCACCAAAACCTACAGCTGGAAGTCCCACGTGATGGAGTGAAGCACAGTGAGGGGACATAGGGAAGGCTGAAGCCTTTCCGGAGGGTGCACTCCTCAAGGCCCCAGAGTCCCATTGGAATTTTGGTTTTGTGTTTTCTTTGTCATGTCCTGGGCTGCTGCAGATTTTCTTTTTGTTCCTGTGAGCCTAGAGATTTGAGATTTCTTACTGCAGGATTTATGGAAACTTTTGTCTTGGGGTAGAGGATATGGAAATGAAAGTCCCTGTGCTCTTCTTACCGCCTCCCTGTGGTGAGCCAGATAAAAAGCCAAGTGTAAGCTTAAATGTGCATAGGGGGAAAAACTGTTCATGTATAAAAGCATGTTTCCACTAATGGTGAATGTGTTTTCAGTGCTTTGCAAGATGAACAAAATTATCAATCTCCCTTTTTATATTGGGGTGGAACCCAAACTGGGTGTTTTGTAAAGACCAACATATTGACAAACTTTTATCTAGGTTGACAAGGAAAAAAGACTAAAGATTCAAATAACTGAAATCAGATTATTTTTAAACATGGGGCTTCCCTAACAATTATTTACAGACAAACAAGAGGGACATAATAAATTTATGTGCTATAAAATTATAAAATTGGATGAGATGAACACATATTTTAGAAACACAATTTCTCAAAGTGAAAGTTCCACACTGGATGGTGTCACTGGTCCATTCTACCAAACACCAAAATGTAAAACTAACACTAGTTGACTAAAGTGTTTTCAAAATACTGAAGAGAAGGTGGGCTCTTGCTCACTTCTCAGTTGTCCTGTGAGGCTAGCAGTACAGCTGTATCAAAGCCAGTGCCAAAAGCTACCTACAGGAGGAGTCTGCAGATAGCATCCCTTGTGAATACCTATGCAAAAACCAATGACGTATCAACAAACCAAAACTACCAATGTAAACCTTAATCAAGTGGCAAAATATTGCAAAATAATTTCACATGAAAAATCAGTGTAATGGACTGCACAGATAAAATGAAGAAAATAACACATGATCATTTCAATTGAAGTAGACCAAATAAGACAAAATTTAACATATTTTCATGAAAAGACTTGCAGTGCACAAGGAGTAAACTTGATTAGCTGACTTAGTTGTGTATGAAATGCATAAGATCCTAACAGTGAAAGACTGAAAACTTCTTCCTAATCAAGAATAAGGTACTCAGTTGTTACTGCTATTAAAGTAGGAAATAATGGCATAAACTTACTCTTCACAGACAGCATGACCATGTGTAAAAGCTAAGGGATTGTATAGATACTCCAGTCTATTGTAGCTAAAAATGAATTCAGAAAAGTCGTGGAAGACAAAATGCACAGGTACAAGCCAGCAGTATTTCTGTGTCACCATGAATGGTCTTAAAAGGGAGGTAAGAAAGCAGATCACCTAACAAGATAATAATTTAGTTTTTCTTTTTTAATGAGGTTTAAAAAATATGTTTAACTGAGTATAAATTGTGTGTGAGAGATGAGGGTGGGTGCTGGCACATGAATTCAGGTACTTCCAAAGCTCAGAGGCTTTTGGATCCCTTGAAACTGGAGTTATAAATTGTGGACTGTCCTATGTGGGTGTTGAGAACTGAACTCTGATCCTCTGTAAAAGTAATAAGCCATCTGGTGAGCCATCTCTCTGCTCCAAAGCTATTTCCCAGGCTGCTCTCAACTCTTGTGTGATCCCCCACCTCTGTCTCTCCTTCATATCCTGCAGGTGTGATCCACTCCAACCTTCATGTTTGCTTTTTTAACATGTTCTCTCTAGGTGGCCCAGAATGACCTCAAACTTTCCATCTTCCTGCCTCAGGTTCCTGATTGCTGGGGTTATAGACAGATTGTCACTATACAATGACATTTTAGTCATAGAATGAAAGACTTGGACACTAAAATCTATGAAATGTTGTAAAAGAAGCTGAAAAAGATGTAACTGAAAAGGACATGTTTTTGTCTTGGATAGAAATATGTGTTGTTATGGTGATAGTACTACTCCAGCTATCTCCACATTCACCATAAGCCCTATCAAAATGCAATAGCATTATATTTGTAGAAATGGAAACTCCTATTCTAATTCCCTATGGAATCTCACATGATTACAAATGTCTGAAATAACCTTTCAGAAGAAGGATAGAGACCTCACAGTTGGTAATTTTAATATTTACTACAAAACTATGTTAGTCAAAACAAACGACTTGTTATAAGGGTAGATATATTGTCCAGTGAAATAGAATGGATAACTCAGAAATAAATCTTGAAATATACTGAACTATTTTAAACTAAATTTTTTATTATGTTATGGCAGCATTTTTCCTGCACGTTTCTCTATGCCCCATTTTTGTGCAGTGTCTAAGGAGGCCAAAAGAGGATGTTGGATGCACAAGAATTGGAGTTATAGATAGCTGTGAGCCACCATGTGGGTGCTGGGATTTGAACACTAGATCTACGGCTAGAACAAGTACTCTTAACTGCTGAGCCATTTCTCCAACTCCATAAAATGAATTTGGACAAGGATCCTAATAGTATCCATGGGATAGTAGGAAGTTGTCTTCACAAATGATGCTGGGAAATACTGGAAAACATACGGGAAAGAGTGACTCTGGTACTACAGAAATCAACTCAATGTATCCAAATCTTAAGGGTTAAAATTATACAACTCTTAGAACAAAATAGGCATGGCTATATAACACTGGACACGGCACTGAATTTCAGTTATGACACCAAAAGCACAAGCAGGAGGGAGAAATGAAACAGAGAAGTTGGGTAACTAAAATGTTCAAAGAACTTCTGTGCATCCAAGGACACAGTAAACACAGGCAAGCAGCCCCCAAGCACCATAGTTAGAGCAGCATAGTGGGTGTAGTGTGCTTTTAGAGAGACTCATCCCTAAGCATCCTAATTGGAGCAAAATAGTAGAAAGGATGCAAACTGCTTCTCTGATTCTTTCTCTTTTCTGCCCTTTCTCTAGGAGGGCTGAGCCTTGGGTATTTTCCTTAAGAATTCCTTAGTCTTGGGTACTTTGCTGGTGGGGAGTTGAGAACCTATGCTCTTCATTTTGTCTTTCAGCACAATACTGATTTGGTCCTTTGTGTAGCTCTGCCCTCAGATCCTTTACAAATAGATAGGAGAGAAATTAGCCTGTTTCCTCTGCCCGAAGTTATTGGGTGCATAAAGGCACTGTCTCTGTTGCTTTAATGCAGAAACATACACCTCTGTTTTAGGAAAATGCTCCACTAAGGAGTAGTTACCAACTGCTACATCACTGCAGTATAACAAGCAATTGGAAAACCTTGTGTGCATTTCTCATTTTTTTCTGGAGTATTAACAAGTATATCTACTGGCCTTGGCTGAGATGAGTGGTAATAGCTAGCCTACTGAAGTGGTCTCTGAGAAGATAATGCACCTCAAGCCTGTCCTCATGTGAATTCTCCTGGACCGGTAGACTTACATGGCTCAGCATTGTCATATTAGAGGAAGGGAAAAGAGACGAGTTCCTCCTGTGACTAGCAAGTTGTCCCATCTATTACCCACCAGACAAAGCAAGTTGCAAGGATCCATAGTTAAGAGATAGGCAAATAATGCCTCTGTAGAGAGGCTCATCCAAGGGGTGGGGGCAGGGCAGGCAGTTTGCCCTGGTGATTTTCTATCAACATCCTCAAGGAGTCTCCATAGCAAAAGGCTTTAAACATTCCTGTAAATGTATTTCCCTACATAGTCTACAAAACACAAAAGGTTGGATAACTGAGTCACTGATTTATGCCGTGCCCTCTACATTTCTCTGTAAGTACTTGCTTAAGAAAGTGTAGATGCTCAGCCTAAACCCGTGACCTCCTAGACCTCGAAAAATGACAATTGTCTCTGTTACCCAAAGCACCTGGCATCCAGACAGTCTGGAATGTAGATGAGTGAGAGATGACACAGGCAGCTGAAAGGAACTATGAGTAGTGGTTACCTGGAGATGAACAGTGGGCATGTAGTGCTGCCTTGGCCACAGATAGAGAAGCTTGTCAGAGTGCTGAAACACTTGTGCTGATCCATCCCTGGTTCTGTCACTGTGACAAGGTTGAAATCAGAGCCAAAGCCATGCTTCACTCTGGTCTTCACTGAGGTGAAGAAGTTGTCAAGCTCATGGCAGGCAGTAGACTGGATTTCACTCCGCAACAAAAAGATTCACGGCAGCTGCTTAATCTTGGAAGCAGGGGCTCACCTGAGACTCGTGAACAGTGAACCACCCTTGAAAACCAAACCCATGGCAACAACTATAAAGGGTCCAGTGCTCTTCTGGAGAATGCCTGACTGTGAGCTGGTATCTCCTACTGACTCATACCCACCACCTTGAAACCAAGAAGGGCCAAGATACTTTTCTCTGCCAACAATTCCAATCTAGTTTGGTTCCTTAATCTCCAAAGTCAGTTATTCTGTGAGTTTTTGTGGGTCGCTTGCTGTGGGGGGGGGGTGCTGTTCTGATATCAAAAGGTAGCTGTGGGCAGGACAGGCTAAACTCTGACTTAATAGCTCAAACCAAAGTAGACAAAAAGCCAGCCAGCCAGTCAAATGGGTATGCCCTTTTGCAAATGCTGCTTAATGCAATGAGTGCATTGACGTGGGGGAAAGTGAGGAGAGACAACAGGACCAGAGTTTTTGGATTCTGGCCATATTTGAGAAGACTGGCGAGATCAGCAACTAGTCAGCTGGGGACTTCACAATTCATACTCACATCTGTCTTCTTCAGGGTTTCTTAATCTAAGAAACTAATACAAAGGTAAGGAGGCATCAAAGATCCATTAGAGTGCACAGTACAGGCTGCTTGGATGCCAAATCTCTGTGCATCAGGAACATGAGGATATGCTGAGCTACTTGCTCTTCCTAATCCTGTTTGCTCATCTGCAAGTGGGAAGGATAATAATAAATAGAAATAATAATAGATTTTACTAAGCAGTTGGTGAAATGGTAAATGTTTAAGTACATGGCATAGTCCTAAACACAGCTATAGCTGGTTGATGGCCAAGTACAAACACAATCAAAAGAACATTAACAGGGAAGAAAAAAGAAGGAAAGTTAATGAAGGAAGGAAGGAAGAGAAAAACAAAGGAAGGGTGGAAAAGGAGAAATACATTATAAATATATAGTACTTTAAAATTATATACCTTTAATGTCATTATATATGTGTATCACTATACACAGATAGACAAAAAAAGAAAGAGAATAGGGGAGAGAAAAGAGAGGGATGGAGGAAAAGAGGGGAAGAAGAAAAGGAAGACAGAAAGCTACCTATCAGGACATAGGTGGGAAGACTGGGGATTATAGGAACAGATGCCATAAGGACTTCTCAAACTGGGCAAGCTCCATTCACCAGGCTTGAGCTTTCAACTCTGCACTCTGAAACTCCCTGCCCCTCTCATTTCTGCAGGGACTCAATGGTGCACGTTTCCCACAGTCACTCTGGTTACTTGTCCAGCCTGTGAAAGTTGAGCTAGAGGCTCTGCCATGCTGTGCAGCCTTACGCTCTCTCTTCCTGTCCTGACATCATCCCTTGCCCCCACTTCTTTCTGCTGCAGCGCAGCAGAGCCTGTACTTTCCTTGTCTGCTTTCCTGTTACGGCATGCAGGCTCTTGGGTCTCATTCTCTACACTCATGGGGTTTTCTCAGTATTTCTACCAAAGAGAGAAAAATTGTGAACACATATTTTGCATTATTTCTAAGTTAATAGATACAAATGTTGTATAAAGTGTGGGTTCATGCGGCAGTGGAAAGAAGACACAAAGACACTCTAAGGCTGATTTTTAGCCTTTTCCAGCCACAGGAGGGTCAGCCTCTGGTGAACTGACTCACTGTCATTTAGCAAAGGGTTTTTTTATTGTTATACAGTTTATATCTTTAACAAATCAATTTCCATATACAGAAACCTCTTATCCAAGCTCTCCAAAGAAACAATACCAAATGCAAATAGAATGCAAATTTGAGACAGTTAAGGGATATGTGGTTTGCTGGGTCCCCCAGAAACCAAGTTTGCATAGGCTTTGAACCCCTAGGAACCTCCTAGATAGGATTTACGTACTTTAGACAGAAGGTACTAGACCCAAAAAGTAGCAGTCACAAAAGGCAGATCAAAGCTAGGTGCTAACACTCTGGAACCAAACCAGCTGCAGCTCTGCAGGAGCTCTCCCTACATAAACAGATCATTATTACACCAACAGAGAAAGGTCGGAATAAATCCTAGATGGCAGAAAGAGTTGTTGGAGAGAAAGACTTACTCTCACTTCTATGGCTTTTCTATCCAGTTTCAAAACATCCTTGTCATTCAGACTCTATGCAGTGTCATAATGAGTGGTAGACTGCTAAGCACAATGCCCCTAGCAATGTAGACACATGTGCATACATGTGCATGTGCTTTCTGGTTGTTTGGGGAAGATGAATAAGACAACAAGTAGTAAAAGCTAATAATCTCAATTATAGACTCTGTTCTAGTGAATAGGATGGAACTTGGGCTAAATAATTCCATGATTCAGAAAAATGTATTTTGTTTCTGGATTGTAGATGGAGTTCACTCTTCACTTTCATTCTGTCATGTGTGCATACTTCTAAATATTGCTCCACACAAATATATTTTAAATGTCAATTTAAAACAGTTAAAGGAAGTGAAATTAAGCATAACATTGCTTTCTTGATAAAGCTGTCCTGTAGCATATTCAAGTAGTGCATTTAGTGAGTTCCTTATTCATTCAAAATTCTCGGTGTGCCTTGAGGGAACCTTTGGTGAGGTAAACTTTAGGAAGGGGGGCTTATGTGGATGTCACTAGTGTCTGTCTGGAAACAGTTTCCCTCCTCTGTTCCTCAACACACCTCTAATGCCATTCCTCACTCTGTGCTTCAGGATCACCACCACGGCAGCATGCATGATGGACCTCAGAAGATACCCACTGGATGAGCAAAACTGCACCCTGGAAATTGAAAGCTGTGCGTATCAGAATATGCCTTCCTTTTTCTTGCCCTTCACTTTTTAAGTCTTTTGTTGTTATTATAAGTTAGCATCTACACTAAATCATCCATAATGCTCTTACACTTTTATCTATATCAAAATTAGGCTTAGGGAGAGTACCTCAATGGTAGAATGCTTGCCTACTACACACAAGGCCCTGTGTATCATTATCAACACACAAAACAAAGCAAGAGTATTAAAGAATTTACTCTTACTAATTTTACTGTCAATACAAAGAGAGAAAGACAGACACAAAATGAAGAGAAAGAAGCAGAAAGATTGAAAGACAGTGTGTGTGTGTGTGTGTGTGTGTGTGTGTGTGTGTGTGTAACTCAGTATAAAAAGAGTACTTCATTCTAATCTGATTAAAGAGCCTGTTTTCTGTGCTGTATATAGGAGAAAACAAATATGTTCCCCATCTCAATCCATTCAGCAAGAAGAGAGCAAACACTGAGATGCAATTTTCCTACAATCTGCTTCATCATGCTTGAGTGGCTGGACTGCTGGGACCCTGAGCAGTCGGAGTAAAACTCATTTCCCATCAGAATCACAGCCTTACAAGCTGGCCATTTCTGCATCTTGGCAATTTTCCTCAATTTGAGGAGTGTTCAGATGCCTTATTGATAATTCAGTGCTGTGTGCCTCTATGGGAGAGTTGAAGCTGTGTTGCTAACATCTAACAAGATGTGCCTCCTGCCACCTGAATGGTACCACCTATTGATCTGACCTGTCATACACTGTTTGATTACTAGTCTCAACAAGTATTTGTACTGAGTCTCTCACAGATTGGTTTATTATTAGTCTCAACTGGCGTTCTACTGAGGTTTCAGTGCTAAAGTGAAGTGGCCTTTTTGGTATCACTGGGAGTATTTGTGGTAGAGGAGGGTGTATGATACTTCCCCACACTGAAGGAATACACAGTGGGAGGCTGCAGCTGGCCATACTGTCCCCTTCATTTCTATATTGTGCCAGGGTCCATGTTTCCTGATAGCTGTGATTTCAGGGAATAGGAATTTAAAATCCCATCCAATGATGCAGGATTGAAGCCTCTGGGGACATTGGCCATGGAGCTTAGAAGGCTCTGAGGAAAAATGGAGATCCCCATACTTCCTAGGATTATCCTAGGAAATCAAATAGCTTCTGAGTGGTTAGACACCATAGTCTCTGCTGAGTTTATACAAATTTTAAGGAAGTGAATATGAGTGTTTATTTAGGAAGCAGCTTCAGCCCCTATTTCCTGGACATACAGTGTGACCTCTGGGTGTATGGCCTGACCTCAGTGAGCGATGAGCAAGAAATATCCCCTGGGTAAGGCAGAGCTTGTCCTGTGAAAGCACTCAGTGATAAAAAGGGGATCCCTTTCTGCCAGCCTCTCTGTCTTGAGAGTGGAATGGAAAAAATGGGAACTTTGTTTTCCAACTGAGTATAAAATCATTGATCCATTAATTTATCTCCACATACTTTATAAGCTTCGACTGTATGTCAACACTGTTGTTTAGCTTTGATTTTGTTTTCTGGTTCTGGGATTAAACCCAGGACCTTACACATGTGAGGCAAGCACTCTCCTGTAAAGCTGTACCCCAACCCTGTACAGGTACTGTTGTAAGCACAGGTACATTTGGAACACACAGGAAAAATGCTTTCTTCCCTGTTCATATGATCCAGAGAGATGGGAAACAGACAAACAGAGCAGTCAGTGTTTTGAAGAACAAAGGATTGTTGGGGGTTGTGGGGTTGCTCAGGAGGTGGGATCTCATGGACAGCTTCTGCAGAAAGTGTTCAGTAAGTCACAATGTGACCTGGAGAAAAATGAACTATTTGAACACCTGTGAAAGCCTTTTGCAGAAAGCACAGCTGCCCTGGGCAGAGGAGCTACTCTGAGCAGTAACAGGCCTGAATATGGACTGGTAATGGGAGAGGGAAGAGCATCATACTGGGGTGGGTCTTGTAGGTTCCTGGGGTCCTTGTGAGAAGTTTAGGCTTGTTTTGGCCATTGCATAGAAAACAACTGAGGGCTTTCGTTATAGGAGTGGTGTAATAGGCTGAATATTTTATTAGAGAAGGCATTGTCAGGTCTGAAAGTCAGAAGGAAGGTACTAAATAGCAGGTCCCACACTGTGGGACAGCAGAGTGCTCTAGCATTGTGATCACCACTGCAGGAGCAGTCAGTGCTGAGGTACTGGGCTATGAAAGTGTCAGATAGATTTGCTTTATATATGTTCAAATCTAAAATTCTATTACATGGCAGTGGTATTTTTCATCAGATTTGAATTTTGGTGGTCTGTGATTCCAGCTCTTAGCAGATGGTGTAGGGTGTCTAGACCTGACTCAAGGGGGAAACAGGAAGAAAGGGAAGATAGAAAATAAGGGAAGGAAGGAGGAAGGAGGGAGGGGAGAGAAGGAAGATTGAAAAGGGAGAAAGAGGAGGGTGGAGGGGAAAGTAGAAGGAAAGGGGAGGAGTGAGATGAAGAAAGAGAGGGAGGAATAAGGGACAAAAATAATGAATACAAAGTGATAGAAACGGAAATAAAAAAAATCACATAGCCTGCTGTGATCTGAGAGACTCCTGGAGGGTTAGACGAGACTGTACTTTGTTTCCCATTGACTCACTCCTTCTCAAGGAGCACTGGCCGCCTTTCAGGGGAATGTGAGAACTGTCCTCGGAGCTGAGTGAGAGATACAACTCCTACTGTCACCACACTCTTTGTGATGAGGGTGCCTGTGCCAGGGTAACGCCTGTGCCAGGGTAACTCAACCAGGAGCCTCCTAGCAAGAGCATTTCTGAAGTGTGCAGGCACCGTAGAGCCCTTGTCACTAGACACTGATTGGAAAGTTGCCCCTTAGTCTCTGCAGCCATCCCTGAATCCTCCATACCTCCGTTCCCCCACCTTCTTATTCCTCACTCTGAAGATGTGTTCAAATCCTTAGCTGGGTTTTCTCTAGGTCTCTGTAATCTTATGCTTTGTATTCAGATCTCTGTTTCCAAGCTGGAATCTCCCACAACCCCAGTTCTTTCCCTTTCAGAACCATCCTAGTACAAATCAGACTGTGGAGGTAGCACAGGAAGACCTGAAAGCTAATTTCACATTTCTCACAGATGTGTACATTAACTATTTTTTAAATGTAATAGAGCCATTATTTTCTTTTAATGAAGATAATTTTTTGGGCTACTAGTGGTTATTATGTGACAGTGTCTCCTATCTACCATGTCCCTGCTTCTTTTTCCTCGTAGATGGCTACACCACGGATGACATTGAATTTTACTGGCGTGGCGGGGACAAGGCTGTCACTGGCGTGGAAAGGATCGAGCTCCCACAGTTCTCCATTGTGGAGCACCGTCTGGTCTCCAGGAATGTTGTCTTCGCCACAGGTGACTCCTGTGTCTACTCTCTATCCCTCTAGGATGCTGGCTGCACTGATGATGTGGTCCCTTAGTGAAGTGTATGCTGGCTGGCTTGCATGTATTGTCAGCAATTGACCATCACATGAATTCCTTTAATGTGTATAGAAAAAGTATTGGTATGTGTGAAGGACCACCTGAGAATGAGACACTCCTCAGGGTATGCTGTGGAAGATATGACAGTGGATGAGTAAGTAGCTGGTACATGTTTGATGTCCTAAGTAAAGTTAGAAAAGACGCTGTTGATGGCCTTGAAGATAAAGAAAAAGACAAGGGTGATTGGAGATGTTCTCCCAGGAGCTGGTCACCTTCTCATCCAGGACAACAGAAGTCCATGCTGCTAACCCTGCCCTTTACACATGGCAAGCACTGTCTGGTTAAGGTTACCATGGCCTGAGAAGATTCACTGCCATTTTTCTCCAGCTATCTATAGCCAGAGAAAATGTCTTCTGCTTTCCTGAATGTGCTTGCTGAGGTTTGATTAAGTTACTGTCATGTGTATTTTATGGCTTTGGTGGTATCTCAGTCGCTTTTTGTTCTTGGTGCATGCTCTGCATGATAATTGAGATTGATAAATGACAGTATTTTGCAAACTATAAAGAATAGTCATGTCTACAAACAATGCTGAAAATGGAAAGGAAAAGCAGAACTGTCCATACAGTTGAATAAAAGCCAACGGCTATGAATCAGGCTCAGGCTGTGATGGCCTTAAAGAAATTGGCCCTTTGCTGTCTGACTGGTGCCTGTGGGTGACTGCTCCCCACCCACAGTCACCTGCTGTCTCCTCTGTTTACTGGGTCTGCTTCATCTCACCTTCATGCCTCTTTGTTCTAGGAAGCCTTCTGCCCTCTTCCTTCTGCCACAGCTATCCTGGCTGGGTTAGGTAGTGGATATACAATGCCTCAATCTACTTCCATCTCCACTCACAGCTTATTCTTCCCTTGACAGCAAGAATGGGTGTCCCCAGGAGGGACTGATCCTATTCGCAGCATACCAAGCCCTTTCCAAGCTTGCTTCCTGCCTGAGATGGGAGCATTAGTAGTTCAGTACCTGCACAATGGCTCAACGTTTTGACCTGTGTCTCCCTTCCCCAGCCTGGTTTCCATGAGTCAATGTGTTAGCAGAGACAGAAGCTTGAATTCTTAAGTCAGGTCCCTCTGTATGCAATGCTACTTAGCCATGGTCTGCAGATCTGGGGAGACACACTGAAGTGCTTGCTTTGGGTAGAGAGTGAGAAAGATTAGGATTTCTGGCTTAACATTAAGGAACTGTGTGCATAACCAAGAAAATTGCTATGATGCATTGAAGAAAGTTACTTACTTATTATGTATAACATTGATTGTGCTCCAAGACCTATGTGCAAAAGGTCTGCACAAAGTACACTGGTACATTGATAGTATTTCCATAGCAGAGAGATTCTTCTGGTGCCTGCCTTTGTCTACAAAGTTTTCTTTGTGACCAGACCATGCATGTATAAGAATCTCATACAGTTCTGTCTCAGAAGCCCAGGGAAGGGTATGGACTAGGCAGCCCTTAGCCTGACTCTGGACTGGCGCTGTTCTTTCAAACACCTGTTTTGATTTGTTCAGAAAAGAAAGTCAGACAAAGTATGTACTTTACAGTCTTCAAGCTATGCATTGACTCATGAGGACATTGCAATGCAGTACTGTCTGCTTTCCAGCCTGCATTGACTTGTGAGGCCATCGCAAGGCAGTACTGTCTTCTTTCCAGCCTGCATTGACTCACGAGGACATCGCAATGCAGTACTGTCTTCCTTCCAGCCTGCATTTACTTGTGAAGCAATCACAGTGCAGTACTGTCTTCCAGCCTGATTTGAATTCTACACTCATCGAGTACTGCATGGGGCTTGATGTCAGTTCTAAAACCTTTCATTCCTAAAGAACTTGTCCTTTTCAATTTTACCAACCAAGCCCCACATGGAGAAATAGCGTAACCTCCATCATCTTAAAGATATTTTAAAAGCCAAACTCAATCCTTAATTTTTCCCTGTCCACTAGAAAAATGTTATGAATTAATGCAATTCCAATTAGTAATCTGGTTCTAAAGGACCTTGTCACCTAGAAACAAACTCTCTAACAAGGATTAGAAAAGAGCAAGGCTTCTGTTCACTTGAGAAGTAGATTGAGTCATGCATAGCTGTTGAATTGAGAGTATACACTGGTTGGCAGTATATAGTAAAATGAATCATTTCTGCAGAAGAGATAATTAAATAAATACTTTACACAGAAGAGGTAACACAAAACTCAGGGACATTCTATACACAAGGATTGAAATACAGTGTGTCAAAGAAAAAAATCCTCATAAAGCCTCCCTGGCCCTGAATGGGACCTGAGGATTGTACTGCTTGTAATGAGGTAGCATGCTCTAGAGTTATGGACGGACAGCTGGATTCATAGTGCCACAACAACAAACAAACAAACAAGCAAACAAAACACTTTAGTTCTAAGCAGGGATCCCAAAGTTCTGAAAGTTTAGAAAAGAAAGTCAGGCTACACAGTGCTAACTATCCACCACAGTAACATTTTTTTGTGTCAATTTTATGCCAATAATGCCCTGGGAGCCCATACTTTAGAAATGGATTAGCTTATGATAAAGTAGAAGAAAATTGGAAGCTGGTGATATTGATTGGTAATATAGCATCAAGTATGTTCAAGGGCCTCATGTTCAACCGCTAGCCCTGCAAAGTAAATGAACAAATAAATTAGAAAATTGAAGGCATGTTGACATAGGCAAACTGATGTAGGAGTGCCAGAGCACAGCAACAGTGATGCTCAAGGCTCTTCATGCATACCACCCACCATGTACTATTGGTGGAAGTATGAAGGCAACTCCATGTAGTTAAAAGGGAAGTTTATTTTGTGGGGTAACTTATAAGTAAAGGGATAGGTTACAGGGTGTGGGAAAGGTATAGTGCAGTCCAGTGGTGTTCTCAGAAGAATTCTGCTTGGTCTACCTCCAGCGTCCAGGATCCAGGAACCAAGAGAGCCGGCACATCCAGTTCTCGGGTCTTCCCCCCCCCCCCCTTTTTTAGAGTTGAGGATTAAACCCAGGGCCTTGCACTTGCTAGGCAAGCGCTTTACAACTGAGCTAAAATCCCCCACCCTCGGTTCTCAGGTCTTAAGGGCTCCTCTCTTGGACCTGCCTTATAGGTGTGACAGTTACTGGAAGCCTCAATGGAGGTAGTATATCCAGGTCAATGCTGGAACAGCTACCCACTACAATGTACCTTTGACATTTGCCTATCAGTAGTTTTTCTGAACTCTAAGTGGTCAGTTCCCAAGTGTTTATGTTATGTGAGTTCTTACAAAAACAGATCATTCATCTTACAAAGAGAGCTGTACAAAGTATGAAGTTGAGAGAATCAGTATTTATGGGACCATTTGTGCCATCTATATTCGACTCCTTTGTAGTTCATCTTATACCAAAGGGCATGTGTTCTAGATGAGCTGGACTACTATGCAGGCTTTTAGGAACTGATACTGGGGTTGGAGGCCCCCACATCCTAACCCAGGACACTGTAATGTCTTAATCCAAAACTTAGAAGTCATGTAAAAGAAAAAGACATCAACAACCTACCAGTGAGCCTTCCTCTGCTCAGCTGCTGTGTTAGCCAGAGGCTGCCAGATTCCTTAAGCCTTGACCAACTCCAAAACTTTCCATGGCCTCAATCTCTGACTCATGATGAGCTCTTCAGCTTAGCACTCTACACTTTTTTCTTAGTTACTGAATTTAATTCTCTGGCCCCCTACCATTCATTCTTTACTGTCCTCCATGCTTTTGCTCAGATGCTAGCCTCCATTTGATATACTGTCCTTTTTCTGTCCTGTGCTAATACAGTCCATTCACACTCTGCAGTGAGCCATCCTCCTGCCAATGCCTCTACTTGTCCTCCTTGAGCTTCTCCTCCTCTTCCTTCCTTCCTTCCTTCCTTCCTTTCTTTTTTGGAAAGCTTTGAGTCACATCTGGTATCATTTCTTGTCATCTGCCAAGTGTTAATCTACACTTTATCAGATGTTCTAGAAAAGCCTTTTGAGTAAATGTGTTTGTTCTTAACCATGTACTTGGGATTTCAACAATTTAACCAAACTCCAAACATGGGTTCTCCCTGCAAAGTCCACCAGGATGAAGAAAAGAGAAAGTGGATTATGTTCATTAAGCACTTGGTTAAGCAACTGATTTATTGAGAAAATCCTAGTTGGTTAGACATGCTCCTTCCTCATTCTGAATTCTAATTTTTTATGAAAGTGCTTATGAGCTTAGATTATTCCTCAGCACTTACAAGCAGCAATGTGAATTCAGCTTTGGAAACCTGCATTGGAGTTCTTTCTAAGAAAGTATAAAAGTATGGTAAGGACCCCTAAGGACAGTGAGATTATCTCACACATCTGCATCTGGTCCTTAGCTAGGCTTCAGACTGCCTCCAGCATCTACTGGAAAAAAAAATGAGCATACTCATGTGGCCAGTAGACATCAGTCTACCTTTGTGAGCCTTGGGAACATTTATGATGAAATTCCAGGAAATAAGTACAATCCAACCATGTCTAGAGTTTTGTGATTCTTTTGGTCAAGACCTGAACTGGTGTTAGGGCTTCTAAACAAAAATACAATACTAAAAGAAGAATTGGGAATGCCCAAACTTAACTTAAAATGGCAAACTGCTTTCCAAAATGACCATACCAAGACACACACACACTAGTCAAACTGAGGGTCCTTGCATCGTATTCCATCAAGTACACAGTAGCCCAACTGAATGTCCTTGATTGACATCTACCATAGTACACACACACACATACACACACACACACACACACACACACACACACACACACACACAGACCAGCCAGCCAGCCAGCCAGCAAGCCAACATGCCAGCCTGAAGTCCCTAGCTCAGACACTTGACGTAGGTAGGCATCATCACCTACTGGTTGTAAGTTGGGTCTTGTGCTAATCTAATTGCTAATGAGATTGAATGCATTTTCTGGTGCCTACTTGGTGAGAATATTTGATGGGCTGCCTGTGCAAGGATTTTGTGTGAATTTTATGTGTGTTCTTTTAAATTTATTTATATATTTTACATCCTGAGCACAACCTCCCCTCCCTCCTCTCTTCTCACTCCCTCCTCCCACTTCCCCTCTGCCCCCTCTGTCTACCCTTGGCTCAGAAAAAGGCAGGCCTGCCCGGGGCATCAGCAAAACATGGCTTATCAAGCTGCTATAAGACCAAGCACCTCACCCTGTATTCAGACTGGGCAAGGCAAACCAGCATAAGGAGTAGGTTTGCAAGAGCCAGCCAAAGAACCATGGACAGCTCTGCACCCATTGCCAGGGGTCCCACAAATAGCCCAAAGCTACATACCTGCAGAAGGCCTAGGTCAGTCCCATGCAGACTCCCTGGTTGTCAGTTCAGATCCTGTGAGTTTCCATGAGCCAAACTAGCCATTTCTGTGGGTTTTCTTGCAATGTGCCTGACATCCCTGACTCCCACAATTTTGTCTCCCTCTCCTCAGGAGGACTCACTGAGTTCAGCCCAGTGTTTGGCCATGGGTTTCTGAATCTCTCTCCATTAGTCACTGGATGAAAGCTCTCCAGTGACAACCTGGGTAGTCACTAATCCAATCACAGGGGATGGCCAGTTTAGGCTATGTATCCACTGCCACCAGAAGTCTTAGCTAGGGCTATCCTTGTAGACTTACGGGAGTTTCCTTTGCACCAGGCTTCTACTTGACCCCAACCCCATAAAGCCCCCAGCTCGTCAGCTTTTTCAGCACTCTCCCCTTCCACCCACACTCCAACCCAATATCTCGAGTTCCCATCTCCACCTGCCCACAGTCCACCAAGGAGACATTCTCTATTTCCCCTCTTCAGTGAGATCATGTGTCCCCACCTTGGGCCCTCCTTGTTTCCTAGCCTCTCTAGGTCTGTGGATTGTAGCATGGTTATCCTTTACAGTTACTTGTGTTACTACTTGTGAGTGAGTACATATAATGTTTGTCTTTCTGGATCTGACTTACCTCACTAAGAGTTATTTTTTTTCTAGTTCCGTCCATTTGTCTTCAACTTCCTAACATCACTGTTTTTACTGCTGAGTAATAACTCCATTGTATATATGTGCCACATTTTCTTTATACATTTTTTGGTTGAGGGATATCTAGGTTGTTTCCAGGTTCTGGCTATAACGAATAATGCTGGTATGAACATAGTTGAGAAACTGTCCTTGTGGTATGATAGAGCATCCCTTAGTTATATGCCCAGGATTGGTATAGCTGGGTTCTTAGGTAGATTGATCCCCAATTTCCTGAGAAACCATCATACTGACTTCCAAAGTGGCTGTATAAGTTTGCACTCCCACCAGCAGTGGAGGAGTGTTCCCCTTGCTCCATATCCTCTCCAACATAAGCTGTTATCAGTGTTTTTGATCTTAGCCATTCTGACAGGTATAAGATGGTATCTCAAAGTTGTTTGCATTTGCATTTACCTGATGGCTAGGGATAATAAACATTTCTTTAAGTGTTTCTTCGTCATTTGATATTCTTCTGTTGAGAATTCTCTGTTTAGGTCTGTACCCCATTTTTTAATTGATTATTTGGGTTTTTTGATGTCTAGATTCTTGAATTCTTTATATATTTTAGAGACAAGTCCTTTGTCAGATGTGGGGTTGGTAAAGATCTTTTCCTGTGAATTGTCTGTCTTTTTAAAATAAATGACAGACATGTGTCATGGGATGTATGTATTGCTACACCTTGCTTCGAAATTGTGTATGCATGTGGGTCTGCTCTGATTTTTGGTCTGTGTATTAGTTTATTTATTCATCTTTGAAAGTAATAGTACTCATTGCATTTTTTAAGTTGGCAACATCCTTCTCACTCTTGATGCTTGTTTATTGTTTGCCCTTGGTTTTGTTATTCTTGATTTTCATTTATTTATAATCTCACTATCAGATAATTAATTTTTTACTTAAAATTGGCTGATGTGGCAGTAGATGCTACAATGCCCACATTTGGGAGAACAGAGGCAGGAGGATCACAAGTTTAAAGCCAGTCTGGACTATGTATCAAGGCCTTGTCTCGAAAAATTAGACAGACAGACAATTTATATAGTATTAGCTATTGGAACCAATGTTAAAGAGTGGAGAAGTATGTTGGTAGGTTCTATGAAAATATAACTCTACTTTACGGATGAAGCTTGCGAATCCATGGATTTTGGTGTTTGTTAACACCCAGAAACCTGTCCCTTATAGATACATGGAAAACTGTATTGTAAGTTATCTGTTTACAGTAACAAAACAGTACTTTTAGTTTTTAGAATAATTTCAGTGTCTGCTGATACTTTTGTTTGGGCTATTAATCTGAGAGTTAAAAAAAATTGAAGGAGCATTTATTATATCGTATTACAGAAAATATGGATCAGATACATCTTTTTTTTGTTTTTTTGTTTTTTTTCTGGTAACAGTTAGAGGAAGCTTCATCCAGCACAGTGTGCCATTTTAGGAAAAGATTTTGAAGTCAGGAGGTCAGAGTCATTGTGTGTAACACTAATGAAAATGTGTGCAGAGCATGAGGATCATAGACAAGTTACAGAACAGGGATTAAGAAAATACTGAATTAAAGAGATGTTAACAAATGTGCTTAGCTCACATTAGAGAAGCAGCTACTTAGAACTCTAGGCTTATGGATCACCAAATCAGGACTTCATCTTTCATACTGGTTCTGAATGTCTGCCCTGCAGACTACCAAAATGTGTAATGTCCAGTTTTACTCTGAGCTTTTGCGTGTGTGTGTGTGTGTGTGTGTGTGTGTGTGTGTGTGTGTGAACGTTTTTTTCATTGAAAGGTTAAAATTTTTACAACATTCATGGAGAATAGATTATTTATTATGATTCTATTTGATTTCTCTTTCTCATTTTTCTGGAGCATAATTGGATAAGCATATTCTGACTTTATTTCAAAAGATTTTGAAATATGGGCAAAGGCTGCAACAGCCAATATGAAACTGTTCAGAGAGGAATTCCTTAAAAGTCAGTTTTTAGTCAGGCGGTGGTGGCACATGCCTTTAATCTCAGCACTCAGAGGGCAGAGGAAAGCGGATCTCTGTGAGTTCGAGGCCAGCCTGGGATACCAAGTGAGTTCCAGGAAAGGCACAAAGCTACACAGAGAAACCCTGTCTCAAAAAACCAAAAAAAAAAAGTCAGTTTTCAAAATAGCTTCTTGTTTCTTTACTAGAGATTATATTAAACTGAGCTTCCCTTGGAGACTGTATGCCTTGCTGTTAATACATGCACTTAAGCTTATTCTGCAAGTCTGTTCAGGGATCCCAAAACTTTAGCTCTTACTTAATGATGGGGTTACCATCTGTGTCTTCTTTTTTGTTTAATCTTACCTTGAACTTGGTGAGAAATCACCCTTCCTTCCTCTCTTCCCAATTTTCTTTACTTTGGGAATCCTTGTAAATCCATCACCTGCATTTCTAGGTGGGATCCTACACCCAGTTCCTGAGTTCTAAACAGCAGGCTCAGAACAAGCATCCAGTCTGTGCCAAAGAACAGCTTGAATTTGAGTGTGCAGCCCTGAAATCATTTGCCTTTTAGAGCTTCTGACCTCTGTCCCACCACAGAAGCCAGGGGGGTTCAAAAATTCCTTAACCTACATCCTTATAAAATTATTTATCTGCCTGCATCTTTTGAGGTTACCTTTAAGACGCTAGCAAACATGTTTACATATTCTCAATGGTGAGAATACTTTGATTAAAAAAAAAAAGAAAAGGAAAGAGAGAAAAATGTATATTTTTTGTCAATATAATACACCTGTTACTTGATATTAGGCCATGTAATTCATAGTAGTAAACACATAGTAGATTTTCTTCTTCTGATTGGTTTATTGACATATTCATGTACTATATAATTCACCAGTTTAAAGTCTACAATTCAGTGATGTTTAATGTATTTGTAGACCTCTGCAACCTTAAACACAGCCAACTTTTTTTTTAACTACCCCTGATGGGAGCCATGTCACTTTTAACAGTTATTGCTCTCATTCTTCCTTCTGTAAGGCCAGTCAGTCACTAGCCCACTTCCCATTTCTCTCAGTGTGCCTATTCCATGCACTACTGGTAAAGGGTCTCACGACTGAGTCCCTAGTAAGTGGCTGCTTTCACATGTGTCATTTTAAAGTTTTTCACTCATGGTGTGCTATGTGTCATTTCTTGATTACTTTTTATTGCTGAATGATCTCCTATTGTATGAGTGGATTTGGCATTTCTTACCCTTTCACCCTTTAATGAACATTTGGCTTATTTCCATTTGGTGGCTATTTGGAATGAGTTTGCTGTGAATATTTGTGTACATCTTTTGCTGTGGACATTTTTGTCTCTTTATTCGTTTGTATTTGTTTTCTGCAATCTGAGAATTTTATTTATTTTTAAATGATTTTCCTTTTTGAATGTTTCTTACATATATAAAATGAAATATGTTAACATTGGCCTCTTTTCCCTCTTTAATACCCCCCATACTTCCTCCAACGTGTCCCTCTCATAACTGACCGTCTTTTTTATTTTTCATTCCCCACTAAGTCCACTTTGTGCTGCCAGTACATATACAGGCATGAAGCCACCCACTGGAGCATGGGAAACTTACCACTGACCACATCCTCAAAAAAGAATGACTGTTCAGCTGCTATAACCTATTAATAGTTCCTTAGGAAGAGATGTAATCCAGAGATGACCCACACCATCTATACTGAGATTTCAACTGCCATGATCTTTTGTAGGACCACAGCATCTAGCAACTGTGAGTTTATTAATGTGATAGCCATGCATGACAGGTCGAAAACATATCACTTCCCAGCACTCCTCCTACTATCCAGCTCTTACATTTCTTTCTCCCTCCTCTTCTTTGATGATCCCTGAGCTTTTCTGGTGGTGGGATTAATACAGGTGTCCCATTTAGGGCTGAACCCTCAGTCTCTTATTTCAACACATAGACCAGTAATACATCTCTGTACTGATTACTGCCCATTGTTAAAAGAAGTTTCTCTGACCAAGGCTGAGAATTGACCAAGTCTATGGGTAGAAACGTAATGAAATCGGAAGGCAGCTATTTACCCAATAATAGTGTGCTGCTGTTACACCAGTGGGTGGTCCTTTCCTGGCATGCTGGTATTATAACATCCTGTGCAAGTGAGATCATCAGTGTAATTTTTCAACCAGCCTAGCTCCTTCTGACACTATGAACACTGGCCATCAAGAAAGATGCTTTGTAATGTGCTTGAAATTGATTTCTCTGTGTCCTGTAACCAAAGAGCTCCCTATCCTCAGCCATAAGTCTTACCATGTAGTTATGGTGGGTAACAAAGGCAACATGTTGTGTTGAAGACCTCTGGGATCTTCCTGACCAATAAGTTGTAAGAAGGTATCCCATGCCTTGCACCGTGACTTTAATTTGATAATGCATAGACATGTTTTTCATTCTTCAAGAGGGTGAATCTGTGTATTTAGAAGTGAAATTACTAGCTCATGTGATATTCTGACCTTTTGAGAAACTTTCAGACTGTTGACTAAGATGAAGTCGTATCTTCTTGTGCGTTTGACTTGCATTTTTCTAGTGAGAAATCTGGCTGAGAATCTCTTCACCTGACAAGTATCCCTGTGTCTATTTTCTTAGATAAATACCTACCTTAAGCCTTTCCCAATCTCTTAATTTGGTTATTTATCTGTCATATTTTTGAAGAGGACTAAACATTCTTTATATGCTCTAGATACAAGATATTTTTTAAATCAGATATATGACTTGGAAATATTTATTTCTATCCTTTGGCTTATCTTTTAACTTTCTTGATTGTAATCATTTTCAACATAACAGGTTTTTCATTTTAATGAATTGTAATTTATCACATTTTCTTCTACTGCCAGTTGTATTGTTGTCCTGATTTTATACACAAGGAAATAGAGGAGCTGTGACATTGGATAGCCTCACAAACAGGAATAATCCAGATTGACCATGAAAATGCATGTTTGAGCACCTGTTCTCTGTGGCAGCATTACATGAGTCAAAAGCACACTTTTACTGTGGAAGGCTGAAGGAGTACTCAGCTTGTTTGAGGTGTATTTTCAGCTTGAATTCTGTTCTCCTTTTCCTTCTCTTCCATTTCCCTTGTTTCCTTTCCTAGATTTCTTTCAGCACATATTGTAGTGACTAGTAATAAGAGAAGGAAATTAATTACACTACCCCTTTTTATATAAGTTATCACTGTGTAGCTTAGGTTAGCCTTGAACCTCCTGCTGAATGCTGGGATTGCAGGCATGTACAATATACCCAAAATGCACTATTTTTAATTTGGGTCCACCCTGCCAAGTACAAGGTAAATTATAAGTGAATAAGATAACATGATAAAGGACCCAAGAATGGCACTGGTGCTTCATCAAGAAGACAGTGATGAGAGTCCTTCAGAAGCTTCCTGGAAAAGGAAAAGGCACATGTGTATAGATCCACTCTGCCTCAGCTCCAAAAATATCATCGTGTTACCTTACAAATACATTGGTATGGCTGTTATCAGTCTACATAGCTAGCTTGACAGTCTATGTGCACATTTTTAATGAGAGCTTCAAAAATATTTATGCCTAGAGAGTGATTTAAATTTAGGAGGATTGGAGGTCCAGAGCCTGGTTTTGGCATAGCTCTCATTGCATCTAGGGAGAAAGGTTGAGATCAGCATCTTTGCTGGATCCTTTTGCCAAGCAAGCGCTGACTTGGAACAGTATGCTGTTCAGGGACTGTACTTCTGCCTGTTGACTCAGCATCTACTGGGACCTGCCTATATCTGCATTGGCACACAGGAACCAGACCAGAGCCCTGCATTTCTGTTGTCATTTTGGAGCTTCTACTGTTCTCTTGAAGGGTACCCACTGCTTTTCAATTTTATTAGCCATTGGCTATGATTCCATGGGAAATTGCACACACACACACACACACACACACACACACACACACTTCCCATAGCATGTGTTATGATGTTTAACCTTGCCAATATCAGCACATGGTCTGTCAGAGCTACACAAAGACTTACACACTCTGTAAGATGCATATAAATTGGCAGAAGACCTTACTTGAAAGAATAGCTCTCATCTCTGATGTTTCTTAAGTTTACTGACATTCTGGAATCTTATTCCTGGCCTCTCTTTCTTTATGGGGACTCTTTACCTTATAATGATTTCTTCCCTCATCCAAATGAATTTCTTCACCTATGGGTATTTGATGTCATTATGTGGGAAACCCAAATCACTAAATCCTATGTAGGTGCATGCCTAATGTAACATGTTCCTCAGTGTTGCTCTGGGTAGCATGGACTTGCCCAGGCTGCCTCTGTAGGAGTCTCCTGCTGTGGGTCAGGTGTTCTTGGAGAGTACTCTTTCTTCATGCTTGGACTTTGCTCTGCTTACTTCTTATACCTCAGAGTAGTGTGTAGGGCATGGGCTAAACACTAAAATCATGTTTCACTTTTTTAAAACAATGCTTTTGCTAGACAGATATAGTAGAAAAAACAACCCATTTTCTTAATTCTAAACTCTTTGTCATGGCAAATTTCCAGAAATTCATGTATTTTTGAAAGTGGATTAATGTTATCTTTATAGATGTTTCTGATGATCTTCTAGAATTTGATTCTGTCTTTCTGTCTATGTCTCCAGTCCTGCCCAAGGGCCAATTTCACACCAGTTTGAGTGCTTCTTCACTTCCCTTGTATTGGTTTCAGTTTATACTGGGATAGTTTTGCTCAAGTTATACCCTAGAAAATATTAAGAAATTTGACTGGGGAAATGGAAATTTGAGAAATCTGGTAAATTTATTTGCATTTAAAAAATATTTGCTGCTCTTTCCTTGGAAGGGGATTAAACATTCTCATTCTGATGACATAAAGGTTGGTAATGAGGCATGGCCATTGAAACAGATGGTAAGTATATGTGGCACCTCAATTACAACATCCCACAATTGGGGGATAGAAAGAACTGAGTGACTACATAGCTCGGAAAAAAAGTTCATTGTGCAAACCACTGGGATTTGAGAGCCTTTGTTCTTGTGGTAGGACATAACCTATAGTGATTGAAACAAAGATTATTTCATCCACAGTGGAGAAACAAGAAAAACAAATTATAACTTTCATGGTCTAATACTGACATCAAATCACAAACCAAGACTCAGTGTTGAAATTACTTCACTAGGATCTTAACGCTGCCATATGATTTCAAACTAAGATGTAGTGAAGATATTGAATGCTTTGTATGTTAAACTCAATTGCAGAGTCTGGAGAATGAGCTAAATGCTGCTATTTTCACACACTGGTGTGTGGATGCACAGGTGTGTGGTTTATGAGGCAGGCTTTCATTCAGCCTTGTGGTTGCATTCTTCATAAGCATCTCGGAGAATGTACAGCTCTGGACAACGATCTAATTTCTTTGAATAGCAGTAATTCGATTTTAACAAGAAGGACAACTCAAGAAGTGACCACTGCCATTTGGAGAGAACACACAGTAAGGATTCATGCAAAGGGAATGGTGTCAAGACCTTTCACTACAGCTAAGAAAAGGTATTTTCTAAAGACAGTGGATTTAAATCTGCAGTCAGGAAGTAATGGGCAAATACTGAGGCACTGAAAATACTATTGACTGAACACTAGCATGTTTATGTAGAGGCATGGTCAAAATTAAAGCAAGTTAGTTGTGAGAACATGAAGAAACCTTCATTCCCAAGTATTTTAGTCCATTTGGCCACACAGCAGAGTTTTGGGTAGAAATGTAGAAAAACATTTTTAGAGACAGGACTGGAGCTAGAACTCAACATGGAGTGCTTCCCAGAAGACCTGAGACCCTGCATCCAACCCACAGCAGTCACAAGAAAAAATAAATGTAAATGTATAGGTATCATTATACACAAAAAGGTAAAAGTCACCGGGCGGTGGTGCCAGCACTCGGGAGGCAGAGCCAGGCGGATCTCTGTGAGTTCAAGGCTAGCCTGGTCTACAGAGTGAACTCCAGGACAGGCACCAAAACTACATGGAGAAACCCTGTCTCAAAAAAAAAAAAAAAAAAAAAAACCACAAAACAAAAACAAAAACAAAAAACAAACAAACAAACAAACAAACAACAAAAAAAATGTAAATGTCTCTTAAGTCCCCATTCAGACCCATTAGAAGTTTCAAAGTATGTAATGTAACTGGGAAATAGTTTACCTACAATCCAAGTGAGGATATATATGGTCTAAAATAAAAAGGTGAAACAAGAAAAACTGAAATGGGAAGATAATTATGAGACAGTAAGTTTAAATATAGAGAACAAATAAAGATAGGAGAAATATTCAACCAAAGAAATTAAGGTTGGAAATGTAGCTCAGTGGCAGATGTCTTACCTAGAAAGTGATTGAAATGGTAGGTTTTATCTTAGGGGAACTGTTAAAAGTTAAGAAGCACCCAGCAGGGTCATGTTTACAGGGTGAGGTGGGAACTGGGAAAAGTGCTGATGAGGACCTTGCACGCTGGGCCCCTTCTACAAAGCAAGCTAGCAACTGTCAAAAAGTGCCCTACCTGCTAGCCAGCTAGTGCTAAAGAATCAGTCTAACACAAGAGCTCTGCATGAAGTCGTTCTTAAGAATACTGTTTATAGCTTCTTCAGAAGTGAAAATCACCTAACTCCTGCAACATTCGGGAACTTCTATTTATAAACCAGTTTTCATGTATATGTATTTGGTGAGAAATTGGGAAGCATTTGAATTGTGTTTACACATATTTTGTGTCATTTATGACAGTGTTGATGTTATGTTGACAATGTGATATGTGCATTTGATCAGGCCTTTCAAAGCAAACTACACAGACATACTAGAAACAACAGAGGAAGTTCTATGCAGCTAATTTTTAAATGCTGAGTTTAGTAAATGGTCTATTTTTCTTTTTATATATTCAGGCTGGAAGTGTGGGTAACAGTAAAGTAGGCAGTCAGGCTAAAACGAGACATCCTCACATAAAATAATAGACATAGGAGTTAGTGATCCTGCTGCAGATGACATGCATACAGGGCGAACATACAGGAACACGGGACAAAGCGTGGAAAACATAAGCACAGGGTGTGGCAAGGGGAAACCAACCAGTCTTGAAGCAAAAGTATAGGAAAGTCAAGGTCACCTGAAGTAAGCCACAGCCTTTAAAAATGAGGTTTTCAACAGTAAAAGGTTCTTAAATATTCTTAAAGATTAACTCAAGGTTAAAAAAATGTAATGAATCTGTGTTTTTGTTGTTTGTTTGTTTGTTTGTTTGTTGCAGTGTTCAGATGTGTTGCATTCCACAGTTTCACTGCAGCCTTGGTTCTGCACACACACATGACTTTGCACTGTGTATGCTGCCATACTACACAGTGCCAACTGAATGTTGCCTAGAACACTTGGGCTCAGATTTAGGACTGTGCATGCTAGGAACATCAGTGTTTTGATTGCACATACTAAGTTTTTTCTAGTGTTTAGAAACATCATGATTTAATTATGCAAAACAAAAGACTTTCATATTGTCCTAGGATTATTCCTCAGATGTACATATCAAGCTAATATATCCTTGGATTATATTGTGTTTGAATGTTTGGGTTTTAAAATGGCTTCTTGAGTTTCATAAAAAATCATTGAGTTTGGGTTTGAGCTTAGGATGGAATTCCTAACTTTCTGAGATGACCTTAAACACGCTTCTGATTTGTACCTATTTATGTGAAGTGCCATTTGAAGCACTGAGGATAAGACATTGCTTAACTCTGAAACCATCCAAGATGCTCTTCACTTTGCAGCATCAATATTCAGCCATAATTCAGTCCCTTATGTAACAAAAGCAAGTGTGTTCATCTCATTGGCATGCAAACATGCTTTTTCCTTCATTAAACAGTAAAATTACACACATCAGAGATTTCTTTTAAACTGGACTTCTTAGTGATTTATGATAAGTCAACATTGATTACATACCTGAATACTTCTCAGATAAGAAAAGGTAATGGCTGGGCGGTAGTGGTGCACACCTTTAATCCCAGCACTCGAGAGGCAGAGCCAGGTGGATCTCTGTGAGTTCGAGGCCAGCCTGGGCTACAAAGTGAGCTCCAGGAAAAGGCACAAAGCTACACAGGGAAACCCTGTCTTGAAAAACAAAAAAAGAGAGAGAGAGAGAGACAGAGAGAGACAGACAGAGAGAGAGAGAGAGAGAGAGAGAGAGAGAGAGACAGAGAGAGAGAGACAGAGAGAGAAAGAGAAAGAGAGAAAGAGAGAAAGAGAGAAAAGAAAAGGTAATGTGGGAAAGTCTAAGAAGGTCTGGTTAGACTACCTTGGGAAGAGAGACCCCTGTCCCTCAACAGATGGGGGGGGAGGAACCAAGAAGTAGAAAGTTGTTAGAAAGTCCCTTTGGGCTTTCTCTTTTGCCAGCCTCATTCCTATCCCAAAGATTGGGAGCTGAGACAATTGTAACAGTTGCAGTTGGTGATGGGGTATTGAAATCAAGGAGAAAGCATAGGTCACACTTGCCTTATTCTGAGAAAAACTACAAAACAGGGCGAACAAATACCCTACAAATTTGACATCCTAAGGCTCTGCTTTTTGCATCCCTGGTGGCAGTAGTGATTAGACCCCAGGATATAAATCCCAGGATGATCACTGGAATTTGCATGTAAAAAGTGCTTCTCTAAGGTTCTCTTCCTGCTATTGCTGTGGCCAGCAGGGCACCCTACTGTGCATGCACCACAGCTCTCTCTGGAACTACATTTGCTTCCCACCCCTCCAGCTCTGTGTGTTACTAAGCTATCCTTTCTCCTGTAGCTCCAATCCTCTGGATGGGCAGACAGCATGACTTATAACAGTGGTTTTTCCTAGTGAAGTCTTGTACCAAAGTCACTTTCTCTTCAAAGGATACAAAAGTGAAACATCACATTTGTTGTTGTTCTGTATACTCCACTCCTAAAACCTCCCCAGAAACAGCTCTCAGCTGAACATTTGGCCTGTGAACAAAGCCCTCATTGTTCATTATCTTGCCACCTGGCATACACTCCTGGTTCCAGTCCTCCATAGACATCATTCCAAGCTGCATGGTAGTGGGTGGTTCCCCAGTTCCTGGGGTTTGCAGGTGCATGCCGGTGACCTTTGGAATGGGAAGCAGACTGCCTGCCATGGCTCTTCACTGTGCCCTTGTGTGTTTACTGTAGGTGCCTATCCTCGACTCTCATTGAGTTTTCGGTTGAAGAGAAACATTGGTTACTTCATTCTTCAGACGTATATGCCCTCAATACTGATCACAATCCTCTCCTGGGTGTCCTTCTGGATCAATTATGACGCATCTGCTGCTCGAGTTGCCCTTGGTATGTGCTAATGTGAAGTCCTATCTAAAATGTAAAGTGACCACATCATTACAGTATTAAGGGAATTTAAAGGCCAGAGTGCAACTACAATTTCTGCACATCATGACACCAGCTTCACCCACACAGACACATTTTATCTTGAAACAGTAATTTCATGCATGAGTCCCTTGATGTGTTAATTTAATTATAAGACTCAAATGTGAATTTCCATGCCCATGAAAGGGAAAATATGTTTTCATACTATCTGCATCATATAACTATTTTTGACACTTGATTTTAAAGTAAGGATTAATATTCCCTAGTCAAAATGATTCCACAGACAGAAAGATTTGATTAATTTGAGCTTTCTTCTCTTTCAAGTCATGGAAAAAAATCATCAAATATTATAGCACATAATTGAAATTACACAATGTAATGAGCATTGAAATAAGCAACTAATTATGAGTAATTCCCAAAAAACACAGTGAAGTTTGCTGCCCATTGGTTATTTAATAATGGGATTATTAATTGATATGCAATACATCTTCTAGGTTCTGCCACTATTTTTAGGGTTTGCTTTTTAAGGGAAAGTGTATGTTTTCAGGAGCACTATTCTCTGCTCAGCTAATCATTATGAAACTTTATGGACAAAGTCATCCCATAAATGCATCAGTGGAAGAGGTGATGAGCCATGCCTAGACCAGTCTTTCCCTGGGTTCCATATAGTTTCTGAAGATGAAACTAACAAAGGGACTTTCAAAAACTGCAGGGAAAGAACTAGCAACACATTTGCTGGTAATGTGCCTAACACAAAGGCATAGCCCTGGGCTCCATTTCTCCCTCTCACCTTCTCCTGCTGTTTGCTAGCTTCTGCCATTTTATTTTCTATGACAACGTGCATCTGTGAACACTTGTGCTGGATTTATAGCTATGTAACTTGCACAAGTGTCTTCTAGGGTAGACTTTTTCCATACTAGGTTCCTGAAGTTGTCCTGTTTAAAAAATAACAGTCTGGAAAAATCGAGTATCCAAAGGCTAAGAATTCCAGATTCAAATGGTTATGTATTCCTAAAGGGTAGGGTTTTTAAAATCTTAGTTTTCTGTGTAACCGACAAAGGTTGTCTGCAGGTTTTTAATGTCACTGGATGCGTTACAGACTTAAGAGACAGGTACCAGGTGTGTAAGAGAATGGGTATTTACAGAAGTCTAGTGAACCTGACTCCCAGAGGGCTACAGACAGCTATGATCCTAGGGCCAATGGGAGCTGTCCAGGTAAGAACCTAGCATTGGCAGCACCACCCTCAAAGGGGATTATGTAGTTTTGGGGGGATCCTGTTAGTTTTCAAAAGACAGTTATAATATCTTGCCCTAGCATTTGACTTCTTGAATTGTTATGTCATCTTTCCCACTCCAATGTACAGCCCTATGATGCCATTCACCGTGGTAGGCCACCAAGGGGGACATGCTTTCATCATTGCTAAGCAAATAGATGCTGGTGATTGTCTCTTGGGAGTGGAAAAAAACAATAGTGGTGAACATGGGCAAATTTTTTGAAGAATGGTGAGGATATCTAATCTTGTAGCTTTTGCATGGTGTTTCCACATTTATTTGTAAACTGTAATTATCCCATTGCCACATTCACATTTTTAAAAGTCCCCAGGTGCACATGAATGTAATGTTAAAGGGAGTCTTAAAATATTCTGACATCTGAGATTTCCAAACATTTCACAAGCAACTGTGGTTTGCAATTATGCATAAAAATAGTTTCTTGGCTCCTCGTTGTTCTGTGCTATTAGCAGTCTCCTAGGGTCAGGGTCAGGGGAGAGCACTGAAGAAGCCTTACCTTGCTTCTCTACTGCTTTTCCCTTATGGAAGGCTGAGATCCACAGCCCCAGACCAGCTCTGGGAAACACAGGGTGAACAAACTTGCTTCTGTGAGCAGGTGGGCATCCAGAGGGCTGCAAACCAAGACAATAAACGTAAACCCTCCCCTGCAGTCCTGGCTCTACCCCAGAAACTTCACCATGCTAGTGCTGCCTCTTAGCTTCAGTCATGTCACTGATGTGCGTGTGTGTGCATGTGCATGTGTGTGTGTGTGTGTGTGTGTGTGTGTGAGAGAGAGAGAGAGAGAGAGAGAGAGAGAGAGAGAGAGAGAGAGAGAGAGAATGAAAAAAGTCACTGCCAGTCTCCCTTTTGAGGCCTTCTTAGGGGAGTCGACCCTTACATGAGAATGGAGGGCAAGTGTTTAGCCCACACTCAGGGGTGTTGGTTTCATTAATAAAAAAGGCTGGCCTTTAGAGCTGGGCCTTCAGGTATCTTCCTTTTGCCACATACCAGGTTCCAAGCTTATTCTTGCTGTAGCACTTGGAGGTTAGTGATCCACTCAAGCACAACTTCCCTGTGCTCAGCAAGACCTAGTCATGTCTCTACTCAGCATATCCTCTGATCACTCTGGCCTCAACTCAATTTGTAACCTCTGTATAGAAGGATCTACATCTCCTGCTGTGGGAGGGGAGGTTACAAAATCCTCTGCTTCTTTGGTCTTAGGGACTACAAACAACTGCTGTATGCAGACACAAATCCTCTATGCAGAACTTCAGAAAGAACTCAGCAGAATGCTTACAGAAGAACTTCTTGGTGTCAGAAAACAAGACTCCAGATAGGACTAGAATTCTCACATTTCCCTCTGAGCTAACCTTCCCACCCAGCTTATGGGCACTCTTTCCTACTTGAGGGAAATGGTTCCAGAGTATATGGGTTTGGCTTTGTTGGTCCTCCCTCTTTGAGCTTAGAATTGAGTTTCCCCCAATCAATAACAACTCCTCAGCTTCTGCTTCCAGAAAGCCATAGAATGGGAGAGGCAGGCACTCTCAGCTTCCCTAGTGGCCAGGTCCCTGCATCCACAAGCCACTGTCACCTTCCTGGTGCATTGTAGCCAGGCACTTGGTTCTTATGTTACTTTCTGGGACTACCTGCATTTGTTCTAAAACTCAAGGGAGAACATTCTTCCAGATGGCCCAGACATCTTGCCTTCCACTCTCTCCAGATGCCCTTCACTGTGTTTGAAGAGTGCTGGGTGAGGCCTGTGCAGGCTTACTGCTCCCAAGTGTGATGTGTTGCCACAAGATGCATAGCTTGTTCCAGTGACATTAAGCCCAGTGTCTTAGAATGCATTGCAGTGGGATGGAAACTAGAATCTGGGACAAAGTATTCATACTGTGTTTGTTTCTTAGGGATCACCACCGTGCTCACCATGACAACCATCAACACTCACCTTCGGGAGACTCTGCCCAAAATCCCCTATGTCAAAGCCATCGACATGTACCTGATGGGCTGCTTTGTCTTTGTATTCCTGGCCCTTCTGGAGTATGCCTTTGTCAACTACATTTTCTTTGGAAGAGGTCCCCAAAGGCAGAAGAAGCTTGCAGAAAAGACGGCCAAAGCCAAGAATGACCGCTCCAAGAGTGAAAGCAACCGGGTAGGCTCTCCATGGTCTGGACACTACAGCCCTGCAGTATCTAAAGTCCCAGGTGGTCTCTGGCGAGCTGGGCAGGCAACATTCTTAGGGCAAGCCCCCAGGGGTCCTAACAAACCAACATTGGAGCAGGTGCTAGAAAGGCCCGACTTCTCTTCCCACCTTCCTTTAAAAAGAACAGAATCAGGAATAACCAATACTCTGGAGTGTATGGCTCTTGCCTGACATGGAAAAAGGTCATTTTCCAAAAGGGTTCAATATTCCCTTAATTGTAAGATTACCAGTTCACTCATCCAGCTTGCCCTGATGGTGGACAGTGCATTAGGCAGTCACCTCACTTGTCCATCCTTCTTGCTGGTGGCAGTCACATGAGGAGAGCATTAAGCATGAAGGCCCAAGGCAGCTTAGGCTCAGGAGGTCTGCAGAGCTGCTAGCTCTGGTCTCTGCATAGCACAGCTTCCAACTCCATCAGAGAACCAGAGCCCAGCTCTGGAATGCTCACCTGCCAATCACAAAAGGGACAGGGCATTGGATACACTCACTCATAAAAGCATTATATTATTATAATGAGATTTTTAGTGAAATGTTAATGTTTCAGTTTTTTAAATGTACCTTTTTATGTCTTTCATCTCCTCAAATCCTCAAGCATGTATTTCTACCAGGTTAAATGCTGAATGTATTCCTTAATTCCTTCCTTTTGGTTGTGCTGTTTAGCTCATCTTTTCAAATCTACTTCTTTTTCAAGCCATTGGAGGTTTCCTTCTCTCCTGTGCCCCTGTACCAGCATGTACCCCAATGCTGCCTGACACAGGGTGGCAAATGTGTATGAATGGATGGAGTACTGTCAGTGAGTGGAAATGGCCCCTTCCCATTTGTGAAACATAAATGAAGTTGCTCCCTAAATAGAACCAGGTTTTCCACACACAAAATAATCTTCACTATCTTACTTAAAAATCTCCTCTGTTCCAGACTGTTACGTTTCTATGGAGATCAGACTGTACTAGGAATACACAATATGTCTTGGCCTTGGTGTTTCCAAGGAAACTAAAATTAATTACACCATGTCGTCTCTGTGGCCAAGCACATGTACAAATTTGTCCACAAGCAGTGTTCTTTCCCATTTCTTTCTGTATTTAACAATTGCAGCTTCCTTTCCTTTTCTCTAACCAAGACTGTTTAACGCTGTCAAGTCATCATCATTCAGAAACATCTTTTTAAATATGAAATACAAAATTTAAAGGAAAAAAACCTACATTCACAAATAAAATGATCAGGATTAGAAAGAATATAAATTAGAGGCAGAGGAAATTCTAAGTTGACGCATGAGGCCATTTTCAGTTTTTTCCCCCATAAATCTTGTTTCTCTTTTCTGAGCAGTTGCAGTGAAGCCTTTATATTTATATTCATATTTTTTCAAAATACATGATTCTCATTCTGTTCTTAATTTTGAAGCCAGCATATAAATATCAGGTGTTCTCATTTTGGACATCTACTTGATGCTTTTACAGTTCAGCATTAAAAATTATTCCTCCCTCACTTAAGCGTTTAGTGATAATTTTTAAAGTAGAAATAGACTTCCCGAAAAGTTTGTATAAAGTGATGTAGTGTGAGTATGAGAAACGTAAGAGCCACAGACTTCATACCAGACAGAAAAGACTCGGAATAAGAGGTAGCAGTGCCACAGTCCACTGGAACAGTCTCCTTTCAGTGTTCAGTGGTAGCACTTGGCCCTGGTTATCGGTGTGATGAGCCACAGCCTGCAGTTCTCCCTGACAGGGAAACTGTCATTTTACTGCAGGGAACCTGCTTCTTACTGTTTTCCCAAACAGCCTTCCATTCTGCATGGCTATGTCATGGGCAGAGTGCCCTGGAGGCTTTGCAACCATCAGATGCCAGCAACTGCTGGAGGGCCACTATTGACCCTGCCGTAAAACTATAAGTAGGTTTTTCATGTACTTACTGGTTAGACATAAATGTTTCAATTATTTCTGTGTTCTTTTAGTTTCTCCCTTTGGTACAGTGTAAGCCTCTTAACTTTAATTCATCTATGCATACTTCATGTTTGTTCGAGACTTGCCTCTACACCCGATAGCAAGTCTTTAGTAATAATGCACACATGACATCTGCAAATTTTGTGATATCTGGGGTGTTAACCAGTTGGCATGTTTGGCATGGTATGTCACTGTGTGTGTGTGTGTGTGTGTGTGTGTGTGTGTGTGTGTGTGTGCGTGTGTGTGTTTGGGGAGGAAGGTTGCGTGGAAATTGAACCTATGCCCCGTGTGTGTTAAGCAGAACTCTAATTCTTGTCTAGAAATCAGATTCACAGACTCAATATTATCCTTACTAAGGAAGAAGATCTTGTGCCACCCACAAATGGCAATCTTGTCTTGTTCTTCTAAAACTAGAAACTTTTACTTAACTGGAATCTAGAAGGTAAGTAAAGAATTGACTGGGTGTCAATCTAGTGACATATCCTAGAAAAGAAAAACTCTTCTGTGATATTTTCCGGATGAGATGGTTTTAATTTTAGAGAGCTGCACCTGTCCAGGTTCAGAGCAGAAGAAAAACCCACATTGAAATCACTGGCTCTAATTATAGTCAGTGTGAGCTGGACCCTTCAAAATAACAAGAATTCATGAAACAACTTAAAAATTACAAGCCACCTGTCATTCTGAAAAAAGTGCTTCAGACTTAGATTTCCCACAGTTACTTATTTCTATTTTGAGACCTAAATTCTAGAGGTAAGGACAACAGGAAGAGGTCATCCTCTCTTTTAGGAACACTGATTTAAAAAATGAGATTTCTAAAAGTTAATAAATTTTAATACCCTTTAAACATTTCAGACAAAAAAAAATCCAGCAATTTTCTGCACATTGGTTCATGTTTAAATGGAACCCATATAATAACTTCATAAGCAAAGCAGCCAAGCTATATTAAACTGAAATATAATTCAATATTTTTTTTATTCTTTTACACACCAGAATAAGACTTATTTGTGATAGTGTTTCCATTGCAGGTCTTCAACCTCTCTGAAATAAAGCTGTGTAAAATTATATTGATTCTTGAGACCTGTCTCAGGAGAATCCTAAAATAGCTACAAGCTTGTCCTCAACATTCAGACGAGCCAAGAGAACTTCACCAATCCATCAAGTTTTACTCTTTAATTTGCAAACTGCTAACAAGTTTCTAAGGAAAAGTAGGCTTCCTTCACTGAAGTTCAAAGAAATGGATTCCCACCTTCATTAGATCATTTCCCAAATGCACGATGGTGGCCACGGGAATCTAGGGAAAACAGGACACTAACTCACAGATCTGTCACTGTATGTCAAAACATCAACCTTGTCTCTTCCATGTTTAGTCTCCCTGTATGGTTTCTAAATTGCCACATATATGATCTCTGCTTTCCCTTAATTCTGTTCATTCACCTCTTCTGACATCTTCTCTTCCTTCAACACACAAGTCAGATGTTCCTCTCCATGGAATCTTCCTTATTTCTTCCCAGTATTTGCATCTCGCTTCAGTCACTCCATGCCCCCCAAACCACTGTTTCTGTTGCTGTTCTCTCAACTTCCAGCACATTCTCTGTACATGTGAAATGGCAGATCACTTAAATTATTTCCCCTACCAGGCTGCATCTAGTTTCTTGCTTCTTCTAAAAGACACACAGCCTGACTCCATCGTGGCAGACACTCGTGTCAGGTGCATTTATAACTGTGGTTCTGTTCCTACTGGACTGGTAGGAGCAACCCCACCACAGTATTGTTTGTTTGTATGTAGCACGAATCTTAAAAATTCTTATTAATAAAATCAAACCTGAGGCCAGTTATTAGAGTGAATGCTGGAAGATCAGAGACACGGAACAAGCCACAGCTACCTCACCTCGCCAGTTCCTCAAGTGGTCTTGTTTCCTCCGACTGGAAGCTTCTGAGTCCTCCCTAATGAATCTCAGCTGAACTGTGCTGCTCCAAAGCCTGAATGCTTAACCAACCAAAATGCTTAACTAGCTCTGGTCTTCACACCTTATGTATCTTTCTTTCTGCCATCACCCTTTGGGATTAAAGGGGTGTGTCTCCATGCTGGCTGTATCCTTGAACACACAGAGATCCGCCTAGCTCTGCCTCCCAAGTGCTGGGATTAAAAGCATGCAACCACAACCGCCCAACTTCTGCTATGGCTTACTCTTCCCATTTTCTAGCCACCATTTGTGGCTCTGTATCTAGTGGCTGTCTGTTCTCTGACCCCAGATAAGTTTATTAGGGTGCACAATATTGTGGGTAACACAATACCCACCATATTTGTATTCCTTAGATTATGGTAGAAATCACGTTTGATAACTGGAAATGTGTTTAAATTCTTTTTTTTTTAATTTTATTTAATTTACATTGGTGTCAGGGTTTCAGATCCCCTGGAACTGAAGGTACAGACAATTGTGAGCTGCCATCTGGGTGCTGGGAATTGAACCCAGGTCCTCTGGAAGAGCAGCCAGTGCTCTTAACCACTGAGCTATCTCTCCAGCCCCCGTGTTTAAATTCTTTTGTAAAATGTATTCATTGATTGTTGGAAGTTCTCACCTAGTAGGCTGCTTGAGAGGAAGAATCCCTGATTTCATCTTCATAGTGCATAGCCTGGCCCATGCAGGACCCTGGTGGGAAGCAGGTGTGCACTTACATGTTTCGTGAATAACCCCCAAATAATGCAGACTCCTCGTGTATATCTCCTGTGAGGCACTGGGTGGCTCAAAAGCCACTTATCTCTATTTTCCTCTTTAAAAACAGGGTAGGAATGGGGAATATTTTTCTATAGCTACTAATGTTTTCTGTGTTCTTTTCTACCTTGGAAAGAAATTGTTAAGCTTTCTGAAATGCTAAATAATGTAACAAATGATTACAATGGAAAAGAGTAAGTTCTACATTAGTACTTTAAAAAGCCATTGTCTCCCTCTTTGGGACGTTCTCTGACTAAACTTTGTGGACAAAGTAGTTTTAAAGATTTCAGCTTACCATGTAACATTTTAAAATGTTGAACATATAAAAAGAATTAAATTAAACTAATTTAATGTAGATCTCACTTAATTTAATAATTTAAGTGCATGGTGAGTGAATGTACTGTCTTCATGATTTAAAGCCAGATACTGGGTAGAACAATGACCATCTTCACCACAGTCAAATGAAGTAATGAAATAAGCTAAATGGCAGGATCTGCCTGGCTGAGTCCCTTCCCAGCCCCTCTCTAAATCAAGATGCCTTGTGAGCATCCTTCCTTCACTGACCTGCTCAAATCCTTTCATGCCATACAGCACTCTGAGCTATGCCAGAGAGAAGCGAACACAGGCTCTGACCTGCACATTTGCTTTAACTATGCTGTATACAAAGACCAGCTGAGCCATCTTTTCGTGGGCTCCTTCTACCTCATCAGAGGTAGTAGTTCAAATTGCCCTCACCACTTAGGTAGAGTAAGTGGGTGTGGCCAAGGTTTCCTACTGGCTGAACCTGGCTACTGCCCTGCTGCCAGTGGGAGTAAGGGGCACAGACCTTCATTGTCCCCTTCTGTCTTAGCCATTCCAGAATTCATTTGCGGCTTCAACTGTCTCATCCTGTTGGAACCACGAACAACTCAGTCTGAAAAATCACTGCAACAGTCTCCCTGGTTCTGAAGACAGCAAATGGCCTTTGTCATTGAAAGGATTTTATTATCAATCATTCTAAGGGAAGATTGGAGAAAAACAAAAGCTGAGGCAATACAAAGTCCTACCCAATCCCAACTTTCTCAGTCCTGTAAGATTAAGATATAAGCACCATTAACTCTTAGTGCATCCCAGATTCCTCAAGTCTGGATGGGGTAAGAAAGAAGAACTGTCTCCCCCCTCCTCCTCCATTAAAACTTCCAAGAAAAAAGGCAAGCTTAGTGGTCCACACCTGTAATTCCAGCACATAGGAGACTAAGGTAAGAAGACTGCCATTAGTTTGAGGAGATCCTGTGCTCCACGGCAAGTTCTTGGTCAGCCTAGGCTAGACTGAGAGCCTGCTTTGAAAAATGGACAACAAAACCACCACAAATCAGAACTGCCAAGATCTAGAACCAAGCTTCTGCTGCTGCAGGCACACTAGCCACCTGGAGACCAAAGAGCGACTCTGGGACCTGTCCAGGAGCAGGAAGAGGACATCTGTCTGCTCTGCTAGCATTTCTTTTCAGACTGGCATTGGTCGTGGAAACCTGTGTATTAGACTCCCTTGCCACCTCTCAGATCCAGCTCTTATTATTAATCGTGCAAGTGTGTACTCTACTTCAGAAACATCACTTCTTTTGTCTTTCTAGAGATTGCTTTTTGTACTCTATTCGAAAAGCATAGGGTTGGAGTTGCTTAGCATAATATACAGAAAACCTTACTGTCCCAGGATTATTTACCTTCCCATTCATCACCAAGTGTCCTCTATTATTATGATTAATTAGATGGTGGGAAGATGATAATGGCAGAGAAAAAGCAGCAAGAACTCCACCCACCAAGAGGCATAGCATGGATGGATCCATTATCTTGAGAACTTGAGTTTATTCAGTTAGTTGACCTTACACAG
This sequence comes from Onychomys torridus, assembly GCF_903995425.1. Classification (NCBI taxonomy): domain Eukaryota; kingdom Metazoa; phylum Chordata; class Mammalia; order Rodentia; family Cricetidae; genus Onychomys; species Onychomys torridus. The sequence goes on from NC_050443.1 coordinate 41,360,796, forward strand.
AGGCTTAACTTTGGGTCTTTGCCTGTGATGTGTTGCATACTTTGACCTAAAAATTCTCTCTCTCTCTCTCTCTCTCTCTCTCTCTCTCTCTCTCTCTCTCTCTCTCTCTGTGTGTGTGTGTGTGTGTGTGTGTGTGTGTGTGTGTGTGTGTGTGTTACTTCTCATGGTAGGCAAATGCACATCTCACATTTCCCCTCATCCTATTAGCATTATTGAGGGTTGCTATGGCAGATTACCATAAACTTAACAGGGTAAAGTAGCACTCATGCTTATCACACGGATCTCTTAGGTCAAAAGTACTAGGAGAGCAGAGTTTGGGTGGAGCAGCCCCTATCTCACAGCCCAAAACCAAACCCAAAGTGGCTGAGATAAGAGTGCACAATCAGCAGGGGGGCTGGACTGCCCAACTGTCAGCATCGGGGGTCAATCTTTGCTCCTATGGGCTATCCTATTCCCTCCTAATGAACCGGTTCCTGCAGGACCTCCCACCAAAGGCAAGTTGAGTCCTCCTTAGGCTGGGTATTCATCTGCTGACTTGTTCTTCTGCTTCTAGCTAGAAAAGTTCTCTGCTATGTTTAGGAAAGAATATGTGATGATGTTGCATCCATCCAGCAATTTAAGATAAACTATCTTGAGGGCTCTACCCTTAATTGCATCTACAAAATACCCTTGTAACCTGCTTACAAGCTCTGGAAAATGAGAATTGATCTAGCTAGGACACAGTTAAGTTTCCTTGAGAGGTATCCTCAAACAGGAGTGTGATCAGCTCAGTGGCAAGAGCCCAAGTGGCCTCTAGTATTGCAGCCTTAATGAGCCTTGGCCATTTTGCAATTGGTAGCTGTGACTCTGTGGCCTTTAACCTTCCCAGTGCTTCACATGGCTCCCTATCTCTTCCTGGGGGAGAGTACTCTCTGCCCACTGTACCACCTTCTCATTTAGCTTAGCATGTTTAATGAGAGTAAGGGATGCCTTCTATAAGCTGGGAAGACTCAAATGAATATATCAATAAGTCATTCTATAGAACCACTAGCTGTTCATGGAAAAATCTACCTACTATGAATCTAGTACTAAAAGAAAGGGTAGGCTAGCCAGGGACAAAGAAAGGAAAAGGGATACAGTGCTCCAGGGAAAAGGGGAGACAGAGATGGGGGGATGAAGAGCATGCAGGAAAGAACGCTCAAAGAAGCAGGCCATAACAGCTACAGTCTGATCCGAGGATGAACTCCACCAGGGACCCCAAGCCACAGGTTCCCCAAGCTGCATAGTCCCTTATCCACAGAGGGGCTGCTGGAAATTCAGTGGCAACCTAAAACACACACAAACCCCTGGCCTTGTCACAGAAGGTCTAAACCTGTATTTAGCAAAGAATTAATATGTATTATTTTGAAGTTAGACTTCACTGTGGAAAGAGATTTGCTGCTTTAAATGTAGTGCTTGCAAAAAAAAGATTTCTGCCAGGACCACAATTAGGCAGAACCCCACATGTGTGTTTATCACAGCAATCACCAGGAGCATCAGGACTGTCCCTGTGCTTCTCCACAGTGATCTGGCAGTTTAAGTAATAAGAAACAGGGCTAGCAGGCTAGCATGTGCTGAGGAAAAGAGGGCATACTTAGCAGATATTGGACCTGGGTCCAATGCCAGCCTTCAAAAGAGAGCAAGCTAACTTCCTAAGAATACCCCTTTATCTGCTTGAAAACATAGCTGTTACCAAATGTTACATGTGCTCTGCTATTCCTAAGACATGCTTAAGGTATCAGCGGTACAGTAAGAGGTGCCTAAGACAAGGTTTAAGTTATCAGTGGTACAATGAGAGGTTCATGTCTAATGCAGGGTTTAAGTTATTAGTGGTACAGTGGGAAGTTAACAACAGAGCACAGTAAGAAAATGGAGTAATCCTAACAATGCACTCCTAGGAAAGCTATGTGCATGATCTGTCACTGTGCTATCTGATGCTTCAGTGACTGGGAAGAGAGGCTGAGTAATACAAGTACTACGGCATTGCCACATCTAGACTAGATGGTACCTGCCGAAGTGAAGCCAAGGAAGGGAGAGCTCGACCATTTCCACTCACTGCACAATTATGAACAGTTACTTGCACAGAGGTAAAATCCTGGAAGGAGTTTGCCCTTCAGTTTTCTCATCAGTAGGGACTCTGATCTATAACACGAAATATAAATTTGGTAAAGCTCCCTTTCTCTTCTCTAATGTCCTCTGTAAGAACTTTCAAATAAAGGAAATATGGTCTCTAAGCTGCAGTTAAATTTCCAAAATGGTCTTTTTCCTATAAAATGATGCAAAGGGTTGACAGATGTACACATTCTCATAAACTATGTTGCATGATTCTGTAACATCACTCTGTCCTGGGCTTGCATATAAAAAGATTAATGGCATGCCAGCTCCTAAGAGTGTACATTTTTTTCCCAATTAGGTGGATGCTCATGGGAATATCCTATTAACATCGCTGGAGGTTCACAATGAAATGAATGAGGTTGCAGGCAGCGTTGGTGACACCAGGAATTCAGCAATATCCTTTGACAACTCAGGAATCCAGTATAGGAAACAGAGCATGCCCAGAGAAGGGCATGGGCGGTACATGGGAGACAGAAGCATCCCGCACAAGAAGACCCATTTACGGAGGAGGTCTTCGCAGCTCAAAATCAAAATCCCTGATCTAACCGATGTGAATGCCATAGACAGATGGTCCCGGATCGTGTTTCCATTCACCTTTTCTCTTTTCAACTTAGTTTACTGGCTGTACTATGTTAACTGAGTGACTGTACTTGATTTTTCAAAGACTTCATTTAACACTGAGTGAAATATTACCCTGCCTGTCAAGTTTTTATACCAATACACACATACACACACATACACACATACACACACACACAACTGTATATATATATGTGAACTTTCTCAGCATATATATAAAATACACGTGTATATGGGGATGTATGTGTATGTGTTTATATACACAGGTGTGAGTATCTGTGTATGTAAAACAAATACACATACATACCATAAATTTTGCAACTATGGACAATTTAACACAGGATGCATATTAAAGAAAGTCATAGCTTTTTTTCTTTTTTAATTGAAAGGGACAAGTATCTAAATATTATGCCTCAAGAATGAGGGCGTGAAACACAGTCATCCCAAAGTGTGTCTTTTATTATCATAAGTTAGATATTTTCTCTTAAAAGCCAGAAAGGAATTCTTAGTTAATCTTGGGGAACTCCCACAGTGGTAGTTGTACACCTCATATCCTCTCTTTCAGTTTGCAGCCAAGGCTTGTTGGCTTCTATGTGATGGGCTTGTTTCATCAGGTATGCTTCTCTGTAGTGGGTGAGCACATGAGGTGAGTCTGGCAGTGCTCTTACCTGGTTCTTCCTGGTAGGTAGCTCCCATGCTCATGTCTGAATGTCCATTTCTTGAAAACTCACTGGGAGTAAACTGTGTCCCATTGTAAGTACTCCATGGCCCTGTACATGTGGGGGATTTCTGTTAACATTAAGTGGGTCCAGCTTAACTGTCTTGTGGGAACACAATGGCACATTTTGATAATGAAATTCAATCACTAAAAATGTGCTCTATATCTTGTCCAGATTTCTAGGTCTGCTATTTAACTGGAAGCATAGACGTCTCAGGTTCTTTGTTACTCTAAGGTAAAATCATCTAGAGTGATTCCCCCTTGCAGTTATGTTCTCATTCTTATAACATTGTATGTTAATAGAAATATATTTGCATAATATGCATACATATGTATATTACCAAGATTTTGTTTCTTCTGCTTGCTATCATGGCAGCATGCAACGTCATATTTTTCATTCTGTGATGTAACTACTTTCTGTCTCTAGAAATTAAGATGGAATCTAAAATGTTTCTACTGTTCACTTTTGGAAACTTAAGAAACATCCTCACAGCCTTTATTTCCATACTGACATGTCTCATAAGCACACCCAACTCCTCCTAGACTGACTAGGACTCTGCAGGAACACGACCAGTACACACCATGATCACGCAACACCCCATGACCGTTCCTGAGGCAAGGAGGACAACCTGACACAAACACAGTCTCTTTTGGTTCCTTCTGATCCACAGCCTCATCAGTATTTGGACTTTTTAAAGCTCGTAGAAATAAGACAAGGTGCACCGGTTTCATAGACGCAACCTTAACTTACTATTTAGATGAGCTCTTTCTAAAGAAAAACAAAGATGATATATTTTTTGTAAACTATTTCTATCACAGGCATCCATAAACCGACTGCAGTTGTGTAAACAGGTGTCACAGCGAAGCATTTGGAAGACAGGATAAAAAGCAAAACATGCAGTAAAGAACTGCTAAATTAATAACCCCAAGCCCCACACATATGTCACCCTCAAATCTGGCACCATTGTTTACCATGCAGGCAGCAGCACCTCCCTCCCCAGGATGCGTGTGGTGTGGACTGCCACCATGGACTGATGCTACTTGATTACTTGGTAGCTATAGCAATCTTTAATATGTGGGAGTCTGACTGTTGAAAACCCAGCAGTAGATAAAAGCTTCATCCACAAGATCTCACGTTAGGGACAGTTGCTGAATTTTATGCCCTTTGCCTCCTCCCTTCTTGTCTACGAAGTTTTCTTCCAATTACTGCTCTTTGGCTTTATTTTCTGTCTGGAGATAAGCCTGTGAATTTTGGCCTTTGGCTTTTCTCTGGAAATTTTCTTTTTAATGGGTAACAGTGGGAGGAGGCAAAAAGTTAAACAGATTTGAAAAAAAAAATTCCTGTAAGTGGCCTTATCATTGTAACATGTTAAAGAAAAACAAATGTTTGCAAAGACCTTTTCCCTTTCAATACTTCAGGCATCTCTGTGTATCCTGTAACTCAAGACGTGAGTGCCACATGTAGAAGAGGGAGCCCAAGATGCAAGCACTGTGGCAGAAGGAGTCAGTGACTGATAACTTATCATACTAAGAACTGTGACTTTTTTCTGGGAGAAAAGTGACTCAAAACTTTTTTGATGCATAATTGAGATACCCACATATCAGAGGCAGAGACTCCACAGGGCTCAGAAGAGCAGCAGTGCACTCTCTGGGAATCTCTGGATATAAATTTGCATGGTGTAGTCATAATAGCTTTTGAGCTTTTTATATGCATTTGGCACCAAGACTGGGATCCACAACTTTATAGACACTGCAATGAAGTTACCATAGTAGCTAGACTCTAAGTAGCATTTGTAATTACACACACAGACACACACACACAGACAGACAGACAGACAGACACACACACACACATACACACACATACAAATACATACATGTATTCTGTAAAAAAAAAAATCATTTTTAAGATCCTTGGGTATGTGTTTGCTTTACTTCATTTCAGAAGAAAAATACTTTTCTCCTAATAAATTATTTTATGGCTTCTCTATTTTTTAAAGCTGTGAGAAGTGTTAAGACGAGAACTCTGGCTGTTCTAGCAGAAGAGTGGGATCTGATCCCTGTTCTAGGAAAGTAACCTCTCGTCACTTTACAGTAGCCGTTTGAGCCAGTGAGTGAGTGCACAAAGGAAATCCACCAGGACCTCTGATGGGAGGTGGCTGTTACCCATGCCTAGAGCTCTTAAGAACAGAAAACTTAATTTCTCATCAACTCAATAAACCATTAATTTTCTCAGTAGTACTGTCTTTCCAAAATGAAATGTTTCGCAGAGAGCTCATGGTGTTGATGCCTTGATGACAGCCCTTTATTAGTCATTGTCAGATATGTCTGTGACAACTCAAGAGCCCTCCTCCATCAATCCCAGCAGAGAAAGACTGACCAGAGTGGAACCATCTTTAAAACAAAAGTCACTCCTGCTCACCAGCCCCAGGACTGTTGAGGGGTTGTGATGTCAATGTCATGGCCCACTCAGTGCCCCTGAATCTCTGACGAACTAGAAAGTAGATCATAATAATATCCCCATTAGGCTTTAAGTGACATGTCCATTTATAGAATTGTGTGTTTTGATGCTAACATGGGGACATCTTCAGTTGTTCCCACCAAAACCACCTCTCTTTTTTTGAAATGTGGAGTTGACAATTTTGCCAATGAGATGATCTCAGAGGAGACGGGCACCTTGCAGTTGTAGGTGTGTGCCCCATGTGAACACATTCTGAAAAGATGTGTCCAGTTTTGAACCTCCTTACTTAAAAGCATAAATCTACTAAAATTCATATTTTAGCCCTCCACCTGAAAATGAGTTCACATTTCTGGCCATTTTCTGTAAGCCAACTGAACCACTGGTAAACTATTTTGTGACTCTTGGAACGAATGCTGGCTTTCATGTCAGTGTGAACTTTCCTTCAGTGTAACGTTGACTCTTGGGGCAAAGAACCACCCTGGTGGAGAAAATTTCCCAGGACACTGGCGAGTGTGCCTTGGACTGATTACCTCTTCTACTGCATTGAAAGGTGCCATGTTTTCCTGAATGACTAACTCCCCCTTACCTTGTAACAGTGACCTCCCAGAGTGGCTCACACACCATACCTCTCCTAGGGATGGCCCACAAACATGTCATTCATGACTCATTTTTCTACTTCCCAAGTCAGTAGATGTGTTCAAGGTAAGTACAGGATTGTTCTAGTAGGAATAGGCGGTTGCTGTCCTGATTGAGAGCCACGTTGATTTCATTTCATTGTAAAGATAAACTTAAACCTGGTTTTGCTTAAGCACATTGGTGTAATTTTTTGGTATTATTTGACGTGAAAAAAAAAACAGCAAAATTGAGTGACAGATACAATATGAAACTTGTTGAATGAATTCAAATTTATTAAAAAAGGACTAACTGACAAATGTGAAGACTTTTATTTTCTCTTCCTTAACATTCTCTTGTTTGATAGTGTGGTTAGTTTAACCCGACTTTGTTTAATTGCACATGTCCACTTGGGTTATATGAAAATAAAAATAATTTAAAGCTCCAAACTGACTACCCAAGGGAACTTGAAAAAACAAAAACAAACAAACAAACAAACAAAACAAAAAAAAAAAACCCCGTTATATGTGTGATTTTTATGTGAGGATCTAAGTTCAGTCCCTAGTACTGAAAAAAAATATCCACAATTTAACTTAAAATTTGAACTTCAAAGAACAAATAGCCACACAAAGAGTAACCTACTCTAGTCTTCAAATTAGTGTTCGAAGAAAAACACATTTTCATATCAAAAGCCAGGGAACAATCTCCCTACCTCTGGATAGCCACCCTTTGAGTTTTTCAGCACTGTAAGGCCATTTCCATTGCCTCTTTTCTAGCATGAAGGTGAGCTACTATCATGGAATGAACAAATGAGTGAGTGAATGAATGAATGAATTCAGATTACGGGCATTTCCATGTAGACAGAGGTTACTGAAAGCCCGGTTTCCCTCCTGGGGCCCCTGAGGTTCTCATGATGCTCTTAGCCAGATGCTGCTGAGCAGCAGCTGTTCTACATCCATGCATGCAACTTGTAACATAGTCAGGAATAATACAAGGACCATTTTGCACTCCTTGCTCTGATATGTAAACTATTCTTGTATTTCAAGTCTTCTCTGGAGTCATGACTTAGTCATGCCTTAAACTAAGTTGTTATCTGTGGTGAGAACACTTCTGTGGGATCATTTCTCACCTAGGACACTGGGCCAGTCCTGGTGACAAGCTTAAATGGCCAATAACTGCTTCTTAGAAGTATCTGTTTTGCTTACCAAAGGGTCCAGTGGCCCCTGGGGAGCCTCCACCCAGACTATTCACTCCTCCATCCACTGCTGACAGAGCCTGCATTCACATGTGGCTGCTTCACAATTCTTGCTTAGAATTTCTTACTTGATAAAGCATGGAGCTTATCACTGCTCCTGGTAAAGGGGATACACCTTGTGGGGAGATTGGCTCTTTAAAAGCCTCCACAGTTCTAGGGTAGGGACTTGTACCAGATGGACTAAAATAGCAGCCATTATTGATTGAGACATTCCTAGTGTTAGAGAGACTCACTCCATGCCTCTTGGTTTTATATAAGCAGATTCAACTCAGAATCAGCAGGCGGCACATAGAGAACACAAACACTGAACATGCAGCCAGCTGCGGCTGGGCAGAAGTAGCATGTGTGCATGCATGCGCTAGACCTTGACTTCAGTCTCCAGTGTTCTTGTTTATTTATTTTTTCTAAGAGATTTTTCTATTCATTTTACATATCAACCTCAGATTCCCCTGTCCTCCCTCCTCCCACCCCCCAGCCTTCCCCCTCAACCCACCCCCTACTCCCGTCTCCTCCAAGGCAAGGTCTCCCATGGGGAGTCAGCAGACCCTGGTGCATTCAGTTGAAGCAGGTTCTTAAGAAACGAAATGAAGAACTAAATAACCACATACTGACATGAGAGAGAAGAGTGGGCCTAGTGGCCCTGTGCTTCTTGAAACAGATTAAAGGCCCTGACCACGAGGTGACTAGAAAAAATCTCTAAGAAGTTAAATCTCTTCGTCTTGTTACACTGGGTTTAGTTATTGACCTCTTGCCTCCTATGTTTAATTAATTTGCTGTCATTTTGTTTTCAAATTTTAAATGTAATGATTTGTAGAGTACAGTGTTACCTTGTATACAAAGTGTGTTATTCTCAATGCTTCCTCTATGTTGAGTGCTTCCCTGCTCCTCTCTGGCAGTATTTCCTACAGTACCTGACAGGCTAGTGTGGTGTACACTTGCCCACTGTGCTGCTGGATGCTCAACCTTACGCTGGTTGGCTCGCCTGTTTCCATCCAGCTTCCTTCCACTCTTCCTACTCTCTAGTAATTGCTATTCTTTTCTGCTCTGAGATCAATGTTAACAGCTTCCACATATGAGAAAGAACACATGATATTTGTTCTTCTATGTCTGGCTGATGTCTTTAATACACCCTAGTTCCAAATCCATTTTGCTGCAAAAGATAACATCGCTCTCTTTCTGGCTAAATAACGATACTGGGTGTATAGGCCACACTTTAGCCCTCCACCTGTTGATCTAGGGTCGTTCATTGTCTTGGCTTCTAAGGATGATGTAGAAATAAAGGCCTTTTTCTGTTTACATAAAAACACTAAAACTCCCATCCTTAAATGGGTTTCTCTTTCTCCTTTCCTGCCCCCAATCTAACTTTAGCTGTATCTTTAATTTTATGTTATCAGGTTTGAAAATGTTTATGCTCGAGTTGCAGTCACAAAATGTCAATGTTTAACACTATGTTTACAAACTTCTGCTGAAAGTTGAGAACCAAAGAACACTCACAGTTTTGAGCTGTGCTCTGTGAGTACAGTTAAAAGGCTTACTAATCCTGTTAAATGTGTAACAAGTCATTACTGTAAGAGGAGAAAAGAGAATTACTTTACCCACTACAGGTTTCCACCTTGAGATTGACACAGGCAAGGGCACAAGCCAAGCTGAGAGCATCCAGGAGCTGCACTTCACTGGACTCTGTCCTGGAGAGCCTCACTGGGAACTAATCCTAAAAGTGGAAAACAAACTACCAACGTAGACATTTCAAAATCATAAAAATATAATTCAATGCAGAGCTAGGCAGTTAGTCGGGTTTCTTTAAACCTTTTTTGGTTTTATATCTTAACCTCAAATGAAAGGAAAACAGAGCTAACTTAGGTCCAGGTCAAATGGGTTACTTTATTTTAACACTCTTCCATTTGATTCAAGCTACACAGACTATCAATTTTGTAGGTTGAATTGCTTCCCATCACACATCAATATTGGTCCTGGGGTCTCTGGATTCTAGTTATTCTTCTCCCTTTCTCCTTTCCTTTCCTTCATTCCCTCTGTCTTTCCCTTTTCCCTTATTAATTTGAGAGCATCCTTATTCATCTCAGGCTGGCATGGGATTCACTACATAGCTGAGACTGGCCTCAACTTCATTGGTATGAACCATGATGCTCACTGTGCATCTTATTTTTTCTCCATGAAGAAAGACACAAAGACCTAACTTTCTTGGGTAAGAACCTACTCTATTTATTTTTGGTTTTTTGAGTCAGGGTTTCTCTGTGTAACAGTTCTGGCTGTCCTGGAATTTGCTTTGTAGACCAGGCTGGCCTGGAACTCACAGACATCCATCTATCTTTGCCTCCTGAGAGCTGGGATTAAAGGCATGTGCCAGCATATCCAGCAAGAAGCTACTCTTATCTACCACTTCAGAAATTAACCTTACTATTGCAATATTCTCCAATTTTCTTCATGAAGCCATCTTCTTGCTAACCTCCTACACTAGTTAAAATTCCTTGTTTGGAGGCCTGATATAAAACTCGGGTTCAATTATTTCATTCCATTGAACATTTAGAATATTTCAATGATGTTTTGGCTCCTGTCTTCCTCTTTCCAGGCTCTATTCATCATCACACCTCAGTTCATACCCAGCTAATGTCCTAGACAGGTGTTATGTTACCAAAGGTTTTTCTTATTTCTGAATTCTGGAATCCTTTATGTTCACTAAGGATTAGAACTGACTCGGGGTGATAATTTCCCTCACTTGTTGAGGCTTCTCTTCTGCTGTGTTTGTCATGCAGGGAAGGAGGCTGGTAACAAGTGTGATGCTGGTTGGTCTCTTTAAAATACAATATTTTATTAGCTTGTTGATAACATCATAACATATCTTGATCATATTCACCCTCACATGTCCCCCAATTCTTTTCAGATCTACCTCCATCTCCACAAAAAGCTCCCAACTTTGTGTCCTCTTTTAAAAAAGGACACAAGCAGCCCAATTTGGACTGCCCAGGTACTTGTGGGTATGTGATCATCCACTGCAGAGTTATTTGCTTACCAGGTTCTCATCATCAGAGAAAACTCCATCTCCTCCAAGAAGCCATCAATTGTTAATAGTTTTCCAGCCGGGAGCTCCTCCTCATCTATGCTATAATGATAACCAGTTTTATCTTAGACAGGTCTTGTAGGAGGAACCACAGCTGCTGAACTTCAGAGTGCAGAGATTCTGTCATGTCTACAAGATCTCATTTCACTTTGATCCCCCCCCCAAAAAAAACCCTGATTGTTGTAAGCTACCCACCCTCTCTTCTTCCATTGTCCCCAAAGGGGATAAACTCTCCACCAGCACTTATTCCTTGACTTCAACCAGTTGTGAGTTCTGCACTAACCATCATCCAGTGCACAAACTTCTCTGATGAGGTCTTGAGCTGCATTAATTTATGGATGACAAGATACAAATTTAGAGGGTAGTTTGGCGTGGTCCATTTAGCAGAACTACAGTAAGTTCATCAGTGGGTCTTCTGAGTTCCTTAATAATAATTGTGCTTAGCCAGACTTACAGTAACAGGTATGTATTGACTCTTGTTGAAAGGCCTTTAAATCTAATCTGAAAGTGGTTGTGTGTTTGAATATTGAATAAAATAGTTAATAAAAGATGTGGTTACTTCTATAACTTTCATGTCATTGTTGCTGTCATGGGCATATCTCTCCATGCACTTCAGTAATTATTGATGTTTAAAGGGTTCAGTTTCTCCTCCAGTTACCTACTTGAAAGCTGGCCAAATCAGAGGAAGCTTCCTGGTGATTACCAAATACATTTCTCCATGTCCTGTGATCAAAGTGTGCAAGGAAGGTCTCCAGCAATAGGATCTTACCATTAAGTTCTGGTGGGCAAGTAAGAACATTGGTGAAAGACACGGTGACTCAGAAATAGAGAAGAGGTGTCCCAAACCAGGCACTGAGCTTTTTATTGACAGTCTATGGCTTCTTTAAGGTTTTCCTTTTTGTAGAGTTACTTTTCACTGAATTAGTCTATATGAATATATATTCAAGCAGCTTATAAAATAGGTATCCATATGGCTTTTTCAAACATTCTTAATGTTAGTTATTCCTCCCCACCGAGTATTTCCTGTGTCCTAGCCAGGTGATCTTTTTATTCCTGATTCCATCCCCACACAACTGCTTCTGGTCCAAGGACCATCTTTTCACTGTTTCACAGGGTAGATATTTAGTGTAAAATTTTAATTGTCATGTTGGATCTTAGGCAACCTTCAATCTAAAGGCCTGTGTCTCTTGCTTTGAACATTTTTTTCTATTATTTTGAAGAAATTTTCATCGTCTCTTTTGTAATGCCGCTAGTCAGATTTGTATTATAACCAGTTTGATTCTTGTTTTCCTCGATTTTCTGTAACTGATTTTGATTTTTGATGTAATTGAATACCTAAGGATTTATTTTGTGTCAAGGCTCTGGAGGCTGGCAGAAGCCAATGGTGGCACCTAGGGAGAGGTGCATGATTCTTTAATTTATGATGAAAGAGAGAGAGAGAGACAGAGAGAGAGAGAGAGAGAGAGAGAGAGAGAGAGAGAGAGAGAGAGAGCGCCAAAGTGCTTTAGTCCACTCCTGGGACAAAGAATAATCCATTTCCAGTACCACAATGAAAATTAGTGCTTGTAGTTGGGGATTTAGCTCAGTGGTAGAGCGCTTGCCTAGCAAGCACAAGGCCCTGGGTTCGGTCCTCAGCTCCGACCAAAAAAAAAAAAAAAAAGAAAAAAAAGAAAAAAGAAAATCAGTCCTAACAGCTCCCACCCCTTCACAGTGAAAACCACTCCCAACAGCTCCTACACCTCCTCACTGCAGAACTAACTCAACAGGAGCTTGGGCAGCAACAAACCCCCTTAAGAGGATAGCAGCTCCAGATGCATAATGTTTCGGATTTGTTCTTGGGTTTTGTTGTTTGTTTTTGATTTGTGCTTTTTTTTGGGGGGGGGGGGTGTTGTTAGTTTTGTTTGTTTATTTTTGTTTTTTGTTTTTTGAGACAGGGTTTCTCTCTGTAGAAACTCAAAGATTGTTCTAGGGTTTTTTTGTTTGTTTGTTTTGTTTTTTTGTTATTACTTTATATGGGGAGAGGTTGTCCACCAGCAATGTGTGCTTAGAGGTTTACTTTACCTTTTAGTACTTTTATTTCATCTCCCAAGTATCATTTTAGAATTATAAATAATGAAAAATTTCAAATGTTTAAAGCATGGACTTGAATAAAATTTGGAATGTGAAACATCATCAGCATCTAAATTGTGGGCACATTCATTCCCAATCCCATTTTCCAAGCAATAGCTAACTTTCAATTACTGATAGACAAAATATTTGACTTCTCTAAATTGTTGCATAAAATGGGATAAAAATATTAATTTTCTTAATACAATATGAAACTCATCCTGATGTTTCTATCAGTAGTCCCAACATTTTATTGTTGAAGAGTGTTCCATTCCATGTGTATTCCACATAGTGTGTGTGTGTGTGTGTGTGTGTGTGTGTGTGTGTGTGTTTAATCATTCATCTCTTGATAGTTTACATTTTTTCCATTTCTAAATTTTACCTATGAAGCAACCATGAACTTACACATGCCAACCTTTGCATAAAATTATGCTTTTCACTTTTCTTAAGTAAATACCTGAAAGTAGATATTATGGTTGTGCGTACTCAACTTTGTGGAACTATCAGATGATCCCCAAAGTGCTTTTGCCATTGTGCAGCTACACTCCCAGTTCTTCACATGTTCTCCAATATGCTGCACAGTATGCTCTCTATGTTGTATGCTGGTGTTTCCCTCTGTTTTAATTTTCACTTTATTTTAAGCTTCCCAAATTTAAATTTCTTTTTTAATGTAAATCATCAAATCCATACTCATCTCCTACTCACTCTCCTTCAGTCCTTCATACCCCCATTGCTGTTCCTCCCCACCTTCATGTGTTGACTTTGTTAAAATAAGCACCCTCGGAATTCTTATCTTAATGCTAAGTGCAGGTATGGAACCGTGGAGTATATGAACCTCTTGGAGCATGAGTAGCCTCTTGGGTGCCATGTCCTCAAGGAGAACTGGCTGTCCCTCCTTCAGCAACCATCAATTGTCAATAGATCCTCAGCTAGGGGTAGGAACAATGAACTTCCCTGATCCATGCTTATACTTTTAATTTGATCTTATGCAAGTCTTTGCATATACTCACTGGGAAGGGCATTGTCCTCCTGTTACAGAGTAATTTCCTTGAAAACTCTCTCTCTCTCTCTCTCTCTCTCTCTCTCTCTCTCTCTCTCTCTCCATATATATATATATATATATATAATTTTAATAAATTATATGTATGTTTGTATACATATATACTTAGGATATATATATTTAGGACACTTCAAAATAGTAGGTTAGTATGTTTCCCTCTGTCGTTTCCAAAGGTGTTTAGTGTTAGTTAGCCCTTTCCACACCCTCTTCTCTACCAGCCCTCTTACCTCCCCTATTTAATCCTTCTTGTTCCATCATTCCCTTTTCTTCTTTGTTAACACCTCTAGTCTGTCCTCACTTGGTAAGCATACACCGATTTGGCCCCTTACAATTTTTCTGTCTTCAATTGTTACTCCATTTCAAACACATATATATGAAAATTTTAAACTAGCATCAATATATGAGAGAGAACATACAGGGTTTGCCTTTTTAAGCCTGGGTTACTTTATTCAGAATAATTATTACCAGCTTCATTTATTTGCCTAGAAATTTCATAATTCTTACATCTGGATAAGATCCCATTGTATGTATTTGCTACATTTTCATTATCTGCCCAAATATAGGACATATAGGTTGTTTCCATTTCCCCCTTATTGTGAACAGAACATTAATGAAGAAGCATGGGCAGGTGTCTCTGTAGTAAGATATGAAGTCTTTTGTATGTGCACTCAAGAATAGTATAGCTGGGTCATATGGTAGGACTATTTTCAGTTCTTTCAAAGGAACCTGCACACTGGTTTCCAAGTAGGTGCACTGGCTTGCACTCCATCCAATAGTGAATAAGTGTTCCTTTTCCCCAAAATTCACGTCAGCACTTGTCCTCTTTTGTTGTGGTTTTGATCTTAGCCATTCTCACTGGGGTAAGATGAAATCTCAAAGTCATTTCAATTATATTTCCTTGATGGTTAAGGAAGTTGAGTATTCAAAAAGTTATTTCTCTGACAGTTATATTTTACCACTTAATGACTTTGTTTGATTCTATTCAGATGCAAAGCTAGTAGAGATACTTTCTCATTCTGTAGCATGCCTCTGAACTCAAATGGTATAGTTTCTTTTGTTTATACAGAAGCATTTTAGTTTCATGTAGTCCCATGGTGTCTGTTTCCATATCAGTACCATATTGTTTTTTATTTTTAGAGTGCTTTAGCACAACTTGAAATTAGGAACAGTCATAATCCCAGTAGTATTTTATTATTCAAAATTGCTATGGTTATCCTTGGTCTTTTGTGTGTTTATATTAATTTTTTGAAGCAATGTCTCTCTAAATAATCCTGATTGGCCTGAAACTCATTGTGTAAACTAGGATAGTTTTAAACTCAAAGGAATTTGCCTGCCTCTGCCTCACATATGCTACGATTAAATTTGTGCACTACTGTGCCTACACTTCTATATTAATTTTAAGATTATTTTTCAATTTCTGTGAAGAATTATGTTTGATGGGTATTGGGTTGAATCTGTAGATTGTGTTTGGTAGGATGACTATTTTTACAATATCAATTAATGAGCACAAGTGGTGCACAAGTGATGTCCTTTCCATCTTCTGGTATCCTCTTTGTTTTGTTTTTGGTATCTAGTTTTTACTCTTTTGTCTTAACGTCTTCATTGTTTGAGTCATTCAGCTCCTTGGTTAGGTTTATTCCAAGATACTTTGTTTATTTTTTAGGTTATCATGAATGAGACCATTTTCCTGATTTCTTTTTCTGTATGTTGCTGTTGGTGTGTATATAAGAAGACAACAGATTTTTTTGTGCACAAGTTATTTATCTGCTGCTTTGCTGAATGTGTTTATTATCTGTCTAAGTTCTCCAGGATAGTTTTAATGTATAAAACTGTATCATCCATAAGTAAGGATATATTGACTTCTGTCTTGCCTGTTTGCATCCTCTTTATCCCTTGCTCTGGTCTTGACATTTTAGTTAAGACTTCCAGAATTATGTTGGATAGAAGTAGAGAAAGTGAACATCCTTGTTTTGTTTCTGATTTTACTGGAAACTATTTGATCTTTCCCCCATTTAACATTATGTATGTTGCAGGCTTGTTAAATGTTGCCTGTATTCTGTTGATATATGTTCCTGCATCCCTATATTCTTCAGGATTTTAATAAAAAAAGGTAACTGTATTGTCTTAAAGGCTGTCCCTGAATGTACTGAGATGATCATGAGATTTCTGTCCTTGGATCTTTTTATGTAGTGGATTATATTTCTTCATTTATGTCTGTTAAACTTGCTCTGCATCTCTAGATAAAAGTTGCTTGATAATGATTAGTGATTTTTTTAATTTTTTAAATTTGATTTGTAAATATTTTATGCAGACTGTTTCATCTGTGTTCTTCAGGAAGATTGCCAATACATCTCCTTTCTTGTTAGGTCACTATCTGGTTTTAGTATCAGAAAAATATTTGCCTAGTAAGAAGAATTTGGTAGTCTTCCTTTTCTGTTTTGTGGAATACTTTTATCAGTTCTTTGATTATCTGTGCTGAATCTATCTATGTCTGGACTTCTTACACTTGGGAGATTTTGAGTAGTGTATTTGTTAGAATTTCTGTTGTTGTGAAGCAACACCCTGATTATAGCAACTCTTATAAAGAAAACACATTTAGTTGTGGTGGCTCTCTTAAAGTTCAGAAGTTCAGTACATTATTGCTATAGTGGGACATGTGGTAGGCAGGCAGACATGATGCTGGAGAAGTAGCTGAGAGTCCTACATCTTGCAGGCAATGGGAAATGGGAGTAGCTTGAACATAGGAGAACTCAATGCCCACCCCCACAGTGACACACTTCCTCCAACAAGGCCACACCTACTCCAACAAGGCCACACCTATTCCAATAAGGCCACACCTCCTAATAATGCCATTTCCTTTAGGGACCATTTTCTTTCAAATTCCACATTCCACTCCCTGGCTCCCAAAGTCTTATAGTCAGATCATAATGCAAAAATGCATTCAGCTCCACTTCAGGAGTCCCCATAGCTGTAACAGTCTCAAATTTATTTAAAAGTCGAAAGTTCCAAGTTTCTTCTGAGATTCATACAATCTCTGAACTATAATCCCCTACAAATCAAAATAAAAGAAAACAGATCACATACTTCCAGCATATAATGGCACAGGATATGCATTACCACTCCCAAATGTAGGTAAGGAAGCAGAGTAAGGAAATAATGGACCAAAGGAAGACCAAAAGCCAGCTGAGCAAACACCAAACTATGCATCTCCATGTCTGAGATCAAAGCACTCTTCAGATCTCCAATTCCTTTCAGCTTTGTTGACTACAACACTCTTCTTTCTCTTGGGCTGGTTCACTCTGTGTTAGCAGCTCTCCTCAGCAGGTATCCAGTGACTTTGGCATCTCTAACATCTTGAGTTCTCCAAGGAAATTCAGGCTTCAATTCACAGCTTCATGCATTGGACTCTCTAGGCCTCTATTCAGGGATACCCCTGACACATGCCTGACCTCAGTTGCTTTCCTTAGGTGCTGAAGCAAATTCCATAACCTCTTTTTCTTATCGTTGACTCTAAAGCCAGAACCACATGGCCAAAGCTGCCAAGTTCTGCATCTTGCTGGAGCTAGACCATGGCCCACTAACTCAGTTCACTGGCTTTCTGTTTTCCATGGTTTTTTTCTTTGCCTAAGCTTGGCTATTCTGGAATTTGCTCTGTAGACCAGGCTGATCTCAAACTCAGAGACGTGACAGTGCTGGGATTAGAAGTGTGCCCCATCACACCTGACTCTAAGCTTATCTTTAGTTTCTTTTTACAAGTTGGACACTTAGTTAGGTGGGATCTAGACAGAAACTGGAAACAATCTAGATGTCCCTCAGCCAAGGAATGGATAAAGAAAATGTGTTACATTTACACAGTGGAGTATTGCTCAGCTATTAAAAGAAACAAAGACACCAAGAGATTTGAAGGGAAATGGATGGAGCTAGAAAAATCATTGGGAATGAGATAATTCAGACTGGGAAGGACAAGCATGATATGTACTCACTCATAAATGGATATTAGCTGTAAGATAATGGGTAACTATGCTACAATCCACAGACCCAGAGAGAATAGATAACAAAGGTGGTTTATGGGGGGGGGGCACTCAAATCTCCCTGGGAAGGGGAAATAAAAGAGAGTTTGTGAGTGGACTGAGGAAGGATGGGCATAGGACCATGAATGATCAGGTTGAGGGGGACAAAGGGGTAGAGTATTAAAGAGACCACTGGAAAGGAGGGGGCGTTTTTGGGCCAGGTAAAAATCTGATGCAAGGGACTCTCCCAGGAATCTACAACATATCTGCTATTGCTAGGAGTCTTAGATATGTAGCTTGAAATGGCCATCTTGGTTGTGGGTACTCATTCCATCAATGACTTTGAGGGTACAAACCCTAGGGCATGGCCTTCTGTCTGCATATGTGACCCCTTAGGAGCAGAGGGGGTTAAGTCATGAACTCTCTCTTGGGGTGATCAGAGACCTGAGGGCCAGAACCATGTACTCCCAGGCAGAACAGAGGTCAACAACTGCTGTTTTCTTGGTACTGTACCTGTGAATGTATTTTCCCCCTTTTATATCTTAATAAATCCTTGATGCCCTTTTAACAGACTCTTGTTGTTTTGCTTACACATCTCCTGTGACCAGATTGGTGATTGGTGCCTAACCCAATTGTCATTAGAGAGGCTTTAACCAGCCACTGATGGAAACAGGTGCAGATCCATAGCCAAACATTAGGCAGAACTTGGGGAATCCTGCAGAATAGGGGTAGAGAGGATTGTAGGAGCTAGATGTGTATCAAGAACAACATAAGAAAACTCACAGAATCAATTAACCTGGGCTCATAGGGGCTCACAGAAACTGAACTGACAACCAAGGAGCCTGCATAGGTCTGACCTAGGCATACTGCATACATTAACAGTTAAATACATTGGTCTTCTTATGGAATTCCTAACAGTGGGAATGGGGGCTGTCTAACTCTTTTACTGCCTTTTGAAACCCTACTCCTCATGCTGGGTCACCTCGCCCAGCCTTAATACATGGGGAGATGCTTAGTCTTACTCCAACTTGATATGCCATGTTTTGTTGATACTCAAGGGAGACTTGACCTTTTCTAAACAGAAATGGAGAAGGACTGGGGTGTAGAAACAGAAATAGAAGAGGCATTGGGAGAAGATGTAGGAGAATCCATGACCAGGATGTAATGTAAATAAGTTAATTAATTTAAAAAGAGAGATGCTTTGTATCTCAATATTTGCTCTATTGTGATGAAGCTTCTGTCTCTTCCTGTGTGTGTGTCTCTCTCTTTATGATTCTCTCTCTCCTGTCTGTCTGTGTGTGTGTGTGTGTGTGTGTGTGTGTGTGTGTGTGTGTGAGAGAGAGAGAGAGAGAGAGAGAGAGAGAGAGAGAGAGAGAGAGAGAGAGGGAGAATATGTCACATGTATGCAGGTTTCCACAGAATACAGAAAATGACATTAGGTCCCTTGGAACTGGGGTTACAAGCAGTTATGAGTCACCCATTTGGAGCATGAAGAACTGACATTAGATCTTCTGGAAGAGGAGCAAGTGCTATTAATGGCTGAGCTATCTCTCCAGCTACAATCACACTTAAACTATCACTATTGTTTGTTTTAGGTATGGTTATGTTTCTGGGATTTTAGTAGAAATGTGTTATTTTATGGTAAGCAAAGAGAATGCTAACTTAGATATGGGGACCACAAATGTCAGGATAAAACTTTCATTGGTGGCTACTTGAGCCCTCTTGAGAAGGCTCTTTCTCCATGAAAAAAGCCAATAAATAATTCTGCTGTTAATACTCATTCATCTGTTTCTTGGTTTTCTCCCGTTGGTTAATAAAATGCATAGTACATAGGATGAAGAGAGGATGGTAGAATGTTAGTAATTTGCCAATTCAATAGGAGTAATAGCTTTTAATACAGATTTCCAGTAACTTCTCAGCTTGTGGCATGTGTCTTCCTCATCTGCTAATGTCCTTTCTGCACTTGCTTGAATGATAACAGTTCTCCCTGACTATAATCTCTGGTATTTGCATGTTACAAGTAAGTTTTTTTTTGATTCACATTATTTGTCAATGGAGTGCCATCTACTTTTCTTCTTTAACTGACTGGTTGAAGTCAGTCATTAACTTCATTTCAATGTTTATAGTCTTTCTAATATTCTTACTTATTTGGGGAGAGTCAAATACTAAAATGCTTATGCGTATTTACGGGCATTATGGATATGCTTTCAGGCAAACTAGAGAGCCATCCTATGAGCCACACTGCTTATTCTGAACTAGTCTTTATGCTGACTGGTTTATGTCAGCTTCACAGAAGCTCGAGTCCTTTTGGGAAAGAGAAGGTCACTGGGAAAATGCCCCCATCAAATTGGCCTATGGGCAAACCTGTGGTGAAGTTCTCGACTGATGATTGATAATTAATGTGGGAAAGCAAGCTTCCTTTAGGGCATCCCACTCCTGGGCAGGTGGTTCTGGGTCTATAAGAAAGCAAGCTGATGAATCCCCAGGGGAATCTTGGTCCTGGAGGAGATGGGAATGGGGGGAGGGGCTGGGGGAAGGCTAGGGCAGGGGTGAGAGGGGGGAGGACCGGGAAACCCATGGCTGATGTGTAAAATCAAAACACAAATATCCATATGAAAAAAATATATATTTAAAAAAGAAAGAAAGAAAGAGAGAAAGAAAGAGAGAAAGAAAGAAAGCCTTGCTAAGCAAGTCAGTAAGCAGCACTCCTGCATGGCCTCTGCATCAGCTCCTGCCTCCAGGTTTCTGTTCTGCTTGAGTTTCTGCCCTGACTTCCTTTCATGCTAGATTACAACTGTAAGCTCAAATAAACCCCTTCCTTCCTTCACATGTTGTTTTTGGCCATGGTTTTCACAGCAATAGAAATCTTAATGAAGACAGTCTTGGTTACATGTTCTTCTAGTTTGGGGTTTGCCAAACTACAAATTACCAGTGCCAGCCTTTGACATTCATAATTCTCAGAGCACTTCTCCAGTTGGCTTCCAGAAAACTTGCATCTGAACAGGTTGGAAGTACAGCAGCCAGATTCCTTCCCTTTCTTCCCACTTGTCCAGGCGAGCCCCCCAAGGGCCTTACTGTATCCCTCTGCTCTCTCGCTCTCTGTGGTGCAGTGGTACTCATAAGTGAATTCAGGTGGTTGACTAACAATCATCTACCTCAGCTCTCATTTATCATAGCTGGGTCATTTGAATTTCAAATGCTCCCCAGAAAGCTTCCCTTTGAATATTTATCGACATTTCAACAACTCTTCTTAATTAAGTAGTTTATTGGGGATGAACAAGAGCTTTGTTTACTCCAGTCCAAGAGAAGAGTAAAGAGTCCAAAGAAGAGCATTCTGGATCAGAAGACATCAGGGAGATGCTGCAAAGCATTCTGCTCTGTGGTAGGTCATAGAAAGCAAGTGCTCATGTAGGCTGAATGAACACAAATGAGAAATGGCCTTTGCAACACTTAGAATTCAAACATGTAAAATGTTACAATGTGATTATAGAGGGAAGTGTAAACTCCACATGGTATTATATATGATGGTTCACAGAGATGATTTTCTTTAAGCATGAAGTCATGAACTCAGCTCGGTGCTGACGATGACACATGAAGCTTAGGGTCCCACTGAAAACTAAGAATTGGAAGCATAATTTTCCAAACAATGACACAATTTTGCTGCAAAATTGCAGCCTTGTTTTCCAGCTGCCTGAGTTTCTGAATTAGTTGATGTGAGTAAACAGAAGGGAGAAATGATATAATTATATTATAATATAAAAAATAAATATAAAAACCTGTTCGTTGCAGTGGTGTTGGAAGGAAGTTGAACCCAAGGCTTTGCGTGTGTCTGGAAGTGCTTTACCACAGACCTGTATCTCCAGTTCAACATTCAGAGTGTGACAAGACTCACAGTTCACTTAACATAGTGATATTTTCACTTGGTAAAGAGATGAGGCAAGTCTCTTGTTGCCTATTGACCTTCCAACCCCACCTTCATCATTGTCAAGATTTTGGCATAAATCTTAGGTAAACATGACTATGAGAGCAAAGCAACATTCTCATTGAAGCTCTACCTACAAGACTGCAATTGTCATGGAAACTACCAGCGATGTCCAAGGTCCCTCAAACTAAGGTACATATGGGAACATCCTGGATACCTATGAAAATAATGAGGAGTATGGAAGAAGGGAGCACTGGAGAATGGAAACTGTTTAACAACAAAAGAAGAGTGCCTCCTGCTACAGAAACTTTGACTTACAGCTAGAATTAAGCTCCCTCAGCCAGACTTGTGACACACTTAATGACTCATTGTCTGGGATGGAAAGAAGCCCTCTGACCTTGGCATGGATGGCTCAGGAGGGTTTCTTTGCCTTGTTTGCAGGATCAGAGGGTCTGCTCCATGGATGTCTCACTAAGTCAGTGTTGCAGACAAAGAGTTGCACCAGACCCTCATGCTTCACTGTCTCTCTTGCATGGACTTTTCCTAGAAGCACACTACAAGAAATTCAAGAAAATATCTGGGAAATGTCCATGACCTTGCACTGTGGTTTCCACTCACCATTTACCAGTTGCCTTCTCTACCTGGCACTCTGATGGTCCTGAAGCCCAAGCATGATGAGGATTCAGCTTGTGAGAGCCTCTTTTGTAAAGGCAACACATTTCTGAGGTGGTGGAGAGTTGCTGAAAAGGAAGTCTCTTTGGAAAGCCCTTCTGTGCCCAGAGATGACTGGAACAGTGAGGACATGTTCTGGAAACTTCCTGCCTGAAGCCCAGATGAAGAGCAGGGTGCGAACAACTGGAGAGTGGTTTGTTGCAGTTGGTGACCTCCTATTACAGTCAGAAACCATTTTCCCTTGGGTGTTTGAATCTGTTCCTGTTTTATAACATGAAAAGAGGGGACAGGATGCCTTCCCAGAGCTTTGATCACTGATATTCTGGGGGAGAGCTCGAGCAACTGTCCATTTGCAGAACTCCCACCACACCAAATAAAAATTGATGTCCTAGACTATGTGGCAGTATTTTTCTCCCAATGGGATATTAGCTCCAAGAAAGAGAATGAGCATCCCTCTGTACCCCAGCTTCAGAAGGCAAGAAGCAAGTGTGTAGAAAAAAACTCCATGTGTGCTGCTGAGCATACTCATTTTTGCTGGTGATTCCCACTGGTTTTAAGAAGAGTGCTAATGGAAACTGCCTTCTAGAAGGTTTTAGGTAGCCTTCCGTGTCTTCATTATATTATAGGCCAAATACGACCCCAGATCTGGGCTTAAGTAACTGCTTCCAATGTGATTGCCTCCAATGTAGCAAAGAAGCACCTCTCAGCCCCAGATGTAGTTCTTGAATCAGTTGGAGAAAGGGTCAAATAGCAATTTTGAAAATAATCATCTGATATTCTTCTGCAAAGCAGCCACTGTGCTGGGGCCTTCATATGCATTTTTATTTGTTTTCTGAAATCCTTAGAGCAATTACAAGTGAAGCATTATTAGCTTCACTTGTCAAATAAACCTGTAGCCACTTTGCCAAATGCATAGAGGAGTTGCAGACCTTGGGAAAATACAAACCTGAAATGAATTAGATGCTACTCATGAGTAAATGGTGATTGATGTCCTAATTATTTATTTGATCCTATGTAATTAGAAGGCTGGAGATTATGGGTGCACAGATGGCAGTATCCTGAGGCACTGTGCATATACAAGGACTTCCTGCAGTGTATTTCCTTATGTGTGTGATACAGAAGAGAGTCTATTGCCTCATATTCAGTATCTGAATGGAAGCTGCTGAAAATTCATGTCTTGAGAGTAAACAGAGTACACACTATCTGAATGCTTAGGATGTTACTCAGTTTGCAGTGACAGCCCCTTCACCATCACATTATGCAGCAACCACTGATTTGAAAAGTAATCCAGAGTTAAGGTACATGTGTATACTTTCCCTTACCCTGTAGGTCTGCATTGATTCAGGGCCATGTACAGTACTGCTGCATATATGGACTTGCATTGCTAAAATTCCTTCCCGGGGAAAATGTAAATAATATCTACCCCTCTTCATAAGGTCTCAAGGAAAAACCAAGGCACAATTGCACCAAAGTTGATTCTGGGAAACCAATAAGTTTATTGGGCTTCCTTATGGAAGGCAGGCGAGATATTATCTATAGGGATGTGGTTGCTCCTCCTCCAACCCACTGAACCTGGAAACCTTACACAAGAGGAATAAGGATTTCCTTTAGTCCTATAGATGGAGCCACCCTCTCCACTATCAGATTCAAAGGAAGTTTCCAAAAGGCAGTCTAAATAACCAGAATGAGCTCAACCTGGAGGATTTCTGGTGGTTAGAGAAAATCCAGCATTCCTCAGGAACTTGTGAAACCAGTTCCCCTCTATACCAAAAGGAATCATTTCCTTTTTCTCTGGCAGAAGGGACATATGGTACCTAATTGCAGTGGGATGATCCTTCTGTACACTGTGAATATGTGTTGCCCTCATTGACTTATAATAAAGATGTTTGGTCAATGGTAAGACAGGATAAGTTTAGGTGGTACAATCAAACTGAAGATGGAGATGAAGAAGGGTGGAATCAGGGCAGACAGCAGACAGCCACCCAGGAAGCAAGACATGTAGAAAATGAGGTAACAAGCCATGAACCATGTGGCAAAGCATAGATCAGAAATATGGGTTAGTTTAAATGTAAGATCTAGCTAGTAATAAGCCTGAGCCATTGGCCAAGCATTTATAATTAATATAAGCCTCTGAGTAGTAATTAAGGAAGTGACTGCTAGGTATAATTAGGTGAACTGGACAGAAAGCTCCATCTCTGTTTATATAATCTATCCCTTTTTTTCATCATAATAATCTACCCTTTTCCCTATCATCTCTGTGTCACCTAATAATATATCAAAGTTCATGGTGGCCTCCAGGCCCCCTCAGTATCACAAGTACCTACTGCACATTTCAAAATTCATGCTAGAATCCTAGCCCTCCTCACCTATCCTAAATTCCCTCCAGCTCACAAGCTTCCCTCTCCACAGCTATTCATTCTCCTTATAACTCTGCTAGTCTTACTATGTACACACACACACACACACACCATACTCTACTTCTGCTTCTCTCATTGTTTTCTCTAATCCCTGATATTATCCCCTTTCTCACAGATAGCCCAGGCCATGTCCAGTCCACTGGCCATGTTCAGTCTACTTCTTTGTCTCTCTGTTCTGGATTCTTCCAGATGCCTCTGGCTATTCTCTCTCTTATATCTACAATAAAATCTTTTCTATTAACCACAGCATGGAGTGGTCAGGTTGTCAATTTATACAGCCACTAGTCTTCTTTGCCTGTATACTATAGACTCTCCCTAAGGTCATGTCCAGTTAAGGCAGAGTTGTACAAAACAGGTGATAAGGAATGGCTAGATATTTAGGTGAGTGAAGTAGTACTTTCTCATTGGGACGGCCAGCCCACTAATTATGACTCAGAGACTTATTCTAAATTATGAAAGCTTGGCCTTTAGCTTAGGCTTGTCTCCAACTAGCTCTTATACCTCAAATTAACCTGCCTTTATTAACCTACATTCTGCCACATGGATTTTACTTTTCCTCAGTACAGTATATCCAACTTGATCCAAGTCTGCTGGTGAAATCAACTTGCCTAAATTCCTTCTGTTCTTCCTCTCTCTTACTGGAAGTCCTGCCTATCTTCTCCTGCCTAGATATTGGCCATTCAGCTCTTTATTAAACCAAGCAGAAGGCACTTTGGCAAGGACATCTTTACAGTGTACTAAAAGATTATCCCACAATAGGTAGGGCTTTGTGACCTCTCTTCCATGGGAAATCAGAAAGAGGTAAACAGTGAATAAACCCAGTTGGGATAATCCTTTTGTAAGGAGGTGAGTTAAGTTGCAACATAACTCCCAAGATGGTGTTTATTTGGCTTAGAGGACCATCATTCCTTCCAGTCTGCTGCATGGAGAGAACTTAGGGTTATGAAGCCCACTCAAGAACAGGACCTCATCAAACTCAGGCCCTCATGCATGGTAGATAAGAACTCTTTGTGTTTCCCTAGCCTTATCATCCTTCCCAGGAAACAAATATGTCATCTGTCCCAGAAAGCAGAATTTATATGTATCTTGCAAGCCTATTTTCTATAAAAAAAAAACAACAAAAGAAATCACCAAAAATCACAGGCCACTAAGATGGCTCAATAAATAAAGGCATTGGCTGAGCAAGCCTGGAAACCAAAGTATGATCCCTGGAGCCCACATAAAAATTAAGAAAAAAAAAAAAATCATTCAGGATAAAGGCTGCCTGCCAAGGATACCTGAAAACACTGTAATGTGATGCCTCCAATCTATGTAACAGGAGTCTGCTAATGCAGCATCTTAACTAGACCTACTAAACATGGTGTCTTAGGGAAGGGTGTAATGAGCCTTTTGATAATTCCTTAAGGAGTTCTGGCTGTACGTTAGCACTCTCCATGTCTGCGTGGGTGAATTAGCAGCAGCTGTGTAGGTTGGCCAATGTCCTGTATATGCATGTTGAGCCACATTGAGCTTATAACATACCTGGGAGGGCAAGACCTTTGGTCTTCAACACTGTCCAGACAGCTTCATGCCAGAGATTTTGCTGATGTACCGTCTTTCTTTAATCTTATGTGACCATAACATTGACAATGTAGACAATAGTTTTGACATTTGAAAATAGTATGTGGTTTTAGTTAGCATGGTGATTACTTGATCTAAAATGCTGGATGTCCAAATATCCTGAAGTCGTAAGAACAAATCTTCAGTTTTCTTCATTAAATATTCTAATTCTTTGAATTAGAAGTGACTTAACTGAGTAGCATTAGAAGATGATTCATTTAGTTCCCCACCCATTTAAAAATTCTCTAGGCTAATGAGGAATTTAAATTTCATAAAAGGATGGGAATGAGATTATCCAAATTCTATCCTCATCAGTGTTTTTTTCTAGTATCTTTTATTTATAATAAAAGCTCAGTGATTTCCCTCTGTGAACAAAAAGGTTGTGACAATATCACAATGTAGGGGCTGATCATGCAGCCTAGTGACCCCAGCACAAGAGCAAAAACAAAAGCAAATGATCATTCGATAAATACAGACTGTTGAAGGACAGGGATCAGAATCAAGCTTCAATCAGAAAATGGATGCTACTTTGTCCTCAGCATTTCATATTTTGCAAGTTATGTTTACAACTAAGTAAAAGTATCATGTCCTGCACGAACAATCTTGAGCTTCCCATATTCTAAGTTAAAGCTCAAATACTTCAGTACTCCCTGGACATCAACTCAAGCAGTTTGCCAGAAGAATTTAACAGCTAATAAAGAGGCTCTTGTTCTTATGGGCATCCAGCCTGGGTTCCATTTGTGCTAGTTCACTAACACCTTCTTATACTTCTCATCTCCTCAGTATCAGAAAATAAAATAATTACCAAGGAGACCATCAGGGTAGCCTTGAGATTCAACTGAACTTCATAGCAGAGTCTCCAATCTTCTTGTGAAACACTAGCCTAGTTGTAAGATTCATTATGGAGCTTATTATCTCTTTGGATCCTATGGGTGTGGTCAGCTTGTGACCTTCACTTAAAATGCTTCATGTAGCTATTTGTCTCCAGTGTCCTAGCTGATTAACAAGTGAAAATTCAAGTTTCTATTGTTGATTATCTCCTTAATACAATGTCAACATAAGAATAACTAATCAAAAAGAAATACAGACTTTAATCATTTACAAATTTTAATCTTCTCTAATGCAAATAACCACCTACATTTGCAAAGTGGGACTTTATGTGTATTGATTAATTAACACTTGGAGGCTGACTTTGCTGTGGAGGGTCCACCAGAAAAGACTGCCTGGGCATGGGTTTAAGCCCATCAAAAATCTTTATTAGCCAGCCAGTGACTAACCTGGTTGTTCTGGATCCCACTGTAGCCCTGAGCCTTTCTGAGGGTGAGCTTTTAAGCACAAAAAAATCATGTCCTGAGTTGACATGTTTCAGTTAACAAGAACAGTTAGTCAGAAGCAGAACTACAGAAGCTATAAAGCAGGTTAGTACATTTAGAGACTTTCAAAGAATTATGGACTTTGATGGAATAGGTCTTTGTTTTCATTTTGACTAGTGGTGCTGTCTATGTGCTGAGTTTTACAGCCTGAATGGCACTTCCATCATGGAGTCAGTTGTGCTAAGGTCTGGGAGCATTCTAAGGTCTGGGGCTCTGTTATACCTTGTCCTAGTGTTTCTGCCTCCTGGGGTGAGCCCTGCCAAATGTTGGCTCAGTAGTATTTATCCATCATGGGCAGGGAATAGTCTCTCATGCCTCATTCCCAGCCAGCATATTATGAAACACAGGCACATGCTGAGATTTCCAGTTTCATGGAAGCAGCTTGGACGTTGTCATTTATTTCCTTTGAACAAGAAAGAACAAATGCTGAAAAATTGAAAACTTTTTTTCAATACATCAGAGTGCTAGGGCAACAGATCAAAGAAAAGCTTTAAAATCTGAGTCTAGGGAGTCATGGACACAATGTGCTCACACAAAGTAGGGGCTGCTTCAGCCAAATACTAGTGTGGATGCTTACATGGCAGCTTTGTTAAGTAATACAGTTGAATGTGGAAGAACATGCCGGGGACAAGTGCTTTGAAGTTCCATATTTAGAGGGTTAATCATAGAAAAGCTACCAAATTTGTTTTTCTTGTTTTTAATGAAAATTTGGGGAATCCCTTCATAACTTTGGCACAGTTTAAGAAATGGTTGGAATGTATGCCAATGCCCTTCTCCATAACTGGCATATGTTCTTTGTGGGAAATGATTGTAGAGGGAAATTTCTCTAGTCCCATCCAGCCCCTTGGTCCCACAGCCACTTATAAAATAATCACTCAGAGGCTTAATATTAATTACAAACTATGTGGCCTATAGCTCAAGCTTCTTACTAGCTAACTCTTATAACTTAATGCAACCTATTTCTATTAATCTATGTATTTCCATGTGTTCTGTGGCTTTACCTGTGTGACATTACATGTTGCTCCTTGGGCAATGGGCTCATGTCTCTCTCAACACCACCCTTCTCTCTGTGACTCTGCTTGGATTTCCTGCCTGGCTGTAAGCTTTCTTGACATAGGCCAAAACAGCTTTATTTATTATCCAATTGGAGCCACACATATTCACAGCATACAGAAAGACATCCCACAGCAAATAATGTTATAGGGCTTATCTTAGGAGGGAAACAATAATCTCCTTGCTCTAACTCCATTCAGTCTTCCTGTCTTACTTCTGAGGACTGTAATTTGACCACAGTTTATAGAATTCCATTCCCAATTCACAGTCTATTACTATATCAAGTTATTCTGTGTGGTAGCAATGAATTACAGCTGAGATCTGCAAGACACAGACTCTTCCTAAGAAACTGTTCTAAGAGAAGTTCAAAATCAAGAGCAAAAATAGAAAGACTCTTGAGGAAAAATAGCCACTAGACACAGCCAATACTAAACACAGAACAACTTCTATCCAGCTTCACAAATTTGTGTGCTTAAAAACTATAAAACCTAATTACCCAATGTGTGGCAAGCTTTTAAAAAAACCACAATGTTAAAAAAAAAAGCCACAATGTACAGAAAGGAGTAAGCAAAACTATAGTCATAAAAGAGAAATCCATAGGTAGAACTATAAGTTTGAGTTATCAAATGATGACTAAGTAATCACAATTAATATCATAAAGATTCTAATGAGAAAAGTAGACACTATGAAAGAATAGGTAAATAATTTAAACAGATGAGAACTAACAATTATTCTTCTCCTTCCTCTATCCCTATTATTCGTAGGTTTAGTCTTTTCATGTGTCCCAAATTTCTTGGATATTTTGGGTCATGACTTTGTTGGCTTTAGTGTTTTCTTTGACTGATGAATCTATTTCTTCTACCGTATCTTCAACACCAGAGATCCTCTCTTCCATCTCTTGCATTCTGTTGGTTATATTTGCATCTGAAGTTCCTGTTCGTTTACTTAGATTTTCTATTTCCAGCATTCCTTCTGCTAGAGTCTTCTTCATTTTTTGTATTTCCCTCTTCAGGTCTTGGACTGTTTCCCTCATCTGTTTCATTGCTTTTTCGTGATTTTCTTTCAGGGACTTATTGTTTTCTTCTGCTTTATTTGTCCTTTCCTCTAGTTTTTTATAGCGTTCTTCCCATTTTTTGTTTGTCTGTTCCTCCACTTTATTTTTGATTTCTTCTATATAAGGCTCTAGCCTCTTCATGATGTTACTTACAAGGTTGTTTTCTTCTGCTTCTTCCATTCCATGATGTTCAGGTCTAGGTGTTGGAGAAGGGCTAGGTTCTGGTGATGCTGTATTGCTCTTTACTTTGTTGTATGTACTTCTGCCTTGATGTCTGCCCATCTCCTTGTGGATTCGTTCTTGTTCTTATCAGTGTACTTGGTCCAGACAGAGCCGACAGATTGAGGGAGCCTCTCTCTGGTCTAGATGGAAGCTCTAGGCTGGATGGGAGCTCTGGGCCAGATGAGAGTGCTGGCCAGATAGGAGCTGGGGGCTGGACTCTGAGTCTCAGGAAGTCCCTGGGGTCTCCTTATCTTGTCCAGATGGGAGCTCCTCTTGTCTAGATGGGAGTTCTGGGGCAGGATGGAAGCTCTGGTCCAGATGGGAGTTCTGGGGCAGACGGTAGCTGGGGGAGCAGGATGGAGTGCTAGAGGCTGGTTTCTATATGTCTGGAAGTGGCTGGGGTCTCTGGCAGATGGGTGTGGGGGCAAGGTGTTGATGTTGTAGTGTCCACCGGAGGTTCTCTCTGGTCCAGATGGGAGTTCCAGGGTGGATGGGAGCTGGGGGTTGGTCTCTGAGTCTCAGGAAGTGGCTGGGGTATGGGGCAAATGGGTGTGGGGGCAGGGTGTGGAGATTGAAGTCTGCCTGCAGTCTTGAAGAAGCAGAGCCCTCCTGCAGGGGCTGCCAAATGGCCTGAAACTGGGGCCAAGTTGGGCAGGTCCTCCTGAGATGGCTGTGCCCAGGGGTGGGACCCAGAGGAGGTTGCCTCTCGACTATAACCCCAGGCACTTACCTCTGATCCAGATGGGAGTTCCGGGGCAGGATGGAAGCTGGGGGCTGGTCTCTGAGTCTTAGGAAGTGGCTGGGGTCTCCGGCATGGGGGCAGGGCGTGGAGGTTGTAGGGTTCACCAGAGGGTCTTGGAGAGGGGGAACATTCCCGGTGGGGATGGAGGGTCCTGCCCTATGGCCAGAACCTGGGGCCCAGTTGGGCAGGTCTTCCCTGGAGTGGCTGGTGCCTAGGGCTGGGACCCAGGTGCGGGACTCTCTGGGTGTGACCCCAGGCACTCACCTTTGGTCCAGGTGGGAGTTCCAGGGCAGGATAGAAGCTGGGGGCCGGTCTCTGAGTCTTAGGAAGTGGCTGGGGTCTCGGGCAAATGGGTGTGGGGGCAGGGTGTGGAGACCGCAAGGTCTGCCTGCAGTCTTGGAAAAGGCGAGAACTAACAATTAGTGCAAAAGAAATGCAAGAAATAGAAGACAGAGGACTAGGAACAAGTTGCCCTCTTCTATGTCCCTATGATTTTGAAAAAAAAAAAAAAATGATCCATGTCTTTAAAAAGATGTAAGAAGAGTGGAAATGTAAGGGATGTTTGTAGGAATCAGCCAGCTGTGAGAGACTAGATAAAATCCAGACAACAGTTAAGGGTGAATTTATTAGGGAAACGATAGGCTAGTCCAGAACATCAGACAAAAGAATCGAAGAGCAAGAGAACCCCCCCCCCCATCCCCAGTCAGGGTTTGTGAGAAAACAGAAAATCAAAGTCCCCAGAAACAGCATAAGTGAAAACAAAATTTCTGAAGATTTGTGAGGTGTGTGATTCAAATGCTGAGAAATTATCCAGTGTTGGACCTTACACATAACCATATAATGCTATAATGCTCTGTGTGGTAGTACAAATGATAAACTTCTTCCATGGACTCGTGCATTTGAATGCTTGGTTCCCAGTTAATGGCATTCTTTGGAAAGGTCTAGAAGGTATGGCCTTGCTCGAGAAATACGTCATTGAGGTCGGCTTTGTGTGCTTAAGTCCTCATGCCATTTCCAGCACAATCTCCTTGTTTTGTGCTTGTAGTTGAGATGTGAGCTCTGAGTTTCCTGTTTCGGCCATCATGCTTGCTACTTACTGGCAGCTCTCTCCTGCCATGCTTGTCTCATACCCCTTTGGAAGTGCAAGCCGAAATAAACTCTTCCTTCTCTAAGGTGCTCTCAGTTAGAGCATTTTATCACATAAGTAAAAATTAGCTAGTGAACTAAAGTAAGGAGGGCACAAAAATTCTACAAGCAACCTCCTCTACTGGAGAAAGGAATAAGAAAAGAGAAAATGTCACAACCAATTCTCCTAACCTCCAAGCCTTCTCTACTCTCTGAGAGCAGGAGACATGGACAGACACAGAAGCCCATGAACATGAGGTGATCTGAATTTAAGTTTAGTGGAGCAAACACTGGCAAAAGGAGAATATCCAAAGAAAAGGCAAAGAAACATAGTCATGGCCACACTGTCTCCATTTATATTGAAATCTGCTGGGGGATGCATGGCCACCCCATCCCATGGAAAATGCTGACTAGGGGCTAATATACAGTAGTGGCTTCTGCAGGATTGCTGACTGATGCTAAATTGGGAAATATAGTGCAGAAAGCAACCTGTTTGACTCCATCTCACCACTTCTAACTGCCTAATCTGGTCTATTGGTTTAATCTGGAGATATATACGGCCTCTTATAGACACAGTTTAATCCATAAGACATTTCAAGAAGAGTAGAGATTCAATATGGATATCCTGTAGAGGGAAGATCATTAATAAGAGACCAGGAAATAGAGGTGTCCCCTGTTCAGAATCATCATAAGCGTGGTCATGAATCTTGAATCTTGGAATAGTAAATCCTGACAGTAAAGAACTGTAGTTAAGGTACTATATGAACCAAGACTTTGATTAGGACAACATTTTAATGAATAAGTGCTTTTGTATTTGCATAACACAACATTGATTTACATGACCTCATTTGAAAGTCAGATTGCACACTAGAAATTACATTCATGATGGCTCACGTTAACCTTCCAGAACTGTGCATCACACAATCTGTACTGAACTTCTTTTCATGATATCATTCACATCGTAGGAAACTGCACACAACTCACTCTAACTATAAGAGGACCCCTCTTAAATGGAGAATCTCTTTCCTCAATCCATCAAGGTGGCCCTTTAAACTCCCCACCTTGCTGTCCTCCACAGTGTATTAATGAGCTATTGCTCCTATTCTGGTCTACAGGTGGAACTCATTCATTGCCTCTACTAGCATAAAAACACCTCTCAATTGCTTTTCTTATTTTTTAATATCAGTTGCTTATGGTTTATGATTATTCAGTTCCTATACTTACTCTAACATGTTTTCTCCACGTACAAATCATAAACTTCCCCTCTCACTACCACCTCATTTTCTCTTTGTCCCCATTTCCTCTACTTTCTATTTGTTAACCAATCATCTTTAACTTCCATTTACCCTAATAACCAGTTCTATTTATAATTTTCTCCTCTTTACTTTCTCTCTGTTGCTCTAATATATATTCCCAGTATTGCTAAGATTATTTTCTTTCAATTTGTTCACATAGTAACTAATATCTTAGGTCATACCATGCTATCTTTGTTCCTTTATTCTAAAAAAGAAATAATTGAATTTAAAGAGGTTATTATAAGCAAGCAAACAAAAATCTCTTGCCTCTTTGCATAGCAAGGTTTCTATCAATAGCAATTGTGTCTGTGGTTGTTATTCTATCATAATGGTAATAGAGATTGTGCCTAGTCTCCTAAGCACATGGAATGAGGTTGGGGTACTTAGCCACATACCAAGTCTAATGGAGAGAGTGACACCTTTACTACAACCTAGAGCAACTTCAACATTGCAAATACATCAACTGATATTGTTTTCATAATGGAGTGAAAATTATCAATTCCACAGAAATGGAGAACATGGATGAGATGCAAAACTAAAGATCTGAAGGAGTAACAGTAAGAATGCTTGAAAAGTCAAAGCAAACACAAGTAACCTGAATGAAATTGAAGATAATAAAAATAAGTAGCAGATGAATGAAATAAAGAAGTTAATATAGGGTATGAACAAAGAATTCAGTAGACAGCAAATGCTGGAAAAAGTTAAATGTAAACTTTAGAAATGAAAATCCCAATAATTCAAATAAAAATATAACCCCTAGAAATCCTCACCAACAGAAGGGATCCTGTGGAACACAGAATATCAAGTCTTGTAAACCAGGTTGGTAAATTGCAATGCTTAGGCACTGACTGGTATATGAACAGAGCATAAGAAATCCATGTGATACAACAAATGACCAAATTTATAAGTTATGAGCAGAAGAAAGGGAAAAGTTAAAATTAAAGGCATGGAAGACATATTCAATAAAAAGGGGAAATAATCTGAAATCTAGAGAGACAGCTACTTAGATACAGAAAGAAATTTGAATGTCAAGAAGATAAGATCAATATAGACTCCCAAAACTACATTATAGTTGAAATATTAAGTACACAGACAAAAGCTTCAATTCTTCAATCAAAATACAAATAAAAATAAAAAATTAGAAAACCATTACCCATCCACTTGTTCTCTGTGAAAAATGTAGTTCACCAACACAGCCGTGGGTGAAATGATGAATGGATGTACTCCAAATAGGTGGAACTCTGAAGACAAAGGTGTTTTATTCTAAAATATGATGAAGCAAACTTCAAACCAAAATTAGAAGAGATAAAGGAAATCAACTCAGAATGATTAAAGGAAAAACCCAAGACAATAAAACAGCTCTGAGCACAAATGCACTAAACACTAGTGTACCCAATTTAGTAACAAACACTCTCAGATGTGAAAATACAGGCCAATCTCAATATAATAATGGCAGGCTACTTCAATAACTCAGTCTAACCAATGGACAAGATATCTAGATTAAAAAAATGATGATGCCTTATAGAACAATTGGACTTAATAGGCATCTATATAATATTCTACCCAAATTCTGAAGAATACACATTTTCCTTAAAATAGACACATTTTAAGACACAAAGCAAGTCTTAACAAATATTCAAAAGTGAAGCAATTTTTTTTTGTATTGTGGGTTAAAAATAAAGTCAATACTAAGAGAAACCACAGAAAATATACAAACTCAGGGAAAATGAACTCAATGAAATCTAAAAAATTGGGAGAGACATTCCTAGGAATGAACAGAAATGAGAATACAACATATCAGACCCTATAAGACCAAATGAAAGCAGTTCTGAGTGGGAAGCTTATAGGCACATGAACTTACACTAAAATGTCAGAGAAATCTCAGATGGCTTAATGGTAAACATCAGTGTTCTAGAAAAACAAGGAAAGAACAAATGAAAAACCAGTAGATAGAGGGAAGTTGTAAATTTTAGTACAGAAATTCATGAAATGGAAATCAAAAACCACAAAGAATGTAAAAATGCATGTTTATCTAAAAACATAAGCAAGACTGACCCTTAGCTAAACTAGCCAAAAGAATGAAAAAGAAGATCCCAATTAATGCAATTAGAGATGGACAAAGAGATGATATAACAGATACCACATGAATTCAGATGATTCTTAGAAAATATTTTTTAAAACACATATTTAATAAATTATAATTCTAAAAGAAGTGAGTAAATTTATAGAAGCTTATCCCCGATCAAATTTAAACCACAAGGATATAAAGAACTTACATAGGTCTGTAATAGGCAGTAAGATTAAAACAGTAATAAAAAAGTGTATAACTGAAAACATTCCAAGGCCCAGAGAGAGTCACCAAATCAATTATGAGCAAAAAGAAAAATGCTAGGATGAGCTAATTTCCATTTATACTAGAGAGGCATAGTAACAAAAAAAAAATGGCCTTACTGGCACCAGCATGGTACCTAGCTTGGTGAAACAGAACAGAGGACTAGGGCATACACCTACACAGCTAAATCAGGGTATTTTTGGACAAAGTTACCAAAATCATACATCAGAGCAATGATGAGACTCAAACAAATGGTGCTGGGCAAAATGGAAGTCTGTGTGCAGAAGAACAAAGCTACAGCTTTTTCTCTCACCCCACAGCGGGCAAACGATCTCTAAATAGATAAAAGAGGTTAGTGCAGTACTGGAAATTTGTGAAACTATTAGAGACCATCATAGGGGAAATACTTCAAGATTCAGGCACAGGAACGGGCATTCTGAAAAAGACTGCAGTCAGTTAGGAAGTAAAGCCAAGGCTTGTCAAAAGGTACTTCATAAAATTCCAAAGCTTCCCCTGGCAGAGGAAGCAGAGTGACAGAGAAAATCTGTGCTAATAACGCATCTTATGGTGTATTAGAATATACAATATAGAAATAATGAGAAAACTAGATTTTTTTTATAAACTCAATAAATGAACTAATGATCAGAGAGTTATAAAAAGATGAAATACATATAGTCAGTGAACATATGGAATTATCATCAACGTTCTTAGCCATTAAGGATATCTATATGACAGCAATGCTTAGGTTCATTATCTTACTAAAGTGGCTATTATTTAAAAAAAACAAAAACAAAAAAACAATGCCAGCCAGGCAGTTGTGGCACATGCCTTTAATCCCAGCACTCAGGAGGCAGAGACAAGCGTTATCTCTGTGAGTTTGAGGCCAGCCTGGTCTACAAAGCAAGTTCCAGGAAAGGCACAAAGCTACACAGAGAAACCCTGTCTCGAAAAACAAAACAAAACAAAATAAAAAACCACAAAACAAACAAACAAAAACAACAACAACAAAAAATGCTGTTGAGGATGTGTATAAAAGCAAGGCATATATACTTCTTGCTGGAATGCACATGGGCCAGTCAATATGGAGTTCTGTAGGAACACCCCAAAACTAATAGAATTACCATATGAGCCAGCAGCAATGCTTCTGGGAAAGGACTAGGAAGACTGCAGGTCAACACAAAGCAGAGATCCTTGCACATCAGCATTCACTACAGCACTCTTCACAATGCCTGTGGTAAGGAATCGGCCCTAGTACTCATTTACAGATGACTGGAGAAAGAACAAATGGTATACTTGCACAATGTTCTACCCAGCTATAAATAAGATATTTGCTGGAAACAGATAAAAAAAAATCTCAAAAGGACAAATATTGCATGCTTTCTTTCATTTATCGATCCTGAATTTCATATAGATACATGAGGTCATTTGTTCATATATGGCATCAGTGTAGAAATGAGACTGGGAGAATTAGATGACTAGCAGTGGGGATGGGGCAGAGACAGGGGAGGACACCTGGAATGAGTAGGGTCAAAGGACACTATGCACTTACAGAAAAATATCTTTTTGAATCCCATTACTATGTGCAGCAAATATACAGTAAAAGTACAGAAGGAAACAGTAGCATAAAGGAGTTGCCTTTGTTTGCCTCATCAGCAGAGTAGTCAGACAAAGGACAGATTACATAACTTGACAATAGGTCACAAGAACCATCTGTAGTGGTTTGACAGAAAATGGCCCCCAAAGAGGGTAGTACTATTAGGAGGTATGGCTTTATTGAACTATGTGTGGCCCTACTGGAGGAAATATGTCATTGTGGGGATGGACTTTGATTTCTCCTTTGCTCAAACTATACTCAGTGTGACACACAGTTGCTTCTGCTGCCTGTGGATCAAGATATAGAACTCTTAGCTTCCTCTCCAGCATCATGTCTGCCTGCATGCCACCCACTGTGGTGATGATGGATTAAACTTCTGAAACTGTAAGCTAACCCCAATTAAATGCTTTCTTTTATAAGAATTGCTGTGATCATGGTGTCTCTTCACAGCAATAGAAGCCCTAACTAACACCATCCAATTTGAAATTCAGAGTGGAGCAAGAAAAGGAAGTGAATGCATGCAATAGTCACTGAGAACCTTCCCAATATGATGGTAGAGGCTAGATCAGGAAGTCCAGAGGACAAGTAGAACTATGATTTATGGAGCTGAGACCAGGAATATCACCCTATTAGAACATCCCTCAACTGCTGGTGGGAGTGCAAACTTGCACAGCCAATTTGGAAATCAGTATGGTGGTTTCTCAGAAAATTGGGAATCAAACTTCCTCAAGACCCAGCAGTACCTCTCTTGGGCATATACCCAAGGAATGCTCAATCATACCACAAGGACACATGCTCAACTATGTTCATAGCAGTATTATTCAAAATAACCAGAACTTGGTAACAACTTAAATGCCCCTCAACCGAAGATGTATAAAGAAAATGTGGTACATATATACAATGGATGTACACTATTGTACATATATACAATATAAAAAAACAATGACACTATGAAATTTGCAGGCAAATGGATGGAACTAAAAAATGTCATCCCAAGTGAGGTAACTCAGACTCAGAAGGACAAACATAGCATGTAATCATCACTCATAAGTAGATATATAGCAAAGGATACCAGACTACAACCCACAGCTCTAGAGAAACTAGCTAACAAGAAGGACCCTAAGAGGGACACACAGACTACCCTGGGAATAGATCTCCATAAGTAAACTGAGGATGAGTGGGTGAGTAATGGAGGGTGGGGGATAGGAGATGAGAACATGAGGGAACAGGATGGTCGAGATGGAGCAGGGACAGAGTAGGGTAGAAGTGAGGGAGATACCATGATGGAAGGAGATGTCATGGGGCTAGGGAGAGGTTGGGTGCTGGGGAAGTTCCCAGGAATCCCCAAGGATGACCCCAGCTTAGACTACTAGCAATAGTGGAGAAGGTACCTGAACTGGTTTACCCCAGTAATCAGATCAGTGAGTATCCTAACTGTCATCATAGAGCCTTCATCCAGTAACTGATGGAAGCAGATGCAGCGATCCATAGCCAAGCACCAGGCTGAGCTCCAGGAGTTCAGTCAAAGAGAAAGAAGGATTCTATGAGCAAAGGACATCAAGATCATAATGGGGAAACCTACAGAGACAACCAAACCAAACTAGTAGGAACTCGTGAACTTTAGAACAACAGCTGTGGAGTCTCCATGGGACTGGACTAGGCCCTTTGCATAGGTGAGAGTTGTGTAGCTTGATATGCTTAAGGAGTCATCCCTGGTGCATGAGCTGGCCTTTTAGAGCCCACTACCAATGATGGGACACCTTGCCCAACCTTGATGCAGGGGAGGGGGGGCTTGGACCTGCCTCTACTGAATGTACTAGGCTCTGTGGACTCCCCATGGGAGACTTTGCCTTGCTAGAGGAGGCAATGGGGAGTGGATTGAGGGAGGAAGGAGGGGCTGGAGGAGGGAGGAGAGGGGGTTCTGTGATTGGTATGTAAAATGAATAAAATGATTCCTTTAAAAAAACAAAGAGAAAAAAGAGTATAACCCTATTAAATGTGCAGAAAATAAACCATGTGGAAAGTCCTGGATGAAGAGGGTGTAGGGTGGCAGAGTGGGATGGGAGTGGGAGGATGGGCCCAGGTGGGATGGAGAAGTGGAGTTGGGGTAGGAGAGAGGAGTGGGTGGGGGGGGGGTATGACTGGGTCAGTGGGGTTACTTTGCTGAAAAACAAGGATGACAATTATGATGGATACTTTGTCAGAAGCCAAGCAACAAAAAAGGAAAGCAGAGAGAAATAGTTGATAATAAGGGAAAGAAAAAGGTAAGTCTTCAATAGAGAAGGCAAAATCTCAACCCTTTTTTAAAAAATCAGATACAAAATGGATCTTCCACTGTCAGATTTCCCCTGAGATAGGTGTTAAAATTCCTCCAAATGGATAAGAAAATAATGTGAGTAGAGATTTTGATCTGTCTAAACAAAGAAAGCACATCATAGATGAAATAAGTGGTGGTGAGTTGATGCCTTTCATTTTCTTGTCTCTGGAACAGAGAGCTGTTTAAATAGATGTGTTAAGAATTCACTGTGGAGGGGAGGGTTCGGGGGAGGAGTAATGGAGCCCTTCTCTAAGGTTTAATGGTACATGCGAAATCCTATGGTTCAGCTTAAAACTGGACTGATGATACATGTCACCAACTTCTAAGCAACAATGTTTTTTTTTTTAAATCAGCACAACCAGTATGATAAAATACAACTATATGAAGAACTTGGATAGACCCAGAGAAGACTACAAAAGAAGCAAACAAACAAAGTCAGTACAGAAGAGTTAGAAAGTGTGAAGATTTTATCTATGTAAGTAATAATTTAAATTCCCAGCGAGGTTCCAACAGCTTTCTTTAGAACCAGAGACCTGGAACAGCCCAACAGACAGAGCTGCCAAGATGCTCAGAGTTTTTGTCAACTTGACACAAACTACAGTCACTTAGGAAAAGGGCACTTCAGGGGAGGAAGTGCCCCTCATCAGATTGGTCTGTGGGTATGTCTGTGAGCGTTTTCTTGATTAATGTGTGATAGGAGAGGGCTCAGCTCCTGTGCACGATGCCACTGTGGGGCAGGTGCCTTTGGCTCGTATAAGACAGGCTGGGCAGGCAATGGAACAGAGTGACCTTGTAAGCAGCACTCTTGTGTGATCTCTGCTTCAGTTCTTGTCTTTAGGTCTTTGTTTTTTTTTCTTTTTTTGCCCTGAGTTTATGCATTGGCATCCATGAAGGTGAAATAAACACTTTCATCCCAGGTTGCTTTTGGTCCTGATGTTTATCACAGCAACAGAAGGCTAACTAAGAGAGTAGTCTTCTTATACTCCTTCATAGTTTTCATACTCTTCCCTGTGTTCCTCTGTTTCTATCAGGACACTTGTGAGGGGTTCTGTCAAGTGCAACCCACTGTGCAGGTTCCCAGTAAGTTTTTCATCAGAATCATTAAATGATTAATTTAATCATTAATTAAATCATTAAATCCAACCCCAGATTATTGAGGAGTTTTCATTTTATGAACATGAGTGATGTCTGCATGTATATCTGTGTACCACATGCATGCAATGCTCATAGGTGCCAAAAGAGGGCATTGGATGTCCTGAAGCCGGAGTTACACTTTGTTGTTAGCTGCCATGTGGTGCTAGGAACTGAACCCTGCTTCTTTGGAAGAGCAGTAAGTGCTCTTAATGGCTGAGCCGTTTCTCCAGCCCCCACTTCTTTTGTGACAGTTTTTATTGGATTTTTTTTTTATCTTCCTCTCTTTTTCCAATTACATAAACAGTTTCCTTTAGCTCCTTGTCCTGTTTGTTATAACCCTGCTTATTTCCTGTCTATGTTCATCTAGATATCTTATAACCTTTGGCTGAAAATCAGGAATTGTAAATGAAGTCCTGCTTCCTGCAGGATCCTGTGTAACCTGCCATTCCCTCCTCTGCATTTTAGTCAATGCTATCTCTCCCACCATAAACAGTCTGTAATCTTGCTCAGAATTTTCCCCTATTTCTTTCTTTCTTCCTTCCTTCCTTCCTTCCTTCCTTCCTTCCTTCCTTCCTTTCTTTCTTTCTTTCTTTCTTTCTTTCTTTCTTTCTTTTTTTCTTTCTTTCTGTCTTTCTTTCTTTCTTTTTGTTTTTGTTTTTCAAATCAGGATTTCTCTGTGTAGCTTTGCACCTTTCCTGGCTCTGCCTTCCAAGTGCTGGGATTAAAGGCGTGTGCCACCACCGCTCAGCTTCCTTATTTCTATTTTTAACAGCTTCCTAGGAAGCACTCCCTGCTTTGCATGGACTGCTTTGGCATCCAAGTTTGTGCTTGAGATCCAATCATCATTTAACCCATTGCTTCCCACCCTCTACTTTGGCTTGGAGTCAGCCATCTTGGTTTGGGATATCAGAATCCCCTGTGCTCCCTTCCCACCTCTACCAGAGTACTAGGAACTCTAAGGTCCCATTCCAGGTGTTCTTGAGCAAGGAGGCCTTGACCATCTGCACAGTCTTCCCAAAGATCAGGTGACTACAATTCAGATTTAAGCCTGCTCTCCTGTGGAATTCCTTGGGTCTAATAACATTTCTTTGGGCATGGGGCTATGTTACTTTATTTATTTTTTAAAGATTTATTTATTTATTATGTATACAGTGTTCTGCCTGCACATATGCTTGTAGGCCAGAAGAGGGTGCCAGATCTCATTACAGATGGTTGTGAGCCACCATTTGGTTGCTGGAAATTGAATTTAGGACCTCTGGAAGATCAACCAGTGCTCTCTCTTAACCTCTGAGCCATCTCTCCAGCCCCCTGGGGCGAGGTTACTTTTAAACTCCTAAGAGACTTTACAGATCCAGGTCTATTGGTGATGGGTCTGTGGGTTGTCAGGGTCTTGTTTTGTTTGCTTCTCTGTTTCTCCCATGAGTCCACCAGATTATGCTTTGATATCCCTGGGTAGGTGCAAGTGAGTGTGTACAGGTATGGCCTCTCACCAGGAGGTTGGCCTCAGGGCTCTTCTTGGGCTATTGGACAGGTTCTCTTCAAACTTCATGCCCATCAGCAGAGGACTTGGGGTTTTTGTTTGTTTGTTTTGATAGCTTTTTTTGAGACAGAGTTTGCCTGTGTAACAGGGTGTCCTGGAACTCACAGGGTGTCCTCAGACTCACAGAGGTCCACCTGCCTCTGCTTCCAGATGGGCATGGGAATAAAGGTGTGTGCCACCACCACCCAGCTTGGGTTCTTTGTTTTTTGTCTGTATCTATACTGTTCAGTAGCATTCAAACCTTGTATGAGGTAGATGTAGTAACATCTGGACTGGTGTTCAGTGCTTAGCTCACTTTCTTTCGCTCTAGCTTTCTATGATAGCATTATATTGTTCCTAGAGGTAGGATATACAATGCATTGCTCCTACCAACCTCTCAGCTCCACCCCAGCAGTCATATTTGTGATAATTATGTGTCTCCATCCTATGAATAATGAAAAAGGAAGGATGGTAATACTTGCCTGAGAACAAGAGAATTTTAAGATCAACTGACAGCCACTTACTTTTTTTTTTTTCCGTCTGGGTTTTAAGACAGAATCTTATCTCAAATGACCTAGTGTATATATCTTCAGTGATCTCTTCAAGGTAGCCTGAATAAATTCTTGCAGTTTATGGAGACATGTTGGCTGTCTCCTCTTTCAGCACGTTAGTGAGCTTGAGGGTTTCTAGATATTGACAGGCTTGCTACTAATAAGTCAGGAGATGTCCCCAGGGATTTGTAGTTTGTGGCCCACTGTGGGGTCTCAGTCCCAGGTTTGTGTTGTATTACACATCCACAGAGGACAGATTAACAATAGAGGTCAGTGTCTCTCAGCGAGTGCCTCATCTGTCTAGAGTAAAAAGGTGACTCAAGCTAATGCTATACTCTGACCCTGGAAATAACTAGGACTCATAATCATAGAAAACTGACTTTCTGAGTTTCCTACCTTTGTCATAGGACTTTGCTGTCACTTAAGTTGCTAAAAAGGGTAGTGGTGGTTGAGAAAATTTAAAAGACATTATCACAAAAGGCCAAGAATAGTATACACAGTCCAAATTTGCCACACAAGATCACAACTGAAGAGTAAAAGCTAAGGCTATTTTCTCATTTTCCATGAGATGTCTTCCTTATCATAAATCCAGTGTCTTGAGTCTCCTGGCAAGTAGCTTTATCCTTAACCTCTGCTTATCCCTACTGTGCATGTGAGATCTTTTTGTGGAAAAGGGTCAATGGTGTCTCAGAACATGTGATATCCTTTAGCTACATTCCCTTCATAGAGTAATTGTTTGAGCCTCTTCCTGTCTTAGTCTTGAATACCACAGAGAAAAGACAGAGCCAATGTGGGTCAGAGGTCTAATGATACTGTCACGGGAAACATGAGCTTGTAGCAGTTGTGGACAGGATCTGCTTCAAAGACTGGGATTCGAGTATGGGCAAGAGGATACTCATCTATTTCATGTTACTTTGTTTCCCAAGCTCATTTGTCAGTGAGCATCGTTTTCTTCATAAGACAGCTATCAGCATCTACTGAGATGACACACACTGGGACACACTAGCATCAGAATAAAGACAACACGCAGGAGTAAACCTGTCTATGTAGGGGAAATGACAAGGCAGAGCTCCTATGCATTGGGTTAATATGGCCTTTATATTTGCCTCTAATATCATTCAAGAAAACTGAGAAATTCTTCTTTATAGCAGAGGATGTTGTATATACAGTGAAAAATATGTGTGGTGGAAAAAAGTATGGTTTAGTAGATAACAATGGAGGCATCACACC
Source organism: Onychomys torridus (assembly GCF_903995425.1). Lineage (NCBI taxonomy): Eukaryota > Metazoa > Chordata > Mammalia > Rodentia > Cricetidae > Onychomys > Onychomys torridus. The sequence continues at coordinate 41,404,957 of NC_050443.1, forward strand.
CCTGATTCCACTGGATTCTTTGCTGGGGAAAGTGAATTAAAGAAAATGAAAAAAACTAAAGAGCAACCAGGGACTATTTTTACTGGGCATGAAATGCATGACTTTCTAGTGTTGCAATTCTCTGGTGAAAGCTAAGTGGGTCTAATAGCCTTAGGTATTGGTGAGCCCTCACATCTGTTGTTTTCTTCTCTAACAGTTACATGCCTGCCAGCCAGGTACTTAACATTTAAAACCTTCACCATAGCAGTTTGAGGAACCACTAATCTGACATACACCTGTAAGTATCAGAAAGCAGTAGCTGGTGAGACGGCAGAAGACAGAGAGCTTCTGGTGTTTGGCATCAGCCTTGGCAATGGTCCAAGCCTGTTCCTGGCTCCACTTTCTAAGAGAAATGGCAGGCCTGTTCCTCAAGAGCCCACTTCTGTTGGTATGCTAAAGCAGAGGGCAGAGCAAAAGGACAAACTCCATATACCGATCAATAGTTTAAAGTGGATCAGGTTTTAGGTTTTGTTTTTAACTTTCTTTTTCATTCATACATATATCTTTTATTTTATTTTTTATAAAATGACTTTTCTTCTTTAAATATTTCCCTAAAAGAGAATCTTGTTTTTTGGTTGTGTGAAGGATAGTCTTGCTATTTAGCATTGGTTAGCCTAATAATTCATTGTGTAGAACAGGCTGGCCTTGAACTCATAGCAATTTTCCTGCCTCAGGTTCTCTACTACTGAGATCACAGGTGTGTGTTACAATATCTGGCTGCTGTTTCTTATTTTTAATAAAATAAATCATACTGTATTTTATAATCACTATGTAAGTTCATCAGGCCCTTCAATAAATATGATACAAGCTGAAATGGTGGTGATTTTACTTTAACACAGACTTGATTTCTGGTTTATATTTAATCAGTCTGGATCTGTGAATTATTTCATCACTGTTCTCTGGCTAGTCACAGTAGTAAAATAAAAGTTAGAGAATAATAAGGAAGTGGAGGATGATGGTGGACACACCCCAGACCCCAAGCCTGTGGGCATGCTACACCACAAATCTTAAAAGGGACTTCATTTTTCACTCCAGAGATGGAGGGGTAGGGAACTTGAGAGATTTCTTTCTTTCCTTTTTCATTGAAAGTGACTTCCTGGTATTCAGCTCATATTGTCTTGATTAAGTGAATCTACTGTGTATATCCCTAAATCTGGGATACGGTGAGAGCTAATAGATTGTTGTAGTTATGGTTATCTTCATTGGTGACGGGTTCATCATCACCATTATCACACCCCGTGATATGTTCCTAAGTATATGGCAAGAGAAGAGGGTGAAGTTTTTTTTGTTTGTTTGTTTTTGTCTTGTTTTTATGAAACAGTGGCTAGATTAATTGTCTAATATTACAAAAACAAAAATTTGTATTAAAGTAGTAAAACCTCCTTTGGGAGATCTAATTTTATTGCTTCCTTGGTATAGCACTTGGGATAAAAATAGATATTTTATATTTGTATGTTAAAGACATTGAGATTGTCAGGTGGTTTGTTAAAAAACATAGGCTGAACCAATTTGACTGACAAACACAAGTCATTATTGAAGACAGCACTCCCCTGATCTCTTGCTCACAATGCGTGCAATGATTTCATGTGATTTGTAATTATGAAGATTGGTGAAAATTAACATACCTACAGAAAAGATAAAAGCTTGGTAGATTAGTGATGACATCATGGGATTATAAAGGTATCTCTTGCAAGTAGCAATTTATTAATTGTGTTCTGCATTTGGGGACTGATATGGAGTGAAGAAGCAGAAGCACCCTTACGTGGGTCCCAGCTGCTGGGAAAAGTTGTCTCACTGTCTCTTCTAGCATGCCTATGGCTTTTACCAGGCATTATCTAGCAATTGCTACAAGGTATTAAGACTCTTTACTTGTATTTTTGTTTTGGCTTCCGTTAATGGTACGTAAGCAGATATCTTCAGTCATATAAAGGATTCATGTTAAAAAAAAATATTACTGTCCAGCCTCCTCAGAATATACTACACAAGAGAGGATTCTGTTCTATCCTCTAATTTATTCAACAAATTGGGGGGAGTGTCACATCTGAAGTCATTCTAGAGGTAGTCAAACAATCCCATTATTTTAAATTATGTATCTGTATGTGCGAGTATGTGAACATGAGTGGAGGAGGTGTGTTCTGGCTAGTTTTATGTCAACTTGACCTAAGCTACAGTCATCAGAAGAGGGAACCTCAATTGAGAAAATGCCTCCATACAATTAAGTTGTAGGCAAGAAAATACAATGGCATTTTCTTATTTAGTGTTTGATGTGGGAGGGCCCAGCCCATTATAGGTGGTGCTATCCCTGGGCTGGCAGTCCTGGGTTCTATAAGAAATCAAGCTGAGCAAGCCATGAGTAGCAAGCCAGTAAACAGGACCCTTGTACGGCCTCTGTATCAGCTCCTGCCTCCAGGTTCCTGCCCTGACTTCCCTCAATGATGGACTACCTGGAAGTGTGAGTAAAATAGATAGGCCCTTTCCTCCCCCACATTGCTTTTGGTCATGATGTTTCATTACTGCAATAATAATCCTAACTAGGACATGGTGTCTATAGAGATCTGAAGTAGAAGTGGGCATTAGATTCCATGGAATTGACTTTATAAGCAGCTGTGATCTGCCCAACTTGGGTGCTCGGAACCAAATGTAGATCCTTTGCAAAACTAGCCCATGCTCTTAACTGCTGAGCCACCTTTCCATGTCCTGCCATTTTAATATGAAAAAGTTGGGGTTTGTGAGGGTGTCATTGTGGAATACTGTCTTCTGGTTGTTGCTTTTATGTATTGTGTTTTGTGCATCTCTCAGGATGTGTGTATGCTCCGGCTTGTAGTTTTTCCCATTGTTCTTGTTTGGGTGGTTGATTTTATGCGTATCTTCTTGGTGAGTAGTCTTTGCTTGGACTGATGATCTGAGGGGAAGCTGACTGTAAGGATAAGTGTCATGGTTTGACAGCAGCAGAGTGTGAACTGCACTTTAGCTGCTTCCCTGGGAGGTTCAGAGTCTGAGCCACTAGAGCACCAGTTGGGGAACAAACAGTTCAATTTTTTGTCAGGCTAAGGGTTTCAATATTTAGGTAGAAAAGTATATCAGGAACAGGAAAGGGGAAATACAATAAGATGAAAAAGAAATAATATAAGACAGAGTTATAAAAGCAGTAGAGAAAGTATTGTGTATTTGGTTTAGATAATGAAAGAATGTAAAATCATTTTTCAGTGGGAAACAAATTAAAACACAACTGAACAATTGTGGTGAAAATATATAGATACTAAAATCAGTTAAAAATAAAAAAACAAAACAATGAAATAAAAAGGAGTAATTAAATAAAACAATATATTATGAGTCAATCTATATTTCTTTCTAGTTGGGAAATATGGGCTCAACCTCTTGGATTTTTTCTTTCATTAAAACAAACAAATAAACAAACAAAAACATAAAATATTTTCCATAGATTGTGATGTATGAGAATGGGGTTGCTAGGATTTAAACTACTAATTAAATGTGTCATCCAGAGGATCTCTGTGGCCAAAGACCACTTTCTGCCATACTTCCCTTTTCTAATCTCCTCAGAGGGCCAATTGTAGCCCTAACCCTGGTACTTTGTGGCCAGTCACTCTGCCAGACTTTCTGTTCCTGAGGCTCTGAGAGAGTGTGGTGGGCCACCCTACCTGTGTTTGCCTTTCTCTTGTCTGTCAGGGACTGAATAAGTTCCACTGTAATGTGCTGTAACCCCGTACAGCCCCTCTCTGCTGTGCATTGGGAGTTTGTGATGGTTAGTTTTTGGTGTTGCTGTTTTTGCACTTATTTCTTTTGCTTTTTGAGGTTATAATTATGTAAGTATCTCCCATCCCTTTCCTCTCTCCAAACCCTTCTATATATCCTTCTTTGCTACTTTCAAAACATGGCTCCCCCCCCCCATTAATTGTTGTTACATATATAACTTGTTTGGTCTGTAAAATGTTACTTGTATATGTTTTTAGGCCTGACCATTTGGTACTGGATACCTAAGTCGTGTGCTCTTCCCTAGAGAAGACCATTGCTTCCACTTCCTGCATTTCTTAGTTGACTGTAGTTCTTCATGTGGGGTTGAAACCTCAGGGCCCTGCCCTGTCCATACTAGCATGTCTGTTGTTGTTTCTCTCATTCAACTCATGTTTAAGTGGTTATATTGGTGAAACTTTATGAGCATAGCTTCTGATATTTCTAAGAGACACAATTTCATAGCAAACTCCCCATCCCTCTGGCTCTTGGAATCTTTCTGCCTCCTTCATGCAATGATCACCTAGCCTTAGGTTCCACAGTTGTACTGTAGATGGTACATTAGGACCAGGCTCCAGAACTCTGCCTTTTGGTTGGCTGTGCTTTTCTGTAATGACTTCTGTCTGTTGCAAAGAGAAGTTTCCTTGATGAGGGGTGAGGTCTACATTTATCAGTGAGTATAAGGACAAATGTCTATAGTGTAGTTATTGATTGTGCTGGTTTAGTAAACTGGAAGGTGTAGGCTCTCCTGCAAGATCCATGAATTCCCTAGCCCTGGGTAGTCAGCTAGGTTTTCAGTATGAGCCATGATTTCCTTCTACATGAGCAAAGGGACACAAAGCAGTGGAGGAAGGGAGGAAATCTGAGTCTGCTACAAGGTTCAGCTGAGTCCCCAGGGAATGGAGGTAGGGTCAGAGTAGAGGGCCCTGCAAGCAGTCTGCTACAGGCCTTGGGATGAGCCTGGACAGACTGGAATGGAGGACAGAGAGGAAACTCCTCACCTAGTTGTTTTCAGCATGTTGAATGATTTTTATTTTGTCTCATCTTTAAACATATCAATTCATTTCTTAAAAATCATTTTATTAGTTACAGATTTTAAATATTTCATCCAGTTTAACATAATAATGTAGCTTTATTTATAACATAGGATCCTTGTAACAGACTAGTCTTTTGATCATTAGTGTTGTCAACCCAACAGAATCTAGAATCAACTAGAAGATGGGCCTTTAGGCATACCTGTGAGGAGCTGTCCAGATTAAAGCTAGCCTCTGAGAATGTCTGTGAGGGATTATCTTGATTACATTAACTGATATAGGAAGACCCATCTAGATGGCAGATGGGTCATGGATCCTTGAGTGTGGATCCAAAATTATATAATATGGAAGAAATGAGCTTGCCACTGCAAGCTCTCTCCTGACTTCAGACATAGGATGGCCAGCTGCACATACTTCTCCTGCCTTGACTTGATCACCATGATGGATTGTATCTTGAGCTGTAAGATAAAATAAAACCTTTCTCTTTTAGTTGTTTTTGTCAGGATGTTTTAACACAGCAACAGGAACAGTAATTGAAGAGGTCCTAATTCCTGATTCCATTTCACATTACTGACACTCATTTCACAACACAGTATCACTCATATTCTTTTAAGTGCTTGTTGTTAGATTGATTAAGAATAAGAAAACTGGCCAGATGGTGGTGGCACATGCCTTTTATCCCAGCACTCGGGAGTCAGGCCAGGTGGATCTCTGTGAGTTCGAGGCCAGCCTGGTCAACAGAGTGAGATCCAGGACAGGCACCAAACTACACAGAGAAACCCTGTCTTGAAAAACAAATAAACAAACAAACAAACAAAAAGAATAAGAAAATTAAGCCCATTATCATTCCTCACCAAGAACTCTTCAACTATCCCATCTGGCCTGGAGACCTAGGTTACCTAACCCCCCTTGTCTAGCCCCTTCCATTTGGGTCATCCCAAACCCCCACAGTTGCCTATCAAGGACTACTTCTCCCTCACCTTGGGACTCACCAGACTCCATCTTGTTCTGCACCAGAAACTCTTCTACCTCCCCAGGTATCCTGAAGTCCTGGGTAGGTTTATTGTGTTGCCTTTTAGAACCCAATTTGGACAAGTCACCCCCAATGGCCTGCTTTTGCTAGCCAGGGACTGACCCATTCTTCTGTTCCCTTGGAACTTCTTTTGAACATTAGGAATTTCCTTTGCAACTCAACAGAGCCCTGTATTTCTGAGTAAGAATCTCTAGTTGCATCAATTTGCCATGAAACCCAGGGCTAGTCCACACCACTAAGGGAAACTCATTCCAAGCTCCTTGACCAAGCTTTGTAGGCATTGTACTGTAGGTGACAAGCAGGAAACATTGGATAGAGGCTGTAGCTCTAAATATCAAACAGAGAAAATAAATATCTCAACACTGTTGTGAATTATTCCACCTCCTGACCATTGTAATAGCTCTGCTGAGCAAGAAAGGTGACTTAATCTAAAATTAAAAAAAACAAAAAAAAAAACAAAAAAACTAGTTAGGTTAGTTTTTGTTTGACGTCTATTTTGTTAGATATTAAAATGGCTATGGAATATCTTTTCCCAACTCCTTATTCTGAGGTAGCATCTACTCTTGATGTTGAGGTGTGTTTCCTGGATACAGCAGCAGAATGGGTCCTGTTTCATATCCATTCTGTTAATCTGTGTCTTTTTTGGGGGAATTGAGATCATTGATATTGAGAGGTATCTATGACCAATGACTGTTAATTCTTGTTGTTGTCATTGGTGGTGGTGGTGGTGTGTGTGTTTCCCATTTTGCTCATTTGAAATTATTTTCTGTGTTTCATGGGTATACTTAACCTCCTTGGTTGGGATTTTTCATTATAGCACCTTCTATAGGGCTGGATTTGTAAACAGATGTGTTTACATTTAACTTTATCATACAGTCTCTTGTTTTCTCCATCTATGGTGATTGAATGTTTTACAGGGTATAGTTGTCTTAACTGGCATCTGTGGTCTCTTAGACTCTGTAGCTCATCTGTCCATGCCCTTTTAGCTTTTAGAGTTTCCATTGAGAATTCAGGTTTAATTCTAATAGGTTTGCCTTTATATGTTACTTGGTCTTTTTCAGTTGTAACTGTTAATATTCTTTCTTTGTTCTATGTGTTTATTGTTTTGATTATCATGTGGTAAGAGAACTTTCTTTTCTGGTCCAATCTTTTTGGATAATATTTAAGGGTCCAGCCTTAAATTTATTCAATTCCAGGGGCCCAGGAGAGACACTACCACCAGCACAGGAATGAATCCAGTTGCTCAAAGCTCTTTTGTTCAATTCATTTATTCGTCAGTCACTATCATTCAATCACTAGTTCAACTCTCTCAAATCTGTTCATTTCTTAATTCCCTCAATTCCTGATTTCTCTAAATTCCCTTTGTTCCAATTTCCTTGGTTTCTTTAGTTCCAGTTCTCTTAATTCCTTTCAATTCTTAGTTCCCTCAATCCTTGGATCCCTCCATTCCTAGTTCCCTCAATTCTTAGTTTCCCCAATCCATAGCTCTCCAAATTCTTAGTTCTCTCAGTTCTTAGTTCCCTCAATTCTTACCCCCCTTTCCTGGGACTGCTCTATATCCTAACCCAAGCAACAACAACACCTCCTACTTTATATACAGCCCAAGACTGTAAAGGTCCCTGCTAGAGGCTGCCTGGCAATTTTATTTGCAACTCAAAAGGGGCAAGATAATAGTGGAGTCAGTTAGCAGTTGAAATAAATCAGAAAAGGAATTTGTGTGCTAGAAATATATCCTTATTGTGGTTTGGCGAAGGCATTACGAGTCTATCATAAATATGTATATTCATTCAACTATAAACTTACAGGTGATGGGGTAGGGAAAGTCAGTAGGTCACTAAAAGTTAAAACTGTCACTTTTTTCCTCTGCTGCCAGTTTCCTGACAGGGCAGGGGAAGAGTACTGATAGCTAGTCAGTCTGCACCACAGTTTGAAACTCCCAGTAAGAGGGAAGCCCTTTTTGATCTAAGAGGTTCTTTGGGATAATGAGAGAGATAGAGATAGAGATAGAGATAGAGATAGAGAGAGAGAGAGAGAGAGAGAGAGAGAGAGAGAGAGAGAAAGAGAGAAGAAGAAGAAGGAGGAGGAGGAGGAGGAGGAGGAGGAGGAGGAGGCCTTGATTTGCCCAAGAAACAAAGCTTGTTTGTCTAGTTGGTAGGCATTTGGCCTATGAGAAATATAGTCTTAGAAAGGACAATTTCTCTTAGTTTGGGAGTTTTCAAGCATCTAACAGATGGCCTGGTAGCTGTCTGTTCCTTCCCTGTCTTTTAAGGCTTTGTGTGGGGTTGACTCTATCTTAGGAAGTAGCTCAAGGAGGGTATTTGCAAACGGCAGATACCCAAAACAAATACTAAAGAGGTGGCCTGGAGCTCAGAGGCAGAAGGCTGTCTACATGACTATCCAGGTGCTTCGAAATGGATATTCATACACACATATACATTTTAAGAGAATTATGAAGACAAGGAATTCATAACAAGGCTCAACTGAATGTTAAGCTGCATAACACCAATAATTCCTACTGACTGACCCTTGGTCTTGTCAAGGTATAGCTTATAATATACAGCTGGACTTCTGTTTCATATTCCTGTGGCTTGCCACACAATCTATTTGGTGTTCTGTATGATTATTATACCTTTATAGGCATCTCCTTCTTTAGGTTAGAAAAATTTTTCTTCAAAAGATTTTCTGGGCCTTTGAGCTGATATTCTTTTCCTTCCTCTGTTCCTATTACTGATAGGTTTGCTCTTTTCATAGTGCCAAGATTTCATGGATTTCTTGTTTCAGGGATTTTTTTAGACAAAAATTTTCTTTGACTGATGTATCCATTTCTTCTATAGTACCATCAATGCTTGAAAATCTCTCAACTGTCTTTTGTCTTCTATGGGAGAAACTTGCCTTTGTAGTTCCTGTGAGCATTCCTAAATTTCCATCTCCAGGATTCCCTCTGTTTGTGTTTTCTTTACTGCTTCTGTTTCATTTTCAGGTCTTGAACAGTTTTGTTTGTTTCCATCAACTGTTTTTTTGTTTTTGTTTTTGTTTTTTGCTTTTTTGAGGGTTTATTCACGTCCTCTAATTGTTTGTTTTCTCCTGGATTTCTTTAAGGGATTTCTTTATTTCCTCTAAAGATACCTATTATCTTCAGATAGTTGATTTTAAGGTCTTTTTCTTTGCTTTAGCTATGCTGGAATATTCAGGTCCTGCTGTAGTGGCATAGTTCGACTCTGGTTGAGGTGTATTGCCCTGGCTGATATTGATGGTGTTCTTTATTATTATTATTATTATTATCATTCTTCTTATTTTTATTCTCCTTCTTCTTCTTCTTCTTCTTCTTCTTCTTCTTATTATTATTATTATTATTATTATGTGTTTTAATTTTATACATCAGTCATGGGTTCCCCTGTCCTCCCCCCTCCTGCCCCCACCCCCACCTTCCCCCCAGCCCCTTCCCTCCATTGCCATGTCCTCCAGGGCCAAGACTCCCCTGGGGATTCATTTAAACCTGGATTCAGTACAGGCAGATCCCGTGCCCTCCTTCCAGGCTGAGCATGTGTCCCTGTGTAAGCCCAAGGTTCCAAACAGCCAGCTCATACACCCAGGACAGGTCCAGGTCCCACAGCCTGGGAGCCTCCCAAACAGATCAAGCTATTTAATTGTTTCACTTATCCAGAGGGCCTGATCCAGCAGGGGGCTCCACAGCCATTGGTTCATAATTCATGTGCTTCCATTCAATTGGCTATTTGCCCCTGCACTTTTTGCAATCTTGGATTCAACAATTCACACTCTTGCAGACCCTCCTCTTTCTCGACAATTGGACACCTGGAGCTCCACCTGGGGCCTGGCTGAGGATCTCTGCATCCATTTCCATCAGTTATTGGATGAGAGTTCCAAGACGACTGTTAGGGTGTTTAGTCATCTGATCACTAGACTAGGTCAGATCAGGCCCTCCCTCGACCACTGCCAGCAGTCTACAGAGGATATATCATTGTGGATTTCTGGGGACCTCTCGAGCACTCTGCCGATTTCTGTTCTCATGTGGTCTTCATTTATCATGGTCTGTTATTCCTCGTTCTCCCTTTCTGTTCTTGATCCAGCTGGGATCTCCTGCTCCCCTAAGCTATCTTTCCTTCAAATCTTGCCCTTCATTACTCCCACTGTCATCTAGGTTGTTCATGTAGATTTCATCCATTTCTCTGTCATTGGGTGATCCCTAGGTCTTTCCTAGGGTCCCGTTTTCTAGGTAGCCTCCCTGGAGTTGTATAGCAGTCTAGTCATCTTTGTTTTACATCTAGTATTGATGGTGTTCTTATACTTCATTTAGGCATCTGACTTTGGGAAGATTATAAGACTAGGTGGTGATTTCTGAGTCTGTATTTGGTGAGTGGGTATTTTGTTTCTTGGTTTCTGTTTTCCATTTAATATGTTGTCTATGTGTTGCCTGTTTGACTTTCCTGCTTTGCTGGTGTGTTCACGTGGAATGCTGGGAAAATCCAACAACATGACCTTTCAATTCTTAACTTCTATACCCAAAGGAAAGGTTATTGGTGGAATTATTAAGGCCACTCCACGTAGTTAAAAGGGAAGTTTATTTTGTGGGGTAACTTACAAATGAAGGGGTAGGTCGTAGAGTCTGGCAAGGTAGAGGGTAGTCCGCTGGCGGCGTTCTCTGGAGAACTCTGCTCGGTCCACCTCTCGCGTCCGGCGTCCCGGAACCAAGAGAGCGAGTTCTTCCCGATCCTTCGTCTTCTGCTTCCTCCTCTGCCCCGCCTTGTGGGTGTGACCATTACCGAAGCCTCAGTGGGGGTTGGAACTTCCAGGCCAATGCTGGGATGCCTATCCACTACATCTCCCCCTTTTGTCTAAATAAGAAAGTTCTAACCTAATACAAGACTATATACAAAGAGATGGTTATCAAATATTGTCCAGGAGTAATGAGGGATAATGACCTAGATAAGTTGGAATTACAATAAGTACAAACAATATCAAGCAAAAAACACATAGTAAAATCCAGGGAAGTCTAGGGCATGGATAGGTGGCGTGTTACAAAGATCATTCCAAAAGGTGTCCTATCCTAAAGAACCTGAGTCTAATACCTAATATATCCTATCTAAGATATTATATATGTATATATACTAAGTTGTAACTATAACTGCTAATCTCCAACCTCATCAAAGACCTGAGAAGGAATATAATAATATCTGAGAAATGAGAGAAGGACGCAAGCAACTTTCGGGAGTCTTGCAAGAGTAGACAGAGACAGCTAGCAGCCTGGACAGTCACCTAATGTTTCTCAGTATCGTTGGTGCATTCAAATTGGCTACAGGCCTAGAGTATCTGACAGACCATTTTCAGAAGCAGGAATTCTGAAAGACCATCTTACCCTGTCTTGGCAAAGTATAGTGGTCGCTTTCCTTGTGTCCCACTTGTCCAGAAAGGACAGCATTTGTACTGTCAGCAGTTGAGGCGAGGGCAGTTCTTTGCCCAGTAGGCCATTTTGTGCCAAGAAGACAAACTTCCAAATGGAAATGTCTTAGAAGCCCAACATTCTCTCGGGATCAAATTGGTGCTGCCAGGAGCAGTTATGTCTCATGTCAACAGAATTCTAAGTTATTTAAATGCCATGTTCTCTAGGTCCATGAAGTGTTTGAAGATTACCTGTCCATCTGACCTATGTATTTATAAATCTGGATAACCTAACTAACATAATTATAGAGATGACAAGCATAGGTGACAATAACTATGTAAGTCTTATCTACCTAAACAACCTAAGGACTAAGCTTCCTATAAATAAGGCAAACAGTCTGTGAGCAGATGTACAGTAAAAGGACAATGACTTTAAATTGTGACAATACACAAAATAACTTTAACAGAGGTAGGAATGTATAGTGCAATATGCAATATGATAATAATCCTAAATATATATCAGTATACAGAATATCTTAAACAGAAGTAGAACATACATACAGTATGACAGATATAAATTCACATTTGTATCAATATACAAATATTTCACATGAGAGTAAAAATATGTGTACAATATAACAAACATAGTTCTGTATTTGTATCAATATACAAATTATCTTAAATAGGAATGTAAAAAGTTTATAATTTTATCAACATATAAGAATTCATAACAGTGCAAAGGCTGCTATATTACTAAATTTGTATAAAAGGGAAGTTTATTTTGTGGGGTAACTTACAAATGAAGGGGTAGGTCGTAGAGTCTGGCAAGGTAGAGGGTAGTCCGGCGGCGGCGTTCTCTGGAGAACTCTGCTCGGTCCACCTCTCGCGTCCGGCGTCCCGGAACCAAGAGAGCGAGTTCTTCCCGATCCTTCGTCTTCTGCTTCCTCCTCTGCCCCGCCTTGTGGGTGTGACCATTACCGAAGCCTCAGTGGGGGTTGGAACTTCCAGGCCAATGCTGGGATGCCTATCCACTACAAAAGGTCGCCCACTTTCGTAAAAGTAATACTAGTACAGCTAAAAATCACACTTTGACCCTCACACACTTCACTGTGTATGATCTTTTTAATATGTACTTGGATTCAGTTTGCAAGTATTTTATTGAGTATTTTTGCATCTATGTTCATAAAGGAAATTAGTCTGAAATTGTCTTTCTTTGTTCAGTCTTTATGTGGTTTGTGTATCAAGGCACCTGTGGCCTCATAAAATGAATCAGGCAACATTACTTCTGTTTCTATTTTGTGGAGTAACTTGAGGAGTATTGGTGTTAACTCTTCTTTGAAAATCTAGTAGAATTCTGTACTAAAACCATCTGACCCTGGTCTTTTTTTGGTTGGGAGACTTTTAATCTCTGCTTCTATTTGACTAGGGGATATAGGTCTAATTTAAATTGTTTATCTGATATTTATTTAACTACGTTAAATGGTACCTATTAAGAAAATTATTCAGTTCTTTTAGAGTTCCCAATTTGCTGAAGTACAGGTTTTTAAATTATATCCTTACGATTCTCTGGTGTTCCTCAGTGTCTCTTACTATGCCCCCTTTTCATTTCTGATCTTATTAATTTGGATATTCTCTCTTCTTCTTTAGTTAATTTGGAAAAGAGTTTGTCTATTTTGTTGATTTTCTTAAGGAGCATACTTTTTGTTTTATGGGTTCTTTGTATTGTTCTCTTTCTTTCTATTGATTTCAGCCCTGAGTTTGATTATTTCTTACACTTTATCCCTCTTATTTATTTTTGTTCTAGAGCTTTCAGGTATGCTGTTAAGTTGCTAGTATGAGATCTTTCCAATTTCTTTTATGTAGGCACTTGGTGCTATGAACTTTCCTCTCAGCACCACTTTTATTGTGTTCCATAAATTCTGGTATGTTGTGTGTTAATTTTCATTGAATTGTAGAAAGCCTTTAATTTCCTTTTTTAAACAATTTTTTCAATTAATAGAAAGTTGTTCAGTTTTCATGAGTTTGTAAGTGTTTTTGTTGGTTGGTTGGTTTGTTTCTGTTGTTATTGCTATTCAGTTTTAATCATGGTGGTCTGATAGGATGCAGGGAGTTATTTCAATTTTCTTGTAACTATTAATTCTTGCTTTGTGACTGAATATGTGGTCAGTTTTAGAGAAAGTTCCATGGAGTGTGAGAAGAAGGTATATTCCTTTGTGTTTAGATGCAATGTCCTGTAAATATCTGTTAGGTTCATTTGATTTATAATGACAGTTAGCTCCAACATTTCTCTGGTTAATTTTAGTATAGATGGCCTGTCCATTGGTAAGAGTGGGGTATTGAAGTTCAAGTACCCTGCATATCAGAGATGCAGGGGTGGTTCAACATGTCCATATAAATAAACTGACAGAAAAATACCCACATGATCATCTCATTAGATGCCAAAAAATTAAAAAGCCCTTGATACAATCCAACACCTATTCATGATGAAGGTACCAGTGAGATTAGGGATACAAAAAATATACTTCGACATAATAAAGGCAATTTATAACAAGCCTATAACCAACAACAAATTACATAGAAAGAAATTCAAGGAAATTTCACTAAAATCAGGAAAAAGACAAGACTGTCTACTCTCTTCATATCTATTAAATATAGTACTTGAAGTTTTAACCAGAGCAATAAGACAACTGAAGGATATTGAGGGGACACAAATTAGAAAGGAAGAATTCAAATTATCACTATTTGTAGATGATATGATAGTATAGATAAGCAACTCTTACAATAACATTAGCCAAATCCTACAGCTGATAAACACACTCAGAAAAATAGTTGGATATAAGATTAACTTAAAAAAAAATCAGTAGTCCTCCCATAAACAGATGGACTAACAAGGAAGTCAGAATAACAACATACTTCACAATAGCCACAAACAGTATAAAATATTTTGAGTAAGTCTAACTAAGCAAATAAAAGACTTCTATGCTTAAAAACTTCAAGTCTTTAAAGAAAGAAATTGAATAAGATATCAGAAAATGGAAAGATCTCTCATGCTCATGGATTGGTATGATTACCAGAGTAAAAATGGCCATCTTAACAAAAGCTTTCTACAGAGTTAATGCAAACCTCATCAAGTTCCAACACAATTCTTCACAGATATTGAAAGGACAGTTCTCAATTTCATGTGAAAAAAAAAAAAAAAAACCAAAAATCCCAAGATAGCTAAAACAAAGAACTGCTGTAGGTACCACAATCCCTGATTTCAAGTTGTTCTACAGAGCTATGATAATAAAAACGACATGATAAAGGCATAAAAACAGACATGTTGATTAATGGAATCAAAGACCCAGACATAAATTCACCAACCCACAGAAACTAGATTTTTGATAATGAAGCCAGAAATATAAACTGGAAAAAAGAAAGCATCTTCAACAAATGGTGCTTGTCAAACTGGATGTCTGCATATAGAAAAATGCAAATAGATTGATATTTCTCACCCTATGCAAAACTCAATTCCAAATGGATTAAAGACCACAACATAAAAACCAGATACACTGAACCTGATTAAATAGAAAGTATGGAATAGCCTAGCAAACATTGGCACAAGAGAACTTTCTGAACAGAATACCAATAGCACAGGCACTAAGATCAATGATAAATAAATAGGACCTCATGAAAATTGGAAACTTTTGTAAGGCAAAGGATACTGTCAATTGCACAAAGAGACCATCTACAAAATGAAAAGGATTTTTTTTTTTTTTACCAACTCCACATCCAATAGAGGTCTAATATTCAAAATTTATAAAAATTCAAGAAACGAGGCATAAAACCCAAATAATCCAATTTAAAAACCGGGTATAGACCTAAACAGAAATTTCTCAACAGAGAAATCATAATTGGCTGAGAAACACTTAAAGAAATGTTCTACATCATTGTCTTTCAGCGAAATACAAATTAAAACTACTTTGAAATTCCATTTTGCATCTGTCAGAGTAGCTAAGATCAGTAACACAACTGATAACTCATGGTGGCAAGAATGTGGAGCAAGGGGAACACTGTTTCATTGCTGGTGGGAGTGTAAACTTGTATAGCCACTATGGAAATCAATATGGTTCCCCAGAAAATTGGGAATCAAACCACCTCAAAACCCAGCTATACCACTCTTGGCCATATATACCCAAAGGACATCCCATCTTACCACAATCACATTTATTCAACTCTTCACTAAAGCTTTATCCATAACAGCTGGAAACTGGAAACAACCTAGAAGCCCCCAGCTGAAGAGTGGATAAAGAAAATGTGCTGTCCAAAGGAGTATTACTAAGCTGTTAAAAAAATGACATCATAAAATTTGCAGACAAATGAATGGACTTACTAAAAAATCATTCTGAGTGAGGTAACCCAGACCAAGAAAGACAAACACTATATGTATTCAACTTGACAATCAAACTACAATCCACAGACCCAGAGAGTATGAGTAAAGAGGGGCTCTAGGGAAGTATGGACCTCTCTGGAATGAGGAAATAGAATAAATTATGTGCATGTACTGGGTGAGGGGAATGGGGAAGGGTGTGAGAAGAATGGGGGAGGAGGAAATGCAGGGTAACACATCTGAAACTGGGGAACACTGGGAATGTATGGAATCCTAGTGCAGGGGAACACTCCTGGAATTTATGAAGGTGACCCTCATGAGAACCAGCCATCTTTTGCAACCAGGCAGGGCTTCCAGTGGTGGAAATGGGTTACATTCCTTTGAGTTGGTGGGTGAGAGGGTCCCTCAAAGATCCCTAAATAACCCAGGCTGATGCTAGGACAAAAGGTTACTCTCTGAAAACTGACAGTGGGACCCCATTGCCAAGGACAATACCCACACAGCTCACTGAACATAGAGAGGTCCAGCTAGTGAAGGCATGGATCCTTCACCCCTATGTTATAGTCTCTTCGGTGTGACAAGGTACTCTGTAAGGTATGGAAAGTGGAACGGGGACACTAACCCCTCCAAGAAAATCTCCACCTGCAATCTGTCCTGCTTTAAAGACATGCTGGGGCAGTTGTGGCACAGAACATGTGGGCCTGGCAAACCAATGTTTGGTTTAACCTGAGGCCCACATCGTGAAAGGGATCCCATGTCCTATACTGCCTAAATGGCCAGAAACCAGCAGCTGGAGAGCCCAGAGACCAGGGTAGAAACAAACATGGCTGGCAACAAACAAACAATGGAATGATTCCTAAAGATATTCTGCTATACTCGTAGGTCTGTGCCTTGTCTAGTAGTAATTAGAGAGGCTACTCTAGCATCAGATGGGAGCAAATGCAGAGACCCTCAGTCAGACATTATGTAGACAGGGAGTCTAAATTGGCGGTCTCCATCAGGCCTGCTCTCAAAGATCAAGGAACACTAGGAAGAGGGAGGGAAAAGATTGTAGGAGTCCGACGGGATGAAAGATTCCAGGAGAACATGGCCCTCCAAATCAGCTAAGCAGAGCTCACATGGGCTCTCAGAGATGAAGCAGCAAGCACAGGGCCTGTGTGGGTCTGTGCCAGGTCCTCTGTTTATATGTTTTGGCTGTTAGCTATTGGTGAAATTATTAAGGCCACTCCACATAGTTAAAAGGGAGGTTTATTTAGTGGCATAACTTACAAATGAAGGGATAGGTAGGTTGCAGGGCTAGGGAAAGGTATGACGCAGTCCGGCGGTGTTCTCTGGAGAACTCTGCTCGGCCTACCTCTAGCGTCCAGGGTCCTGGAACCAAGAGAGCCCAGGCATCTAGAACTCGGGTCTTCAACATCCTCTCTCAGCCCCGCCTGTAGGCATGACCATTCCCAAAGACTCAATGGGGGTTGAAACTTCCAGGCCAAAGCTAGAATGACTACCCACTACAGTTAGCTTGGTGTTTTTCTGGGACTCTTAACAGTGGGAGCAGGTCTTTCTTCGACTCTTTTGCCTTCTCTTGAGAATCTTTTCCTGCTAGGGGTTGCCTTGTCTAACCTTGATATGAGAGGGCTCTTGCCTCTTTTTACTGTATCCTATTTGGCCCTGTTTGGGTGTCTCTTGGAGGACTCTTGTTTTCTGAAGAGGAGACAGAGAGGGAGTGATCTGAGGGAGAGAAGATGTGGAGGGAGCTGACAGGAGTTGAGCAAGTGGAAACTGTGATCAGGATGATTTGTATCAGAGAAGGATCTATTTTCAATAAAAATAAAATATGGACCAGTAAACTAACTCCGTATGTGCAAATCCCAACACAGAAATTAAAACATGAAAAACCAAGACAACATATCACCTCGCCAAAATACAAACACCATGGAAATGGCCCCAATGAAAATGACATGGAAAAAATTTCAGACACAGAGTTCAAAAGATCAAGTATAATGTTGTTTAAGTAATTCAAAGACAAAGATATTAATGGCATAAGTAAAGCTAACATAGAGTTAGAATGCCAAAGAAAACTCTATGTTATTATTTCAAACAGAAAAAATACTGGAAATGACATTCTAGTTAAAAATTTAAAATACCAAATACAGAAAAGCTGCAAGGGAGGAAGTTCAAGTCATTTATAAAGGCAGGCCCATCAGAACAGCACCTGATTATTTGACAGAAAACTTGAAAGCCATAAAACCCTGGAAAGGCATATTCCAAATTCTCAAACATTATAGTGGTTAACCCAGACTATTATACATTAAAGTTGTGGGGGAAATAAAAACTTTTCCTCATGTGACAACTAAGCCAGCTTTCTAGAAGAATTCTTTAGTCTGAAGAGGAGGATAAACACTTGCAAGATGTCATAGGGGATAAACAATGCAAAGACAGACAGATAATCAGAGAGTCCTGAGGAAACATTACAAATGAATACTTTCCTTGGTTGCATTGAATTTCAACATTTTTGTTCAAAACGATTACTTCTACTTTTGTCTCGTGAGAATGTTTTCCTGTTATTTTTCATGAGCTGATATTTATTGTTGGAATGCTTACATGTCGTTTTGAATACTATATGCTGAGCTGAGGTCTGACTTTTTTGTCTCCTCTTTTGGTTTTGGATTCCCTGTCCTGTCCTTTAAAGAGTCTGTACCTTGCAGCTCTGTGGCTGTCATACAGTGCTCTTGGTACTGATGATGTATAGAGTGTGGGAGAGCTGATATGGCTAAGGAAACTGTGGAGTCATTCTGCATATGGCAATGGGCTTAACAGTCTCGCCTGCCTAGCAGAGCATTTGTACATCATTGGAGAAAACACTGAAAATGCAACTTTTATTTTCTACCTTTTCTTTAATCTTCTGGGCCCTTCCTTTCCTCCTTCCCTCTCTCCCTCCCTCCCTCCCTCTCTCCTTTCCTGTCTCCTCTTCTCCATCCTTTCCTTCTTCTCTTCTTTGCTTCATTGACACAGATCTCACTCTACAGATCAAGCAACACTTGCTGCCTTACATTCTCAATCTTCCTATTTCTACTCAGGCAGACATTACAGGTATGTGCCATCATATCTCACTAATTTTTCTCAATGTGTTACAATTCATTTCACATGCTATTTGGATACGTGCTAGTTACTTCGCTACTGATGTGATGTACCACCATGATGGAAGGAAAAAAAAGAGTTTATTTTGGTTTACGGTGTCACAGGGATGTGTTCATTTTGATGAGAAAGCACAGTCCCAAGTTGCAGGAGCAGGAAGCTAGAAATTCACATTTTCAACCCTGAGCACAAAGCAGAGAGAGTGAACCAGAAGTGGCAAGAGGTTTCCAACCTCAAACTCTACCCCTAGTGATGTGTTTCCTTCAGCAAAACTCCACCACTTAAACCTCTGCAAACAGCCCCACCAACTGGGGACCAAGATTTCAAATGTCTGAGATGTTGGAGATGGGGGGGCATTCTCACAGAAACCACTGCAGAGTAGAAGGATGTATCTGCAGATGGAGCAGGGTAAAAATGCACATCTTGTTTTCTTTCCTGCATTTACTCTTCTGAGCCTACATGTTATCAATACCTTCCACATTTTTATTCACTTGTCTTTATGGACTCATTCCTCACCACTTCCTCATGAAAGATAAACCCACGCTGACATGAGAAGTGCAGATACTCCTTGACTTATGAGGTAGGTCGTTTTCCTACCATATGTGAAGCCCTGGATTCAATCCTAGCACTGAAATGCTGCAGCCTACCTTTCCCCATTAGATCATGAGTAAAGTCGGATATATTAATTAGAACAAAGAGGACCTCGAATGAATTCTATATCTTACCTCAGCTTAGCAGCTGGTTCTTATTCAGCATCTGTCAAGTTCTTACCAATTCCAAGAGGCATCTCTAATTCACTTTACACTTTCACAAAAGAACAAGAAGCTAGACAACACAGGGCTAATTGGAGAGAGATAAAAACAGATGTAAAACACCAAACAGTGAATGCATTCATACTTCAAATGTAGTTTCTCTACTTTACATGGTAAAATGGCACCTGGTAGACTGCTTCTGCCTCCATGGTAGGAAGGCTCTCACTTTGGCCGTGGCCTTGTGTTCTTTTCATGTGAATATATCCTAGTGTAAGTTAACGCATTCACAAAATAATGCATATTCCCAAACATTCGCATCTTACACTTATTTCCTCAAAAGGGGGCTAACAAGGAAGGAATTCGACACTGTTAGAGGCAGCAAGAATCATGGGCATGGAGAGCTTCCATGGAGTAGCTTTTCCCAGATGCTCACTACAACTCTCCTTAGATACCAAGTAAGTTTTCAGTGCCCAGGAGCAGGGACTCTCCATACAACACAACTCACTGCACATTGGCATTCGGGGCACATCTTATACTACTCTGGGAAAGGAAGACCACCATTCTCTGTTGTGAAACATAAGGGCAGAGTCTGACTTCCAGCAAGTGTCAGATTTCTATACTTCACAAGGCAGACTTCTGGCTTACCCAAAGGTATCCTTGAGACAAACTGGACAGACACTTATAGGAGCTGGACACACACACACAAAACAGCTTATTTCAACACAGAGGAAATGTCTGAGTATTGACAACTAAATATTTAGAGAGGATTTTTTTAAAGTCAGAAATATAGAGTGTTTCCATCAGGTTTCTATTGTTGTGATAAAATACTGACAAAAAGCTACTTAGGGAGGAAAAGGGTTACTTTCTGTTACAGCTTGTGGTCCATTATCCAGGGAAGTCAGGGCAGGAACCCAAGGCAGAAACCTGGAGTGAGGGAGATGATGTAGAGTCCGTGGAGTAGGGCTGCTGACTGACTTATTACTCCTGCCTTGCTCAGCCTGCTTTCTTACAAGACCCAGGACCACTAGCCCGGAGGTGACATTGCCTTCTGTGAGCTGTGCCCTCCCATATCAAACATTAATCAAGAAAATGCACCACAGTCTTGCCCACAAGGACAATCTGGTGGGACCATTTTCTCAACTGAGGGTCTCTCTTCCAAAATGACACTAGCCCATGTGAAGTTGACATAAAACTAGCCAACACATAGATTCTAAGGACCATGTAGGAGTACGCTGGCTGAAAGCTGCAAGCTTCTGAGGCTTCAATGTGCCACATAGATAACCACCCATGCTGATTCGACTGTGATGATGGTTATGCACATATCAGATCATCACTCTACATCTAATTATAGATGTCACTTAGATATTTTTATTTATTTTTAACATTTTTTATAAATAAGGAAAGGTGCTTTGCCTTTTATAAATAAGGGAATATATGTCTCTGCACTCTGTTTGCCTGGTGACAATGGGTGCCCCCTGGAGTTATATATGGTTGTGAGTGACCATGTGGGTTCTGGGAATTAAACCTGGGATCTCTGGAAGTGCAGCTGGTACTCTTGAGCACTGAGCCATTTCTTAGGCTCCATTTAGATGCTTATAAATAAAATAAGTAGGGAAAAAGAGAGTTGTGACCTTCCATATTAATAATCTGATTTTCATCTCTTCTTTGGCAGAATGGCATCATTTTCAGAAGAGAAATAAGTTCATAAGAAATGTTTTTCCATATGGCATAATGACACAGGGGCCTTCAAAGTTCTGGTCATTTGAGTGATAACCAGAAAATGATTTTGATTCTGTTCCTCCAAAGAACCCAGAATGTGTCTATGACAATTAATAACTTCATATGGACAATTATGAACACACAGGGTGAGCATCTCAGCTCATCCTCAACTTACCTTTACTCCAGTGGCAAATCCTTTCTGAAATGTTCATCTCAGAGATTGGAATTCATTTACACTGGGAGAAGTTCCTTGACACTCCTTTTGTGAAAAGCACTTTGACTGTTAAATCATGCCCATTTACCTGTGCATACACTTTTTCTGGACCCATTTCTTAGTAGGTGTAGTATTTCCTTCCTGTTTCCAACAGCACACTAGCACAGACTCAGAGATTATTATTTTTAAAGGAGGTATATTTAGGGTCATGGTTATGGAGAAATAATGCGGAGGGGTTGCATGTGATGACAACAGCCTTCCTTCTGGCAGGTCCTGGGGTGGAGGGCAGGGATCATAAGCATAAGGTGAGGAGCATCTTTATGAGGGTGACTATTCCCTTCTGAGTTCTCTCCATTCTTCCTACTGAGCCACCTGGATTCAAGCATGGTCACTCAGTTCCAATGAATTTTTGTAATCCTAGGTGCCTGCCAATGGTTCCACCTTCAAATACCATATCAGGTCAAATTTCCCTTGTAATGCCTCACACTGGGGTTAAATGCTAATACATGAAGGCTTGAGTGGCACTCAAATTGCAGCCATGGGTATGTTCTCCTTGTTTCAAAACAACTTTTGAACAGTCAGCCTGAGGATGACAAGAGACACTCGGCACTTGTGTAAGACTGTGTGTCCTTCTCCTAGCACAAGAAACCTTCTGAATCTGTCCTTTATACATACTCTGGGCCTCTGATTGTTGTTGATTTATTTTCCCCTTACCCAATGCCCTAGACACTGATCAGTTGGTCCTGGCTGTACCTCCCTAGCTCTGACACCTGCATTGGAACCTTGCTTACCTCTTGCACATTTGAAAGAGCCAAACCTACCTACACATACATTTTACAGAGGATGTGTATACCACAGATCTGTTTCTGCCTCCCTCCCCCAGTTTTAGATAGACATGGACTATGTGTTTCAGAATCCAGACACAACTATGGATGGAGAAATCCAGCTTTGAGATCTAGTGTTTGCTTCATCTACTATAAACAAATGCTGTAAACTGGGAGCTTCAGCAGATATGCATTTTTCTAGTTCTATAGGCTAGACACTCAGGATCTAGTGCTATATGGATAATGTCTTTGAGGACTCTGTCTTCTACTTTAAGAAGGACCCAACCCCCTTTATCATCACACTGACTTCATGTGTGTATCTGGTCCTAGTCTCCATTTCTAATAGGACACCAGTCACATTGGATTAGAGCTCACCATATGATCCCACTTAAACTTTATTATCCTTTTAAAGAGGTTATCTCTGAATATAGTCATATTGGGGTTTGGGATCCATGATTGACAAGGAGAAAAACAATTAAATCTATAACACTGCCAATAGTATTGTTGCCCAAATCAGCTACTGAGGCTAGCCAGCCTCAGACCAGTTCGGTGTACCTCAAGAGGCAGGTGGGTGTTGTTCCCACCATACCTGCTCTGACAAGGATTCTGGCCAAATAAATACAAATGTGGGTCCCTAGGATCCTAATAAAGAAATGTCTCTTTAGTGGGTTGCAGTAATGTTGAATGAGAGCGTGCCATAGTCTGCTTTGTCTTTAACATAATAACACAGTGTGTAGTTTATAAAGAGAAAGCTATTCCTTGCAGTTTTAGAGGTAGGAAAGAACAGAGTTGAGGGAGCAGATATGAAGCAGCATTACTCCATACGATGGCAGTGTGCTGAGGGGAAAGCTGGCCAGCTCAGGAGCCTCTTCCTCTTCTGTCACAGAAGCTTCACCTCATGACTTAATCTAACCATAATAACTTCTCAGTGGTTCCCCCTCCAAATACTATCAACATAGGAATTTGGGAGTTAGACTTCAGCATGTCATTTAGAGGAGACATTCACATCACCATGGGGTACAATGTTTTTAAAAGTTAAATATTTTAATTAAAACATATCTTCCTCCAACTCCCCCCATGCTCCACCTCAATCCCTCTCAAACTTCTGGCATATAGATATATATATATCCTGCTGAGCCCATCCAGTATTACTTGTACATGATAACATAATGATGGTTTCAGGGATTACTATACTACTTGGTACAGAATAACCTTTTAACTGCACCTCCACCAAACTGAATGTATAAGCAGTGTTCATTGAAACCATGAAAACTTTCTAAACTTCTGGTCTGCAAATAGACTTGGCCATGAGAGGAGAGAGATTCAGGGAGATCGAGAGAGGAGAACCAAGAAAGGAAGACAAAAGAAGACCAAGAGAGTGCTTGGCCCACAAAAGAAGAACAAGAGAATACATGGCCAAAATACCAGGGTCGTATAGGAAAGAGAAGCTGGGGGAAGGTAAGCCCATGAGCTGGCAGAGTTTAGTGCAGAGGACCAGATGAGAAGAGTTGAGAAGAGTCACAGGTACCAAATGAGCCTTGAGGACAGTATGCACTTTGGTATGCTTATAGTCACCACCAGTAGCCATTTGTCCCATTTCTTTTGGATGTGACACAGGAGAAAAGAGGAACCTTGAAGCAAGTATAAGGAAAAGCATGCCAAAAGCTTCATGTGAAACAGCAGTACTGCAGTCCTAATTGTGACCCTGAGCACGGCGCCACCCTCTCAACCAGAGCGTGAGTCCTGGCTGGACTAACTACATTGTGTGCTTCCCCCTGGCTGTCAGAGTACTGAGACAAAGCACTCCAAGAAATGTGTGTAGTTGGAGAGCTTCTCTCCAGGTCCCACCTTACATGTTCCTTGTCATGGCGGCGTCTTTCTACCCAGCCTTCCATTTCCCACAATTCTCCTCCTCCTTGCCCTGCCTACACTATCCTTCCTGCCTGGCTACTGGCCAATTAGCACTTTATTTATTTTAACCAATCAAAGCAACACATTTGACATATAGAACATCCCACAGCACAATGTGAATTCCCCAAGAATACCAGTCTGAAAAAAAGAGAAGGGCTGGAAGCCTTAGGCCGGCTAGAGGGGAACTTGTCCCCAAGGGGAAAAAAGTTACAGTTTTGTCAGACCACCTTGCAAAAGAAACTGTAACTGAGAAAATGACCACCTCTGGCCCTCCATTGAATACTAAAGTTCATATCAGGGTCATCTGAATAGAAAGACAAAGGTATTTTAAAGATTTATTAAGATTTATTTGATATAAAACTCTTCCACTGTGGCCACATTGAATGACTGTCCTTCTGCCTATCACTGTTTATCAGGATTATTCGCATGGAGTGGCTAGGCCTAGCATGTCAGGGTCCTGAAGATAGACCAGGAGTTGTCAAGGCTGTCAGGGTTCTGACTCTGATCCTATTAACTCTGGCAACACAAAAGCAGAGCCCAACAATGCTGTGTATCTACCTAGAAGTCAGGATGATTATTCATTTATAGAGTTTGAAATTTCTTATGTTCTCATGTAGCATGGAATGATTGTCAAAGGGATACCCACTGCTCAATAATTATGGGGCCAACAATGAATTTAGGCTCCTGTGTGCCACCTTGGGACCTCCTCTCTGGATAAGGCTCTTCAACAAGCAAGCCTGTCCCCCACACAGGGAGCAAGGCTTGCAGTGTTGATGACAGACCAGTACTTCCTGGTTTTGGTTGCTTGCCTCGACCTTACAGAGACATAGAATCTGTATCTCTGATGCTCTTCTCTTCACTATAGATGCCTTGGGTTAGCAGGAAATGCGTTCAATACAAATAATTCACAAATAATGGTTTCTTCAGAAATATTTTTATGGTTTGAAAATGTGTTGCATTGTGTTCTGAGTTTGAAGACCAGAAAAGCAAACATTTAACACCCATTCATGATTACTTCTGGGTGTTATCTCTGGGCCCCGAAAGAATTAATGACTGTGAAACTTTAAGAACACTTTTAATTCAAACTTTTTGTGGTGCCACAGAGTCAACTGTGATGCTAAGTAGTTGTTAGCTTGAATCTTGCTCCTAGTCAGATACCCACTTTGAAGAAGTCCAATTTGGAAAATGAATCACTCTTGTAGGCTGTCTGTGGCTGTCGCTTCATTTTTTTCCCTTCTTAAGAAGTCAAGGTTGAAGTAATTATCTGTTTCTCACTTTTCTCCACAGTCTTTTTCCATTTCTCCATGCTTTTGAGCAATCCTGCCCCCTCTTTATTTATTCCAGTGTTCTTCATGCCTTCATGAATCTGAAAATCCTTTGCAGGATGACTCATCAGTAGTGTTGTACAGAAGAAACTTTATTCTTCATTAACACAGGAAGTCCCTTCCTCTTTGTATTGGAAATCTATCTTTTAGTTAAAAATATTTATGTTTTCAAAAATACATATAGGGCAAGGAAATGTTAGGAAGTATAAGTGTATTTATTTCTATGATTATGGTGATGGTATCTTGAGTATTTGTATATGCCCAAACTCATCAAATCACATGCATTGACTACATGAAGTTTTTATATCAAATACATCTTAATAAATCTTTAAAATATGTTTGTCTTTCTATTTAGAAGATGTTTGTATTGGGAAATTCTCATCTAACATCTCTTGATAGATTCACTGGGAAGAAAAAAAATTAAGTTTTAAATAACATATTGAGTCAGATTTTTTTCTCCTTCTGTTCTTACCTGATGTAGTATTTCAAAAGTTTCAAACATTTCATTGTATTAGGTGAATTAATGATGTACTAACTCAGTTACTAGTTATTTCCCAGTGGTTTAAATGAAAATAGTAATTTAAAAAAAAATAATGGGAGCTTAAATCCTCTTGTGTTTTGTTAAGAAAAGTACTCATTTCAAGGATCTTGACAAAATAATCTACCATGTGAGATGAAGTATAGAAACATATTTTAAATAAGCATGACTCTTTCTGTAGATGAGATGCTGTGGAGTGAGGTGTCTCAAGATCTGAGTTAGAGCAATAGTGGTACACATGTCATGGGAGTAACCAGCCATTTTAAAGATGGGATTTAAGGCCCACTCTGTGAGATGGAACTTATGCCTCACACTGCTAAGGTGGCCGAAATTTTGAGGCTGGATAGGTCATGGGTCTAGGGAATCATAGAATACTACTTTTTCCTGAAGAAAAATGACTCCTAAGGATATATTGTGTTACTCATAGATCAAAGCTTTGCTTAGCCTTCATCAGAGAAGTTTCTTGTATCACTGGGTGGTAATTAACACAGAGACACACAAAGTGTGTGGAGAGTGAGAAACCTTGGAGCACTCAGTCCTAAACAGGATGTTTTTATTAAACTGCTCCAGTCAAGACTCAGGGACCTCTGCAGAAGAGAAGATGGAAAGATGGTAAGAGCAAGGGATAGTGGATGGCTCCAGTGAAACAACATCTTCTAGAAACAACCATAGGTGCACATAGAATTCACAGAAACTGTGACAGCACACATAAGACCTGCACAGATTCAAGATAGACAAAATCCTAATACAGAAAAGGACAAGTAGACACAAAGCCCTGCCCCTCACCCAGAAGTGATATGCAATTGATACCTGCCGGGAAAGGAAAAAATAATTTTCTCCAACAGAGTACCATTAGGTATATCAACCATACTCCAGGGAAGGCACCATGCCCAAGAGTAGCTGATTAACATAAAATGGAAATCAATAGATATAATGTTGTTACCATAAAAATGATGGTAGTACAAAAGTGTCCACATACTTAAAATAAAGAGCTTCTACCTAGGGCAACTGGTAGGGGTTTCTTAACCATCCACTAATTTACTAATCCCAGAGAAAGGCTATGAGGATCTTAACAAGTTAATAGTGTTATAACCAGCCTCGCAGAAACAAAAGATACACTTATGTCTCTCAATCTGCCCATCAGATCACTGAAACAGAGGTCTCCAAAGAAATGTAAATTTCCTCAGGGATCTTATATTAAGAGAAGGAAAAGATGTTGGTCAGAAAGGTAACTTATCTCCTGGAATGATTTACACATTTCTTTCTTTCTTTTCTTTTTTTTTTTTTTTTTTTTTTTTTTGAGACAGGGTTTCTCTGTGTAGCTTGGCGCCTTTTCCTGGAACTCACTTGGTAACCCAGGCTGGCTTCAAACTCACAGAGATGTGCCTGGCTCTGTCTCCCCAGTGTTGGGATTAAAGGCGTGCGCCACTACAGGCTGATGTCACACATTTCTAACAACTCATCGGGCCACTTTAGAAGATGAGACTGAAACCCAGCTAATGACAGATCAGTGGTGGGTGAGACCACACCTTGACTGAACTGCTGAGATGTGAATATCCTTGACCCTTCATTTGCTCCTTCATCCCACTTGAGGAGAGGAGGATGGACTTGCAGGGTTCACTGGATCTCCTTGTCCCTCTTCCCAGTACAGCCACATTGAATAAATTCCTTTGTCTCTTTTATGCTCTTAATTTGTCCTTTCTAATTGGCTTATTGAGTACTTGACAGGTTATTACCCCTGTGTCCAATAACAATGTTATTTCAACTTTGCGTGTGCTAGGAGTTGGCCCCACAAATGGCAGTGCCACTGACAATTGTTAATGACAGTCTAGGCTCAGTGCAAGCTGAACTCTAATAGAATAAACAGAAGAATTGCTGGTGGGAAGACAAAGGTCTAAAATCAGCATTCCTTAGAAACTTATTGAAGTAGGTTTCTGTTTTTCAGGAAGAGCCACTACCTCCCTTATTTGCCCCTACAGCTGACTACTTCTGGCAGTGAAGTATCTGACTCCCTATTAATATATACCCAGAACACATATCAAAGCCCTCATGCTAGCTCTCAGGCTATTCCAGTTTACAGACTCCCTTTCTCTGTAATCTGTCTTTTTAAAACTGGTAGTTTTCTATTCTCTCTGCCCCCTGAAGAGATAGCCATTACAGTTTTGAATTTCCACAAATAACCCTTTCTTTTTGCCCATGAAGTGGTCCAGTTCTGTGGTTTGACTGTGCCGTCACTAACCCTGGGAAAGATGAACACTTTTCTTTAGGTGTTTTTCAGCACTTCAATTATAGAATGCCCAGCTAGGGGGGTGATTACACTTACAAAACTTCCCACTTTCCCACTCTACAAGAGACAAATATTAAGTGGAGGCCATACTACAGATTTGGATCTTGATTTTGATCTTTGACCAGACTAGTCATATGTAGTATGTACTATCATGTCTCTTGAGATGCTGGGCAGCAGTGAACAGCCTGTGTAACACTGAGGAGAAACAATGTGTATCACAGTGAACTGTTGCTGAACCATGGTGTTCTGCAGTTTAGGTGACTAAAGTGCATACTCTTCTTATGATATTTTCCAGTTAGATTGAGCTCATTGGGAAACAGCTGTGTTGTAGTCAAAGGGATCTGCATTGTTCTAGTTGTCAGGAAAGTGCTAGAACAGTTCTAGAACTGTTAAGAGACTAGAGAGACAACCACCCAAGGGCATTGCCTGTAAAGGAGGGAGATCATAATATTGAAGTGGCTCACCCAGGGCTGGAGATATGGCTCAATAGTTAAGAGCACTGGCTGCACTTCCATGCTCATAACTATCTGTAACCCCCATTCTAGGGGACCTAATTCCCTCTTCTGGCTTCTGACAGCACCAATCATGAACTATACAACCCTGGGACTCAGTAGGAAATTCTAGGATCTTAGACTTAGTTCATGAGGAGATGCTATATATGTTAAAATTTTACAAGACAATGGAACCTCACCAATGCATGATGCATACTTCTGACATGCAGACTTCAAATCCCCATGTAACTTCCTAAAAATGAGATAACCATAGTGTTTGGCACTCCATCCTTTAGAGTCACTGCCAGATTATAAATTCACCATAAAGGAGCATGTACCTCAGGGGAGTTGGGATCAGCGCACCAAAACATGAAAGAAGGGGATGGAGTGACATACAGAAATCTGTTCTGACTGGTTTATTTTGTCAACTTGACACAAGCTATAGTCATCTAAGAACGGGAAATCTTAATTGAGAGGATATCTTCATAAAATTTGCCTGAAGGCAATTCTGTGAAGTATTGTCTTGATTAATAATTGATGTGGGAGTAACCAGCCCACTGTGAGAAGTGCCATCCATGGAATGTATAAGAAGGAAAAATGAATAAGTTAGGAGAAGAAAGCCAGTAAGCAGTGTTTCTCCATGGCCTCTGCTTCAGTTCCTCCAGATTCTGCCCTGAGTTTCTGCTCCTACTTTCCTCAGTAACAGAGTGTGACTGAGAGTCGTAAGATGAAATAAATAATTTCCTTCCCAAGTTGCTTTCGGTCATGGTGGTCTATGACTGCAATATAAACTTAACTGTGAAAAGACGTCATAACCACAGCAACTCTTATAAGGAAGCATTTAATTGGGGTGGCTCCCTTAGAGTTTTAGAGGTTTAACCCATTATCATCATGGTCCAGAGTATGGCAGCATGCAGACAGATGTGGTGCTGGGTAAATAGCTGAGAGTCCGACATCTTGCAGGCAACAGGAAGGTTACTGAGACACTGGGTGGTATGCTGAGCACAGGAAACCTTAAAGACCACCGCTACAGTGACACACTTCCTTCAACAAGGCCACACCCATTCCAACAAAATCGTATCTCCTAACATTGCCACTCCCTATGAGGTTATGTGAGCCAATTACATTCAAACTACCAGAGGCCCTTACTGCAACAAAATTGTTTTCTTTGATTTTGAACTCAAATTTAGAAAGGTGGAAGTAGAAACCATGAAGTTCAATGACATTTAAGATTCAAAATCTAAGACCACTGTATTAATACTAGCATTTCTCGGAGTTTTTTCAGGTGTCTATTCACCTTGGGCAACTCAGCTTTCAAGAACACAGGTGATTTTTATGTAAACTGAAACTTGAAAGCCCTGAAAGTCAAGTAGCTGACATGAGGCATGAAGAGGATGGTTACATTGTCTCCCAGCCACTGAGATTAAAACAATATAATAAACATATGTAGGACAGTGCAGTTGTCAGCTTCAATCACTATAGTGAAATACTAGAGACAGGTTACTTTTGAAGACAAAGATATCCATTTAGGTCATAGTTTGGAGATTTCAAGTCCAAATGGCAGAGTGCAGGCTCTGTGTCAAGAGTTGGCATTTCTGTTGGATGCATATAAACAAGGCTGGAGAATGAACTGGAGTAAGGGAGTGATTCCATCTTAAGTCAAAAGTAGAGAGGATGGATGGACCAATCTTGCTTTTTCTTTACAGCAACCTTCTTGCAAAAACAAATGATCAGGTTCTCTGAAAACTCCCTTTTCCTATTCACATAACACTCCTACTGTCTTAAGAACTTCACAAAGTTCAGGTTAAAGGTTCTACACCCCTCCCATGCCATCCTGAAGACCAAAATTCAAGTAATAATAGACTAATATGGGATACAAACTTTGTCAAATCATAACAGACAAAAATTCAAGGATATGAAAGCACAGCCCATTGATGGTTTCCATGGAGCCAGGAGAACTCAGACTCCTACTCTACTTGTAATAATCAGCACTGAGAAACTGTCAGTGAGTACTGTTCTAGTATCCCTTGCTCCTAGGATTTCCACGGACTCACATCTTTTCTGTCTGGCTGTTGTGGGCATCTGAAGGTATAATCTGGAAAGATGCAAAACTGATTACAAGCATTTAGATCTACTGACTCAAGCAGCAAGTTTAGTGGCAGTTATGTGGCGGGGTTCAGAATGTGAACTTATCACTCACAGTAAGAACTGCACAAGCAAAGTTGAGAGTTTCGCTTTCTGGGTCTGTCCTTCCTGCCCTGTGGATGAGCCTCACAAGAATCAGCATCATCAATGACTGTCTAGCAAGGAATCAATGTAGTAGGAACGGATTATACAGTTTTAATATCAGATGTCTGTGTTACTCAGCTTCATGTACCCTATTCCACCACCTTTACTATGTAGATGAGAGGCATGGCATGGACAGGCACTGTCTGAAAGACTTCATTCAGTAATTATGCCATTATGAGGATAGGATTCTATATTATTTTATGGGCTATTAGTTGATTCCATGTTACTTTTGTATTTCACTAAACAAAGATTTTAATAGTCCTTTATTTTGAACTGAGCTCCTACACTGAACCCAGTAGACCAGATCAGACCAGAATAGAACACATGTGCAAAGTGCCATTGATTAAAATTTTCCCTAAAAATGGAACATTCATAACCATCAATTAATGAAAGCCTGG
Source organism: Onychomys torridus (assembly GCF_903995425.1). Classification (NCBI taxonomy): domain Eukaryota; kingdom Metazoa; phylum Chordata; class Mammalia; order Rodentia; family Cricetidae; genus Onychomys; species Onychomys torridus. The sequence goes on from NC_050443.1 coordinate 41,436,459, forward strand.
TTTACCTGGCTATTAACTTTGTAAACAAAATGCTTTTAAAGCAATCAGTCTTTTTCCCCTAATTTCTCTTTTCTTTAGACACAAAGTTAGTCTCCAGTCTTCAGCTCATCAGAACGATTCCAAGACTTCAAAGAAAATGAACTAGGCCTTTAAAGTTGGTATAATTTTGACCTTTGATTCTAAGTCCCAAGTGGAAATTGAAAAAAATTTCCCTGTGTCTCCACTTGGAGGAAACATGATAACTTGTAGAAGCTCTGGAATTATCAAATGGCTTCTGCGCTTTTCACTTTTTGTTAGTGCCCAAGGACACTGAAGTTCAGAAAGATCAATTAACTTGTCCAAGTTCATCTAGGCTGCAGCTGAGTTAGAATTCAGAACTATGTGGGCTCCAAAGCCTACATCCTTCCTTAAGTATGTGATCTCAGTAACCAGTTGAATATTATTTCAACTTGTATCAAAATGGTAACCCAAATACTAATAAGAGAGTTCCAGATAAGATGATAGATTGGAAGCTACATCTGAACAACTAATGAATAGTGACAGCTAAGTGAATTAGGATAGGAGCTGCTGTATCACTGGGCCAATCTTCCCTCTGACTCAGTGACGCATTGATCAGCTTTTACTTCATACATCAGCAGGCTCTTTTCATGAATGGATTCAGCACATGCCACTGTTGTAATTCTTGTTGCAGTTGCAGTGACCACAGCGGCCATAGCCATATCTGCCAGTGCGCAACCTGTGACAACCACAAATGATGGACCCTATGACCTGCTACCACTGTAAGCCACTCTAGCTGCCTGCTGCCACAGGCCTGTAGCCACATCAGCCATCTTGCAGATCAGCATTGTTACCTGCCTGTGGGCTACACAAGGGTGCAGCACCAAGAATTTTAAAGACAAATGGATTTGCAAGTTATTCTATTCAATGATGTAACCCAGATTCAGAAAGACAAATATCCTATGTTCTCTCTCAGGTGTAGATCTACTCCCCTATGTGTTTGGTTCATGGAACTATAACAGGGATCGTGAGAGGAGGAGAGAGGTGTTGAAGGAGGGGAAGGACAATAGAATACATGAGACATGAGTGGAAAGAAACTTACAGGGTGATGGGTACAAGGCAGACAGTAGGGTAAGAGAAGTGGGAGAAGGTCAACAAAAATGTGTTTGAACATTCTGTAATGAAACCTGATATTTTTAGATACTGATTTAAAAAGTACAATATTTTTAAAATACTCAAGAGAAATAGAGACTCTCCAGGGAGAAAGAATAAGTTAAAGGGAGGAAGTTAAAGACAAATAAGAGGAATGTAAACCCACGAAATAATAAATAATAAGTCTCATTAGTGTTGAGACAGGACTAGCTGCCACTGAACTAGGCTTCCTGTTGTAAGAAAAAATCCTTCATCTACAAATATCATGTTCATGATGATTAATACTGATTGTCAACTTTACAGGAAATGTAGTGAGTCAGAAGAAACCAGGTACATGCATGCTGCTTCAGATTAGGTTAGCCTCCTGACATACATGTGAGGAATTACCTTCAGCCTGTTGAGGTATGACTAATGACTGTAATGGACAGTGGCATCATTAACTGGATCTGGGTCTAGAGCTGCAAAAGAAAGTAGAGTGCAGGCAATCACTGAACTTTCCTTGCAGACCCCAGACACAGTGTGACCAGCCATCTCAATGATTTCCCTACCATGATGAACTGCGCTCTGCATGTATGAGTCAAAGTGAATCTTGATCCTGTCTCACTTTAATTTTTTGTCAAGATATTCTATCAGAGTAAAAACAAATACTTGATACATAAAATTAGCACCAGGAGTCAGTTTGTTGCCATGATAAATTTGGCCATGTGGCTTTTAGACAATTAGCTTGAAAGAGGAGTATGGAAGAATTTGTAACTTCCCATGTGAAAAGCTCTGGAATACTACAAGAAGAGATTAATAGGTCATTCTTATGGAAGCTTGAAAGACAAGAATGCTGAGACAAACTTATACAGTGGATACTTAGCTTGTGAGGTTTCCAGGGGTAAGAAAGAATTTCCAGAGCCAGGCTAGAGACCATTCATTTTATATTCTGGAAAAGAATTGAGCTGCTTTATGCCCTTGTCCTCAGAACTTGAGCAAAGCTGAAGACACAAGTAGTAAACTAATTTGATTCACAGAGGAAATATCAAGATGGAACATCCAGGATATGACATGGTTACTGCATCATGCTTGCTTTTAGATCTAGCATGAGGTAGAAGGAAAAGATTTTTTAAATGTAAAGTTTTGCCAAAAAAAAATGTGCAACCAAGGCTAAAAGGTTTACGTGATGATAGTGCAAATGAAAGAGTATCTACAATTATGAAGCGAAACCTTATTATCTTCAATAAGATAATAAAAAGATGCTCTGAAGGCAACACTCCAACTAGCAAAGGCTAGTGAAAATACATTTTTATGAAAATACAAACTCATTTGAAAGGAGAGAGCCTTCACTGAGACAGAGAGACTGCCACATAAGCTGTCCCTGCTCCTTCATAGCAGCTGCCTAGAGAACACAGATGCTGATGCAGCTGTCATTCAAGATGGTGGCCAAATTCCATCCTGAACTGGCATCAGAATTTGGCAACATTGTCCAAGTGGTACTGGTTTTGTGGGCATAAAACAGACAATATAGAGGGGTCAGGGATTCTTGTACCATTGTTCCAGAGAGCTTCAAAGGCCATGCCGTGTAGCTGAGTTAGAGTCACCAAAAGGAGACCCTAGGAAGCAACCATATGAAGTTTATGGTAAAACCCAAGTTGCAATGGCAACCCGAAGATGTTGAAATTATAAGGACCATGGTATATCTGTCAAGAAAAAGTTCAGGAATGGAATGGAGATGGACTAAGTGAGAGGTTTTGTATGCCACAAGTAGTTGCACTGGAGGAGTGGGGTTACCCAAGCTACATGGAGCTCAAATATTCTATCACAGTCCAGATGCCAGATTAAGAGCTTCAAGATTTGGTGTTTTCTCTGTTGGGTTTGGTCTTTGTTTGGTCTGATAACTCTCTGCTGTACTCTTACTCTCCCCTTTTGGAACAGAAATGTTTTCTTCTGTGCCATTTCATGTTGGAAGTGTGGAACTGGATTTTATGTTCTAGGAGTTCACTGTTAAGAGCTTGCATTGAGTCTCAGGTGAGATTTGGTCTTAGAAGTTTAAACAGTGTTTGAGTTGTTAAAGACATAGGGACTTCTGAAATTTGAGAGGATATATTTTTCTATTATAATATGGCCACAATATTATAGAGACAAATGATGAAAAGCTGTAGATTAAAAGTGATGTGTTTGGCTATCACATTGACAAATGATAGACTTTTGATGCTTAGTATTGATTGTCAACTTGACAGGATCTGGAATCACTTATGAGACAAGCCTCCAGGCATGCCTGTGAGGGGTGATTTAGATTATGTTAGCTCTGGGCATGTCTGTGAGATTTTTATTTCAGTTAAGATCATTGAGGTTGCCACTACCACCCCAACTAGTCCCCAGCCCTGCTGGCCTCTGACTCCAACCCCAGTGGACTTCTGCCACTGAGGCCCAGACCACACCAGCCAGAACTGATGATTGACCTGTCTGCTGAAGAACTGAACTCCTCCTTGGAAGTCTGTCATTGGCACCCTCCCCCAGATCCATGCTGTGGTGATATATTGTGTCCCCCAATATGTTGTGTGCTCTAGTAAAACTTATCTGGGGTCAGAGAACAGAACAGCCACTAGATTAGATATAGAGGCCAGACAGTAGTGGCACACACCCTTAATCTTAGCATTCTGGAGGCAGAGATCCATCTAGATCTTATGAGTTCAAGGCCACACTGGAAACAGAGCCAGGCATAGTGGCACACACCTTTAATCTTAGCACTTGAGATCTCATGTCTTTGCCTGGGAAAGACACACGCCTTTAATCCCATGAAGTAATGGCAAGAAGCAGAAAGGTATAAGGCATGAGGACCAGGACCTAGAGGCTTTTAAGGTTTCAGGCTTTTTTAGCAGTAGTTCAGCTGAGATCTATTCCAGTGAGGACTCAGAGGCTTTCAGTCTGAGGAAACAAGATCAACTGAGGAGTTGACAAGGTGAGGTGGGCTGTGGCTTGTTCTATCTCTCTGATCTTTCAGAATTTACCCCAATATCTGACTCCAGGTTTTTTTTTTATTTTAATTAATAAGACTGTTTAATTCATCTTACACCATGCCATCCCAACCCATCCCTGGTCCCTCTGCTGGGCTCTTTGACAAACCTCAGAAGACTTCTGCCAAGCAGGCACAGGCTACATAAGCCAGAAAGAGTGAGTGACCTTGCTGCCAGTGAAACTGTATCCCTCCCTGAATTCTATGCCCTGTGACACTTCCATAGGGCCATGCCATCCCAGCTTGTCCCTAGCTTCACTGCTGTTGGGCCCTGTCCCAAACCAAAGAGGACTTCTGCCACTGAGGTGCAGACCACTACAGACAGAACAGGTAAATGACCTTTCTGTCCTGTGGCCCACTCTCTTCCATCTTGAACCAGCACCGCCAACTCTGGAGGAATCCTATTGTTCTGATGCAGTCCACACCAGTGGACAAGTGAGTGAGTGACCTTCTTGCCGGCTGGACTGCTGCCACTCCCTGGGTTCTGCTCCCCCAAGACCCACACAGCTGCTCAGCTCCTCCTAGCTCATCATTCTTCCCATGACCAGCTCTTCCCCAGAACTCTGGCAGACTCCATAGGCCCAGATGCAGACCACACCAGTTGGAAGAGCAGATGTCTTAGGTCCAAGTACAATCCACACTAGTCAGAAGGACATCTCTTGTACTCTGCCAGAGGCCAGGCTGGACCTGGGTGTCCTAAAAGAAGACTCAGGCTATACTGGAGGCCAGGCTAGATCTAAAGACTCAAGCAGTCTTTGGCTTTACCAGAGGCCAGGTCCAATCAAGGGACCCAAGGCCACCAAAACCCCAGTGGAGACACCGTACTGGACCTGAAGACTCACCAGTCACCAGAACCCTTGACCACTTAGGCTAGAAGACCAGAGAGGAAACAGAAGCCAAGGAACAAAACACCCATCCAGCAAAGGCAAACATAGGAATCAATACCTAGACCTATCATCATCCCAAATCCAGATGCATAAATGCCAGCCTAAGAACACAACTAAGAATAGAAAGGGCAATATGTCACCAACAGAATCCAGATATCCTACGATACATGACTTAACATCCAACCAGGCTGAAGCACAAGAAAATGACCTTTATGAAAATGATAGGAGTCCTTAAAGAGGAAATTAAACATCCTTAAAGAGGAAATAAAAACATTTTTAAAGAAACTGAGAAAAAGACAAACAAAAATTCAGAGGAAATTAATAAATCTCTTCCTGAATGTCAACACAACCAAGAAAAACACAAAGAGTCAAGGAAAACACATAAAACTGTTCAAGACCTAAAAATGGAAAAGAAAACACTAAGTGAATTTTCGAAATGAAAAATCTGGGCAAGCAAACAGGAACTACAGATGCAAGCATTACTAACAGAATGCAAGAGATGGAAGAGAGAATCCAGGCATTGAAGATATGGTAGAGGAAATAGATTCATTGTCAATGAAAATATTAAATCTAAAGAGATTCCTAACACAAAACATCCGAGAAATCTATGAATAGACCAAACCTAAGAATAATAGAAATAGAAAAATGCTGAGGGATATTTGTTTACACTGAGTGAAGATGTGTCATTCTGATTGGCTTAATAAAGAGCTAAACGACCAATAGCTAGGCAGGATAGAATAAGCAAGACTTCTGGGGAAAGAGAGGAACTCTGTGAAGAGGAGAGACTGAGAGATACCAGAGACATAGAGAGAAAGTCAGATATACATGACAAAGGAGAAGTAAAAGCCATGTAGCAGAATGTAGATTAATAGAAACAGTTTAATTAAGTTATAAGAGCTAGTTGGGAACAAGCCTAAGCTAAAGGCCAATCTTTCATAATTAATAATAAGTCTCTGTGTCAATATTTGCAGGTTGTTGATCACAAAAGAAAGTCCAACAAAAAAGACTAACTACAGAAGAAGAAGAATCCCTGCTTAAAGGTGTAGAAAATATGTTCAACAAAATCATAAAAGAAAAATTTCCCAACCTAAAGAAGGACTTACCTACAAAGGTAAAAAAAGGTGACATAACACCAAATAAATGGGACCATAAAGAAATCCCCTTGTCACATAATAATCAAAATAATGAACATACAGAATAAAGGAAGAATATTAAAAGCTGTAAAGGAAAAGGGGCAAGTAACATATAAAGGCAGACATCAGAATTACACCTGACTCCTCAATGGAGACTCTAAAAGCTAGAAGAGCCTTGCAGGCTCTTAAGGACAATTGATATGGATACCAGCCCAGACTACTATATCCAGCAAAACTTTCATTCACCACAGATAAAGGAAAATTAGATATTTCATGACAAAGTCAAATTTAATCAATATCTAACAACAAATCCAGCCCTATAGAAGGTACTATAAGGAAAACTACTACCTTATGGAAGTTAGCTACATCCATAAAAACATGGGCAATAGATAATACCACACCACAAAATGCAAAGATGGGAAACACACACACACACACACACACACACACACACACACACACACACACACACCAACATACTCACATACCACCACCAACAACAACAACAACAAAATAACAGAATTAACAGTCATTGGTCATTAATATATCTCAATATCAATGGACTCACTTTGCCAGTAAAAGACACAAGCTAACATAATGAATATAAAATCAGGATCCATCCTTCTATTGTATATAAGAAATACACTTCATCATCAAAGGTAGACATTACCTCAGAGTAAAGGGTTGAAAAGGATTTTCCAATCAAAAGGACTTAATAAGCAAGCTAGTTTAGCTATCCTAATATATATAAAAATAGACTTCAAACCAAAATTAATCAAAAGAAATAGAAAAGAAAACTTCATATTCATCAAAGAACAAATCCACCAAGATAATTTCTCAATTCTGAATATCTAGGCCCTAAATACAAGGGTATCCACATTTGTAAAAGAAACATTACTAAAGCTTAAATCACATATCAAATCCCACACATTAATGGAGGGAGACTTCCACTCTCACCAATGGACAGGTCATCCAGACAGAAACTAAACAGAGAAATAGCAAAACTAACAGATGTATGACTCAAATGAACCTAACAGATATCTATAGAATGCTTCACCCAAATACCAAAGAAATAAACATTCTTCTCAGCACCTTGTGGAACCTTCTCCAAAACTGACTACATACTTGGTCACAATACAAGTTTTAACAGAAAAAAAAAATACAAGTTTTATCAGATCACCATGGATTATAGTTGGAGTTCAACAACAACACAAACGACAGCAAGTCTACAAACTCATGGAAACTGAACAACTCTCAATTGAATTACCACTGGGTCAGCACACCTGAAAGCTCTAGTACGAAAAGAAGCAGATACACCCAAGATGGCAGGAAATAATGAAACTCAGGACTAGAATCAATGAAAGAGAAACCAAGAGAACAGTACCAAAAAATCAATTAAACAAAGAATTGGTTCTTTGAGAAAATCAACAAGATAGACAAATCCTTATCTAGACTAACTAAAAGGCAGAGAGAATATCCAAATTAACAAAATCAGAAACAAAAGGGGGACATAACAACAGACACTAGTTAAGCCACTAGTATGAGATTTCTCCAAATTCTTTATACAGGCCCTTATTGTGATGAATGTTCCTCTTAGCATTACTTTCATTAATTTGGGTATGTTGTGCATTCATTTTCATTGAAATCCAAGGAGTCTTTAATTTCTTTGTTTGTTTCTTCTTTGACCCAGTGGTAATTCAATTGAGAGTTGTTCAGTTTCCATGAGTTTGTAGACTTTCTGTCGTTTGTATTGTTGTTGAACTCCAACTATAATCCATGGTGATCTGATAAGATACAGGGGCTTATTACATTTTTTTTATCTGTTAAAACTTGTATTGTGACCAAGTATGTAGTCAGTCCAAGTAGATAAAAGACCTCAACATAAATCCAGTCATACTGAACCTGATAGAAGAGAACATGGGGAATAGCCTTGAACACATTGGCACAGGAGATAACTTCCTGAATAGAACACCAGTAGCACAGTAACTAAAACTGACAATTAATAAATGAAATTTCATGAAACTGAAAATCTTCTGTAAGGCAAAAGACACTGTCAATAGGACAAAACTGTAGCCTACAGAATGGGAAATTATTTTCACCAACTCCTCTACCGCTGATGGGAGTGCAAACTTGTACAGCTACTTTAGAAACCAATATGGCAGTTTCTCAGAAAACTGGGAATCAATCTACCTCTAGACCCAGCTATTCTGCTCTTGGGCATTTACCCAAAGGATGCTCAATCATACCACAAGGACACTTGCTCAGCTATGTTCATAGCAGCTTTACCTCTAATAGCTAGAATATGGAAGCAACCTAGATATCCCTTAATTGAAGAGTAGATAAATGAAATGTGGTATATTTACACAGTGGAATATTACTCAGCTGTTAAAAATAATAACATCAAGAATTTTGAAGGCAATGGATAGAGCTAGTAATAAATCACCCTGAGTGAAATAGCCCGCCTAGAAAGACAAACATGGTGTGTACTCACTTATAAGTGGATATTAGTTGCAAAGTAAAAGTTGTAAACCTTGCTACAGTCCCCATTCCCCAGAGAGACTAGGTAACAAAAAGGGTCCAAGGGGGACACTCAGTTATCCCTGGGAAGGGGAAATAGAAGAGAATTCCTGGGTGGACTTGGGTTGCTTGTGGATGAGAACTTGAGGGATCAGGTTTGGGGGTGGATGGAGGGGGAGAGTACTGAAAGAGATGACTGTAAAGGGGAGGAATTTTGGGGTCATGTAGAAACCTAAAGCAAGGAAAATTCCCATGAATCTAAAAGGATGACCGCAGCTAAGGCTCCTAGCAATAATGGATTTGTAGCCTGAACTGGCCCTCTCCTGTGATCAGATTAATAACTATCCCAATTGTCCTCAGAAAGCCTTCCTTTAGTAACTGATGCAGACCCACAGCCAAACATGAGCCTGAACTTGGGGAATCCTGATGAAGACAGGGAAGAAAGAATGTAGGAGCCAGACTACATCTGGGTCAAGGACATCACAAGAAAACCTACAGAAACAACTAATCTGGCTCATAGGAACTCAGAGTCTGAACCAACAACCAGGGATCCTGCATAGGACCATCCCAGGCCCTCTGCATAAGTGTGACATTTGTGTAGCTTGGTCTACTTGTGGGACTTCTAACAATGGCAGCAGAGGCTGTCCCTAACACTTTGGCTGGCTCTTGGGAACCTACTCCTCATGTTGGATTGCCTTGCCCAGCCTAAATACAAGGGGAGGTGCTTAGTCTTAGCACAACTTGATATGCCATATTTTGTTGATACCCATGGGATGCCTGTCCCTTTCTGAACAGAAACAGAGGAGTGGATTCAAAGGGACATTGGAGGGGACATGAGCGAAGAAATGGGAGGAGAGGAGGGAATGGAAAATTTGGTTGGGATGTAAAATAAATAAATAATTTGTTAAAAAAGATAATTTTTAAAATTAGGCTAAAGATCCAACCTAAAAGACATGGCCCCAGGATTTTATCCTCAACTGCAAAATAAGGAGAAAGCTTGCTGATTCTAAATTTTCATCATTTTCTTCTCCCTGATCTTGGACACAAGATAGCCAGCTGTCTCAGTGACTTCTCTGTCATGATGAACTATATGCTAAAACTACAAAACACAAATGTTTCATCCTCTAAATTGTTTTTGTAGGGGTATTTTACCACAATAGTAAGACAAGCATGTTTGTTTAGGGTTTCCATTTATCCAGACATCACAAAGAAATGAAGTATTCCCTTTCAAATTACCCTAAGCAAAAGCAACCCACATAACGTTTACCATATGTTTCAGAATTAGTGTAATCCCCCAATGAAGTTCTAGGAAGTATTCCTGGAAAACCTCTATGCTCTCCTGAGTGTGTACCTTTACCTAATGATAAATTTCATGCTGAACATTTACATTAGTTTGAGTAAAGGTTCTTCCATATTAGTTAGTACCTACCATTTATCAGTTCAGAGTCCCCATCTTCTCATACTCCAGATAGTAATTGATCACCCTGACCTTAATTTTAGGTCAGTCTAATCATGATACCCCTTGTCTCTTGTAATAATTTAGCATTGACTGACCTGACCCCTTCCTACTCAATTAAATTTCCCCACATGCCCATGCTATTTGGGAGTTGAATACAGATTTTTCCCTCCTTCCTCTCTTTCCAGTCCCTCCCCCCAACCTTACCACTACCCCTCCCTATCCACTCCTCCTCCATTATTATTCAGAAAAGGGCAGGCCATCTATGGATATCAACAAAATATGTCATATCAGGTTGCGGTAAGACTAAGCAACTCCCCATGTGTTAAGGTTAGGTAAGGTGGTCCAGTATGAGGAGTAGAGTCCCAAAAGCCAGTAAGTGTCAGAGACAGCCTCTCTCCTCTCTGTTAGGAGTCCTATGAGAGGACCAAGCTACATAACTGCCACATGTATGAAGAGTGCCTAGGTCAGTCCCATGCAGGCTCTCTAGTTATCAGTTCATCTCTATGATCCCAGGTTAGCTGATTCTGTGATTTTTCTTGTGGTGTCCTTGACACCTCTGGCTCCTACAATCCCTTCTACTCTTCTTCTACAGGATTTCCCAATATCTGCCTAGTGTTTGGCTGTGAATCTGCATCTGTTTCCATCAGTTGGTGGATGAAGCCTCTCTGATGACAACTGGACTAGGCACCGGTCTGATCACAGGAGAGGGCCAGTTCAGGCTAGGCATCCCCTGAGTGGCGGGGATGCAAATCCTCTTCCTGGCTAAAAGATTGTGCTTTCTTCCCTAGACGCTATCTTTCTAGGGAGTGGTGGATAACACATTTGATGGAATGGCAAAGACTGCCTCTCCTCTCTTCTCCCCTTCTCTTACCCCCTCTATCTACCTCCTACTTTCTTCTATTTCTTTCTTTACCTCCTTCTCTCTTTTCTCCCCTTTTTCCTTCCTTTCTTTTTTTTCCTCTCCCTGCCTCCCAAAATAGGATTTTTCTCTGCAGCTTTGGAGCCTGTCATGGAACTTGCTCTGTAGACCAGGGGTTTGGGGTTATTTTTTGTTGTTTGTTTAAGAAAGAGAAATAACATGGAGTTTGTGGGAAGTAGGGAGGGAGGGAGAAAGAATGGGTCAAAATACCTCACATGAAAATTAAAAAAAAAAAAAAATTAGCCAACAAATGCTCTAGCCCTGAGTGCATATAGATTTTCCACAAGGAAACAGATTACTTTTCACCTTTTCTGTCCCCCAGGCTCCAGATCTTTCACTCCACAATAATTTGAAAAATTAGTTTTACATCTTTAAACTGAGCTACAGTGGTAATGTTCACCATGAGAAAAAGATGCATATTTATTTTTTTCAAAATGACTTCCATTTGCACCTGCTGTGGCTGCATGAGTATACCTCTGCCAGGCCCCATTTCACTTCCCACAAATGCTTTCATACCTGTATAATTCCATGATCCAAAGCCTGCAGGGACAAAGCCTTGAATTATGCCTTATATCACACTATGATTGCATATAAGAGGGAATAGCTTTTATAACATTCTTCTGTCAGTATTACATTTAAGAGTGGATGGAGAAGACCAGAATAGCTGGTTGATAGGATGTGAAATTTTACCATAGCTCTGTGTTGTTTGCAAGGGAACAATTCGAAGACATTGGCTGGTTCTCATTGTTGAATCTTGACTACACTAGGACTTTCTTTCTTAAATATATAAATATATAATTGAATTAGATTTATAAATTTCACATGGTGAGAAATTGACAAAAATAATTAATGATAGTATTATTAATTATAATAATTAATTATAACAGTGGATTGTAATAAAAGTCATGAGTTTTCTCTCTCTCTCTCTCTCTCTCTCTCTCTCTCTCTCTCTCTCTCTCTTTCTCTCTCTCTCTCTTTCTCCATCCCTCCTGGACATTGTGCTGCAAGGTACTCAGAACAGCATCCAACTTAACACTTATGAACTGCTTGTTTTGAAAACATTTTTCTTACTATTTTCCAACCTCAGTTGGTTGCTAATAACTGAAACTACAGAAAGAAGCATCAGATAATGGGTAACAGACTATTTCATTGCATTTTTTCCTTTAAAGAAGCACAAAGGTGCATAGGTCACCCTCAGTTGTAGCAACTCACTACTCTATCCTAGCTGTGGTTCTCAGTCTCATCTCTTAAGGTAGCTGCTATGGCTGCAAATGCTACAGTCCTCTTTGCATCAGTACAGTGGAGGAAGGAATATGGAAGAGCACCTCTAACAGGCATCTAGAAGCTTTCTTCTGGAAATCCCTTACTCTTCTGTTCATGGAAGCCACTGATACAGCTAGAATCAGGGGGAACACACAACATGGTATCTCTGTTTTCTATTGGGTTAGACTTTTTATCTCTGCACAGTCATACATGGAGTATCTAAAAAAAGCAGCAATGCCTGACCTATTTGATCTTCCTTCAAAGCTGAAGGCACAGAATAACTTGGGCATCTTATCATCAACTTTCAGAAATATTCGGACACTCCCCAGAGGATGACAAAAGTCTTGTTGTTCTAAGCTTGTGCTATGCGTTGACTGTAAATTGTGCCCCATAGGGTCACTTGGTTGAACACTTAGTCCCCAACTGGTACAAATGTTTGGGGAAGACTGTGGGAACTTTAAGAGCTGGAACATCACCAAAGGATGTAGGTCACTAGGAACGGGCCTTAAGGTTTTATAGTCCTGCCTCACTTGGTGTCCACTCTCTGCTTCTGTTCTATCAAGATGTGAGCCTGCTGAACAGTCCATTTCACACATTCACTGGCACCTGTCGCCATGCCTTCCCCTCCATGACAGGCTGTATCTCCATCAAACTGTCTTTATCTTTAAATAAATAACTTCTTGTCTGGGCTTCAGTTGCAGGAAGGAGAAAAGCCACATACACCTTGGACTCCAAGGAATAACTGAGACTTTCAGAAGCAATCATCCAATGGGAACTCCCTTGAGCCCTGGGAAACAAGGACTTCTTTAAACTATCCTCTAGAGCCATAGTGAAATGATAATGATGAACCTGTTAAAGTTATTTAACTTTACTAGGATGGATCGGTAATGCATGCCTCCTGCCCTCTTCCCTAACTCTCTATTTTCATGTTTAAAGCTCATGTCAGTACCCCAATGATGGACTTAGAGTCACTGAACCCCTTTATTGATTCTTCTTCCCAAAATGACTTTTCTTTGCCTGTTAGGATCTCTTTATCTCTTTTTCTAGCATCCTGACACCAACAACAAAGGCAAACCTGTTTGATTCCTGAAGCTAAAGCACTTGCTTAAAACTCTGGCAAACCTTTTCTGGGAGGTGACATACAACCCATAGCACTGCCCAAATACCCAGAGGATTTGATAATACTTCCCATTATATCATAAGATAATAAACCTGGTCACAGGATTTATCAAATCATCTGTAAAACTAAGGCTCTTAGCAGAAGACCCAATAGGCACATCCCTGTTCATTCCTGATTTAAAATACTATAATGAATACTGAGTGTTATTTAACTGCACACCATTAGCTAGCTAAAACATCTGGGGGTATGATAGGAAAAAGGAACACTTCATCCTAGTGAAGACCCCAAGGTTAGTCTTAGTGTTAGGTACATACAGGCTGCCACAGAGTTGTTTTAATCTGTTCTTTTGTAAGCACTTTGTTTTGTAAGGGACATAGCCATGTCTTGTATTATACACATCTACTAAATAACTGCATACTGGAGGGCTGCATTGCTCCAGAAACTGCATAGCTAGGTATAGTCTTATAGAATTAAGGGGTTTATCATGTGCACACTGCAAACACAGAACATTGCCATGTAAGTTAATGCAGGGGAAATATTCAGGGGACTCTGGGGATCACTGGTTCAGTGTCTCAGTGAAGCTACAACTGTGTTTCAGTGAATGGAGAAGCTGTATACCAGAAGGTGCAAACTATACAATACTTAGAAAGACCACAGCCTGACATCTTCTGGGTCTTTGGCTTATGAAGCCCTATGGAAGCTGAGCTTTCACTGTGCACAGGCCACATTGCATCCTCAGGCTGATCCTTGGTCCCTTTTGTTAAGCTGCAGCTCTAATCCACCCTGGCCAGGCTGGTGGAATGTGAAATGCAAATGCTGACTCAGAGGCAGACCCTTCCCAAGTCTGTCCTCCTACCTTCCTTCCCTTCTTTTCCCTAGCTCCCTCTTGAGCCCCTGAGTGAAGACACATCTCACTAGCATCTCATAGTCTCAGTCCTACTTCTTCTTTTGAAAGCACTCAACTCAGCCAACTGATACACCCCCATCTTCCTCTGCCACCATAGGCTGTCTCCAAGTGCATGGGTCTTTCTCTTGTAGAGAATTTAGACTTTCTCTCTGATTGTAGTCTCTAAGTCTTGTGAGGTGAACTGGCTATAGATAGATTAATAGGAGAAAAGTCACAACTAATTTAGTCAATCATAGGTTTTTTTCCCCTAAACATTTAATTTGAATCTAATCAGGAGAAAAATAATGATAATCTTTAATTTATTATTATTTCCTTTTAAGTATGAGTATATTGCCTTCATGTATGTCTGTGTGACATGTGTGACTGGTGCCTGTGGAGGCCAGGAGAGAATTGGATCCATTTGAGCTGGAGTTAAGGATGGTTGTGAGCAGCTGACATTTGGGTCCTGGAAACTGAACCCAGATCTTCTGGAAGAGGATCCAGTGATCTTGACATCTGAGTCATCTCTATAGCTCTCAGAGTTTGATATAACACATAAGCCCCATAAAGAAGAATCAGTGAACGACCCAGGGTAGACTATCTCTTTTTATGTCTAGGACAGATGAAGCAGGGGCAAGTCTATAGACACATGACTGGGAACAAACAGGCATGAGTTAATGCAAATGGAGAAAACAGAAACAAGTAAGTTCTGTGTGTTCAGATCCTTCTGGGGTCTCTCTTGCCCAGGATATGAGGTGGGGTCTTATTCTTTCTGGAATAAGGGTCTTGTGAAAACTTACCAAGGTATGCTACAGAATACTTTACTGACAACTCTTACACAGAAAGGCATGGCAAGCTAGAATAGTATTTTCAAATCTATGTCTGTATTTGGAATAAGTTTTGGTTTCTATGACTCACCTTGAGGAAGAGAGTTCCAGTTTATATGGTTTGCCTTGGGGAAGAATGAAATGGGAGAAACAGGAAGTAATATATCAAAGAGAAGCTGAGCTTCTCCAGGGTCCTCTAAGGCTTTCAATTTAGGGCATTATTTCTCAGCCTCATATCCTAGCTGTCTTCATGTCTGTGAGAAAATGTCCCTTGGCCTGAGTACTACTGTGTACCCTCCCTAGAGCACCTAACTTAGTTGTCTTCCCTGCTGCTGTAATAAAACATGTTGTACTTCTCTTCTCCAGAGGAGGGCATTCTTATTCCTTCCTCATTGTTGTACATAGAGCTCAAAATGGCGCCTGACACTTAGCATAGGCTAACTATGTATGGTGACTGATAGAATTAACAGGTTATACTGAGAAGCACCAGTCTAGCCAACAGTCGAGGGTCTTTGACTTGTCTCTCTGTAATAGCGCCTATATTGGACAGAAAAGCAAACCCTTCCAAGAGTGGTTTAATAGGCACGTTAATTCACATGCTCATGAAGCTACATCTTGTCCTTCCTTGTAACCCTGGCAGGGTGCTGATGTAGCTGTGCCATCCATAAAGAATGGTGGCAATATCTGATCTTCTAAAAATGTTATGATTTTAGAGGCAAAAAAATAAGTAAAATCATGTTATTTGATGGTGCATGGCACATTTATCTTCCTAGTCACATGACCTGAAAATCAAATACTTGCTGCTTAGACACCTGGTCAGAAAGTCATCACATCAGCAGTGTTGAAAACACTGTGAAGAAGCATCATCCCGTAAGTATATGCCGTCTAGAGATGGGCTTAAGTATTCTCAAATTAAACTGTTAAATTATTTACAAAAAGGTTAATTTCTGCATAGTAAAATCTGTTGGTTTCTAAGGGAGGCAGTCACCTCAAGTATCAAACTTCTTTATCTATGCATCTTAAGATACTTCTTTTCTTTGTTTATAACTAAAATCATAAGATGCAAATAACATAATCAGAGACATCTTGTGGCTACATTGTGACACCCTCAAGCAAGACCACCACAGAGCCGATATCCGGTGCAAAACACAAAGGGGTTTATTGATAACAAGCAAGCCCAGGCTTGGTCTGTGTCAAATATCTGACACAGTGGGTGGAGGAGGATGGCCCTGAGCTGTCAGGGTGAGAGGGCTTTAAAGGGAAAAACTGCAAGCAGTACGGTACAAGCCTTAGCATCATATGATGAAGTGAGGGTATGTAACCTTTGAATTTACCAGTTATCATTTTGGGGGAGGCCTGGACAAGTCCCAGGATCTGTTCTTGAGCTACCATGGGGGCTGGCTAGCCTTGAACATTGACATTGACTCATGCACATAGCTCTAAGTTGGTGAGGGGTCCCAGACAGTAAACCATTGATTGAACCTTGAGCAGTCAGAGTACCTGCAGAAAGAGAGCTACTGCAAGGACTATGTCTTTTGTTCATGGCCCTCCCAGAAACTGCTTAAGTCTCAGGAAACTGAAATTGAGGCCTGATCTCTGAGACAAAACTGAGCAGACTGTTATGGAGTCTGCTTGGTCCTTTCAATCCATATCTATTATTTTAACCTTTAAAACATAAGTCTTAGGACTTTGAGTTAAGCATGCCCTCCAAATGTGTCTGTAGTCTATTAAATTATGATCTTATACTGAGAATGCTAAGAAACGTGGAAGACTTCTATGGTCTACCTGATATAATTCCACTCATGTGGTTTCTAGCCACCCACAGGCTAGCATGGGCCCTTAATCGGGGAAGACATCCATGGGACCACATGGCACTTTGTGGTGCCAGGCAGATGTGTCCCATTATGATTAGCAAATATGTAGTGCTGAAATGGAGAGAAAAAGAAGCAGAATGGTGCATGTGCTGTGGATAGAGGCAGAATGGAAGAAGGGAAGGGAGGGAGAAGAAGGTTAATGTGGGAGACCTGCTTGCCACCCAGGACCATGAAGTCATCCAAGCCCAGCTACTGCAGAGAGCCATGTCTTTTTCTGTGACCATACAGCTGCCAGGGTCTTGTTAACTAATGTCAATCTATGTTACCACAAAGGCCATGTAAAAACCTGAGGTCTGGGCCACAACCTGTGGCTTGGTTGGAGTTTGGGGGCTATACAGCAGTCAGGGCCATACAGATCTGAGTGGCCTCTGCTGCCACCAGAGTCATGGTGTCTCAGGCTGCTTCCAAGGACCATGTCTGGGTCCATGGTCCTACCATAGCTGGAGTCTTTGTTCAAGTCTGAGGCCCCGTGTTGCCACCAATGGTCACATGGAAGCCTGGGGTCGGGACCTCAACCTATGGCCTTGTTGGTATCCTGGGCCATGCAGCCTCCAGAGCCATCCTGATCTGAGTGGCCAGTGCTTCCACTCGGAGCCAGGATGTCATCTGGGCCCCAGCTGGTGCCCAGGACCATGTCTGGGTCTATGGTCCTGATGCATCTTGGGTCCGTGTTGATGTCTGTGGCTATGTCACCTCAGGGGACCATAGGAACCATATGTGATGAAGGCAGAGGGCCATGCTGAGCTGGCCCTGCCCTTTGCTGGCCACAGGAAAGCAGTCCAGGCCCTTCACTGGACACCACAGCAAGAGAGCTGGCCTCAACCCTATGGGAGAGCTGCCCTGTACCTGCACTTGGGAGAGATGGCCCCACTCCACACCACAGGCATGGGAGAACTGATCCCGATGGCCTAAGCTTAGAGGAGCTGGCTCCATCCTCTCTACTGAGGCTGTGGGCCCCAGTGACCTGGACAAACCAGCTCAGCTACCACCCAGACTCACAGCCAGGCCATGGGTTGGTTCATTCTAACATCTACCCCATCTAGGACCTGCTGGAGCCCATGAAGGGACTGGTCCAGTGGAATGCTGCAGGATCTCCATGACTCCAGGTAGCCACAGGATATCCAAGAGGAGTTTCAGTGAGGATCCAGTGATGATGGTGTACTAGAAACCAGAGGCTTTCAACCAAACCAGTGACTCATTGCAATGAACATTTGCTTCTAAAGCTGATTGAACAAAAGAGTATCCTGTGTGACACACCACGGCTCCCAATGCCACCAGGATGATTGAAGAGCTGTTGGAGAAGTGAGAAAGATGGAGGAGTGAAGAGGTTTCATTGATGTTTTGGTTTAGTTTTTTATGTTTGCTTGTTTTGATTTGGTCTGGTGGTTTGGTTTGATTTTTCTGTTTAATTTTCTTTTGCAGGGGCACTGTAAGGGTGAGGGGAGGATATGGGGGACTAGAAGGTGAGTGGAATTAGGGTGCATGCTGTGAAATTCCCAAAGAATCAATAAAGAAATTGTGTTTACTATGGAATATGATTGCCTCTCTATAGGCTATCTGAAGAAAATCTTTGTATTTCCTCTGTTAGAGAGGGTCTTGGGAATTAACTGCTATTATGTCTTTACCTACTGCAAGCAATAAATATTCTTCTACTATTTTATATCTTTGCAATGCTTCTTTCAGCTTTTGATCACCACCGTGTGACTTCACCACATTTGGCAACAAAGCTAATATGCATTTTAATATGACCCTTGAATCACATTTTAATAGCCACAGTTTTACCTAATATTGCTACTCAATTTCACATGTCATGATTGATCAGAAGAAAGTATCAAAGGCCTGACAGAAAAAAAAAACAAGTGGTAGAGTTTTCCACAGCTTAACAACAAGATTTGAGCTAAGTCAGCTAAGCCACGCTGGAGGCAAGGGTCGTCCTCTAGAGTGTCACTCTGGGAAAGAGATGAAGTTTTACAGGACTATACTAGAGAGGGCATGCAGAATCTCCCCAAAAATTAGCAGAGAAAGTTTTGAATTAAAACTACAGTTTTCCAAAACATGGAAATATTCTTTGAGCAGAGACTGGACTGGACTACAAAGAGGCAAACCTGGCACACACAGTCACGTGAACAAAGAAGTTCAGCATAGGCTCATGTAAGTACATGTGGGACTGCACAGACATGTTCAGCACCCATGCCCAGGCAGAAGACCATAGACAGCCTGCGGGTCAGCATCTAGCTTCTGTTCCTTTGCTTTTACACTTCCTTTATTGAATTTCTAATTTTAATTTAGTGGACCAGGCTTGCTTTCCCCCTCTCTCTCCACTACCTTTTGCTGGCTTTCCCGGAGAACACAGGCTGGCTTGGTGTTGGAGTTATCTTCCTTCATTTTGCCTGGGGTTAGGGCTATCTTATGTACTTCCTTCATGTTTCTTGCTCCCACTTTATATTTTCCTTCCTCTTGTGCTTCTGTGTTGCTCCAATGTTAATTGTTAGTTCAACACTGTGTTTCCTTCTAGCTTCTAGCCTTGGTAACAGGTAGCTAAGTGATACTTATTACTTTACCCCTAATGCGAGTTATTTGAGTCAAAGGAGCATGATTTTAATTGGCTGCTACTATATTTTTATAACAGGCCTATCCATATGTTGTGGTCGTTTCTCTAGCTAGTGTTCTATTTTCACTGCAGAGTTGGATATCAAGCCTGTTGCATGAGCAGGTGGGCTGATGGTTTAGCTATAGACAAGATGACAACTAGGTCCCACTGGAGCACTGAAAATATTCTCACTGCATAAATATTGGTGATCTTTAAAAAGTACAAGGGAATAGAGAGATTGCTGAGTGCTTAAAAACTCTGGCTGCTTTCTAAGAAGACAAGGGTTTGATTCCCTGAACACATGTGGGACTCACAACCATCTGTAATTCTAGTTCCTGGAAATCTGATGTGCTCTTCTGGATTCCACCACAGGCATCGTGAACACACAGGGGTACAGGCACCCATACAAACAAAATACACAGACACAAAGATTACACTTAAAAAGATAATAAAAACCCAAACAACTGTTTAATCCTAATTGTACAAGTCCCAAGAAACATGAAAATCCAACACAACATGGTGTCTCAAAAAATATTAATTTCACAATAACAGATGCCAATGAGAGCAAATTTCATGGAATGATGAAGATTCAAAAGAATGATGAGAATGTTCAAAGAAATAAAAGGTGACACAAACTCTAGAAGGAATTTAAAAAGAATACAAATAGATTAATGCCATATAGACTGTGGAAGAGGAATTCAATAGAGCTGGAGAAGTTCTGAAAAAAGTCGAAATACAATTTTGGAAATGAAAACGAAAATAAGTAAAAAATTTAGTGGGAGTTTTTTTTACTGATAAAATGGATCAAGTGGAAGATAGAGTATCAGTTTTGTAAACAAGGAAGAGGAGTTCGAACATCTAGACCATGACAAAGATGAACTAGTAAGAAAGTATGAACCAAATACAGGAGGTCTGTGCAACGTCATTAAAGACCAAATATACAAATCACAAACATAGAAAAGGAGTTCAAATTAAAAACAAAAACATATATTCAACAAAATGATCAGAGAAAAGTCCCCCAACCTATGGAAAAGAATGATGGCCATTAAGATACAGGAGGTATTTAAAAGGCCAATCAGACAAATCCAGAAAGCAAGCTCTCCATGTCCTTTCATAGTTAAAACATTCAAGTATACAAGACAAAGCAATGTACATCAAAAGCTATAAGAGAAAGGTACCAAATAACACATAAGGAAAATATTTCAGAAGAAAAGATTTCTCAACAGAAACTCTAAAAACCAAAAGAATCATTGTATTTCAAGCTCTAAAAGAAAAAAAATTACCAAACTATGTTAGCATATTTTCATAACTGAAGAAGAAAAAACTTTCCATAATAAACATAAAGAAATTTGTGCTAAGCCAGAACTATAAGCGATATTTCAAGGAACCCTATATACTGATGAGAAATGTTTATCCATGAAGCCACAAGAAAGAATGAATCATACTAGAAAACTGAATAAGCAAATAAGGATTAAGAAAGTACCAAAAAGTATAGAGACATTGAAGTGATAAATAAGAATTAATATATGAGTTCCACTAATAACTCTGAACATTCATGGCTTCAGCTCTCTAATCAAAAGACAAACACCAGCAGATCAGGAGACAATAAGACTTGTTGACTTAGGGAAACAAAAATATTAATCTGGCAAAGAGAAACACAATTATTGGGCCAAAAGCTGAAACAAAAAGTCTTCTTAGTGAGTAGATCTAGAAAGAAAGCAGATGCAGTGAAGTGACACTCTAACTAAAACCAGGCCAAAGAAACAAAAAGCTCATTTTGTATTGGCTAAGGGAGTGATCCAGCAGGATGATCTACAATTCCAATGTGCATGCACTGAGGTTCAGCCCATCCAATTTCACAACACAAGCACTGCCAGACACAAAGGCCCAGACTGACCTCAACATAGTTATAGTGGTGAGAGCAAAATCCTACTAACCAAACAACATGTCATGCAGACTAAACAAACAAACAATGAGCAAACACCACAGTTAAATCACATAGCAGATCTCATGGACTACAGAGCATGCCACCAGACATCACACAACACAGATTCATCTCAGCAGCCCTTGAAACATTTTTTAAAAGAGAACACATTTTAAGAGATAAAACAGATCTTACTAAACACCAGGCCATTGAAACAAATCCTTTGATTCTGTCTTATTTATGATTATGGAAAAAAACTAGAGACCAACAGCAAAGGAATCTATAGAAAATATACCAACTGGCAAAGATGGAACACCACACTACTGAATGATCAGTGGGTCATTGAAAAAAAAAATGGAAGAGGGGAAATGTTCCTAGAATTGAATGAAAATGAAAACTATAGTACACGAGCACTTATGGGATACAATGAAAGTGGTTGTAAGTGAGGTGTATATCCATAAATATCTAAATCAAAAAAATCAGTGTAATAAACAAATAATATAATAGTCACTTTATTTCAAGCTCTTAGAAAAGCAAGAACATGCCAATTTCAGAATTAGTAGATCAAAAAAGTAACAAAGGTAAGGGTGGAAGTTATGAAATGGAAATGAAAAAAGAAATAATGCTTCAGAATCAAAGAAACACATCAAGGAGGAGACCAGTAAAACAATCTTGTTGACAGGAGATTTTGACAGTACCTTAGAATAAACTTCAACAAGGAGTTAAAAATGCTCTGAAATAATTCATAAATTCAGTTCAATCCCC
Organism: Onychomys torridus; assembly: GCF_903995425.1. Lineage (NCBI taxonomy): Eukaryota > Metazoa > Chordata > Mammalia > Rodentia > Cricetidae > Onychomys > Onychomys torridus. Next base: position 41,458,770 of record NC_050443.1, read on the forward strand.
AACAAACTTGCCATGATCTTCTCCACAGAAATAGAAGAGCAATTCTATAATTCCTTAGAATGTATAAAAAGACCCAGATACTATAAGTACTCCTAAGGAAAACAAACAATTCTGGGTATTGCAATACTTGATTTCAAGTTATATAGAAGATCTAGAGTAACAGAACCATCACTGAAACATAAAAGCATAGACAAATAAATCAATGGCACAGAATAAAGGACACAGATTTAAGCACAGAGAGCTACAGCCACCTGATCATTGAAAAAAAATGGCAAAAAAATCCAACTGAAAGAAAAAAATCAGCCTCTATAAATGAACTAGACCTATATCTCTTACCCTGTACAAAAATCAATTTAAAATGGATCAAAGAATATATATATATAAAGAAAATCCCAGTGCCAAGCATAGGAAGCCTCCCTTTTATTTGTTGGTCAGACAAGCCTGTCTGAAAGACTCCCAAACCAATGTAGGCCATTGGCATTGCTCTTGGTTGCCTTATAGAACATGATGGTGAGACCCTACTACTGAAGGCACCACACACTTGGGACACAGGACTTGGAGGAATCAAACTAGAACTGACTTGTATGTTTCTCCCTGAGAACTAGCTCTCATAGCATCACAAGGTGCCATGCAAGCTACCAAGGGAGAAAAACACTCTATAGTTCTATCCAGCTGTCATGCCTAACAATGGCAACAACGTCAAGATGGACAAGAGAGATCCCCAGTGCTGCAATAGTAGTACTTTTATCTTGGTGGTGACCAAAAGCCACCTAATTAGACTTAAAGTTCACTTAGTAGGAGGGAATTTATGCACAATATAATAAACCTAACCAACTACCTGTGGCTGATGAAGTCACAGACCCTATGATTGCCACTTTTCAGAGCTAGGATAATTTGTAACTTCATTCTAAATACCTACCCTTATATCTACAGATAAGTGTAGCTCTCACCTCACATCAAAGAAGCACATTCCTTCAGAAAACAGAGATCATTACATAAAAACACAACTGTTCAAAATGCATAGAACAACAAACCACTGGGTGTCTAGCCCCAACTGATATATCTACTATGCAACTCCTACACAAAGAACATCATTGAAAGACTGTAAGAGCTAGAAGACCAAGACATCTGCTGAGATGTGTTTTCTATAACACAGGGAAGCTGCCTCTGTGAAATCTCAGCAATATGGTCACCTAGTCAAGACTTGCCGAATAACACCACCTTGATATGCAAGAGGCAGGGAGCTCATAAAGCCCCATGCCTAGAGTTATAGGCAATCAATGGCTGTCAAAAGAGGAAGATTCAGTCTTATTCAGGAGCTAGTCCCTGTCAGGTTGCCCAATCCCAAGCAGTCAACACGAAATACCTATACATACAAGCAACTCAAAGTTGACTCAACAGGATATATAGAATTATTTAAAGAAGTCAATATTTGAAAAGAAGTGAGGAAATATTGGAGAAGGATAAAGTATGGTGGAAAAGATGTAAGTTCAATACTCATGGATTAAATTCTCAAAAAGTAATAATAATAATAATATTAATAATAATAATAATAAAATCAACTAAGCTAACCAAACAAAAACTCATCAGTAAGGGACAAACGAACATTGTATGTCTGTGAATATGAGACTATAATTCAGGATAACATGAAAATGATGACCTAACCAAGAATAAATAACCCAGTATAGTCTTGAGGCAACCCAAGACAACTGGAGACTGTGGAAATGAGCAAGAATTGCATCCTTCTGTCAGTGTCACAAATGATAAGGAAAATCTGTATTGCTGTGCTAGATTAGAGGATGCTCAGAGCAGAGCTGTGACAAATGCAAAACCTGATCATAAAGTCACTCCCATTCAGAGGAAGAAAAGCTAACTAGTCAACATTAAGACCCATGCTACAACTGGAATACAAATGATAAATTAAATGAAAAATATATATGAATTTAAAATGCATTGAAGACAACAACTCTGTTGGACTATATAGCAAGACCCTATATCAAATAATAATAAAAGTCATGAATTTTATACTTTATAGTGGCATAAAAGGCATATGTACTCAGGAAGCCATACTTTGAATTTCAATCATTTTCTGATGCTGATGCTGACTGTGGTCATGTCCTGGGATGCTGGGCAGTGACAATAAACCACAGCCACCAGTCAACCACAGGACCTGTTTTGGAACTGCCAGCATTCTACTTTGTGCTATGTCACAAGTAAATTTCAGGCTTATAGTATTTTCAATTTACTCTGAGATCAGTTGAGGTGTACCTGCAAAACAAATAAGGAAATAGGGAGTTAGAGCTTTATAAACTTCATCTTGACCACTGTGCTATGTCCTTAACTGGCCTGATGGTTGTGTGGTGGCAGTGACACTTTTTTTAAAATTTTGATAATTACATTAGAAAATCATATCGGATCTTTCTTTCCTTTAAATGGTTACTTTAGGAAGGAAGAGAGGTCCTTAGTGCCTTGTCAGCTGTGTAAGCAGAAATATCTGTCAGATATGGTACTCTGAGTGGTGGTAAGATGGGTTAGATGATTATATGGCATATAATCTTTGTTATGAACCTATGAACCTAGTAGTCATTTTCAATTATTATTTGATATAATTCATCTTATTTCATTTTATTTTATTCAGCTGTTAGCTTACTTATCAGAATTTTTCTTTCTTTTTTTTTTGTTTTTTGTTTGTTTGTTTGTTTTGAGACAGGATTTCTCTGTAGTTTTGATGCCTTCCTTGGATCTCGCTTTGTACACCAGGCTGGCCTTGAACTCATGGAGATCTGCCTGGCTCTGTCTCCTGAGTGCTGGCAATAAAGACATGCACCACCATGGCCTGGCATGACTTCTTCATTTTCTCTTGTCCAAGATTGCTTTAGGAATGTTTTTAAAAATGACTTCCAACTCATTAATATAACTTCCATCAGCTGGAGCTGGGATAATGTGACTACTCCAACCTGTGGAATGTGAAAGCAGAGGTACTCAGTGACCTATGAGGTTAAGACATGCAGGCTATGAAGGGCACACCTGAGTCTGTTGTTAACATTTCTTTGGAAGATTTTCTATCAGTCTCCCTCCACGAAGCTTGAGAATTCCCAGGTTCCCTGTATAAGTCAAGCTAACAAGGTCAATCAACATTCCAACAGATAGCATAACTGAACTCAGTGGAACATACTGGTCAATGTTTATGAGGAGGAGAAGTAGGCTAAATGTGATCAAGTTATATTGTATACATACATGCGATGGTCAAAGAAGAAATAAAATAATGTAAAAATAAAAACATACATAGAAAAGAATAGAAAGTATGAGGGAAAATCTATGCTTTTATGCTGAATTGATTTTCAATGAAGATACTTAAGAAGGCACAAGGGGAAAAGAACAGTTTCCTCAATAAATGGATTAATAAAACTGGATTTTCAATGTAGAAGAATAAAATTAGACACTTCTCTCACTCCAGATATCAATTTAATATTAATATTAATATATTAATATAAATTTTAAAATGGACTGAAGACTAAAATATAAGAACTGAAATTATAAAAACTATTTGAAAGAACAGTACAAAAATCTTCATCATATTGATTTAGACATTGATAACTTGGATATGAATCCAAAAGCACAGACAACAAAGTAAAAAAAAAAAAAAAAGAGTAGTTGGTTTGCTAAAACTTAAAAAGTTTCTTCACTGAAAACAATCCAAAGAGATAACCTATGGGACAGAAGAACATGGCTAGGAATACCCAGAGCTTCAGCTCAGCTGGAAGCATTGATTTGCATACTAATAGGTACAGTCATAGAACATCTAACAAATATCCCACTGCCAAATTTCTTTCAGTTCTTGGTTAGAGAAGTCCAAGAGACTCCCCCAAACAATAAAACCTATTGCTGTTGCTTTTGATTCTCTTCTGTAGTGGGTAGCCATTCCAGCCTTGGCCTGGAAGTTCCAACCCCTATTGAGGCTTTGGTAATGGTCACACCTACAAGGCAGGGCTGAGAGAGGACGCTGAAGACTCAGGATCCACATGAGAGAGATCTCTTGGTGCTGGGACCCTGGACACTGGAGGTAGACCTAGCAGAGTTCTCCAGAGAACACCGCTGGACTGCGCCATACCTTTGCCAGACCCCTACAACCTACCTATCCCTTCATTTGTAAATTACCCCACAAAATAAACCTTCCTTTTAACTACGTGGAGTGGTCTTAATAATTTCACCAATACTCTTCCAGAGCTTGAGGGTAAGATTGTTGAAGACACAACACTTCAGTGACAGGACTTGGGAAATCAAGCTGGAACTAACATGGATGCCTGCTGCCTGGGTACCAGCTCCCAGTATCCGAAGGAGCTATTCAAGTTGTCATGAGAGAAGTGCCATCAGTATTCCTTCTCAGCTGTAAAGCTCTGAAGCACAGTAATGACCAGCGTAGCAAGACATTCCCAAGGATGCGGATGTGGCACATATTCTGGGGGTAATCAACAGCTTTCTAATTAGGCTTGAGGCCTTCCCAATAGGAGGGAATTCATACTGCTACTATAATGCTCATATAATGTACTTTGATCATATTCACTTCCCTCCAAGCTACTTCAATATCTAGCTCCTTTCCATACCCTTCCAGTGTTGTATCCCCCCCCCCTTCCTTTAACTCATCAAACCCAGTTTGTGCTATCCATATACTCTTGGATGTGTGGTCTTTCATTTTCTCTTAAAGAAAACTGATTCTTCCTTTCACAGCAGCTATCAATTACCAGTGGCTCCTCAGCTAGGGGAGGGTCTTCACAATCATCTCCCCTCTCCCTGCTGGAATTTGTCTGGCGTGAGCTTTTGCACATCTTATGCATGCTGTCATGCTGGCTATGAGGTGATATGTGCAACTGCCCTGCTGTGTCCAGAACATGCTCTGTAGTCATCTACACCCTGTGGCTCTTAAAGTGGGTATAATATAGACGTCTCATTTAGGGCTGAGCATTTTGTAGTCTTTTGTTTCATCATGTTCACCAGTTCTGGGTCTTCTTGTTAATTGGCAAATACATCAAAAAGAAGCTTCTCTGATAAGGGGGCAATCCACTATTCTGTAAGTGTAATGATGAAACAATTTCCTCTTGGTAGAATTACTGTAGGAGTTTCTCTTCTAGAACCTAGCCACAGGTTCTTGACTCTAAGAACAGTACCATGTGCAATTTTTGTCTTGTGGTGATGGCCTTAAATCCAATAAGAAAGTTATTATTACTCACATGACATTTGTGCCACATTTGCACCAATGGGCATGTCTTGCAAAGGTAGTCATTACTGTAGCTCAGGGGTCATAGCTGGGTAAGACTGATGACTACTTTTCTCCTCTGGTAGCATGCATAGCACCTTCCGGCACAAAGAAAGCTATCCAGTAGGGATGAAGCTTCCAGGTAAATACCAGCTTGATTTCTTCATGTGTTATGACACAAGTATGTGGTGTCTTCAGTAATAAGGCCTTAACCATCAAATTCTGTAGCACTTCCAAGAGCACTGGCTGTAATGTTTAGTGCTCTATGAGACAGCACTGACAATAACTCCAAAAGAGGTATCCCATTCCTACCACTGGCTTTTTTGTTGTTGCTGTTGTTGTTAGCCAGTGGTGTGTAGTGGGATATTTTCACCTTGTTATAAGGTTATTATAATTAAACACTTTTTATATTAGTGTGTGTGTGTGTATGTTTTAGGGAGCTTCTACACTGTAGATATGAATATTTTGAAAGGTCTTTAATACTAGTCTTTCCTCCTGTATCTTCCCCTCCACTCTGTCCTCCCATCTTCCATCTCATTTTAACTTTTTCTGTTCTAGTATCCTCACGTTACACTGTTGCCTTCTATATTCTACCCCTTGAAAGCACCACCCCCCATCCCATTGTGGCCCTTACCAATTTCCTGATGTCTATGGGTAATCCAATTAAACACATGTGTCTGAAAATTCAAAGCTAATATCAACAAATGTGGTAAAACATGTGATGTTCATCTTTCTGCATCTGGGTTACCTCACTCAGAATGATTGTTTCCATCTATTTCCATGTGAATTTTATAGTTTTGTTTTTCTTAACAACTAGATAATTTTCTCTTGTGCAAATTTACATTTTCATTATTCATTCATTAGTTGGTATGTGGAGTCCTTTGGGTATGTTCCTGTGGTGGTTTGAATGAGAATGGACCCCATAGCTTCTTGTGGTTGAATACTTGGTTCCTAGTTGGTGGAACTGTTTGGGAATGGCTAGAGGTGTGTCACTGGGAGTGGGCTTTGCAATTTCAAAAGTCCATGACATTGCCAGCTGCATTTCTTCTGGCCTTGTATTTGTTGATGAGATGTGAGCTCTCAGATACTACTCTAGTACTATACCTGTCTGCCTACCTGCTGCCATGTTCCCCACCATGATGGTCATGCTAACCCTCTGAATTGTAGGGTCTTATAAACTCTTCCTTCTAGAAGTTGTTCTGATCATGGTATTTTCACAGCATTAAAAAGTAACTGAGACAATGCCTAACAGTGGTAGAGCTGGATTATGAGGAACCCAAAACAAAAAACAAAAAAACAAAAACAAAAAAAAAACCGTATGGAGTAAGATCAAGGAAACAATATTGTTCACAATAGTTTCAAAAAATAAAATATCTTTGAACAAACATAACTAAAAAATAAAAAATTTGTACTATGAAAGTTTTAAGACATGGAAAAAAGATATTGAAGATGATAACAGAAAATTAAAGTATCTCCCATGCTCCTGGATTAGTATTATTACCACTATGAAAATTATCATTCAACAAAAATCAATTTATAGATTTAATGTAATCCCCACCAAAATGCCAATGTAATTCTTCCAGGAATTAAAAACAAACCACCACCAACAACAACAAAACTATCTTAAATTTTGTACAGAAATACAAGGAAACGAGGATGACACAACACTCCTGAGTGACAGAAAACTTCTGGAGGCATCACCACCCTGACTTCAATTTCAATTCAATCCTGATTACAGAGTCGATTTTAACAAACACTCTGTATCTTTGTGTAATTGTGGATTTGAAAACAATCTATTTGTAAGCATAGGGAAAGCTGACCACCCAACCAAAATCATTTTTACAAAGTGAAACTCTGACATCTTTCTTTCCTCCAACTGAGACAGACAAACCCCCAAACTCCCTCAATCCTAGACCCTTGCTCTATCTTTCCAGTAGAGATTAATTGGTAGAGAATTGCTGTGGCATCTCATTACTAAAACAAACTCACCTGTGCAAAGTGGCAGCGTATGGCGGGTGTTCAGGAGAGCATGCTTGCCAACAATTTACTAGGAGCCGCTGTCTAAAGTTAGTGTCGACAGCCCCATGGATTGGGTGAGTTCAATTTCCCCAACAGTCGGATAATTATTTGTTCTTTTAAAGATTAAGTGTGAGCTGTACTTGAGTCAGTAATGCATACTAACTGCACAGGTAGGAGCACATCAAATGACAGTTACAGTACTGAAATGCATACCTACAAACCGCAAAACATCTGACCTCAGTACTAGTATAGCATCTCTTAATCTTATGTTCCTTTCTTTCTTCTTTTTTATCCTTGAAAAGAATTTTGAGATTATAATTATATTTCCTCTTCTGTTTCCCCTTCCTAAAGCCAATAATACACTCCTCCTGGCTCTCTTTCAAATCATGGCCTCTTTTTTCATTGTTATTGCATATATATAAAACACACACACACACACACACACACACACACACATTTATAAATATAACCTGATCAATCTGTTTAGTGTTACTTGTGTGGATGTTTTCATGGCTGATTATTGGTATTGAATAACCAGTTGGTGTGCTCTTCTGGTGCCATGATAGCTAAATCTCAGGGAAAGTCTGGTTCAGGCATCACTGGGCCCTGCTTCTGAAGTACATGGTATCTTTAACAATGAGGACTTACCCTCCAGCTCTCAGGGGCAACCAAAAGCAGTAGTAATAGGCCCTATGTTTTGGGGTATCTCTTGAATAGCCCTGTCCAAGAACTCAAAAGAGAGCTTCTCATGTTTGGTGCTGAGGCTTTTGTTAGGTGGTCTTTGGCTCTCGGAGGGAGGACTATCATTAAAACAATATACATATTTATACAGAGAATTATGTGTTTTATCAGATTTTTACATAAATAGTTAATAGTATGATTCCTTATGGCTTTTTGGGGAATCCTTGTTATTTTACCCACCTCCCCCTATTGTCCTGTAATTATTTCCTTCTCTAAAGAGACACCCTTTTCTCATTTTCCCTATCAGATCACTTGTATCTTGCTTCTCCCCTTTACTTTCCCTATACCTTCTTCTGAATTACCGTCTTCTGCCTCTTAGGGGCCTTTGTCCATTTTCCTGATCAGATTCCTTGTACCTTGTGATTCCCCTCTCAATTGATCTCCAACACTCTGTCCTGGCACCAGTCCCATGTTACTTTCCTGGTTTCTGTAGTTACTACAGATTATGTATTCACATTTGAAGATTTGGAGCCAGGAGCTTCCAATAGGAGAAATCATGCTACATTTGTCCTTCAGGCTCTGGGTTAACACACACAATGTAATCTTCTCTGGTTCCATCCATTATCTGCAAAGTTCATGATTTCAATTTTTCTGATAGCTGAATAGTATTCTATAATGTATATGTACCACATATTCATTATCCATTGTCTTTAGTTAGTTTTCTATTGCTATGAAGAGACATCATGACTAAAGCAGCTTGTGAAATGGGAGAGAAAGAGAAGCAGAATGGTTCGTGTGCTGTGGAAAGAGGCAGAGCTAAAGAAATGAAGGCGGTGGGAAACAGGCTGATCTGGGGGAGGAGGCTGTGCTGCCACCTGGGGCTGTGGGGAGATCTGGGCCCAAGCTGCTGCTCAAGGGCCGTGTCATGTCCACAGCTCCTGTTACCACCCAGGGCTGTGTGGATGCCTGGGGTCTGATCAACCACCCAAGACCATGTTAATATCCAAGGGGCATGCTGCTGCCGGGACCATACTGATGTGGATGTCTTGCACTGCCACCAGGGTCATAGTGACATCTGGGCCCAAGCTGCTACTAAATGCCATGTCTGAGTCTGTGGTCCTGCTGCAGTTGCAATCTGTGTTGATGTCCATGGCCTGTGTTACCACAAGGGACCAAAGGAACCAAACTTGTTGAAATTTGAGGGCTGTGATGAGTTGCCTAGCCCTTCACTGGCCCTTGGATAGCTCTCATGGAAGAGCTGGCCTCTGCGCTCGGGAGAGATGACCCCACCCCTCAGCATAGGTATAGGAGAGCTGGCTTCGCTCCTAGCTTGAGGGGGGATGTCCCAGCAGCCCAGACTAACCAGCTCAGTTACCACCCAGGCCCACATCCTGGCCCTTGAGTTGGTCCACCTTAACATCTACCCCATCTATGACCTGCTGGATCACGTGAAGGAACTGATCTGTAGAATGATAGCTGCAGGTTCTCCATGACTCAGAACAACAGCAGGATATCTGAGAGGAGTTTTAGGGAGGATTCAGTGATGATGGTGTACCAGAAGCCAGAAACCTTGAACCAGACCAATGAATAACTGCCATGAACATTTTGCAGGTGAGGCTGATTGGACAAAGGGTACACTGTGTGACACATTGCAGTTCTCAATGCCATTAGGATGATGAAGAAGTGTTGGAGAGGCTGGAAAGATGGAGGAGTGAGGTGGTTTTTCTGTTTGTTTTGGTTCCCTTTAATTATTTTGGGGGTTTTCTTTTGGGTGGATGCTGTAGAGGTTAGGGGCATATATGGAGGGACTGGAAGGTAAGTGGGATTTGGGATACATAATGGATAATATTCCTTCTTTATTTCTTAATTAGAATATTTATCTAAAAGGAAAAAGGAAAGACATTACAACTAAAAAACCTAAAGGAACTGAAGAAAGCGCATAGGTAAGGTTAATCATACACAGAGAATCCAAATTCAGCACCTCCAGACGTGCGCTTAGGGAACCAACTGAAAGCGTTCAGTATGTTTTCCCTTACCATCAGTGAGTTGATGTGCAAATGTGAACAGATGTTCATAGAACTGGGGAAATGAAGAGATGTTTGTAAAGTGTTCCTAACGTGAGGCTCCATATAAATAGTATGTTTTTATTGCAGATAACAGTAAATATAATGTTAACCATTATTTCTGTTTGTCTTAATAATGTGGACAAATAATTAAGCTTCAGTATTAAAATCCAAATGTAACCTTAATGAATAAGTAAAAATATATTCTACTGTAAATATGCCCAGAGAGATAATTTTTAGGTCACTACTTCTGTGGGCAACATTCAGCCTAAGTAAGTCAAGAGAAATACAATCAGAAGGGTGTTTTAAGAGCGATATTCGTGTGTAATTAACCAATCAGAGCACTCTACCATATACCTCTAGCCAGACTCAACATTGATGCTTTACAGTGAATATTTCATAATAAAAACACTAATGACTGCATATTCATATGAAAAAATTATTAAGTATATTCAGAGGGTTCACTAGAAGAATAAAGCATCCTGGTGACTTAAACATGTCAATCTCTATTGGCAGATCCCAGGGTTTTTCTGGGCCCTCGTTAGTACTTATCTCACAGGATGTACTGTTGTAGGAACATAGGACATAGACAAAACATGCAGAAAAATGTTAAAAATTTGGATAAATGCAACAGTATGTTCCATGAATAACACATAGAATGAAAAGCCTAATAAAAGTGATATCCTTAGGGATGTAGAGAGGGGTCACTGGGTAAGGGTGCTTGTGGCCAAATAAACCTGTCAATCCCTACTAAGTCCCAGATGGTACACACACACACACACACACACACACACAAAGAGAGAGAGAGAGAGAGAGAGAGAGAGAGAGAGAGAGAGAGAGAGAGAGACCCTGTCCCTACTTTTTATTCTCAGTCACAGTATCTGCATATAGTATAAGGCTACCTTTTAAGGCATCTGTCTTGCAAGAAGACCTGAACTCTCCCTTATTGCAGGCAAACACAGAAGAGAAGTTGCCAGTGAGTAATAGACATGAAGGAGGTGTTCTCCAAAGATATAAGTGATATATCTTTGAGGGCATGAGCTCTTATCCATTCTAGAAACAAAGGATACCTGATTCACATTATTTCCTTGTTTGTGGCACTGAGGACTGGTCCTACAGCTTCACACCAGCATGACAATTGCTGTACCTCTGAGTTGTATCCATCCCTATCCTTACTTTTACTTTAGGTAAGGTTTGATTAATTGGTTCGGGCTGGCCTTGAACTACGAAAGCCTCTTACAGGCCTAAACCACAAACTCTTGCAAACTTCAACTGACAACTTTTTTTTTGTTGTTTATTTAAGGTTATAACATCATGTTGCAAGACATATTGACATGTTTTGGACATGGTTTAACTGTGTCCCCCAGGCCTTGTGTTAAGTGCATTCCCTGGGGTGGCACTATTAGCAGGTATTGAAGACATTAAGGGCCTAGCACAGAATGCTCTGAGGTATAGGGTACATTGTTGCAGGTGGTTCATGTGTAACTCCTTCTTGGGAGAGGGATATTATAAAAGGAGTATTCTGTTCCCCCCATCTGTACTGTTCTGGAGTGAGGTGTAGCAGTCATTTGCTCCTGCACCTGTTGTTGCCATTGTTCCCCACAGAGAACATGACTGGTACAGCCATTATGCTTCCCTTGCGTGAACCTGAGTTAAGCCTTTTGTTCCTTTAGCTTCCGAAACTGAGCTCAGCAAACCTATCCTTCATGAAGAGCCTGTGTTGGCATGCCTTTATATCAAGGTGGAGCTGACTGATGTGCATTTTCAGGAAAATATCCATCATGCCTACAGTTGTCAACTCCCCCACCACAGCAGTGGCAAGAGGAGTTATAACTTACCCATTTCCAGTCAGCAGAAAGGATGAGAAGTGCGAGCTGGTGGGCACCCCAAGCTCTGTGTTACGAGCACAAATCATTCAGCCAAGCATATCTTTGTATTTATTTGTTGTCTGGTAACTAATTGGCTAATTCATAAATATTTTTTTTTCACTGCACAGTTCATTCATTTAATTTATAGTTTAAGCATTCATTGGTTTTCACTAATAATTAAATGAAACAATACAAAATAAAATCATAACCTCAGGAAGAGACATGGATACAAATAAATAATACAGATTAACACTGTAGTTTAGCACAAGCCAGGCATTCTGGGGCAGACCACATAGCATCTCTTGAGGTGGGGGTTGTGGGGGCCTAGAGGAAGCTACCTGGTTGAGAAGGCTGGTCTGTAAGGACAAGCATCATATTTATTGCAAGTCAAGGATCAGAATGGCATTATGAGGGATGGCAACCTGGGACTTGTCCGAATAGCAATGGGTGACATGGATAGAAATGTTCTGACAGGAAGTGATCAGCTTTGTTTCTAAAGTAAACAAACAAAAGTTTAAAGAGAAAAACAAACTTCTGAGATCAGTTGTTGCTCTGTGATCCTGGACTGGAAATGTATCCAGATATGCAAATTATACCTTACTTCAAGATGTTATGTGTTCAGAGGGAAGACCTTTTATGGATTGAACATTGGGATATATTGTGTACCCTAATAAACTTGGCCTAAAGATTAGAGGACAGAACAAGTCACTAGATTAAACATAGAAGCCAGGTAGTGATAGCACACACCTTTAATCCTAGAACTTGGGAGGCAGAGATCTTTCTGGATCTCTGTGAGTTCAAAGCCACCCTGGACTACATGAGATTGACTCAGTCTAGGTGAGAAACAGAGCCAAGCAGTGGTGACACACACCTATAATCCCAGTACTGAGAAGCATATACACTTTTAATCCCAGGAAGTAATGATTGTGCCGAGAAAAGTATATAAGGTGAGGTGTGAGGAGACGAACTAAAGGCTTTTTTGGCAGAAGCGTCCTTTTCAGCTAGAGGCTCTTTTGGCTGAAGCCTTTCAGGCTGAGGAGACCTAGAGGTAAGATGTGGCAGTGGCTTGTTCCTTTGTCTCTCTGATCTTTCAGCATCTACCCCAATATCTGGGTCAGGATTTTTTTTCTTATTAAAAGACCATTTAACATTTGTGTTACATCGATGGGGGCTCTGACTTCATTAATGGATTAACTTATTGATAAGTTCATAGTTTTATGGGTATTGGGTGATGGTAAAACCTTGAGGGGTGGGAACTGGTTGATGGGAATGCATCTTTGTGGCTTTGTCTTTATGAGCTACCAATTGCCTAAGCTCCTTTTTGCCCTTGTTTGACTCTCCCTTCCCTAATCCCTCCTCCTTTCTCTCATTTCCAGTCAGCTCCAGACAAGCAGCTCTGCTCCATTGTGCACTCCACACCATGATGCTCTACTTCATCATGGTCCAGAAGTAATGTTCTTAAGTGTCCATGGATGGCAATCTCTGAAACTGTAAGTCAAACAAAGTCCTTCTGCACTAATATTCTCATGAATTTCATCACTGTGACAGAACACTGACAATCACCTTCAATAAGTGTATAAGGCAGAGAAAGTAATACCCACAGATAAAATGTACTCTTCCACATGTAAAGGCTAGAAGGAACCTGCTAATGTTCTCTGTCACTTTAAAGAGCCACAGGTCACTATTGTTGGCATAGGGAGCAATTGAAGAATATTAATTTGAGATGATAAGATGCACATAGTGAGACCTGAATTATATTGGAGATGATTTTACTCTTAGTGTTTAAACAGTACTCAAGACCACTACTGCCTCCGAATCTGCAAGGCAGCCATATGTGAGACAGCCTGAGACTGCTGAGGTTCTGCCTGTGATTTCCACACAGCCATACTTCCTCTTGTGCAGTCATTTAATAGTTCACTGCAAAGTGAAACTAGAAAGTCCCATCAGCAAAATAATGAACATAGTCATGTACCAGGGAAATTAGAAATGATTGGTTCGCAAAGCTGAACACTGAACTGTGCAACCATGGAGAAAGCCATCCTATAACTATCAAATAACTAACAATGAGAAATTTCTTGAGTGGATTAATAAATTAATAAACAAATTTATACACAGAAAGGAAATAAAGAAGTTACCATCTTTACTGTAAGGAGACACCACCAATGTTAATTTTCTAATGAGAATAGGTTAAATTTTTAAAAACCAAGTTCTCAGAAGTTACTCAGTCTTTTTCACACCCAACAAATTTTCAAAGAGAAATAAAATATTGTAGGCTTATAGCCAGAACACACACACACACACACACACACACACACACACACACGTTTTATAAATATTACAATGTTATTGCCATTTAGATCTTTAATAGGTCTACTGGGGAAATGTATCATCCCTTGTCAACAGAGGGAATACAAGCCTCCCAAAATATGAGTGCTCATGGTAACACAACTCATAAGCTCTAGGATGAAAAAGTAAAATCCCCTGATCTAAAAAATAATAATAATAATAAAGTTTTCATATTTTCTGAGTTCTTACTGCCTCATAGAAGGAAGACTAAGATTTTACTATAGAGCCAACAAGATTGCTAGGTGGGCAAAATCATTTGCCAAGCAAAACTAAGATCGTGAGTTCAATAGTGGTTCTTATAATGAAGGGAGAGAACCAATTTCTGAAAATTGCCACCTGACTCACAGTCCCGCATGCATATTCATCAAGTACACACATACACACAGGCTTGCATATGCATAATAACAATGAACTAATTTAAAAAATAAAATTCAGCACAAGTTGTGATGCATCTAAGACAAAACTTAATTCTGTACAGTGACTTCAAGTTAATTTTTAATGTTTGTTTGTTGAGACAGGAGCTCAGGTATCCTAGGCTGGCTTCAAACTCACTATATAGCTAAGGATGACCTTCAACTTCTGATTCTCTGGCCTTCACCTTTTGAGAGCTAGTATTATAGGTGTGAATCATGTTTAAACAGTGCTGAGCATCCAACACAGAGCTATGTGTATGCTGGGAAAATACTCTAACTATTGAGTCACATCCCCATCCCTCACTATTCTGTTCAGTTGGTAAAAAATTTTACAAAACAAAATATTGGCAGAACATCTACTAATCTTAAAACCTCAATGAATGGTTTATAAGATAATGTTTCATGTGCCATAGTCCATATATCTTCATATTCATATTCAAAGGACAAAGGGATTGAATAGTTCTTGGTTATAGAAGCAAGTTCCAAATTTATAGTGGCTTAAATGCAAAGCTAGTTTATTTCTCATTGAGGTCAATAATACAAAATGAATGCTTCTGTTGATAAGACAGTTTCCCTTACCTGGCTTGTCCCAAGGCCACCTTTCTATCTGGTACTCTCCCATACCCACTTCCCGTGCCTTCTTCTTACAATTGTAATCTTTGCAGCTACATTTTCCTCCAGCTATAAAAACTTGATGCTTCTCTTTTTTTAACTAAACATTGAAAACAGGAAATATGAGGGGATATGTAACTAGTTCATAAATCCACCTGCTTATACCATAGCTCTGAAACATTAATATATGACTGTCATAGATCGATCTGTTTCTGTCTTGGATCTGAAACAATATAAAACTAGTTTGTATATCTACACACTGTATCATCAATATGAAGCATTAAAAGTATAAATATGTTCATCTATGAACCCAGCTTAATTTTCTGTATGATAAGGTGAAGATTCATGATCAGTTGAAGGAGCTTTTACAGAGAAAGGATTACCTGTAAGTATATCTCCAAACAATGATCGATAATAAAATGTTTCAAGAATTTGAAATGACTCAAGAGTGATAGTGTATATTCAAAAAGTGGTGATAAGAAAAACCTGAGTGCTGTACAATATTTTGTTTATATTCTAACAAATAAAGCTTGCCTGGAGATCAGAGTGCAGAGCTAGCTACTAGTTAACCATAGAGGCCAGGCAGTGGTGGCACACACCTTTAATCCCAGTACTGAGAGGATCATGTCTTTGATCCCAGCACATGGGAGGTTCAAGCCTTTGATCCTAGCACATGGGAGGCTCTCACCTTTATTCCCACCACTAGGAGGTGGAGACAATAATATAAGGTGAGTGGAGACAGGATCTCAGGTCCTTTCAATCTGAGGATTCGTAAAGATGGGATGCTCTATTTGGTCTGAGACTTCATAGAGGTAAGAAGTCTCTAGTGGCTGGTTGCTCTGCTTCTCTGATCTTTCAGCTTTCACCCTCAATATCTGATTCTGAGATTTTATGGTTAAGAGTAATTAGGTTCATGCTTCACCTGAGAAAAATGCATATGTACCTCTGTCAGAATGTAACATATAATATTTAATATTAAATTTAATTTTATATTAAACTACTATAATATTTAATATAATTGGTCTACCTGCCTCCCACCAAAAGACTATCTTCAAGAGGTCAGTGATTAGCACTGGTAATATTATGACCAGCTTCTAAGGGTTTTTAAATGTTTGAAGATAGACAAAATAATGCTTTTGTTTTACCCTAAACATTCTCTTTTAAAGATATTTTATGTTTTTATGTATAGGTGAATTTTGCCTTCACTTATGTGTGTATACCATGTGTGTGCCTGAGACCTGTGGAGGACAGAAGAGAGTCTCAAATATTCTGAGTTTCAGACAGTTGTGAGCTACCATGTGGGGCCAATTCTGGGTCCTGTGCAAAAATGTATGCTCTTAACCACTGAGCAATCTTTCCAGCTCCTACTTAAACATTCCTAAATTAAATTTGTATGGTGAAATCTCAAGTATAAATCCAAAATAAGGAAATTAATTGTTTAAATTCTATTCTCAAGTACCATCTTATCTCTAGTGCCACAGAAGCATTGACAGTCCACAGTCCCACAACTTAAGGGAGACAGCAACCTAAATGATAGAACTTGGAGTCAACCAGAAACACCTCCTCTGAGACCACCATCATCTGCCTGACCAGAGAACCTGCCAGGCCTGATTTGCAGGGTTTGTCTTAAATGGACATAACACATCACCATGGCATTATTCATGGGACTGATGAGAGCAGATCTCTGACACCAGAGTTCATTCTCTATTTCTGTGGAGGGCTAGATTAATTGTAAATATTTCTGTCTTGGAGGATCCTATAATTGTGCAGTCATAGCACCCCAGTTCTGACCAGGAGATCAGCCACTGCCTATACTGGATTGCTGAAAGAATAGAGAACACAAAGGGAAATACTGTGGTTCCTTAGACATCCCTTCATTTTCACTCTGTCTCAAACTGGAGTTTTCCTGTGTCTTCTGTGCTCACTCTAGCTTGTGAACTTCCACATATGAGGCTCTGTTGAGTTTATGCTAGGAAGAGCAGCACAAGAGGTGATGGTCAGGGTCACTGTGAGTTGTGGGATTTCTGATTCCTGAGTTCTTTCACACATTCCACTCCTATCTATGTTTCAGAGGTTTTTAGTAACTGTCCTTGCATTCTCTTCAAGTTTCACTTCTGAGTTGATAGGATATGAAGGAATCTGTGGCTTTCTCATCTCCAGAGCCTGGGACATGCATATTTTAATGCTATATCTTAGACAGGCAAAAACAAAGCCCTAAAAGAGAAGGCACTCTATTCTTATTTGATACATATCAGAGTAAACCCACATGGTAATTTGCAACTTGCATCGATTTTTCCTATCACATTAAACAAGGAGAAGTAGGAATTTAGCAAGTTTGTGATTGGTTAATTAGGTCTCCATTTTTGGAATTTGTGAACCTCCTTCTTGTTTATTTTGTGGTAAAGTGAATTACTCCTCTTAGAGCCAAAGCCTTATGGGACTTGATCATCATCACACGAGCATGCATGTAATGTGCAGTGAACTGAACACATTCTATTTGATTTAAAGGTTGTGTTGAGAGAAGTCTATTTATAGGGAAAATTCAGTGTGGTAGTTGTCTTAGTTAAGATTTCTATTGCTGTGAAGAGATAGCATGCCCACAACAATGCTTATAAAGGAGAACATTCAATTGGTGCTGGCTTACAGTTAAGAGGTTTAGTCCATAGTCCATTGTCATCATGGTGGGAAGCATGGTGGCATGCAGGCAGACATAGTCCTGGTGAGGTAGCTGAGAGTTCTACATTTGGACTGGCCTACAGCAAGAAGAGAGAGAGAGACACTGGGTCTGTCTTGAGCATTTGAAACCCCAAAGCCTACCCTCAGTGTCACACTTCCTCCAACAAGATCACACCTACCTCCCGACAAGGACATACCTCCTAATAGTGCCACTCCCTAATAACCAAACATTCAAATATATGTGCCTATGGGGACCATGTGTCTTCCTAATTCAAAGTTCCAGCCTAGAAGTGGATTCACCCACTTCAACCTAAGCAAAAACATCTCTCACAGGTGTTTCCTCCATTTCTGGATTGTAGTTCATTCCAGCCCTAGTCCACTTAACAAGCAAGAATAGCCATGATAATAGTGCATCTTTTGCAATTCCTCACAGTTAGTAACTTAACTTATTCTAACTACATAAACCAAGTCACCTGAAGGCTTTGAGTTGAACTTTGTTCCACTCCAAATTTAAATGCTGAAATACTAACCATAATGTAACCATTTGTGGACAAAGTCATTACAGTCCTAATTATGAAGACGATTACTGATAATGGAGTGTGCTGGGCCCCTAATGTGATATGACCAGTGTTCATTCAAAGGGCAGTAATTTAAATGCAACCTCCACACAGAGAGACTGGTTTGTGAAATAAAGGCAGAGTGATTCCTTTTACAAGTCAAGTAATACCAAACATTGTCAGCAGATGACCAGCACTCAGACAAAAGGCAAGAAATAGGTGACTCTACTTCAGTCTTCAGAGAAAATCCCTTTCCTTCATGACAGATTAACTTTGGACTTGTAGACAAGACAAGTTTCTGATATTTAAACTTACCAGTTTGTAGTACTTGTGACTCAGCACAACTAAACTAATAAGCTGATAAGTGTAACGCTGAAAAAAAGTTAAAATTTAAGAATCATTTATAGTCAAATAGGTTGGAATGATTTTTTAGCCCATGCAAAATGATATTTGGGGGAATCATGACATATATTGCCAAAAATAATGGTGTTAAGACAACAAATTTGTCAATTATTGTTGGTTAGCATAGATGTAAATAGAAGAGAGGGAGGGCAGAAAAGGAACAAAATGGGAAAAGAGAAAAGAAAATCAAATGCTTGAGCTTTTCTTGAGGGAATATGCTAAGGTCCTAATACTGGTCTCTTCCCAAATAAAGTGAAATCCAAGGATCCCAGATTAGGAGTTTAGGGGGACCGTCCTTATAAAGAGATTTGTTAGTTATAAATGCCACAGACAGCAGCATGCTGTGGGTTCTTAAGAGAGTTCAGACTTGGGAGGCTAAATGGATTTGAATCCTCTTGTAGGTTTCAAAGAGCCACATACTTAAAGAATAATCCATGTTGCATGCTGGTCATCATATCATCTCTGGTTATTCTGCAAAAAAATGAAAGGTGCAAGATTCAGTCCTTCAGTTAATATGTGTCTAACACACAGGAGCCCTTCATTGTTTAGGCTGCTTGGTACATTTCTTTGAAGGAAGTGAAGATTCCATACTCACAGGCAACCATAGCATGATGGCTGTTTTTTTGTTTTTGTTTTTGTTTTTGTTTTTGTTTTTGTTTTTGTTTTTGCAGTGGTTGTGAGGATAGAGAGAGAACAACACTGCTACAGATGACCACGGCCTGAGAAGACTCTAAACCTAAACCTAAACCAAATAGCAAAAGTATAAAGTGAATTTGTTTTACCTTCGTAGCCACCCAGCAAGGGCTGCTGGCAGGGTGTGGTCAGTTGTGCTAATAATTGCAGCCCACATTAAGCAGACCGCAGCTGGAGCTGGAGAAGACTCAAAATACCCAGGGAATGTGCACAGAAGCCTACACATACCAAGAGTGTGTATGGTGAGGAAGAAATCATGAGGAATCCTAATAATTTAGAAAAATAAATGCCAGAAGCAATGTCCAGATGGATGAGTCACAGGTTTTATACAGGGACATCAAAATATTATTGTAAATGTTTCTAACCTTTATTAATCTTCTTCTATTAAAAGATGACATAAGAAAAATAATAATAAAGACAAAATATAGTCCATAATGGTGTAAGGCTCCCAATGAAACTTCTCTCATGGATAACTACAGTTAAGCAGTTACAGCAGCCATCAAACATTTTTTGGTTTTAAGCAAAGGCATTGCAACTAATTGAAAATCATTTATAATGAATTAAGAGCTATCTAACTTTTGAAAGTGATGCCAACTCTGGAAGAACAGAGGGAGACCATTCACATGGGCAGGACAAACACCCACACCCTTCCACTCTTCCAATGACTTTTCCTATGTCCTCTGAAGCTAAGCTGGGATTCGGATGCCCCCAGCACCCCAAGAGGAAGAGCTCCTCTGGAAGCTGTGCAGTCCTGAGACATTTGAAGATGCCAATTTTCATGGGTCCATGCTTAGCAAGGCTTGCATGCCTTCTCTAAGAGACCAGTGCTGTGCATATGCCCATCAGTTTTCCCATCTGCTGTGTGGGATGACCAGGGAAGGGCAACTGGGGAAGGGAACAGTGTCTTCTCCATCACAGTTCTGTGTAGAAGGGGCCTTTCCCAGTAACCTTTGAAGCAGCTCCCATTGCTCCCATCTTTCTGATGCAGATCTGTTCCAGGTAGTTTTGGCAACAGGGAACATGACCCACTCCATATTTTGTTACCAGCTTTTGGAATATCCAGAGTTGGTGATGTGGGCAGTGGGCACCAGTCCTTCTCCCACACACAATGCTGACACACAGAAAGCATCCACAGAGGGTAACCAGGAGGAAGCAAGCCAACCTTTCCTATATCCCAGTTAATGTACCAGAGTACAGAGAGAGTTTAATTCCCTATTGTTGCCAGGGGGCCTGGGTTCAACTGAATAAGACTCCAAAACAATGTATGCTCAAAGGCATTGTTTAAAATAATACATTATTTAGCCAGCAATTACTGGAAGCTAATAGTTGGGTGTGATAAGAATAGATGCAGATCAGCAGATGTTCAATGAGATGAGGGTGAGAGCATCAAAAGCGCACACCAAAATTACTCAGTCCTGGTGATCAGGAGCATTGTGCCTATCCAAGGCTGGACCATGTGAAGAACAGAGGCTTCACTGCAGGGAAGTAGAAGTCACTCTCACACAAAACAAAAGGACAATAGGGAACAAAACAAAAATGCTTTTTCTTGGAAGTGGCAACAAATCCAACAAAGCAACTAATAGTAGGTGAACACACATGATTTACTAGACAAGAATTAAGAATTACAATGGTGGACATCACAGAGAATTAATGGATTAGAAAAAAAAGCATTATATATGACACTATGCCAACCAATGAGATAACTTATGTGGAATTTGCCAATTTCTAAAAAGACACAAATTACTAAAACTGAATCAAGAATGAATATAAAATTTAAGTAGACATGCAAAAAAGCAAATAAACCCATAAATAAAAAGCAAATAAAGTCTTTGGTAGAGACTGGTATCTGTAGTCTTATGTTCACACATGTTGCCCACATGTTGTCTGCACAGCATGTTGGATGGTGGTCTGAGTAAATCAGGCCAGCACAGAGATTAGACAAAAACTTATGGATGCAAGACTCTAAATGGTTATAAGAGAATACAACAGGTGTAAGTCAGGAGGTTCAAGTTCAGTTCTGAACCACTTGTTCAATGAGTCTGTCTCCCATTGTTGGATTTTTTAGGCATAATCAACTAATATTTTTTCTGTGTCTTTGACCAAACCAGGATAATTTACATAAAAGCAACATTCCTCCTCTAGGGAGAGGCAAAGTTTTCTTTTCCTGGTGTTGGGAAATCTAGCCCTCTCCTATTTTGTGGTGTAATTACTGACAATGAATGCCACTGATGCTGGATTCTTGTTATGCATTGAGAGATTGGTTTAAGACTTTCTTATATGTCTTGAAACAAGAAATGTTACAATATGTTACTGACATGGCAGAGCCCCTTTCCTGTGCCTATAACTGTTTTTTTTTTTTTTTTCCCAAAAATCCACAAAAGAGGTTAGCTCTCCAAAAACTGACAGAAGGGCTCCATTGCCAAAGACATCATCCACACAGCTCATTGAACAGAGAGGACTCAAGCTGGTGCAAGCATGGATCCTTCACCCCTATACTCTAGTCTCTTTGGTGTGGGGATGTATTCTGCAGGGTACTGAAAGAGAAACCTGGACACCAACCCAGCCACAAAACCTTTGACCTACAATCTGTCCTGCCTACAAGATGTGCTGGGGTAATGGTGGCACAGAATTTGTGGGAGTAGCCAACCAATGTCTGGTTAAACTTGAGGCCCATGCCATGAGAACCCATGCCCTACACTGCCTGGGTGGCCAAAAACCGGAGACTGGACAGCCCAGAGACCTAAGATCCATGCCTTGTCCAGTCTTCATCCGAGAGACTTCCTCTGGCAACAGATGGTACTGGGTGCAGAAACCCACAGCTGGCATTATATAGAGAGAATCTAAATTGGAAGGCTCCATCATGTCCCTGCCCCATGGAAGAGATGGAGTACAAGAAGACTGTAAGAGTTAGAGAGGTTGGAAGACACCAAGAGAATTGGGCTCACATGAGCTCACAGAGACTGAAGTGGCAAGCATGGGACCTGTATGGATCTTTACCAGGTCTGTGTATATGTTATTGCTGTTAGCTAGTTATTTTTGTGGGAATCCTAAGAGTGGGATTAGGTATGTCTGACTCATTTACCTACAAGGTTGCCTTGTCCAGCCTCCATATGAGGGTTTTTGCTTTGCTTATTGTATCTTATATTGTTGTGTTTGGTTGTTGTCTTTTGGAGGTCTGCTCATTTCTGAAGGGAAATGGAGGAGTCAATATGGGAAGAAGGGAAGAGGAACAGTTTGGGGGGAGCAAAGGAAGGGGAAACTGTGGTCAGGATGTAGTGTATGGGAGAAGATTCTATTTTCAAGAAAGAAACAGAGATAGAAGACAGAGAAGAAAGAGGGTTCTCCTTTTGCATGTATAGCCAATAATGGAGGGATTAGAAATTTCTAGTTTTTTAGGGAACACATTTTTAAAATTTATTTTACATACCAAACACAGATCCCCCTCTCATTCCTCCTCCTGCTCCCCACCCCCATCTTTTACCCCTCCAGTCCATCCCTCACCCCTCTTCCAACAGGTTAAGTTTTCCTATGGGGGGGCAGCTAAGCCTGGTACATACAGTTGAGGTAGGACCAAGTGCCTCCCTACTGCATCAAAGGTAAGCAAAGTGTTCAACCATAAGTAATGGGATCCAGAAAGCCAGCTCATACACCAGGGATATATCCTGATCACACTGCCAGGGGCCCCTCAAACAGACCTAGCTACTCCTCCCTCCCCATATGCAGAGAGTCTAGCCCAGTACCATACAGGTCCACAGCTGTCAGGCTTATGTTTGTGAGTTCCTATGAGCTTGGTTCAGTTGTTTCTGTAGATTTCCCCATCATGATCTTGAACCCCTTGCTCATATACTCCCTCTTCCCTCCTTCAACAGGAATCCCAGAGCTTGGCCTGGTGCTTGGTTGTGTATCTCTGCATCTGTTTCCATCAGTTACTGGATGAAGGCTTTATGATGACAGTTAGGGTATTCACCAATCTGCTTACCAGGGCAGGACAGTTCAGGCTCCCTCACTGCTATTGCTAGTAATCTAATGTGGGGTCATCTTTGTGTATTCCTGGGAATTTCCCCAGCCCCAGGTTTCTTAAGGAGCACATCTTATTTTGGATACATATCATGGGGTTTAAGTTCCAGCGTAGTTGGTGGGAAGGCAGAAGTAGGCTAAGGTTGCACAGATGTCTTGTTCAGGTAGACAAGTGGTGAGGTAGAGGTGTCAGAGATGGAGTAATTAGTATCTAATATTTTCGTGGTGGGTTCATTTTTCCACACTGAAATCTGGCTAAGGCTTCCTGAAGTAAGTGTTGAAGGGTGACAAAAAGGTTATGGTTTCAAGTATTTTGGAAAAAGAAATGTCCCTAACGATTGTGTTAATCATCAGCTTGGCACAATTTGAAGTCACCCGTGGAGGTTCAGAGAGGGATTGCCTAGATTTGGTTGCTTGGCCTGTGGGAATGTATGCCTGTGATTTCATTAATTGGGTTGAGTGAGGTGAGAAGACCCACCCCAAATATGGGTGGGCTGAACAAAAAGGAGTGAGCTGAGCAGCAGCATGAATGCATTCATTGCTCTCTGGTCTTGACTGCATATGTAATGATACCCAGTACTACAGCTTCCTGCTGCCTTGTTTTCTCTATCATGATAGACTGTAACTGGAATTGTCAGTCAAATAAACATTTTGTTCCTTAAATTGATGTTGCAGGGTATTTGATCACAGCAACAGGAAACAAAACTAAGACTGTGTGTCCAGACAATAGGATGAGAAGTTGTTAAAGAAGAAGATGCTCTTTTGTCATGGCTGGTTGTGTGTCTTCTCCATCTACTGGTAACCATAAGAACCTAGTGAATTCTAAGCCAGTAGATAGAGTAGTGGCTATAGAGATTGAGAGACAAACCTGTAGGAGGACCTTCATATTTGGAATAAGAAAAGCTGGTTATTTGATCCAGTAAGAGAGGTGGCCAGAGGCAAGTTTTATAGTAATGGTGGGACTGCACAGGGAAGGATCAAGTTGTCATTCTGGGATGTCCCTAGGGATAGGCTGCCTTGCTAATGGGGATGGGCTTAGGCCACAGAAGAAGAGTATGTGATGAGGAGATGGATAATATTGATACTGTTGGTTATAATTCTATAGTTTCAAAATATTTTGCATATGTGTCATATAATTTAGACATATAGTATCTGTCCAGTCAGAAAAAGTAGGACCATTTTCTTCTTAGGTCCATAGTGATACTTGTAAATTTATCCTAGCCAACAAATGAACAGGGATGGTTGTGTTTGCAGATAGGGAAAGGGATAGACCTAGTCATTGGCTAGACCAGTGGTGGAGCTACTTAACAAGTGAAAAATGAGGTTAATGGTGTGCTTGAGATACTTAGAAATAAGAACCTCTTTACCAGAGGCAAACAGGTAAAGTGAAGAAAAGGAGTAAAGCAGGAAAAGAGATGAATCTATAAATCAAAGTCAACTAGCATGAGAAGGGCAGAAGTGAGGAACTTGATTTGGGACAGGGTGAGATCTCTGAGAGCCACCTGTACCCTATAGTCCATTATGAAATCTAGTAGTACAGAAATTTGATCACTTGAGGATCCCCAACCCCAAGTCAGAGAAGGAAGGGCTGAGAGAAGGCCTCTACCTGGAGATTCAGAGATACCAAGAGCAGGAACAGTGGCCACGGAAGGAAATTTTCTTAGCCATTTTTTTTTTAAAAATCAAAGTTTAAAATGCTTTAGGAGGTCACAGTAGTAGGTGAACTTAGCCAATGGGTGACTTTCTGAGAATCACTCCTCCAGGTTAAGATCAAGTGTGGTAACATATTTGAAGTGTGTAAGTGTGGGTGCGAGTAGGAATTTCTTTGGGGTCTGTGAGCAACCTTCAACCTGGAAAAATGAACCCAAGAGCTAAGAACTGATGGTTTAATGGCAGAGGAGGTGGTGAGAAGCACCATGGAGAAGTCCTGAAGTAGAGGTTGGAGGGGTAGAAGGGGCAGGGTTTTGAAGTAAATCTAGTCTTCTGGGTGGATTTGGGAGACGTGGGAAATCAGGGGAAGGCTGTGTTAGAACCTTATGAGCTATGTGTCTTATGAAACCCCAGGTACCGGAAAGGGTCAAGATATAATCACCAACCGCTGTGGAGGATAAGCAAAACTTCTCAACACAAATGGCTTTTCCTACCTCAAATTCTAAGGGATTTAGGTCACCTGAAGCCTGGGGTAGTGAGCAGTTTCGCATGAAATCAATGAGAGAAAATGACTCTGGGCAGTTTGTGTTTATGTCATTAGTTTTCTCTCCCCTTTACCTGGTGATTGGGGCCTTTAGGGGATGTTTAACATTCTGGTAATGTGGAGAAAGTCACCGAAGCTTAGTGGAATTTTAGATGCCAGGCACAACCTTTTTCAGATTGTTGTTTAATTTACATGCGTTTTTATACTTACTACAGGTTTGTTTGTGGTGGTATTGTGTTCTCCAAAATATTGTGCACCCTAATAAACTTATCTGGGGGTCAGAGGACAGAACAGCCACTAGGTAGACATAGAGGCCAGAAAATAGTGACACACAGGTCTTTAATCCTAGCATTCCAGAGGCATAAATCTGCCTAGGTCTCTCAGTTCAAGGCCACATGGGAAACAGCTAGGCATGGTGACTCATGCCTTTAATCCCACGAAGTGAGCCTTTAATCCCAGGGACTGATGGTAGAAAGCAGAAAGATATATAAGACATGAAGACCAGAAACTAGAAGCATTTGGCTGGATAACCTTTTAGGCTTATAGGTGAGGTAGCTGTGACTTGTTCTGCTTCTTTGATCCTCCATAATTCACCCAAATACCTGGCTCAGGTTTGATTTTATTAATAAGACCTGTTAAGATTCATGCTACATTTGTTTACTGTCAATTTTAAATTTTATCTCATTATGATCAGATAAGATACCCAAACATCTTTCAATCTTACTGAATTTGCTAAAAGTGTGTGTGTGTATGTGTGTGTGTGTGTGTGTGTGTGTGTGTGTGTGTGTGTGTGTGTGTCGGGGGGTGGGGGTCCTGGGATGAGATCCCTTTTAGAGCTGCCTCTGTGGGCTGCTGTGTAGAACGAATATTCTTTGTTGTTTGGGTGCAAATGTTCTATTGATATCTGTTAAGTCCATTTAATACGATGTCATTTAATTCTGATTTTTCTGTTTTTTTTTTTTATTCAAATGATCTGTTTATTTGAGAAAATGAGGCCTGGAAATCACCTATTATTAATGGATTGATGTTAATTTGTGTCTTCTAGTAGTACACTTTTTATGAAATTGTATGCCCAAGAGTTTGGTACATATACATTAAGAATGGTAAACACTTCCTAGTTAGTCATTTCCTTGTTTACAATGAAGTGTCCCATTTTACTCTCTTGACTAGTCCTAGTTTGAAGTCTATTTTTTCATCTCTTAGGTAAACAATGCCTGCTTGCTTCCTGGCCCCATTTGACTGAACTGCTTCTGTCTATCTTTTCATTTGAAGGTGATGACTATCTATAAAGCTAAGATGAATTTCTTGTAGACAATTGATAGATTTTTTTTCAGATGGTTTTGTGCATTATTCATTTAGCAGTCTGTGTGTTTTGATCAAATAATTGAAGATGTTGATATTAAAAATTATATGTTAATTTCAGTCACTGTCATTGTATTCTTGTTGATTATGTTTTCAGTGGTGCTTTGTGTTTTACAAATTATATCATCCTTTGTTTTGTTTATACCATCTCTTTACTATGTATTCCTCTTTTCAGTCAGAAGTATTGCTTCTTGTGCTTTATTTAGGCTTGGTCTGCTGCCTAAAATTTGCTTTAGGTTGTCTGAATCATGGAAAGTCTCTTTCATTCAATTGTGGCAGATAGTTTTGATGGGTACATTAGTCTAGGCTGGCACTCACTGTACGTTAGGTCATGGAAGACATTGCTGACTCTCCTGGCTATCAAAGTTTCCAATAAGAAATCAGCTGTTTCTGTGATGGATTTTCATGGGTACATTAGTATAGGCTGGCACTCACTGTACGTTAGGTCATGGAAGGCATTGTTGACTCTCATGGCTTTCAAAGTTCCCGTCGAGAAATCAGCTGTTACTGCGGTGAGTTCTCCTTTATATTTCACTTTTGTTTTTCCTCTTCCAGCTTTCAGTACTTTCTTCATCCTGCATGACTAATGTCTTAACTATGATAGGTTGTAAGGAGTTTCTTTTCTGATCTTCACTGTTGTGGTCTGTGTAATTCTTGTAGCTTAATGTGCATCTTTCCTTAGTTTGGGGAAATTTTCCCCTATGATATTGTTGAAGATCTGGTAGTCAAAGCTTTTCCCTCATCCATTCATTTATTAGATTTATTCATTTCATGGAGTCCCACATTTCCTATATATTCTTTTCCTGGGTTAATTTTTTTCAGGTAGGTGTATGGAAGGACAGAAAGCAATTTGAGTAGATCCTGTCAACAGCTTGGATTAAGCTGAGCTGCAGCCCCTGAGGTAATAGGGAGTTCTATTTACACTCTGTGTTTAAGAACAAGTAGCTGCTCTGCAGGGTTATTGCTATTTCTGTGTTAGGTGTACTCTTTATGGGGTCCAGATAAAGGGCTTCCATCCTCTCCTCAGTCTGGTGTACTAATAAGTACTTGTGCCTGGTTTTCCTGATAGGATTTTAATAAGCTAACATGCTCCTACAGACCCAGTTACCCCTGATAAATTTGCAGTTTGGCACATTTTTTTGTTGCAAGGAACAATTTATTTATTAGCTTGTACTATGTGGGTGGCTCTGGACAGATGGCGCTGTTTGCATATCTACTTAGGTGAACAGTTGTCCTCCATACTCAAAATGGAGTCAAAAGCTGCTTATGAAGCAGAGACTCTTAAAGAAAGGCCATCTGAAAAACCACTGTGTTACACGATATAGAGTAACCCATAGTAAAGTATAACCTGAATTCAATAGTTTGTTATGTCCAAGCATTTTGTTTTGGTTTGGTTTTTTTGTTTTTGTTTGTTTTGTTTTTTCAAGACAGGGTTTCCCTCTGTAGCCCTGGCTGTCCTGGAACTAGCTCTGTAGACAAGGCTGGCCTCGAATTCAGAGATCCACCTGCCTCTGCCTCCTGAGTGCTAGGATCAAGGGCATGCACCACCACAACCAGATAAAGCATTTTTATCTCTGAAAAAACTTAATTGAGTATAATTATTTTATTTCTGGGCTTGATATTTTTATTCATTATTCCACGTGTTTTTCTCCCTAGAATTTATATATAGTCTAGGTAAAGAAAGGTCCCCCTGAGTTTATTTATTTGATTAATATTGATGCTGCTGGAGGCTGACCTTCAGGCCATGTGAAGGCTATGCAAGCACTGACTTCATTGTTATCAATATTATTTTGGCTATCATATATCTTATGTGGGAGTCCACTGGGAGTCCAGTTCCAACCTGCCCCCACCTTTTGAGTGGTTCTTAGGTTGAGGAAAAAGGAATTAAGAAATGACAGGTAGAAAGAGAGACCTAGATGACCAGAAGAAAGACAAAAACACAGGATAGCTTCAGGAGGGCCTGTGTCAATACCCACCTGCCTCTTTCTTTATTGAAAAGGGGATTTTTAAAATATGGTACATGAGCAGGCTTTTTGGAGCCCACTACCTATGGTGAGACACCTTGCATAGACTTGAGGCAGGGGAAGGGGCTTAGACCTGTCTTTACTGAATGTACCAGGCTCTACTGACTCCCCATTAGAGGCCTAACCTTCTGTAGGAGGGAATGGGGAGTGGCCTGGGGGAGGGGAGGTTGGAGGAGCAGAAGGAGGGAACAGGAGGATCAGTGATTGGTACGTAAAATGAATAAAACAGTTTTTCTTTTAAAAGTATAATATATCAAGGGGAGAGGTAAAAGACCTCCCCCTTGCAAGATCAAAGCACATCCTACAGCCAAGTGTAGACCATTCCAAACACCTCGTAAACAAACCTGTGGCCAAATCATCTCCTTATGCAGTCCTTCTGGTCAAAGCAAATCCAAACCCTGTGACCCTCAGCAGGAAGCCTCTGTGGGCTCCCACAATCTTATTCCAAGTTATAAAAATAAGCTTGTCTATGACTAAATCAAAATCCAAAACATTGATAACATATTGGTAGATATCAGGTGAACTCTATTGATCAGTTTAATGAAAACTGACTACTTCTCATTTTTTTTCAGTACTATGTATAGATAGAACCAAGGACCCTGTATAAGGCAGAATAATGCCAAACCATTGAGCTACCTCTCGGGTCCAAGAAGAGAATCTCTTACTATGCTGAGTCTTTCAGTGCATAATCATGGCTCATTTCTATTTTTGCTTAAGGTTTTGGGGTTATTTTTATCATAAAGTTTTTATTTGTGATTTGTCAAATTTATAATTAATATCACTTAATTTAGATCATTGTAAATGATACTGTGATTCTAACTTTGTTTCCTTGTATTCATTATTAGTATGTATTGTAGTATGAGCTTTTTTCCCCCAGTGCATAACACTTTTGTCCTATTACATCCTTTGGATAGAGACTATTTTTGTGGGTGGGTGTATTATGTTAGAAACATAGATGAATATGATTTTATCTTCCCACAATATCATAATTTATTGACTAACATAAGGGACAGGAATTTCCCAGATAACCCTTGTATTTCTTGTAACTAGGCCAAGTTAAACATAGCTTCTTTTATTTCATTCTTAATTATCAACATCTATTCATGTGTATTACATTACATAACACACAGGGAATATATCTGTGTATTTGTATGTTAAACAATGGCTACAAAATATTAATGAAGGCTACCGAAGAGTTTTGTGAAGTCTCAGAGGAGCATTAAATGTAAGTAGAGTTTATTTGTATAAGATTAACGAACCCAGACTTGTGACAGGGAAAATGCTATCCTCAGGCTACAGTGGCTGCAGGTGTGAAAGTATATCTTAGGGTTGAGTCCACTGCAGAGGCAAAAGAGTGGAGTCCAGTCCATGTGAAGGAAATGGAGGGAATGATGGAGAACAAACAAATGGCAGTTTGGCAAGTCTTGTCAATAACAGGAGTGGAAGTAAGCTGAGGCCCAAGGGGAGTCTGGAGCTCTCTTCCTGTTGGTCTTTAACCCACATATGACAGTCAGCAGGTCAGTGAGGACTATTGATGCACTGGGTTGGGTGTACACTTCTTTATACACCTTCCTCAGCTTGCTATATCCAGTATGTTCTTGGTATTTGTTTCCCTAAAATGGTTTTAATATACCCATCTCTCCTTATAGTCTCAGTTTATTCTGGTAAATCTATGGGATTATAACCCTTCCTATTTCTATGAATGAGTCATTTATCAGTCTGTGCTGATGGGTAGTGCTGGAGAGATGGTACTGTTTATATGTCCATACAAGGTCTACAGTCATTCTCTGTTCTCAAAATGGAGTCAGAAGCTGCTTATAAAATGGAGTCTGTCTGGGAAAAGCAGGCAAGCAGAGTGAAAGTTTAGTTTCATGCAATATAGAATAACTTAGAACAGATCACAATCTGATTTCAACAACTACCTTGACCCAATAGCCGTGGCAACTAGTAAAAAGCAAGTGGATCTCCATGATGAAACTTTTTTTTATTAAGAAAAATTTCCATTCACTTTACACACCAATCAAAGATCCTCCTCTTCCCCCTTCCCACTCCCTTCAGCCTCCCCCTCCCAAACCACCCCCTACTCCTCCTCACAAGAAGGCAAGGCCTCCCATATGGAGGCACATCCAGTAGAGGCAAGTCCAAACCCTCCCCCTGTCTCAATGCTACACAAGGTATTCCATCATAAGTAGTGGGCTCCAAAAGGCCCACTCATGCACCAGGGATGGGTTCTGATCCTACAGCCAGGGCCCCCCAAGCAGATCAAGCTACACAACTGTCTCACCATGCAGAGGGCCTAGTCCAGTCCCATGCAGGCTCCACAGCCATTGATTCAACTTTCTTTCATGAGTTCCTACTAGTTTGGTTTAGTCATCTCTGCAGGTATCCCCATCATGATCTTGGTGCGCTTGCTCATAGAATCCCTCTTCTCTCACTTATATTTTATTTCATACTGAGAACAGCTATTAATACTAATAGTACTATTACATAGCTTTCAGTGCTATGTTAAGTAGTGGAGTGGCTATCTTTACTTTTTTCAAACAAGTGTAACAAGAGAATAGACCAGAGAAAACTGCATTAAGAAGAACATCTAAAGGAAGCCATTTGGCAGAAAAAGACTGGAAACCCTCCGCTAGAGGGGCTTTATATAAAAATAGAGAATGCTCAAGTCAATCTCCAGAAAAATATGGAAGACCTTCCTCACCTGGCCTTCATCTAACAAACAAAGCATGTTCAAGAAAAGTCCCACTGTAGGTGTAATTTTTCCATCCTGGTAGCTGCTTCCCAAATAACCATAAGAGAATTAATTATAAATGCTCAGTCAATAGATCAGGTGTGTTACTAACTAGCTTTTGCATTTTAAATTAACACATATTTCTTATCTATGCTTTGCCACATAGCTCATGGCTTGTTTCCTCATTTTCTACATGTCCTACTTCCTCAGCATCTGACTGGCATCTCCTCTGACTCCTCCCTTTTTCCTCCCAGAATTCCTCACTCTGGCTATCTTTTTCAATCTCTCCTGCCCAGCTATAGGCCAGTCAGCTTCTTTATTAAACCAATCACAGTGACATATATTCACACAGTGTAAAGGAATACTCCATAGTCCATAATATACAAGCATAGGAAGGGCAGTTGCTATTTAAATATCTAGCTTCCTAGCCCTATGCTCATTTGCTCACTAGCACCTCTTACTTTGGGGAGCACTTTCCTTTATTTATCTTTCCATTACACTATAGTCCGTTTTACTATACTCTCTTACTCTTGCTCTAATGTTTACCCTTTCTACCACACAGTTGCTTGCTGACCTTTATTGCTGAACATGTCTGTTTTCTTGGACCAGAGATTAAGTAATGACTTCACCTCTTTCCTTTATCAGTCTCTGTTCTCACTGAAACTACCAAGGATTAGAGTTTGCTTGCCCTACTGTTAGTCTCTTAATATCTAATCAAATGATACTTAAGCTTCTTCTGAGTCTGTTTTGAAATTCTTTTACTAGGAAACTAAGTATCTATCAAAATCAATCCCAAATTGACTGATTAAAAAGGAGAAAATATTTTTTCATCATTAAGTGGAAAGCGCACTGTAGTATTTTTGATAGGTTTTCTTTGCCAAGTTCAGATGATTTCTGATGACTTACTTATTTTGAATTAAGTGATGATGCTTATGGTATTGGTCATTCTTTTTCTTTTCCTAGGTGATATTATACAAGTGGGACATAAAGTGTTAAACATACATGTCTTTTTTTGAAAATTTTTATACATGGTTCGTATGTTGATAAGATTTTGTTAAATAGGCTAGGCGTAGTAACATATGCCTGAATCCCCAACACTTGAGAGGAAGAGGCAGGAGGATTTTGTAATCAAGGCTGGCCTATGCTACATAGTGAGACCCTGTCTAGAAAAGTTGGATGTTTTGATATTCTTGTTAAACAGCTGGCAGTTTCTTAGAAGGAAAATGTACAAAATGAAAAAATATTTCAACAGCTACCAGAGTTACAAAACAATATTCATAGTAGCAAAAATGAGATTAACATCTTTTTTCTCTTATAGATATGAATGAACTTAGAAGAAAATGGAGAACAACTGTGAGGTGTTGACCAATGATCCCTTTGAGTTAACACCCCTTATTCCATCAAGGTATAGCCAAGGGTAGGAACAGATTATGACTTTGTAATCAAGAACTCAGAGTTTTTACCCTAACAGACTCTCTGTGGTGATATTGTGTTCCCCCAAAATGCTGTGCACCCTAATAAACTTATCTGTGGCCAGAGAACAGAATAGTCACTAGATATAGAGGCCAGAAAATGGTGGCACACACGCCTTTAATCCTAGCATTCCAGAACTAGAGATCTGTCTGGATCTCTGTGAGTTCAAAGCCACACTGGAAACAGTCAGGCATGG
Organism: Onychomys torridus; assembly: GCF_903995425.1. Lineage (NCBI taxonomy): Eukaryota > Metazoa > Chordata > Mammalia > Rodentia > Cricetidae > Onychomys > Onychomys torridus. The sequence continues at coordinate 41,492,354 of NC_050443.1, forward strand.
TAACAAGAGCCTTTAATTCCAGGAAGTGATGGCAGGAAGCAGAAAGGTATTTAAGGTGTGAGGACGAGGAACTATGCTGGTTAAGCATTCAGGCTTTTAAGCAGCAGTTTGGCTGAGATTCATTCCAATAAGGATGCAGAGGCTTCCAGTTTGAGGAAACAAGTTCAGCTGAGGAATTGGCAAGGTGAGGTAGCTGTGGCTTGTTCTGTTTCTCTGATCATTCAGCATTCACCCCAGTAACTGGCATTGGTTTTGTTTTTATTTATAAGACTTTTTAAGATTCGTGCTATATCTGGTGCCCAACTTGTCGGGTACAAATTCGTGAAAAAGCTAGTTGCCAGTGGCTTTGCTGGCCCCAGCTCAGACCCGAGCTATATGTGGCCAGTTGTGGTGGTGCACACTGGTAATATTTGCTGAAGGAGGCAGAGGCAGGAAGATACCAAGTTTGAGGCCAGCCTAGGAGGCTTGCTAAGGCAAATGTTCGGCCAGGGCCGAGCCACAACAGTGGTGGGACCATGGAGGCAGCGGCTGCTGCTCTGAGTTGCTGGCTGCTCCTCATCATGTTGGTGACTGTGGTGATGCTGTTACCTGGAACAAAGGGTTCACTGCTGCTTGTTCGGAGAATTTCCAGGACCGTCGTGTTACAAGAAAGCATCAGCAAAGGTCAGTTTGAAAAATTTTGCCAAGACAAATGGTGGGGAGAAATTGCTGTGAAGATTTTCTCTTCTAAGGAAGAATGTTCATGGTTCCAAGACAGAAATTTATCAGAGTGTGATTGCTCCAAACCACAGAGGAGGAAAAAAAGTCTTCAGGGAACCATGACCATGCTTAACAGCAACTTTGAAATCTTCAAAAGGATGATGGGACCCCACAACGATGATTCCACAAGGACTATGGTAAAGTCATTAAACTGATTAACACCATGGAAAGATTGACTTTGGACTACAAACGGTTTAGGACAGTTTCAAGATGGTTAGCTGAGATGATCCAGCCTGACAGACTACTCAAACAAGGACTTGTAACAAGCCCTGCATTTTTCCATTATGCAGACTGAACAAATGATACAGGACTTGACAATTAACCTCAACATTTTCTTTTCAGGATTCCCTAAAGATGCCTTCACCCCCAGAAAGCAGGAAGTCATTTTAAGAAAATGATGCCCACATTCCCAAGAGGTGGGATGGGAGGTTTTTGGTTGTTTAATGAGTTATGGATATTGGCATTGTTTATGATGGTTGGTTACAAGTTGTTAATTGTTAATGGTCAGGGATAAAGCTGAACAAGGAGATTAGATTCAGAGTTTTTGTTTAAAAAAAAAAAGAGAATATAGATTTGAGGTATATCATTGAATCTATTCTAAGGAAAAAGATAAAGAAATAATAGGATTAATGGGTAGATCACTGAATCTATTCTAAAAAGAAAAAGGAGAAGATATAAAAATGACAAAAGGTAGATTATTGAATATATTATGAGAAGAAAAAAGAGTATGTATATGATAAGATTAAAAGGTCAATTATTTAATCTACTTTTAAAAAGGAACTACTTGTTTTAAATAGGTAAGTAATGAAATTTTTTTGACTTAGTTTATCAAATGTTACTGGACTAGACATTGTATATATATATATATATATATATATATATATATATATATATATATAAAATGGAGTTTTTGTCTGAATCTGTCAAATGTTAATGGACTGGACATCATTAATGTAATTCTAGACTGTATATATTGTATATACTTATTGGATATAGTTCTTCTTGTATTAATTATAAGCTTTTTTAAAAAAAATTTTAGACAAAAAATTAGAAATGTCGTGATATTGTGTTCCCCAAAATATTGTGCACCCTAATAAACTTATCTGGGGCCAGAGAACAGAATAGCCACTAGATATAGAGGCCAGAAAATGGTGGCACACATGCCTTTAATCCTAGCATTACAGAGGCAGAGATCTGTCTGGATCTCTGTAAGTTCAAAGCCACACTGGAAACAGCCAGGCATGGTAACAAGAGCCTTTAATCCCAGGAAGTGATGACAGGAGGCAGAAAGGTATTTAAGGTGTGAAGATGAGGAACGAGGCTGGTTAAGCTTTTAGGCTTTTAGCAGCAATTCAGCTGAGATCCATTTGGATGAGAACTCAGAGGCTTCCAGTCTGAGGAAACAGGATCGGCTGGCTGAGAAGTTGGCCAGGTGAGCTTAGCTGTGGTCTGTTCTGTCTCTCTGATCTTCCAGCATTCACCCCAATACCTGGCCCTGTGTTTGCTTTTATTAATAAGACTTTTTAAGATTCATGCTGCAGTCTCTCCAGTGAAAATGAGCTCAAAGTACTTACTTCAGCAAGGAAGAGAAAAAGAGAGGAAAATGAGATATTGTAAAAATTCACATTAACACCAGAGAAAGATATTTTTATATGATTTTTCAGTTTATTGTACATTGTAGTAAAGATTTTTAAGAAAACTCCATATTAAAAAACAAAATAGCTAGATAGGATCATGAGGAGACACGACAGAGGATGAGTAATAGAATTTTGCTCAGACCAAAATTTGGGAGGATGTAGACATTGGCTCACTCTTTCTTTAGTTGACTTATATCTGTTAAAAAAGATAGCACAAAGAAAAGTATTCTGCAAATAGGTTGAAACTAAGAAATCATTTAGGAAAAATAAGACCAGACACAAGCTAAAGAAGTTTTAATTTAATTTCCTTTAATATTTAAGTATTCTCTTTGTGCCTATTTCTATTCTTTCACATGGTTCCTTTTTATGAACGTGGTACCTGGCAATTATAAGACTGCACAAGCAGTCATTCTATTATCTTGAAAGCAAAAGCAGAATCCTTTCTTGAATCTGATTTATGCTTCTTAAAGTGTTTCTCACAGGACTTGGAGGAAACTAGACATAGCTCCTCTCACAAATAAAAGCTCAAGTTCATCAGAGCTCTATTAAAACCCCTGATCTTGCAATTTAAGAAATCCTTCTGTTTTTCCACTTTTCTCTTGGATGGGAGCTGAAGCATTATATGGAAGAGGCTACAGAGCAAGTGGGATGGGAACTGTTTCTCATTGTCCCACACAGCAATAATTAATGACCTGTACTGTTATCTTACCCAGCTCACACGGAAGGGAAGTTGTATTAATAGCCAATTAGCAATTTCTAGATGAAATGTTGACTTGAATTCTCATTTCTGCAGGAAATTAAGGCAATAGATGATGAGAACACAGGAAATCTTTGAGAAGCTGTAGTTTTCCTTTATAAATGTTGAGAAAAATTAGGCCAAACTTAACCAACTAAAAGTGTGTGTCAACTTTGTTCCATTTACTGGGATGGTTTGGATATATGCTTATATATGCTTAATAAAAACAATCTGTTTAGAAAATAGTATCTGTAATTATTAAACTTTAAAACATAAACTTTAATGTATTTATCCTATCAGTGTCCATTTATCTCTACAGAGGTGGGACAGGGAAGTATGATGTATGAGTATCCTGAATGAATATCCATGGCATTGCATTTTCTGGTATTGTATTCTTTCATTTAGTTTTGCTTTCATTTCCCTAACTTTCTAATCAAGAAATTTTTTTCTGTGTCTAAAGAAGGAAAACAGCTTTAAAAAACAGTAGAAGACAACATGGCAGGTGTATTCACCTGAGTCTCTTGTCAAAACCTAAAACAAAAACAATGATCAGCAAATTATCAGCAAGTCAGTATACACAGACACACACACACACACACACACACACACACACACACACACACACACACACTTACTCATAAAACAGACAGAGTAAATTAAAAGTAGGATGTCTTCGTTATGTTTTATTGCTGTGAAGAGATGCCATGACCAAGGCAACTCTTATAAAAGAAAGCATTTAATTGGTGCTTGCTTATAGTTTCAGAGGTTTCATCCATTATCTTCATGGTGGGGAGCATGGAATCACATAGTCAGACATGGTGCTGGAGAAGTAGCTGATAGTTCTACATCTGAATCTTCAAGCAGCAAGAAGAGAATGCCTCTGGGCCTGGCTTGGCTTTTGAAACCTCAAAGCCCACCCCCAGTGGCATACTTCCTCCAACAAGCCATGTGTACTCTAACAATGTTACACTTCCTAACCTTTCTCAAGTAGTGCCACTTCCTGATTACTAAGCAATCAAATATATGAGCCTATGGAGGCCATTCTTATTCACAACACTATATGGGGTGAGGCAATAAATTCCCAAATCCTGTTCCAGTTATGTATTTCATCCAGCATGTCTTTAACATTCCATAACATCCCCAAACAGTGCCACCAACTTGGGACCAAACATTCAAATACCTTAGCCTATGGGGACATTTTCCATTCAAACCATGACACTAGACAATGAACCCATCAGTCCTGCATGTAATAACTTTAAATGATTGTTGTTAGCATGGTCTTTATTATTTTCCAACACCAACAGCTCTGGTAATTTAAGAAGATAACATGAGCCAGACTTGGCTCCTCACTGGAAGTCTCTTTACAGTAACTGATCTTCACAGTTTCAGAAGTTGCATTGTTGTAATCTACTGCTATTACTGTGCTATATGCTCCCAATCAACACACAATACTTAACAAAAAAAAAAAAAACCAAAGTTTCATCTTTCATTTTTAAGTCAACTATTGCCACCCATGTTCTATAATTTAGTTGATTGATAAGTACTTTTCATATCAAAATAGCCACTAGGAATTTGGAGTATTCTTATGCTTAATGGCTACACTTTCTATGATGTGTATGTTTTGTCAGTAGACCTTATGGTTGTAGACATTTTCAATGAATGTTGCCCTAGTCACCCATAGTTTTCTGCTACACAGCACAGTCTGTGCCCAAAAGTAGATGCACAACACTATTCCTATTTTGAAAATATTGATGAAGAAAAATGGTACCAGGTCAGGTTCATGTGTGTATCTATGATCCAAGCACTCAGAAAACTGAGGCAGGGGTGTCCAGATCTGTTTTCCAGACCAGCCTGAGCCTTCTAAGGAGATCCTATCAAGAATAAGAAAAGGAGAAAGAGGAAGAAGAAGAAGAAGGAAGAGGAAAAAGGCAAGTAGGAGGATGAAGGGGAGAGGAAAATGAGGAGGAGGAGGAAGAATCAGGGAGAATATGAAACATTTAGTAGGTATTGGGTATAGTTTCTAGTTTCTCATCTCAAGGCCAGGCAATTCTGCCTTATAGGCTAGTCCATTTTCTGAGACTGATTCCTGTTTAACTGAAACCACTGGCTCAACAGCTTCTGGATGAATTTTCCACAGTATGAACATTATGAACCAAGCCCAGAAGTGGCTGCTGACAAGCCTCTGTTATTCCCTTCATTTGATGCTGGCAGCTCGCTGCTCCTCTTGGCGGAGCAGAACCGGACTTCTCAGACTGCCATCAAAAGTAAACACGTCTGTACTTAAAGTGCTGTATGTAAACATTTCTGGTAGAAAAGATGCTGAGCTCTCCATTTGAAAGGTTGTTTGTTGCAGAGACCAGGTTTTCCTTGGTAGTTTGATAATAGCTACTGCATTAACTGACAGTTCAGTGGCTAAAATTTCAGGCAACTCTACAGATTTTTGAACTAGTGAAAATGTGTTTTCTGTCTATACATAAACATACAGATAAAAGATGGAAGAATAACTTCTGTAATTTCCCAGAGATACATTTTCTGAATCCTTTAATATTTTTGAAAGCATAAAATCTTATCAAGGAATTCTGATAGAAAAGTCCTGATTCAAGCAGAATGTAGCTCTAAATCAAACATGATTTCAGTTGATATTAGAGACCAACAATGCTCAGGAAGAGTTGTGCTGAGGAGGCAGTTCTGCCTCTATTTTTTTGCTCAAGGTAGCTCATTTGATGGTGCTATTTTCAGAAAGACACTTTGCTTATGGCAGACTAACTGGGATGAAGCTAGACACAGGGCTGCCCCATGTCCTTCCTCCCTGCATCTCCTTCCAGCCATTGACAACCTTATCTTCCCCATGGAAAGTAATTACTTGTCATAGAAAGTCCATTCAGTTATTTGTAACCTGGTATTTTCTAGAAGAGATTGTGAGTGTGGCATCTCATGAGACAGGTCTAAGAGCTTTTGGGTGTTAAAACTTAATCTTTGGATTCATTTTGTGCCTGGGAGCTAAATATAGAGTCATCTGGGGAGATTTGAGGAAGCACACCAGGTACTGCTCAGGTGTTCTGACACAGCAGGGACCAGTCTTCAGCATTTTTGTAGCACTTACCTACCATGAAGGCCCTGGAATCCCAGCACCACCCAGAAGCCCAAGTTCCCCAGGAAACCCTATTGTGACAGTCTTCAGCCTTTGAAGGCTGCGAACAGAGGGCATGCAGCTGGATCAACACTCTGAATGTCTATCTTTCTCTTGAATCTGAGCATTTATTAATAAAATTTAAATAGTTACAATGGCATTCCTTATATTAGTATAAGAAATCATATCTCATGCCTCGGGTTATATTTAAAGAGTCTTACAAATAAGACTGAAATAAGTCACTGAAATAACATCCTGTAACAATTGAGATTGCCCTAGTTACCAACACCGAACAGGAGGGTGTCAGTCACCTGGTGGCAGGTGACTTTGTTTTGAATAACTTACTTCAGACCAGGGATGATGCTTTTATCTGTGCCTGAGAACACAGCCAGCCTGTAGTTTTCTGAGATTCATAGGGAAGCACACCTTCTTTGCTACTAAGAAATAGCTTGAGTTGAGAGAGCCACTTTAGAGAATTGGGCAAGTAAACTGGGCCCTTTCTGATTACACTGCCAACTTGATTTTATACCTGGGAGTGATATGGCTGGCTTGTCTACTACTGATTCTGTCCTTAAACATCTTGGAATGAGCAAGATAGACCAAAAGGAAGGCACTTGAGAGAGAGTGTGGCTCAGCCTCCAGAGACTGCACTAGCAGCAGGAAGGCTCTTGTTCAAAACCTTCCAATGGATTTTGTGCACCCCCTCCCCATTCTGGACAAAGGGGAGCTGTGGGTGGGCTTATGTAGATCCAGGGAAGCCAGGTCTACACAGCTTCCAGGGAAAATTAAATCATACACAATTGCCATATAGAAGGGAGGATGTTCCGTCCCCCTGTGGGATCATCTGGGACAATGACAAAACAGTCTTTTCCTAACTGATTAAACCAAATTGAAGTGACCAGTGACAGGGCCAGGCACAAACCATAGTAAGCTGAGAAATGAAATTAAGTATGGTCTTTTGAAGAGCTGAGAGAACTCCATGTAAGTGAGGATGCAGAAAAGCACCCCATAGGTATAAAGAAATATTTATTTTGGGGAATTCAAAATTGCCATGGCTACATCTTGGGGGCAGAGAAGAAGAGGAAAAATGGTGGAGGAGTCTTGCCAGTTATAAGGGGTTATGTTGTGGCAGGTGGTAGGCTAGTTAGCTGGAACAGCCTGGGAAGTAAAGTGGGGCTTTGATCTGTTAGAGGCTTGTTTGAGTTGCTAGGGAACTAGATGCCCTTTTTGGAAGTAGAGAGTTTTAGGGGCAGATTCAAAAGTAATGGCTTTTCCTGGCAAACAGAAACCCATTTTACAAGGTTTCTGAGGAAGTAGAAATCCTTCTGTTTACTTGGTCAGTCAGAGCCCAGCCTGAGCTGAGTGTCAGTGGCACTGCTGTTTGGTGGGATTGGGACCGAACAATACAGATTCCCACATCTCTCTTCATCTCGCTGCCTTTCCTATTCATGTACCTGGTGTCTGAGTAGACCCTGAGCTACTATCCCAGAGTCCTCTGGCCACATGTGAGACGGTGTAGTCCTTCCTAGCACTCTCTGCTGTAATAAACAGAATTCAACGACTGTGCATGTCTCTGGGATAAAAAACAAAAAAACAAAACACAAAACTTTGTGTGAAAATAAAGGAACAAGTCATATTCAAAGTCACCATGCTTTTGCAACAGTTCTGATGCCAGATTGGGGCGGGGGCTGCAGGTTCCCAGTATAGCAAGCAAGAAAGTGATTCTGCTGTTAACACCTGCTGGGAATCTTTCAATTTAATCCAATTCCGACACTCCATCCCTGGAGACAGGGTTAGTTAGCTCCCACAAATTGAGAGATTTATTGCCAAGAATAACACCCCAACACTTCAGATGCCAATCATAAACCCTAAGTGTGCCTCAGTTGTAAACAAGGATTCCCATATCCTGTGTCAGATTTGGTTAATTTGCCAGACCTGTTCACAGAACACAAGAAAGCTCATTTATTGGTGTGTTATCAAGAGTGCTATGAGGGATACAGATGAGGAAATTTGAAGGGCAAGGTGCAGGGGAGATACGTTGAGCTTTGGATCACTCTCTTGTCTTGCTACTCTCTGCAAGCTCAGTTTCCATAAGCTCCCCATCTCTGGCCATTTGGGGTTTCCTGGAGCCTTCATTACACAGGAAAGATTGATTAAGTCATTGACGTCGAGTGTGGCATTGACAGCCTCAGCCTGTTCTGCTGCCTTGGTTTTTCTAGCCCAAATTCTCAGGCTTCCAGGAACTGTCAGCTGTACACAAGATAAAGCACAAAGATGATTATGAGTATTTTCAGATTTGCATGTCAGCAAATGAATGGAAGACCAAGTTATTTCACAAGATCATAAGCCCTGAGGAGTCCTCTCAGGAGTTATTAAGCTCTGTTTTCTAATTTTAAAAAGGGGTACCACTCTTCTGTGCTGCAAATATTCATTGAGAACTTACTATATGTAAGAAACTATTCTATTAAAAATTGCCATATAGAAAAATCCAAGAATGCAGTGGTGTTACAGGTGGTATTACACTCTGACACTGCTCCATCTTTCTTCTCAGTGTCTTCCAGCACTTTCCAGCACAAACATAGTATTGCTTGCATGTTATTCTAAACCTTCCTTTGTTGTTTACAGTATTTGCTCTCAATTCTCTTTCCTAATTTGGTTTTTATTATTCATTTCAAAATAATACTTTAAGTATGTATTTTATTATTTATGTGTGTGTATGTGTATCCATATCCATGCCCCTCGTACATACCAGGCCAGAAGACAGTGTTGGATCCCCAAGAGCCAGAGTTAGACGTGGTTGTAAGCCACTGGATGAGGGTACTTGGAACTGAAAATTGGTTTTCTGGAGGAGCAGCTCTAACTTCAGGGTATTATTAATTCTTTATGGTTTTTTTTTTTTTTTAAATAGGGTTTCTCTGTGTCCTGGCAGTCCTGATACTCATTCTATAGACCTCATTCTTGAACTCACAGAAATCTGTCTGCCTCTGCCTTCTGTGTGCTAGGATTAAAGGTGGTAGTACACAACTTTAATCCTAGCACTCTAGCACTGGGAGGCAGAGGCAGGTGGATCTCTGTGAGTTTGAGGCCTGTCTGGGCTACACACTATTAATTCTTAACCAGTATTTCTGAATTGCCTTATAAGTTCACATACAAAAATTTTATGTGACTGTCTGTGTAAATGTATGGCATGTGTCCTTGCCTGCAGAAGCCAAAAGAGGGCATCAGATCCCCTGGAGCTGGACTTTCAGGTAGTTGATAGCCACTGGATATAGGTACTGAGAGCTGAACTTGGGATTTTTTTTTTTTGAAGAACAGCAAATAGTCTTAATTACTGAACCATCTCTCCAGCCCCCTGAATTGGTTTTTCATGGAAGTATGAAAGACCACTTGGTCCTAGATATTTGTTTCTCACTTGGAGAGCATAGCATGGCTAATATCAGTTGACCCTCCATAACCAAGTTGAGATAGAATACCATGGATGGACTGTTCTCACAATTTATGAAACAGTATGTGTAATAGCTGTATAGAGTCTACACTGCATTATGTACTGTAAGAAAATTACAGTATAAAGGTAGCTACACAGAGTTTTTATGCCAATACAATGTCACTTTATGCATTTGACTTGAGAAACTGCATACCTTGGTACTCTTGGGAGTATAAAGACATCAGAGGCCTTCCCTAGCATAATTAGATTCTTACAAGGGATTCTATCACATACATCAAGTAAATAAAACATAAAAACTGGTTCTTTGGGTCACATGGTGACTATAAATAGTCCATACTAGGGTTGGAAGGACAGCCAGGCTCATTTGGCTCAGTGATTACCTGATATCTTAACTTCCCTGTAGAGCCCTTAGGGGTAAACACCCAACTTGGTGGATTTGTTCAGTTCTCTATTTATAGGTTCAAGTTATTTCAGCCAACCTTAACAAAAGCCTCCAGTAAAAGAGCTCAGAAAAAAAGCTCCGGCTGTGAGAAGTGGGTTTTCCTTCCTGTTTTCGTGGTCCCTTGCCTTTCTGGCATTTAGGATGCTTTAATGCTTTCAATCTGTCCTCTCACAGGAAACAGTTGGCACATTAAGGAAGGTTTTGATGGAACAATTATCTGTGATAACTTGGATAAGGTAGTGGAAAACAGCAAAGAACTGTGAGGCATTCCAAGGCCATCCAGTAGAGGAGGCTGAATCCAACAGAGACCTGAAAGGTTAGGTGCAGAGAGAGGCAAGGATTCTCCACAGGGATGAAGGAACAGTGTTTGCTGAAAAGGCAAGTATCTACTGCCATCATGAGAGCCTGATATAGATACAGTGTTAAAGCTGCACCTTACATTGCTATAAAGCTATCAGACTCCAGAAAAGTCCATACAGAAGCCTGTCCAGGTTTTAGCAACACAAAATGGAAAGTGGCTTAGGAGAGCAACAGTAGACAAATGTGACCAATCACATTCTTGGCATCCAGTAGTTCCGTGTCTGTGTGCAAATCAAGTGCCCTGACACAGAGAAATCCTAAGTCCTATCCCCTTTATGTTCCCCATAGGAAGAAACAAATTCACACTCATTGAAACCTAAAGTTTCTTAGACCCTTAACTTTATGCACTTCTAGTACTATTAATGGCTTCATAGAGACAGTCTCAACTTGGTGCCACATGGATGTGTTCTGTGGTAGAAATACTCCTCCTACAGTGAGTAGAAACTCTAAACCTATCCAGACCAAGAAAATAGAGAGGAAAGCAATAATTCCTAAAATGAATTGACTATTAAGGTGAAGGACACTGTGATCGCTAGTCTTGAAGCTCAACTTGACTACATCTAGAATTAACTAAAAATCCAAAAATGGAGGGCACACTTTTGAGTGATATTTGTTTAATTCAAAGTGTGGGAAGATCCACTTCTAATCCAGATATTTGAGGTAGAAATACATGCCATTAATCCAGATCTTTTGAGCTGGGAGAAGATATTCCTTTAATCTGAATCTTGAGACAGGAAGACACACCTTTAATCTGGGCCACCCTTTCTGCTGCAAGCCTCTGTAAGGATATGGAGAAAGGAAGCTTTTGTTCTTTGCCTGCTTGCCTTTGCCTTAATAGCAAGTCCATTCCTTCACTAGTATTAGAACCTACTTCTTCAGGACATCCAGCCTCATGGATTGAGCAACTACTAGATTCTTGTACTTTTTGTTTGTAGGCAGCCATTGCTGAATTAGCTGTACTGCTGCTTGTAATTTATTCTAATAAATCCCCTTCATATATAATATATATGTCACTTTATGCATGTGACTTGAGAAACTGCATACCTTGGTACTCTTGGGAGTATAAAGACACACATACACACACACACACACACACACACACACACATACACACACACACACACACATAAATATATATATATTTGTGTGTGTGTGTATGTGTGTGTGTGTGTGTGTGTGTGTGTGTGTGTGTGTGTGTGTGTGTGTGTTCTGTAAGTTCTGTTCCTCTAGAGGACCCTGACAAATACAAACACCTTTCTCTGAACTGCCTCATGGGTTAGATTGAACAGAGAGATTAAAATTCACAATGAACCTTGGATAGATTCAAATGTGTTCTCATATTACTCCTTAACAAAGGAATTCAGCCTTGACCTCTACTAACTGAATATATCTCCCTTTCTAGATACAGCAATGTGCTAGGAAATCACTGGATGTGTCAGCATGACACAAGCTAAAGTCATCTGAGAGAAGGGGACTTCAGTTAAGAAAATACACTATGGGCTTCCAGCAGTGGAACTGGGACCCCCATGACTACAGGCTGCGGTGATACTTGCCTTTTCCTGTCTCGTCCACAGGAAACGTGTCTTCCACACCCTCTCATTCCCCTTAGAATGCCTCTTAGGAACCTCCAGCCCTACACCTGACACCTGACCTCAATGGCCCTACATGTATTCACTTTGCAATCAAATTTGGCCTCAATATTCCTTAGATATCAATCCAAATGGCTGCTTATTAGTCCCCTAGATCCCAATATTTTGGGTTTTTTATGACTACTGTGAGCAATTAGGGAAATGGAAAGAGATTCCCCTTTCCCTATGTTATGCCTCTTCTTTCCTCTCTAGCTTCACTTCCCTCTCTTCTGCCTGCCTCTCCCAAGTCCCCACTCTGACGTGATCTTTCACACCTTCACACTTTCACTCTCCTTCTCCTGCAAACCTCTTCACTCACTCTGTTGCATGTGGCGTGTTTGTTTCGTGGCATACCTTGACAGGGCCCCTCAAAGGTACCCACTTCATGTCAGAACCTCACCCACCTGCCCCACCCTGCAGCAGATCTGCTCTGTTCCACCTGTAACAAATCTGCTTTCTCACTCACCGACAGCTTTGCCTTCAGTATTATTTGGACCAAACATTCAGGGAACCAAGAAAGAATTCTCCACTTTCTTTTTCTTTGCTCCAAAGACCTGCTTATGTCTGTCTACTCTCTCTCTTTAAATGCCCTGTCTGTTTGCTACAACATGCAAGTCAGATGTGGAGAAGCCAGTTTCATCTCACGCAGCACACACTGGTTCTCCCTTTCTTCTTATTTACTCAACTCCTGTTTAATATATCTCTGTGTGTACATGCATGTGACTTGGGTTTAACCTTATATGGATGAATGTAAGCTAGCTTTAATTTTGTGTGCATATGTATGTAACTTCGATTCAACTCTGTGTACATGTGTATGTAATAGTTGTAAAAAAAAAAAAAGTGTTTTAAACAGCAACCACATGGTTCTCCTCCATCTTGGCTGGTGACCTCATCATGATATAGACAGCCACCTGACTAAGGTTTGCTAAGGTTAAAGAATACATTTAGTACTAATGACTTCTCTGTTCATTTACCTTCTTCTAGAGTAAGGAAGCAACAAACCTTAAACATTTTGGATTAGTATGGACTTTTGTATGATGATAGAAATGTAAAGCTATAGTTGATTCAACTCTGGTTTATAATATACTCCATATGATAATAGAAATTTAAAGTTATAAAAGTCTATTCATATTAACAAAGGCTGACTTAGACATTTACACGTAAGTATTTATATCTTTGCCAAGTGTTCAACATCGAGAATTTAAATAAATGGTGACATAGGTTTGATAAATAAGGTATTTGATAAACCAGATATATATTCTGTAATGAAGTTTCTAATTCCTCTAAAAGAGTTCTTCTTTCAGAGTTGGGTCACACTCCAACTCACAAGCCCATTTTCTTAGTCTTATGAAAGCTAACATATTGACGACTGTTAGGGAATATAAGTTGATAGTCATTCATACCTAATAGACAGACAGTTCTCCATACCTAATAGACAGATAGTCCTCAAATGCTCAGAGATCTGCAGAATATGACATTCAAAATGTTTAATTAAAAAGCTTTTTATGATAGAGAGATATGCTAGCTCCTGGCAGCACCCTTGTTTTCTCCAAAGAAGATGGATAGGTACAGAAGAACCTCCACTCAGAACTTCCTCCACAGTGGCAATGCCAGCCACTGAGAAAAACTGCCTTTCACCTCAACTGCTACTAGGGCCTTCTTCAGATCAAGGACAACAGGGCTTTGGGGAACCTATTGCCTCACTTTTGTGTAGACAAGGTAGGCTGCTCCTTCCCACAAGTTCCTACCCAATAACTGTCAGATCTTCTGAGGCCTGGCAGGCCTAGGCCTGGCAGCCAAAGCCTGATGTTGTTGCCCTGAGACCTCTACCCTCAATGACCATGGAGGACCCTGGAGTGGCTGTCTAGGTAGCCAGCAAGTAAGTCTCTGTCCCTTTCAACTCAGGTAAAATTTATCCTTCTCAGAACTATGCCATTTGATGACCAGGCTTTGTCAGTTCAGTAGCAGCGACCAAGGTTTCAGCTGCCTTCTCAGTTCCTTGTGTAAAATTCACAGGTTTTAAAGGCTAATACTATGTCTAGACACAGCTCACTTTGCAGTGACTGCCCTCAGCAGCAACCACCTATATTTCCCGATGAATTAGATTTTTTTAAAAAAGCACTTTAAGGATTTTATCTAAAGATAGGAAAGATATCTCTCTTGTGCTCATTTATTTATCCTTCCCAGATCTTTTGATTTTGATGACTAAGTTACTAATATATTTGTCAGTTAACAGCTCTCCCCAGTCCTCCATATTAGAGAGAGTGTGGAAGCCTCCCAGCCTTTGCTATGACATTAACATGTTCCAATTGTTTTACAGACACTTGCAGGTTCCTGCACAGGTCCACTCCTCCTGCCAGACTTATGTCAAGGCAAACCCACAGGGGGTCCTCCAGATATGCCAGCCTATGTACTAGCTCTGAGGATGCCAACTGGGAAAATACTGGTAGGTTAACTTCACCCATGAACCAACTCATAAAATCTCTGTTATCTCCTAACTTGTTGACACTTTTACAGGATAGATAGAGGTGTTTCCCACCTCCAGAGAAACAGCAGATGTGATGGCTCAGGTACTCCTGAAGAACACATCATCCCTCAATTTGGCATGCCATCTCCCTAAGATCCTGGGACTTCACTGCTGGCACCACCTCTCTAGGCTCAAGTGGGTGCAACTGGAACCTGGCTTTCCAAGATGTCCCAATGAAGAGCATATCTGCTTCAGTTCTCACTCATTCATCCTTGCCTCTTCTGTACAACCAGGGCACTTCTCTATTCCATTCTTTCTGGAAGTTATCACTCTTCCTATGGCTAGCCCATCTCATGGGGCCAATGATAGATAACAATATACTTTTTCTCCTAGCAACCTGCCTTCTTAGCTCCCTCAAGGAACAGATGCTTGAGGTCTCCGTGATGACAGCTAACTGAATGTTCCTTCAATCATACCTCCTTTTGCTGTGTATGACCCTGATTTCCAACTTCCCACTTTGTCCCAAGTCAGCAGGAAGCAGTCTCAAGAATTTGGCACCCCTCATTTCACCCCACTTGCCATTCATAACTCATCTTTTTTTTTTTTTTTATAATGATCAAAAGGGAGAGATGTTAGCATTCAGACCCATTCCTTGGGGACCTGGCCAATGTGCAGGCAATACCTTGGCCTACTCAGAGTCCTGACAACATTATATGCTCATTGCTGCATGGTGTCTCTGTGCATGTGCTATGTCTTCTCATAAAAGGGCAGAGTCCTGCGCTCTCTCTCTCTCTCTCTCTCTCTCTCTCTCTCTCAGTCCAAGAGGTCACATCTGCACCTCCTCTCTTCTCCCTTTCCCATCTCTTTTTCTCTCTTTCTTTTCTTTTTCTTCTCTCCTCAGCTCCCTTTTCTCCCTTACCCCCAATAAAACCTTCCATGTGAGTATTTTCTACATGGTGTATCTCTCTCTCCATGGCTCCCACTGGTCATGACCACAATGCACCATTTTTAAAATACAACAAGGAGGAGGAATGATTATAGGGGCCAGAGCAGTCAAGGACACCAGGAGAACACAGCCCGCATGCAGGGCCAATAGGGGCTCACAGAGACTGAAGAGAGAATCACAGAGCCTGCATGGGTCTGTATTGGGTCTTCTACATATATACTGTGGTTCTTTAGCTTGAGAATTTTGTGAAACTCCTACCAGTGGGCATGGGGGGGGGTGTCTCTGACTCTTTTGACTGTTCTTGGAACCCATTTCCTCTTCCTGGGTTGACTCATCAAGCCTTGATATGAGGGTTTGTGCCTAGTCTTATTGCATCTTGTTATGCTGTATTTGGTTGATATTCTTGGGAGGCCTGCTCTTTTCTGAAGGGAAGCAAAATGGAAAAGAAGTGGATCTGGAGGAGAAGGGAGGTGTATATGGGGGAACTGAGAAGAGTGGATCTGAGGGAGAGGGAAGGTGTGGGGGAGGAACTGAGAGAAATGCTAAGAGGGGAAACAGGATGTACTGTATGAGAGAAGAATAAATAAACAGAAAAAAACCAAAAAGAAAGACAGACAGACAGAAAGAAAATGCCTCCCTAAGACCAGGCTGTGGGCAAGCCTTTAGGGCATTTTCTTAATTAGTGATTGGTGGATGAGAGACAAGCCCATAGTGTGTGGTGGTGCCATGCCTGGGTTGGTGGTCTTGAGTTCTACAAGAAAGCAGGATGAGAAGGCCACTACGAGATAGCTAGAAAGCAACACTCCTCTGTGGCCTCTGTCTCAGCTCCTGACTTCAGGTTCCAACCCTGCTTGAATTCCTGTCCTGACTTCTGATGATAAACAGTGATATGGAAGTATAAGCCAAATAAACCCTTTTCCTTTCAACTTGTTTTTGGTCATAGTGTTTCATTACATCAATAGAATCCCTGTGAAAGTACTTCTACACCATCAATAGACTAAGTGTGAACCAGTTCACCTTGGTAGTCTTGTAGGTTTTCCCATTAAAATACCTGCTAAATTTTTACTATGGAATCTTTTACTTCAATAAAACTTTGTAATGAACTTTTATAAGTGATTTTGTGTTTTTTTTTTCACATGTCCTCAGACTCCTCACATACATATGACAGTGCCATGGATTTTTATAGGGCTTATGTTCCAGACTGGATATGTTGTATTTACAAAGAAAAATTGCTTGTTCTATACTATCAAGAGTCATTGATGTGACACTGTGACCATCATGAACTGGTGTGATGTCTATGGACACAATCAGTATCCTTTTATACAATGCATCACAAAAGACCAGCTGCCCTGTTCTGTCTGGCCTGCATTTCAGCTCTTAATTTGATGATTTCTCTACTGATTTGTTTGCTACTTTGTCAGTCTGTGTTTGTGTTTCATCTAGGTGATAGGGAAGGGACTGTTTTGTTTCAGGTTTTTAAGATTTTATTTTTTATTCATAAATGAGAGGTCAATATATTTTGTAACAAATAAGAGGGGATAGAAAAAGAGAAAACAATAGAGTGCTAATGAAGAGAGAGAAAGAGTTATAAATTAAGTTGTCAAACAAACAAACAAAGACAAACACCAGCTTTCATCTTAAAGGGAATAAGAGGTAATTCACTTGAGGCATTTTTAGTGACCCTGGCCTGGAAACACAGATTTGGCTTACCCCAAATTTTGTGGTCCAATGTGGAAGCAGTTTCATGAAGTTTTTATAGTTTGACATAACAAAGAAAGTCATAAATCAAGGCAAGTTTAAAATATATTGGTGGGTACACCAAAGAGGCAGGTACAGAGAGATTGGGGAGGATTTTCTATATGTTCAAGATGCTATCTGATGACATTCTTAACTTTTGGATTGTTGGAAGCTAGTGGTCTGCTAAGTTAATAGATTCCAAAAGGTTTCTTAAACACTGAATGATGCATTCATCAGTTTATGGATATCTCAGCTGTCTCTCTTTCCTAGCTACTGTGACTACATCAGTAGTGCAAATGATAAGGAGATATCTCAATAGCAGTATACAGAGTTCTCTTGGTATATTCCCAAGAATAGCATGACTAGACTCTATTGCTAAAGACAACACATACTTAAATATTAGAAATATGAAGAATTCAATCTGGAATGCACTTGGAAGCTTCACCCTTAATGGCTAACTTTCATGGTACTGGAAGGTGGCAGGCACACTACTGGAGAAGAAAAGCAATTATCATTCTTACCAATCTGGGAATCCTGTGAGATACAATAATTACTATCCTGGTAAGACATGCTATAGTGGCACAAATGCATACAAATAGCCACTCAGTTTATGGCCTAGGTGTCCATAAACTGATGAATGCATTATTCAGCTGTTAAGAAAAATGAAATTCACCAGTAAATGGATGGAGTTGGAAACAATAACTCTAAGTGAGGTAGCCCAGATACAGATGGACAAATGCCATACATTCTCTCATTTATGGATGTTAACTTTGAATCCTCTGGTATGTATATTCCATTTATAATGCACATGTAAATCATGAAATTAGTAAGGATTCAATCAAGAGAGGAGAGATAGAAGGCAATGGTATAAATGGTTAAATGGAAATAATGGAAGAGCAAGGGTTAAGTGGGTTGGGGAATGGGAGAGAAAGACAGAGGAGGGAAAACAGTGACTGATAATTAACACTAAAGACATTTTCAGAAATTCCTATTGAAGCCTATACTATAGAACCTTTCTAAAATACCTATATGCATGTAGGAGGGCACGAAGTCCATGTGATTACAGATAGCACTAGGGAAACCAGAATTGTTAAACATGTAGGCTTTTTTCTTCAACTGAAGAAATTGACATCTGTTCACCCAAAAAAGATCACCTGTTTAATAACCTGGTGGTCTGTTGTGATTCTGTGGAGCCAGTCCTCACCTCTTATCCTGATCATTGTTTCTCGGTCAATAGAACCCATTCTTGGTGAAGATACCACAAGTATTTTGCAAAATATGTGTACTTCTCAAGGGAGTTTTGATGTAATCATGCCTTAAACTTTGTCGTGATAATTGTCATGGGGAAACTTTTTTCTAAAGTTTTGCTATGTTTAAATATGTAAAAACAAATAAACAAATAAACAAAACCAAAAAACCCTGCTTGGCATCAGACTCAGAAGTTTGAATAGCGCCGGGCAGTAGTGGTGCACGCCTTTAATCCCAGCACTCAGGAGGCAGAGCCAGGTTAATCTCAGTGAGTTCGAGGCCAGCCTGGTGTACAGAGCAAGATCTAGGACAGGCACCAAAACTACACAGAGAAACCCTGTCTCAAAAAATACCAAGAAAAAAAAAAGAAATTTGTTGCCGGGCAGTGGTGGTGTATGCCTTTAATGCCAGCACTCAGGAGGCAGAGGCAGGTGGATCTCTGTGAGTTCAAGGCCAGCCTGGTCTACAGAGTGAGTTCCAGTACAGGCTCCAAAGCTACACAGAGAAACCTTGTCTAAAAGTTTGAACAATCCTGGCTAACTAAGTCATGCTGAACTAAGTTTAATTTTTACCTCTCTGTGGAGCATTTTGCTGCTGTCTGTGATGCTTGCATGGAGCCCCACATATGCACACATATAAAAAGAGTATAAATGGAGGTACCTTTAATCTGGCAACCATACTCCCACTAGATCCTATAAGCTAACGAACACAAATAAATCTCAGTGCCAAACATGAGCTACTTCTTTTTTAGTTGTTGTTCAGTGAGGTCCTTTAGACTCCTAACAACACAGTCCATGGCAAATTCTCTCACTTATCAAAAAATTTGATGGTTTTGAAACTTTTTTTTAACAGAATATGTGTAGGTCTATGTGGATAAATGTCCCATATGTACAGGTGCCTGTGGAGGCCAGCAGAGGGCATCATATCCCTTGGAGTTGGAGTTATAGGTAGTTTTAAGCCACCCAACATGGGTACTGAGTTTTGGACAGGGTCCTTTGGAAGAGCATTAATGCTCTTATCTGTTAAGCCCTTTCTCCTGAATTTCTTCAACAATTATTGTGGTGGGTATTGTGTTCCCCAAAATATTGTGTGTTCCCTGAAATAAACATATCTGGGGTCAGAGAACAGACAGCCACTAGAACAAAGCCAAAATTGGTGGCTAAAAAATGGGAAGAGTAAGCTATAGCAGAAGTTGGGCGGTGGTGGTACACACCTTTAATCCCAGCACTTGGGAGGCACAGCTTGCTGCATCTCTGAGTTCAAAGCCACTTTAGAAACAGCTAAGCATGGTGACCCACGCCTTTAATCCTAGAAACACAACCTTTAATCCCAGGGAGTGGGGGCAGAAAGAGAAAAGTATATAAGGTGTGAGGACCAGGAATTAAGGGAGAAAAAAGCATGTAGTGAGTAAAGCATTCGGCTGGTTAAGCATTCAGGCTTTCGAGCACAGTTCAGCTGAGAGCCGTTGGGATGAGGATTCAGAAGCTTCTAGCCTGAGGAAAAAGGATCACCTGAGGAACTAGCAAGGTGAGATAGTCGTGGCTTGTTCTGCTTCTCTGATCTTCCAGCAATCACCCCAATAACTGGCCTCGGGTTTGGTTTCATTAACAAGAACTTTTAAGATTCCTACTACAAATTATGGATGCCCTGTCTCTGCCTTCTTTGCCTACAACTTTAAACTTCACATTCCTTTCCTGGACAAATTATATATTAGTTATGCTGTCCACTCTACTCCATGCTCTCTTTCAGTGCAGATCTGGAAAAGAATGATGCAGTGTGTTGACCTGACTGAGCCATGGCCAGAGTATTATGCTATCCTGGAATTTCTTGACCAATGAGAAAACACAATTACTTTTCAGTACAGCCTTGCCGAAGTTCTCAGGACAATGTGCAAAAATGAAGTCAAATTATTTACCAGAATATTATCTGAGTGGCCCTTGTGCCAGTTGATAAGAATCTTTGCTTCTCTCTGAAGTTTTGGGCCAGGCTACCACTGTCTTTCTTTCTGTCTTCCATATGCTCACTGAAATGATCCATATTCAGTGGCAATTTTGATGACCAAATATGGGACCCTAGGGATCTACTTTCACTAAAAGAGTCACCTGGATGGCCACTGGATGTGAGCACAGGCTTCTTGTGCCCAAGCATCTTGTGTTGCCTCTTGGGTAAACATCAGTGAGTTCTTTCTGGAGCCTAGACATCCTTTGGAGTAGTACCAGATTCATTGTTTTACTTTCAGCTGGTTGATTGGATTCTCCATTTCGGGCTATCTACCTTTGTTTTCTGAGCATGCAGTTTATTTTTGTTTGTCTTAATAAAGTTCCTTTTCTTTTTATTATTCAGTCCTCTCTTACTGCCATTCCTCTAAGGAAACTCTGTGCCTTTCTGTGATATCTTCTGTTTATTTCAGCCTTCCTAACTTTAGTTTGGGAATTTATATCAACATCTGATCATAATGTTAATGATAAGAAAACACCTTCATCCCAGTAGGAAAGAGATGTCATAAAGAACACCTAATGATGTGTAAACATCACAGAATGAAGCTCAATAGAATACAACATGTTCCTAGAGTCTAAGTAACTTTCTTGTATCATCTGAGAAGGTACCTAAAAAGTTGATCATACTGTGGCTTGAGCTCCCTCACAGTCCATAAACATGTAAGGCATAGCGTAATACATAGTGGGAGGAACAGACCTATAGTGAGAGTCTAAGGAACTATTTCCAAATCAGGATATATATAAATCTGATAGAGAGCAGGTGTAGATCTCCAGATGTCACAGAAGACTGGAAATTTCAGTAGAATGTGAAAAATGGAGATTTAAGGACTGATAAAAATATTTGGAAAGATGCCCCAGCTAGATTTATGTTTCATAATTGGGTTAACTCAATTTATAAGCATTTTGGAAAATGTACATACCTAACCAAAGATAACTCAGTTTAATGATTTCTTCAGTGGAGATTATTTGCTATCTCTAAATTTTTTTATGCTAAGCTAAAATTCTAGGGAATAGAATTAATGATCATGAATGACAAGCCTACTTTGATTAGAATTTGAAACATAATAAAATGATGAAATTATTAATAAATAATTATGAACTTTAAAGACTATTAAAGGTCTTTAATAAGGAGATAATAATGAACAGAAAATTGAGAATAAACTCAAGGTTTCATCTGAAGCAAAGATAAATTCTGAGGAATATAGATTTTTCTCAGTCCCTACAATTATCCATTCTTCACTGACATCACCTCTTCCCCCATTTATCTTTAAGAAGGGCAAAATTCTGTAAAAACCAAACATATTATTAGGAATTATGTTACAATGAAAACCTAGACGAAGAAATGACCCCATGCCAGACTGAAAATACCCACTGATAAGAGTATATTCCTCTGTGATGATCAGCTCTTGAGCAGGGTTAGATACTATATTAAGTTATTTACAATAACAGGACTGACAGAATGATTGTATATGCTACAAAGGGGTTTGATTAGATTAGCATATGCAGTCAAAGGTATGTAGTCTGAAAAAATCTGTCTGCACACTGGAGATGCTTAGAACACAGTAGCTATTTAGCCCATGAAGTTGACTGGCTCAGCAGTCCCAGTTGAGTCTAT
Source organism: Onychomys torridus (assembly GCF_903995425.1). Lineage (NCBI taxonomy): Eukaryota > Metazoa > Chordata > Mammalia > Rodentia > Cricetidae > Onychomys > Onychomys torridus. The sequence continues at coordinate 41,514,501 of NC_050443.1, forward strand.
TGAGTCACAGCATTGCTAACAAACTAGAGCATGGCTGAAAGGCTGCTGATCATCAGTCCACATTGAGAAGCTGAAGCTGAGTTCCAAGTCGCAGAAAGTGGGGAGGATGCAATGACTAGAAAGACGCAAAGTAAGGCAATCAAGAAGTGCTGCTTTTTCCTGGACATCTTTCTATGTGTTGGCACAGGTAGGTGTCACTCATGCTGGTTTAGGAGTCTTCGTATCCCAGTGAAATCCCCCTGGAATGGCCTCACAGATCCCGGAGAGATAAGTCTCTCAGCTGACTCTAGAACCATTGAAATGATCAAGATTAAACATAACGGATACTAATCTTGAGTGTAGACATGCTCCAACTTTCAGTGTTTTTGCTTCCACTGGGACTTTCTTACATCTCAGATACAGAGAGGTAAACCCCCTACCTTATTCTTATTGAGTGGGGCCTTAGTTTAATTGTGTTTATAATAACTGCTTTCATAGAATTGTTTTTCCATCACTTTGAGTCTAAGACATTGCAAGGTAAGACTCAATCTACCCCCAAATTTCTTGAAAATAATTGAGGAGTAAAATCTGTGACAATTTAACTTAACAATTTTTAATTTATTCTGTGATAAAATCAGTATTTGAGGCATGTTTGCTTGAAGATATGTGTTTGTGAACAGAAATATTTTAGGATGTGTTTTGAACTTAGAGCTATTCCATTAATACATAATACACACTTGTCTGGCATGTCACAAAAGTAAACAACTAACCCAAAAATAAAGTCAGTAAAAACAAGATGGAGACAGAAATATTAGCCCTTAATCCTGCCTTCTGTTTGTCTTGTGGAAGAAGTCAATACTTTTTTTTTTTTATCATTTCTTGTTTTTCTTTTTTTATTATTATTATATTTGTGTTTTAATTTTATACATCAGCCATGGGTTCCCCTGTCCTCCCCCTCCTGCCCCCACCCCCACCTTCCCCCTATCCTCTTCCCTCCATTCCTATAATCCTCCAGGGCCAAGACTCCCCTGGGGATTGATTTAAACCTGGTGGATTCAGTACAGCCAGGTCTAGTCCCCTCCTTCCAGGCCGAACAAAGTGTCCCTGTGTAAGCCCAAGGTTCCAAACAGCCAGCTCATGCACTAAGGACAGGTCCTGGTCCCACAGCCTGGATGCCTCCCAAGCAGTTCAAGCTATTCAATTGTCTCACTTATCCAGAGGGCCTGATCCAGCTGGGGGCTCCACAGCCGTTGGTTCATAATTCATGTGCTTCTATTTGCTTGGCTATTTGTCCCTGTGCTTTTTGCAATCTTGGTCTCAACAATTCACGCTCTTACAGTCCATCCTCTTTCTCGACAATTGGATACCTGGAGCTCTACCTGGGGCCTGGCTGAGGATCTCTGCATCCACTTCCATCAGTTATTGGATGAGAGTTCCAGCATGACTAGTAGGGTGTTTGGCCATCTGATCACCAGACTAGGTCAGATCAGGCTTTCTCTCAACCATTGCCAGCAGTCTACAGAGGATATATCACTGTGGATTTCTGGGGACCTCTCCAGCACTCTGCCTATTCCTGTTCTCATGTGGTCTTCATTTATCATGGTCTGTTATTCCTTGTTCTCCCTTTCTGTTCTTGATCCATCTGGGATCTCCTGCTCCCCTAAGCTTTCTTTCCCTCAAATCTTGCCCTGGAAGAAGTCAATACTTTTAACAGCAATTTCTACATGATTGTTATAGTAAGGTTTAAATCATTAACACATAATTACGTCAAATTTTGTTTCATAACAACATGGAAATGTCTCCACTGTGTTTTGCCTGCATTTATAACTGTTAGATATTAAAATATAGGGTCCATGTTTTCATTTGAAGTAGTCTTTATAATTAAGAATGAGCTATTTTCAAATTTTGTAAAAAAAAAAAAAAAAAAAGCAAAAATAATCTACCAAATAAGAAACAACTAAAAGTTGTAGATATTAAATAGATTTTTTTCATTAAGAAAAGGTTAGTGGAGCCAGGTGGTGGTGGTTCATGTCTTTAATCCCAGCATCCCAGCACTCCAGGGGAGGGGCAGGTGGATCTCTGAGTTCAAGGCCAGTCTGGTCTTCAGAGTTTGTTTCCTAATAGAAATAATGTTGTTCTTGCTTCCAGAAAATCTACAAATAAAGATAATGGTATTAGACTTTCTCACTTATTATGCTTTTGTTGTGACTGTTTGCTTACCCAAATATCCTTCTTACATGAACCAAGTCTTTATGTTTTCAAAGATTCAAGTCTAACTGTACATTCAAAAATGAATTATACAATGTAACTAGGATTTTAAAATTCTAAGTTTTAGATTGGCACAGACTTATCTTCCAAAGGAACTCTATTTATAAGATATCTCTATTCTAAATCAAACTCTTGCCTGCATTGGTGGTACAGTGGCAGAATTCTCTAAATCAAACTCTTACAAATGATAAATGCATTTCCTCCTACTAAGAGAAAAGGCACCAACCAATATAATTGCTATGTTAAGATGAAAAAAAATCAAGGCTCTGAAAAGTGCCCCCTCTCTCATTCTTTGCCTGCCTGTCTGTCTCTGTCTCTCTCTCTGTCTCACACACACACATTAACACATGCCCTGCATAGTGTATATATATAGTGTTTACCCATGTTTCACAAAGATGGAAATTTCCACTGATAGCATATCTTGGATTTTATACCTTAAAAACAATTTTTGTATTATTAAATGAGCATTTAGGGTATAGTATGCTTATCGAGGATTAAAAGACTACCAAATAATATTCATATTTTTTCAATAAAAATAAATACCGTAGCTCTATTTCCTTTACTGACTAAGAAATAAAATTTGATTAATTTGATTATGTTTATAAAACTTGTTAAATTCCAAGGGGGGCAATAGAAGGGAGAAGATGGGGAATGAGAACATGAGAGAATGGTATGGTTGAGCTGAGTGAGGGAGGGAGTGGGAGAGCAATGAAAGAGATATCTTGATAGAGGGAGACATCATAGGGTTAGGGAGAAACCTGGAGCTAGGGAAATTCTCAGGAATCTACAGGATGACCCTCCCCCTTAGACTACTGGCAGTAGTGGAGAGGGTGCCTGAACTGGCCTACCCTGGTAATCAGATTGGTGAATACCCTGTCATCATAGAGACTTCATCCAGTAACTAAAGAAAGCTGATGCAGAGATCAACAGCCAAGCACCAGGCCAAGCTCTGGAGTTCAGCAAAAAAGACAGAGGAAGGATTGTATGAGCAAGGGGGTGGGGGAAGGTCAAGATTATGATGGGGAATTCTACAGAGACAACTGAACCAAGCTTATGAGTGAAAGGACCAAGCAGATAACATAACAGGTTGCTCAGTCTTCTCCCAGAGATCAGGCCTCAAATTCAGTTTCCTGAGAGTTGAGTAAGCAGTTTCTGGGAGGGCCATAAACAAAAGACATAGTGCTTGCAGTAGCTCCTTTTCTGCATGTACACTGACTGCTCAAGGTTCAGCCAATTGTTTACTGTCTGGGACCCCTCACCAACTTAGAGCTACATGCATGAGTCAAGGATAGAGCCTGGGCCACTCAGTCAGCTCCACAGTCAGTATGTGCTAAGCCAGCCAGCCTGCCTCCATGGCAGCTCAAAGACAAAGCCTGGGACTTGTCCAGACCTACCCCAAAATTGTAACTGTAACCCCAACTAACCCTAGCCAATTAAAAGTTACTAACGTGATTGCCACTCCCATAAACCAATCCTGCGTCTGTTCCTATGACAGACCCTAAGCCCCATTGCTTTAAAAACTCTGCCCCATTGCTACTCAGGGGTCTCTGCTGCTCTGCTGCTGTGTCAGATGGACAGAAACTCACAAGTTAACTCATAACAATACAAAGATTGGATTCGGTCTCTTGGTGATCTTTAGGGGACTCTGGGTAACAGTAGAGAACTCACAAATTGCAGACCCACAGCTGTGGAGCCTGCGTGATACTGGACTAGACCCTCTTCATATGGGAAACAGTTGTGTAGCTTGGTCTGCTTAAGGGGCCTGCTGGCAGTGGGAGCAGGATCTATCCCTGGTACATGAGCTGGCTTTTTGGATCCCATTATCTATGGTGGAATACTTTGCTCAGCCATGATACAGGGGGAGGGGCTTGGTCCAGTCTCAGCTGAACATACCAGGCTTTGCTGACTCCCCATGGGAGGCCTTACCCTTTCGGAGGAGGCAATGGGGCGGGGTAAGGCTGTGGGGAATGGGAGAAGGGAAGAGAGGGGGATCTGTGGTTGGTATGTAAAATGAATAAAAAAAACTATTTTTCTTTTAACAATTTTTTATTGATTCTTTGGGAATTTCACATCATGCACCCCAGTCCCACTCATTTCCCAGTCATTGCATGTCCACCCTCTGCCCTTGTAGCCTCCCTCAAAGAGAGCAACAAAACAAATACAATACAAAACCAAAACAGCAATAACAACGAAGAGTTTGCTCCTCCATCTTTCCCACCTTTTTCATAGTGGCCTTGAAAACTACAGTGTGTCACACAGTATACCCTTTTGCCAAACAGCTTTACTTGCAAATGTTCATTGCAATGAGTTGGCTGGTCTGGTTTAAGGCCTCTTGCTTCTGGTACACCATCTTTACTGTACCCTCATTGAAACTCCTCTAGGATATCCTGAGTCATGACTCAGGATAGCCCTGAGTCATGGGAGATCCTACAGCTCTGGTCCTACAGGATCAGTCCCATCTATGATCTACACACCAGCAGATCATAGATGGTGTAGATGTTGGAGTGTGCCAACTCAAAGCCCTGGATGTGGGCCTGGATAGTAGCAGAACTGATCTCTCCGGGTTCCCCTTGGTCAGGGCCATCTCTCCTGCACCTACACCATCTGGCCAGGTCTATCACATGCATGATAAGGGGTGGGGCCAGCTCTCCCATTGCAGTGGCCAATGATGGGGGCAGGCGGTTCTCTCAAAGCTGAGCCCAGCTCTCCCATGCCCATACCACTGGGACTAGTGGTGGGGGTGGGGAGGGGGCAGCAGCTCTTTTGTTGAGGCAGCTGGCATGTAGCAGGACCAGTTCTCTGGTGCCCAGGCTACAACAGCCAGCTATCTCATGGCCCCCTGTGGTAACATGAGCCACAGACATCAACACAGACTCCAGCTTTGGTAGGGCCACAGACCCAGACATGGCCCTCAGTGGCAACACAGGCCCAGACATCACATGGCCCCAGGTTGGGACAGCATAGGCCACCCATGTAAGCTGGTTCCTCACCACTGTCTTTGCAGTTCCACTTTTCTCCACATTGCATGAACCACCTGCTTCTCCTTTTCTCTCATTTCCCCACCACACAGTGGCTCCCTCCTATCCAGGCCTGAGTGGGCCTGTGTTAGATGCAACTCTTGGTGATCTTTGGGTCATAGTTTTAACCCAGTAGCAATGTGATTAACAGACTTTACATGAGCCCAACTTGACAGGGTCCTTTTTTTTTTTCATTTTCTTCTATTTTTTTAATTCATTTTACATACCAACCACAGAGCCCCCTCTCCTCCATCCTCCCACTTTACCCCACTTTTCCTCCCCATTCCCTCCTCCAAAAGGGTAAGTTTTCCCATGGGGGGACAGCTAAGTTGAGGCAGGACCAAGCCCCTCCCTGCTTTATCAGGGGTGAGTAAGGTGTCAGACCTTAGGTGATGGGATCAAGAAAGCTGGCTCATGCACCAGGGATAGATGTTGCTCAGACTGCCAGGGACCCTTCAAACAGACCCAGCTACACAACTGTCTCCTGTGTACAGAGGGTCTAGTGTGGTCCCATGCAGGTCCAACAGCTGTCAGTCCAAAGTTCGTGAGTTCCTTTGAGCTCGATTCATTTGTCTCTGTAGATTTCCCCATCATGATCTTGACCCTCCTTGTTCATATAATCCTGTTCCCTCTCTTCAAGTGGACTCCCGGAGCTCGGCCTGGTGCATGGTTATAGATCTCTGCATCTGCTTCCTTCAGTTACTGGATGAAAGCTCTATGATGACAGGGTATTCACTAGTCTGATTACCACAGTAGGCCAGGTCAGGCACCCTCACCATTGTTGCTAGTACTCTAATCTGGGGTCGTCTTTGTGGATTTCTGAGAATTTCCCTAGCACCAGGTTTCTCCCTAACCCTATAATGTCTCCCTCTATCAAGATATCTCTTTCATTGCTCTCCCACTATACTGCTTTCAAAACTGGCCTCCTTATTTTAATGTTTCCAATTGGAACTGTGCATGAGGAGACCAAAGCCCTTAGGTGATAAACAAAGCCTTAATTTATATAAGATGGCAGCAAATAGAATGAAACATTTTTTTAAAAACTATCCTCATGGCATCATTCATCCTAAAGATTATTAAGTAGTGCTAAAACAGTTGTTAGGGATAACTTGGTGCTTTCATGGTTCCAAAATAACCCCTCAGAGACTAGTTTCAAAGATTGTAGGGAGGTTAGAGTCTGTGAATGGCACTTCAGGGCTCCATTGTCCACACTCTAATTCCATTGTTGGTTTCCATCACTAACTAACCATGTTCAGCAAGATGTCATGCCTTCTGAGGTGATGAAGGGACAAAGGCAGGCCAGTCACCTCTGTGTAGATCTGTTGATCTTCAGAACTAGATGCCAACTTGCAGAAACTCCCACAACCAGAGGTTGAACTCATGATGACTATTTGCTTAGTTGATTCAGAGGGCCTTGCTCTCATGGTGTCCTCCATTCCCTCCATCTCTTATGATCTTCCTGCCTCCTCTTCAGAGGGATTCCCTGAGCTCTGTTGGGAGGTATTTGATGGAGACCTCTCATTTAGAATCCCCATATAATGTCTAGACATGAGTCTCTGTATCTGTTTTCATCTTCTGCTGGAGGAAGCCTCTCTGATAATGGCTGGATAAGGAACTGTTCTATGAGTATAGCAGAATAGCATCCAGAGCCATTTTATTGATCCTTTTTTTTAAACCAATGGTGCTTGATTTTACCCTAGGTCTCTGAGCTATCTAGTCACTGGTTCTTCATTAAAAGTAGTACCAGGTATTGGTTCCTTCTTGTGGAGTGAGCCTTAAGTCAAATTAGACATTAGTTGGCTATTCTCACAAGTTCTATACCACCATTGCCCTAGCAAATTTTGTAGTCAGGACAGAGTTTAAATTAAAGATTTTGTGGCTAGGTTGATTTCCATGTTACTGTTTTGGTAGCCTACATAATATCATCCCTCACCAAAGAGGCTGGAACATAGGGACACCAGCTTGACTTCTCCATGTTCAATGAGTTGTATAGGTGCTGTCCTAGGCAATGGGACACCACTGTCAGTTTGTGGAGAGCAACTCTGTAGCAACAGCTTGAGTTATTTGGTGATTTCTATGGATGCTCCTTGGCTAACATCTCAATTGAATGTAACCGAATTCCACCACTGGAAGCCTTATTGACTACAAGAGATGGCATGTTGAGACTGTGTATCCTGCATTACAAGGAGCTCTTATTAAGATCACTTTCATAGATTTCAGGAAATTCCCACTTCACTAGGTTTCCAAACATTCCTGCAAAGGCCCTGCCACCTCCAAATGTTTGTCTGTGAACTTGATCCCTCTACCCCATCTCTTTTCCCTAACAATCCTGTCATCACCTGCTCCCTGTCTATCCTTAAAATTTATTCTATTTGCCCTTCTCAGGGAGACCCAAGTGTTCTCCCTAGTCCCTCCTCTTTACCTAACCTCTCAGAATCTTGGATTGTAGTTTGGCTATCATTTACTTAAAGGCTAATTATGCACTTAAAAATAAGTACAGACCATATTTCTCTTTCTTGATTTGGGTTACCTCACTCAGTTTCATTTTTTTTTCTAGTTTTATCCATTGGCCTATAAACTTCATGATGTTGTTTTTTAACAGTAGAGTAACACTTTGTTGTGTAAATGTACCACATTTTCCTCATCCATTCTTCTGTTGAGGGATATCTAGGTTGTTTTACATTTCAGGCTATTATGAAGAAAGCCACAGTGAACATGGCTGAGCAAGTGAACTGTGGTAGAATGGAATGCCCTTTGGTTATGTGCCCAAGAATGGTATAGCTGGGTCTTAAAGTAGATCTATTCTCAACTTTCTGAGGAAATATCATATTGATTTCTATAGTGACTGTACAAATTTGCACTCCCACCAGCATTGAAGGAATGTTCCCCTTGCTCCACATTCTCACCAGCATAACCTGTCATTTGTGTTATTGCTCTCAGCCATTCTGACAGGAGTAAGTTGGAATCGCAAAGTAGTTTTGATTTACATTTCCCTAATTTCTAAGTATGTTGAACATTTCTTTTTTTTAATTTCAAATTTTATTTTTTATATGTATATTTGTGTTTCAATTTTACATATCAGCCATGGGTTCCCCTGTCTTCCCCGCTCCCACACCCACCCCTGCCTTCCCCCCAGCCACTCCCCCCCATTCCGATGACCTCCAGGTCCAAGACTCCCCTGGGGATTCAGCTCTACCTGGTAGATTCAGTACAGGCAAGTTCAGTCCCCTCCTTCCAGGCTGAGCAAATTGTCCCCACATAAGCCCCAGGTTCCAAAAGCCAGCTCATGCACTAAGGACAGGTCCAGGTCCCACTGCCTGGGTGTCTCCCAAACAGTTCAAGCTATTCAATTGTCTCACTTATCCAGAGAGCCTGATCCAGTTGGGGGCTCCACAGCTTTTGGTTCATAATTCATGTGTTTCCATTAGTTTGGCAATTTGTCCCTGTGCTTTTTCCAATCTTGGTCTCAACAATTCATGCTCTTACAGTCCCTCCTCTTTCTTGACAATTGGATACCTGGAGCTCCACCTGGGGCCTGGCTGAGGATCTGTGCATCCACTTCCATCAGATATTGGATGAGAGTTCTAGCATGACAGTTAGGGTGTTTGGCCATCCAATCACCAGACTAGGTCAGTTTGGGCTTTCTCTTGACCATTGCCAGTAATCAACAGTGGATGTATCATTGTGGATTACGTGGGACCTCTCTAGCACTTTGCTACTTCCTATTCTCATGTAGTCATTTATCATGGTCTGTTATTCCTTGTTCTCCCTCTATCTTCTTGATCCAGCTGGGATCTCCTACTCCCCTATGCTCTCTTTCCCTTGAACCTTGCCCTTCATTACCCCCACTCACATCCAGGTTGTCCATGTAGATCTCATCCATTTCTCTGTCATTGGGTGATCCCTGGGTCTTTCTTAGGGTCATGTTTTCTAGGTAGCCTTCCTGGAGTTGTGAGTAGCAGTCTAATCATCTTTGTTTTACATCTAGTATCCTCCTATGAGTGAGTACATACCATGTTTGTATTTCTGAGTCTGGGTTACCTCACTCAGGATGATTTTTTGCTAGATCCATCCATTTGCCTGCAAACCTCATGATGTCATTGTTTTTCTCTGCTGAGTAGTACTCCATTGTGTATATGTACCACATTTCCTTTATCCATTCTTCAGTTGAAGGGCATCTAGGTTGTTTCCAGGTTCGGACTATTACAAACAATGCTGATATGAAAATAGCTGAGCAAATGCCCTTGTGGTATGATTGCGCATCCCTTGGTATATACCCGAGTGGTATACCTAGGTCTTGGGGGAGATGGATTCCCAATTTTCTAAGTAAGTGCCATGTTGATTTTCAAAGTGGCTGTACAAGCTTGCTTTCCCACCAGCAGTGGAAGAGAGTTCCCCTTGCTCCACATCCTCTCCAGCATAAGCTGTCTTCAGTGTTTTTGATCTTAGCCATTCTGACAGATGTAAGGTGGTATCTCAGAGTCATTTTGATTTGCATTTCCCAGATAATTAGGATGTTGAGCAATTCCTTAAATGTCTTTCAGCCATTTGAACTTCCTCTGTTGAGAATTCTCTGTTTAGTTCTATAGCCCATTTCTTAATTGGACTGTTGGGCATTTTGTTCTCTAATTTCTTGAGTTCTTTATATATTCTGGATATCAGCCCTCTATCAGATGTGGGGTTGGTGAAGACCTTTTCTCATTCTGTAGGCTGTTGCTTTGTCCTGTTGACCATGTCCTTTGCTCTACAAAAGCTTCTCAGTTTCAACAGGTCCCATTGACTGATTGTTTCTCTCAGTGTCTGTGCTACTGGTGTTATATTTAGGAAGTGATCTCCTATGCCAATGTGTTCAAGACTACTTCCTACTTTCTCTTTTATCAGGTTCAGAATAACTGGTTTTTTGTTGAGGTCTTTGATCCACCTAAAATTAAGTTTTGTGCACAGTGACAGATATGGATCTATTTACAGCCTTCTACACATTGACATCCAGGTATGCCAGCACCATTTGTTGAAGATGCTTTCTTTTTTCCATTGTACAGTTTTGGTTTCTTTGTCAAAAATTGTATGTTCATAGGTGTGCAGGTCAATGTCAGGGTCTTCAGTTCGATTCCATTGGTCCATGTGTTGGTTTTTATGACAGTACCAAGCTGTTTTAATTACTGTAGCTCTATAGTAGAGCTTGAGGTTGGGAATTGTGATGCCTCCAGAGGTTATTTTATTGTACAGGATTCTTTTGGCTATCCTGTTTTTTTTTTTGTTTTTTCCATATGAAGTTGAGTATTACTCTTTCCAGTTCTATGAAGAATTGTGTTGGTATTTTGATGGGGATTGCATTGAATCTGTAGATTGCTTTTGGTAAGATTGCCATTTTTACTATGTTAATCCTGCCTATCCATGAGCATGAGAGATCTTTCCATTTTCTGACATCTTCTTCAATTTCTTTTTTCAGGGACTTCAAGTTCTTGTCATATAGGTTCTTCACTTGCTTAGTTAGAGTAACCCCAAAGTATGTCATTTTTGGCTACTGTAAAGTGTGATGTGTCTCTGATTTCCTTCTCAGCCAGTTTGTCTATTGTATATAGGATGGCTACTGATGTTTTGAGTTGATCTTGTATCCTGCTATGTTGCTGAAGGTGTTTATAAGCTGAATCAGTTCCTTGGTTGAATTTTTGGGGTCACTCATGTATACTATCATGTCATCTTCAAATAGAGAAAGCTTGACTTCTTCCTTTCCAATTTATATCCCCTTAATTTCCTTTTGTTCTCTCATTGCTCTGGCTAGAACTTCAAGTACTATTGCTGAACATTTATTTTAAGTGTTTCTCAGCCTTTTGGGTTTCCTCAGTTGAGAATTTTCTTTTAGTATCTGTACCCTGCTGTGGAATGTCATTCTGTATGCTGTGAATGTGTGTTGCGCGTATTGGTTGATAAATAAAGTGCTGATTGGCCAGTAGCCAGGCAGGATGTATAGGTGGGATAAGCAGACAAGGAGAATTCTGGGAAGAGGAAAAGCTGGGTCAGGAGTCACCAGCCAGACATAGAAGAAGCAAGATGTCAAGGCAAGGAAGAACTGAAAAAAATGTACCAAGCCACATGGCTAAACATAAACAAGAATTATGGGTTAATTCAAGTGTAAGAGCTAGTCAGTAATAAGCCTGAGCTAATGGCCAAGCAGTTACAGTTAATATAATCCTTTGTGTGTTTACTTGGGCCATGTGAGTGGGAGAGATTTGTCCCAACTGCCAGCTAGCCAGGACACAGGAAAACTTCATGCTACAGTACCCCCTTTTCAATTGACTTATTTGGTTTTTTGATATCTAGCTTCTTGAATTATTTATATATTTTGGATATTAGTCATCTACTGGATGTGGAGTTGGTAAAAATCTTTTTCCATTCTATAGGCTGCTGCTTTGTCCAATTGACTGTGTCCATTGCATTAGAGAAGCTTATCAGTTTTATGAAGTCCAATTTATTAATTTGTTTGTTTGTTTGTTTTTTCCATTGCAGGGTTTCTCTGTGTAGTTTTGGTGCCTGTCCTAGAACTCACTCTGTAGACTAGGTTGGCCTCGAAACTCACTGAGATCTGCCTGCCTCTGCCTCCCAAGTGCTGGGATTAAAGGTGAGTGCCACCACCACTCAGCCCATTATTTAATTCTTAATTAATTCTTAGTGCCTGTGCTATCAGTGTTCTACTCAGAAAGTCATCTCTTTTGCCAATGCATTCAAAGCTACCCCCCATTTTCTCTTCTATCAGTGTCAATGAATCTGATTCTACGTTGAGGTCTTTGATCCACTTGGACTTGAGTTTTGAGCATGGTAATAAGTAGAAATCTATTTTCATTCTTGTACTTGTACACATCCATTTATACCAGCACCAATGTTAAAGATGTTTTCTTTTTACAAGGATGTATTTCTGGCTTCTTTATCAAAAATTAGATGTCTATAGCTGTGTATATTTATTTCTGGGTCTTCAATTTGATTCCTTTGATTAACATGCTGTTTCTATGCCAATACCATGTGGTTTTTATTATTAAAGCTCTATAATACAACTTAAAATTGGGAATGGTGAGACCTCTAGCAGTTCTTTTATTGTTCAGAATTATTTTAGCTATCCTGGGTTTTTGTTTTTCCATATAAAGTTGATAATTGTGATTTCAAATTCTGTAAACAATTTTTTTTTGGAATTTTGGGAGGGATTTCATTGGCTATGTAGATTCTTTTTTGGTAGAATGCCCTTTTTGCTTTCTTAATCTCAGTGATCCATGAGCATGGGAAACCTTGCCATCTTCTAATATCTTTTTCAATTACTTGGATTTTTATTCATCCATGTCTTTAATTCTCATGGTTAGAGTTACCTCAAGATATTTTATATTGTTTTATGATGCGAGGCTATTGTGAAAGGTATTGTTTCCCTGATTTCTTCCTCAATCTATTTGCCCTTTTTATATAGAAGGATTATTGAACTTTTTTAGTTAATATATCCTCCAGCTACTTTGCTGCAAGATTTTAGCAGCTATAGGTGTTTCCTGGTGGAATTTTTATGGTCACTCATGTATACTATCATATCATCTCCAAATAGCAATACTTAGACTTCTTCCTTTCCAATTTGTATACCCTTGATCTCTTCCAGTTTTCTTATTTTCCTAACTAAAACTTTAAGTTCTATATTGAATGATATGGAGAGAGTAGACAGCCTTGTCTTGTTCTTGATTTTAGTGGAATTAATTTGATTTTTCCCCTCCATTTAATTTGATTTTGGCTATATTCTTGCTGTAAATTGCCTTTATTGTCTTGAGACATTCTTTTGTTCCCTTAATCTCTCCAGGACTTTTACCATAAAGTGTTCTCAGATTTTTGTTTAAAGCTTTTACATCATCGAATGAGAGAATCATGTGGATTATTTTTTCTTTCAGTTTACTTGTATGATGGATTATATTTACTGATTTCCATGTAGTGAATCATCCTTGCATCTCTGGAATGAAGTGTACTTGGAGTCATGGTGGATGATTTTTTTTGATGTGTTCTTGGTTTCAGTTTGCAAGTAGTTTATTTGGTGTTTTTACATATATGTCCATAAGAGAAATTGGTCTGTAATTCTGTTTCTTTGTTGAGTCTTTATGTGGTTTGGGTATTATAGTAACTGTGGCTTCATAAAATGAATTGAGAAATGCTCCTTCTGTTTCTATTTTGTGGAGTAATTTGAGGAATATTGGTGTGATCTCTTCTTTGAGAGTCTGGCAAAATTCTACATTAAAAGCCATTTGGCTCTGTCCTTTTTTGAGTTGGTTGAGTTTTAATGATTGCTTCTATTTTACTAGGGGTTATATTTACATTTAAATTGTTTATCTGATCTTGATTTATAAGTGGTACCTGTCAAAAAAATTAGCCATTTCTTTTAAATTTTCAAGTTTAGTTGAGTACAGGTTTTAAAAGTGTGTCCTTATGATTCTCTAGATTTTCTCTGTGTCTTTTGATATGTCTTTTTTTTCATTTCTAATTTTGTTAATTTGGATATTCTCTCTCCACTGCTATGTTAGTTTGGATAAAGGTTTGTCTATCTTGTTTATTTTCTCAAGGAACCAATTTTTTATTTCATTTATTCTTTGTATTATTCCTTTGTTTCTATTTTATTGATTTCAGTCCTCAGTCTGATTATTTCCTGCCATCTACTCCTCTTGTGTGTGTTTGCTTCTTTTTCTTGAAGAGCTTTCAGGTGTGTTGTTAAGCTGCTACTGTGAGCTCTCTTCAATTATTTTATGTAGGCACTTAGTACTATGAACATTCCTCTTAACACTGCTTCTATTATGCCCCATAAATTTTGGTATGCAATGTATTCATTTTCATTAAATTTGAGAGAATCTTTAATTTCTTTATTTCTGTCTTGACCATTTTTTCATGGAATCTCTTAACTATAACCCCTGTAAAATTAAAATTGAAAACCCATCACATACTTCTAGCATATAATGGCACAGGATATGCATTACCATTCCAAACCATAAGGTAGGGAACATAGAAAGGAAATACTGGATGGAACAAAGCAAGACTGAAAACCAGCTGGGCCAACTCCAAACTCTGCATCTCCATGTCTGATATCAAAGCACTCTTCAGATCTTCAACTACTGTCAAGTCTGTTGACTACACTATACTTTTTTCTCTTGGGCTGGTTCCACTCACTATTAGCAGCTTTCCTCAGCAGGTGTCCCATGACTCTGGCATCTCCAACATCTTGGGGTCTCCAAGGCAATCTGGGCTGCAATTTCACAGCCTCACTCAATGGCCTCTTTAAGCCTCCATCAGGAACTTCCCTGACATATGCCTGACCTCAGCAGCTTTTCTTCATCACAGAGGAAGGTTCTATAATGCCTTTCTTCTATCCTTGACTATACAGCCAGAGCCATATGGCTGAAGCTGCTTGCTAGAGCTGGAACATTCCCCCTGGTGCAATTATAACTTTATCAGCTTTCTATTCTTCATGTCTGCTTCACTGATTAAGCTTGCCATCTTGAGTCTTGCTCTGTAGACCAAGCTGGTCTCAATACTCAGATATCTGCCTTTCAAGTGCTGGAATTAAAGACATGCACCACCATATCTGGCTCTAAGTTTTTCTTCAATTCTTTTTCACAAGTTGGAAACTTAGCTGGGTGGGATCTTGCTCTGAGGTCACTACTCATTTTATTCCATTTCTTAATCTGTTTATCTTCCTGAACACGTGATTTAGCTCTATTCCGCTTCCTGGTGCCCCTTTTCTCAATCTGTACATTTTGTATTTTTATTTGCTCAGCTTTCTCCTTTCATTATTAATCTTCTTCAGAGTTACCACTAATAACCATACAATAGCATCTATACTAGGCTGTTTTGAGATTTCCCCTGCTAATGAAATTAATTAAAAAATCTTCACTTTATCTTCAGGCAGACTTTTTGACAAGGGCAAAAAGCAGCCATGTTCTTCACCAAAATATCACAGGACCGATCTCTATGCCATATACTAACATCCTTCTCCTCTGAAACTTTTTGAGCCAAGCACACACAGTTCAAGTCACCCTCAGCACCACTGTCTTCTATATTCCTACTAGGGTGGCCCATTAAGCAGCACTTAAAGTGTTCAACTGCTATTTTAATTTACAGTCACAAGGTCCATATTCCTTTAAATAAAAGCATAGTCAGGCCTACCACAGCAATACCCCAGTCCCTGGTACCAACTTCAGTCTTATCTTCTATTGCTATGAAGAGACACCATGACCACAGCAACACTTATAAAGGAAAAACATTTAATTGAGGTGGCTCACTTATAGTACAGATGTTCAATCCATTATCATGATGGTCTGACATGATGGTATGCAGGCAGACATGATGCTGGAGAAGTAACTGAGAGCCCTACATCTTGTCTTGCAGTCAACAGGAAGTGGTCTGTCTTACTGGGAGTGACTTGAGTATAAAGGAGACCTCAAAGCCCACCTCTACAGTGACACACTTCTTCCAACAAAGTCATTCCACTCCAGCAGGGCCACATCTCCCATTTGTCCCCCTCCCTCTGGGGGCCATTTTCTTTCAAACCACCACAACTCAGCTAGAAAAAAGTCCTAATACTCAAGAATAAAAGAAGTAGACCAATTAATGGTTTGGGAGTCTCCCAGTGTCAGCACACTGGAAACTGATAGCCTCTATACTATGTCAGCATGGGGCTCCCACAGGGATCATCTCTTTGCACCATGTTTGTTTTGCTTCCATTCTTACTCAGTGGCACATGACTTTGAGAGAAAGTAATCACCATCATCTCTGGTTTACAGCTGAAAACACAAGAGTCATAATGTCAAATGGTACTCCAGATCACAAAAATAAAGTATAGCTCTGAATTCAGAGCTGGCTACAATTGACTTTTCAGGTTAGAGGGAGTGACTTTACCTTCTGATTGTCTTATTTTCTTAAAAGTGCTATAATGTGGAATCCTAGTCAGAATCGAGAGTATTTCTTCTTTTTGCTTCTGGGCTCTCACTACTCACAGTAAATGTAATGGTCACTATTTTATAGGAAATTCTATACATTCTATTTTCTGACTGCTATTATTGGCCTTCTTATTATTTCCTTTAAATATGGTCTGAAACACAGACTTTGGATTAAGGTTGACATTACTTGACTTCCCACTCTGAATAGTTGTGTGACCTTGGGCAATGTACTGGTATACTTCTATAAACTTGACATAAACTAGAATCTGTTGGGAATACAGAACCCCAACTGAAGAATTGGTCTTTGGGCATGTCTTTGGAGGCATTCATACAATTTTAAATTTATATAGGAGGGCCCAGTCCACTGTGGGTGATGCAGTCTTTAGTTGCTAGGCCAGGGTTATATTAGAAATAGTAGTTGAGACACACACAAGTGCCAGCTAAGGTCCCACTGCCCCAGACAGCCAGAAGCCACCCAAGCAGCACTGGCATGAGCACACCACTACAAAGAACAAATATGTGATGGAGAGGTGAGAAAGGTAGAGAAACAAAGTAGCATGTGCTCTAGGGAGAGAGGCAGAACTGGAAATGCAATGGTGGTGACAGGTGAGAGAGAGGGCTGAGGTCTACATGCTGTTGTTGCCCACTAGGGTTAGTGGGATGGGGTACAAAAGCCTAGACCTTATACAGAAAGAAACAGACTCAGCCCCTGAACCTGTCAGCTGGCTGAGGTATCTTACTGGCTTTGGGCAATGACAGAGGCCCAAGGTGAAGAAAGTTTCACTTTTTGGATTAGAACTCCTCAAAAGTCTACTATTGTCTGCGATGCCAGAGGAGTCCATGTTGGCATTGTATATGCCAGGACTGTGGACAGCCACCAAGGACAGCAGCAGTTCTGGAGTGGAGTCCCCAGAGAAGTGCAACTGCCTAAGCCTGTCAAAGTCCAGTAGATTATAAGTGAGATCAAAATGCTGAACACTAAGCTGTTTACACTGATGCATGTTGAATATTTTTCATCTAATTGTAGCTTTACCCTGGTTCTCTCATTTTGAAATATGAATGTGTTTAAAATTGTTCTAACTTTACTAAATTCTAAAGTTAAGAGGCATTGGATATTTTAAAGAGACACTGAATTTTTAAACTATTGAAAGATTTTAAAGACCATGTGACTTTCAAAAGATGGGCTGGTTTTTATATTGTTATATTAATGTTATAATGAAATCTTAGAGACAAACAAGTGTTTAATAGTGATTTGTCTGTGGGAAAAGGAGTCAATTAGGCTGGTTAGTGTTTATCAAATTGACAGAAAATAGAGTCTCCTGGGAATGGAAAACTCAAGCTAAGATTGTCTCCATTAGATTGTCCTGTCAGGCATTTTCTTGTTAATTGATATAGGACAGCTTAGACTGTACCAGCCTTAGGCAGGTAGCCCTGGCCTATGTCAGAAAGATAACTAAGCAAGCTAGGAGCAGCAATCCAGCGAACACCATCCCTCTATTGTCTCTGCTTCAGTTCCTGTCTCCACATTCCTGCCCTGAGTTACTTCCTTTCCTTTCCCTGATGATAGGCTGTAACCTATAAGCCAGGTAAATCACTTCTTCCCCTAACTTGCTTTTGTTCAGTGTTTTATCATAGGAACAGAGAACAAAGTAGGATGAGCAAGGAAGTTAACCCCTCTGTGCTTTGCTATTTTTCCCTTTGGATCATAATAATTCTAGCATCTTCTTAAGATTTGGTGAGTTTCATATTTATAAATTTCTTAGTCTGTGAACAAAGCATGTAGCATGCAAGATAGGATAGTCTATTATCTTTAAGAAAAATATTTCGCAGGTAAAGGTTCACAAACTGAAAGTAAAAGAAAGGAAGACAATGTGCCAAGAAAGTGGAAAGTGAAAACAAGTTTGTGCAACTATTCTGATATCTGATATAACAGGTTTCAAGGCAAAATTAGAAAAAAAGTCCAACACAAATCCATACGTGTGTGTGTGTGTGTGTGTGTGTGTGTGTGTAATGCAATAAATATTGGTGCTTCCAATTTTCTAAAACAAGCACTAATAGACATAGAGCACAGATATATGCTCATCCAATAATAGCAGGAGTCTTTTATAACCCCTTCTCAATAGATAGAGAATTCAGACAAAAATGTATGGAGGTAAAATGAATAACAGATAAAATAGACTCATCAGACATCTACAGAATATCTCACTGAACAACTGAAGAGTGTACATCCCTCCCAAAAGTCCTTGGAAATTTCTCTAAAATAGATGACATTTTTATATCATAAGTAAATCTTAACAAATGTAAAAATGATTTATTATTCTCAGATCATAGACTAAAACTAGAAATCAATAGAAAGAGAAACTACTGAAAGTATGCAAATACATGAAGATGGAAAAATATATTTATGAATGACCATTTCAGGACTGAAGAAATCATGGATGAACCTGAAATTTCAAGAATCCAAGGAAAATGTATGCACAAAATTATCATTGCCTTTGGGATATAGCAAGGAAAATAATTTCAAGAAGGAGGTTTATACATAGTATGACTTACATTAAACAAAGAAATTGCAAATAAATAGTTTGGTGATGTATTTAAGATCTCACAAAAGAAGAAAACAAACTACAAAAGAGTATGGGAAAAATAATAATACTCATGAACAAAATGAATAAAATAGAGACTAATTTAACACTACAAAGACTAAACAAAAAAGAATAGGTTCATTGAAAATACATTTTAAAAAAATAGTCCAATGCCCTTAGTCAAACAAAGAAAAGGAGCAGACTCAGTTCATAAAATTTGAGTTTAAAATGGAAACATTACAATTATGCAAGCAAACTCCAGAGGATTGTCTCAGGATAATTTGAAAAATCTAGATTCCAAAATTCTGAATGACCTAGAAGAAATTTATGTTTCTAGAAGTATACAACCTTATCATAATTAAACCAAAATCAGATAACAACTTGAACAGATCTATAACAAGCAGCAAATAATAAAGCATCAATAGTTTCCTGAATAAATACAAACAAAAACCTCTCAGATTATATGCATTCACTCTTGAATTTATCAGGTATTTAAAGAAGAATTAACATTGATGCTTTTCAAACACTTCCATAAAAGCAGAAAAGAAAGGAACACTACCAAACTCATCCTATGAATTCAGTACTGTCCTCATATAAAAGTTAGATATGCACACAAAAACATCAGAAAACTACAGATAAATTATTCTGATGAGCATAAATGCAAAAATTCTCAGTAAAATTTTTGCAAATAAAATTTAACAACACAAGAAGTTTATACACTATGGCCAAATTTGTTTCATTATAGAGATGAAAGAATGGTTCAGCATATAAATCAATAAGTATAATTCAGCAATAAAGAGTGTGAGGGACAGAATATGATCATCATAACAGATATAGGGAAGGTCTTTACACATAATTTCATTATAAAATTCTGGAAAAATTTGGTGTATAAAGAACATATGTCAATAAAACAAAGGTTACAAATGACAACACTGGAAAGCATTTCTTCAAAATTTGGAATAAGATAACATTGTCCAGTTTATCCACTCTCATAGAATATGGTGTTTAAAATCTTATCTTGAGCAATAAGGGAAGAGAAAGAAATAAGAGAGATACAAAAAAGAAAGGCAGAAATAAAATTGTCCCTATTAGCAGATAATATGATCTCAAAAGAGAATATGAGAAAACTCTTACATCTGATTTAAAAAAAAAAACAACTTTCAACAAATCAACACACAAAAACTTAAAGAAATTAGGGAAACAATCGCAATGCCAATAGTTTAAATGATACCCAATGAATCTATACCTCTACCAACAAAATTTTAAAACATTTAAAAAAAAAATTAAAGATGACACCAGGAGATGGAAGGACTTCTCATGCTCTTTTTATGGGCTGAGTTGATATTATAAAAATGGCCCCATTACAAGAAACAACTTAAAGATTCAATTGAATCCTCCTACAAATTCCAATAACATTCTTCACAGAAACAACAATACTAAAATTCATGTGAAGGCACTAAAACAAACAAACAAACAAACAAACAAAAAACAACAACAACAACAACAACAAAAAAAAAAACCTGAGTAGTTCAAACAATCCTTGCCAGAAATCCTCTACAGCTACAACAATACCTGTTTTCAGTTTATTCCACAGAGCCACAGGAACAGAAGCAGCAGGGAAGTGGTACAAAGCTAGACATAAACCTATGGAATAGAATAGAGGACCCAAAATAGACCCACAAAGGTACAACACCAGATTGTCAAGAAATTTGCCAGAAACATACCATTTTCAACAAATAATTTAAAAACTGGATCAGCCATAGTGAACAATCTGAACATTTGAAACCATTAAGAGGAAACTTAAGAGAAATGCTTGAAAATACAGGCATAGGAAAAGACTTTCTGAAAGGAGACCAAGAAGCAGTAAAAATGGGTGGTGAGTAAAATGGGGGGATGGGAGCAGGACAAAGGGATAAATGTCACACACACACACACACACACAAGAAAAAGAAAAAAGAAATAGTAGGAGGGAACAAGAGGGATGAGGACAGGGAGATGAGCAGGGAGAAGTATCTATTAAAATACTCTTTCATCAAAAATATAACTTCAGAATGGGGAAAGGGAGAATAAAATGACATCTAATATATTGAGCATATCTGTGAGGGATTTTTTTCTTAATTAAATCATTTGAAGTGGGGAGATCCACTTTGCATCTGGGTCTTTGAGAGGGGAAGATAAACCTTTAATCCAGATCTTTTGAGGTAGAAATGACCACCTTTAATCTGGACAACATATATAAAGGAAGAAGGGAGTGCTTTCTCTTTTTCTGTTCGCTCTTACCCTCACCAGCAAGTCTATTCTTTTACTGACATTAGAGTAACTTCAGGATTCCAGCGTATACAGAAGACCAGCAGAGAGATCCAGCCTCATGCACTGAATATCTGTGTTCTTGGACCTTCCATTCATAGGTAGCCAATGTTGGACAGCTTGACCACAGACTGTAAGTCATTCTAATATTCTTTTTAATATGGATAGATTCATTCTATAAGTTCTGTTACTCTAGTAAACACTAACTAATGCAACATCATTTGATTCTGATATTTCTAAGCTTATTTTTTGTCTAGATGACAGAAAGTGGAGTACTGGGAAAAAATACTAAATTACATATATAAAAAGAAAATAAGTATGTGGTACCTATCCAGAAAATTATCCATTTCTTTTAGGTTTTCCAGTTTTGTGGAGTAGAAGTTTTTGAAGTATGACCTGATGATTCTCTGGATTTCTTCATTGTCTGTTGTTTTGTGCCCCTTTTCACTTCTGATTTTGTTAATTTGGATGCTCTCTCTCTCTCTTTTGCTTAGTTTGGATAAGGGCTTGTCTATTTTGTTGGTTTTCTCAAAGAACCAACTCTTTGTTTCATTAACTTTTTGTATTGTTCTCTTTGTTTCTATTTTATTGATTTCAGCTCTCAATTTGATAATTTCTTGTAATCTGTTCTTTGTGGGAGACTTTGCTTTATCTTGTTCTAGAGCTTTTAGTTGTGCTGTCAAGTCACTAGTGTGAGATTTCTCCAGCTTCTTTATGTAGGCATTTAGTGCTATGAATTTCCCTCTTAGCACTGCATTTATAGTGTCCCATAAATTTGGGTATGTGGTTTATTCATTTTTGTTCATCTCTAGGAAGTCTTTAATTTCTTTCTTTATTTATTCCTTAACCCATTAGTGATTCAGTTGAGCATTATTCAGTTTCCATGAGATTGTAGGTTTTCTGTAGTTTGTTGTTGTTGTTGTTGTTGACATCTAACTTTAAACCATGGTGGTCTGATAGAATGCAGGAGGTTATTCCAATTGTTTTGTATCTGTTGAGATTTGCTTTGTGGCCAAGTATATGGTCAATTTTAGAGAAGGTTCCTTGGGGTGCTGAGAAGAAGATATATTCTTTTTTGTTTGGATGGAATGTTCTGTAGATATCGATTAAGTCCATTTGAGTCATAACATCAGTTAAGTCCTTTATTTCTCTTTTAAGTTTCAATTTGGCAGATCTGTCCAGAGGTGAAAGTGGGTTGTTGAAGTCTCCCACTATTAATATGTGGGGTTTTATATGTGATTTAAGGTTTAGTAATATTTCTTTTACATATGTGGGTGCCCTTGTGTTTGGGACATAAATGTTCAGAATTGAAACTTCATCTTGGTGAATCTTTCCTTCGATGAGTATGTAACGACCTTCTTGATCTCTTTTGATTGATTTTAATTTGAAGTCTATTTTGCTGGCTATTAGGATAGCTACACCAGCTTGCTTCTTAAGACCATTTGATTGGACAGTCTTTTCCCAAACTTTTATTCTTAGGTAGTATCTGTCTTTGAATTTGAGGTGTATTTCTTGTATACAGCAGAAAGATGTGTCCTATTTTCCTATCCATTCTGTTAGTCTGTGTATTTTTATAGATGAATTAAGCCCTTTGATATTAAGAGGTATTAATGGCCAGTGATTGTTCATTCCTGTTATTTTATTTTATTTTATTTTATTTTATTTTATTTTATTTTATTTTATTTTATTTTATTTTATTTTATTTTATTGGTGGTAGCATGTCTGTACTTCTCTTCTTTGGGGTTTACTGCTGTGGTGTTATCTATTGCCTGTGTTTTCATGGGTGTATCTGACTTGCTTAGGTTGGAATTTTCCTTCTAGTGCTTTCTATAGGGCAGGGTTTGTGCAAAAGTATTGTTTAAATCCGGCTTTGTCTTGCAATGTCTTGTTCATTCCATCTATGATGATTGAAATTTTTGCTGGATATATTAATCTAGGCTGGTATCCATGGTCTCTTGGTGTCTGCATTATATCTGTCCAGGTCCTTCTGGCTTTCAAAGACTCCACTGAGAAATTGGGTGTTATTCTGATGGGTTTTCCTAGACCAGATAAACCATTTAAATAGTCCAATAGCCCCTCAGGAAATAGAATCAGTCATTAAAAGTCTCCCAACCAAAAAAAAAAAAAAAAACAGGACCAGATGGTTTCAGTGCAGAATTCTACTAGACCTTCAAAGAAGAGTTAATACCAATACTCTTTTAATTGTTCCACACAATAGAAGCAGTAGGAATATTACCAAACTCCTTCTATGAGGCTACAATTACCCTGATTCCTAAACCAAACAAAGATGCAAGAAAGAAAGAGAACTACAGACCAATCTCCCTCATGAACATTGATGCAAAAATACTCAATAAAATACTGGCAAACAGACTCCAAGAACACATCAAAACAATTATCCACCATGATCAAGTAGGCTTCATTCCAGGGATGCAAGGGTGGTTCAACATATGAAAGTCTGTCAATGTAATACACCATATAAAGAAACTGAAAGAAAAAAACCACATGATCACCTCACTAGATGCAGAAAAGGCATTTGACAATATCCAACTCCCCTTCATGATAAAGGTCTTGGAGTGATCAGAAATGCAGGGAACATATCTAAACATAATAAAGATAATTTACAGCAAGCTAACAGCCAATATCAAAGTAAATGGAGAGAAACTCAAAGTGATTCCACTAAAATCAGGAACAAGGCAAGGCTATCCACTCTCCCCATACTTATTCAATATAGTACTTGAAGTTCTAGCCAGAGCAATAAGACAACATAAGGAGATTAAGGGGATACAAATAGGAAAGGAAGAAGTCAAGCTTTCTCTATTTGCAGATGACATGATAGTATACATGAAAGACCTCAAAAATTCAACCAAGGAACTTACATAGCTTATGAACACCTTCAACAACATAGTAGAACACAAGATCAACTAAAAAAAAATTGGTAACCCTCCTATATACAATACAAAAACAGGCTGAGAAGGAAATCAGAGATACATCACCCTTTATAATAGCTACAAATAATATAAAATACTTTGGGGTTACTCTAACTAAGCAAGAGAAGGACCTATATGACAAGAACGTTAAGTCCCTGAAAAAAAGAAATTGAAGAAGATGTCAGAAAATGGAAAGATCTCCCATGCTCATGGGTAGGCAGGATTAACATAGGAAAAATGGCGATCTTACCAAAAGCAATCTACAGATTCAATTCAATCCTCATAAAAATACCAACACAATTCTTCACAGATCTGGAAAGAATAATACTCAACTTCATATGGAAAAAACAAAAAACCCAGGATAGCCAAAAGATTCCTGTACAATAAAACAACCTCTGGAGGCATCATGATCCCCAACATCAAGCTCTACTGTAGAGCTACAGTAATTAAAACAGCTTGGTACTGGCATCGAGGCAGTGGGACCCAGACCTGACTTAAGTGCATGAGCTGGCTGTTTCGAACCTGGGGCATATGTGGGGAGACTTTGCTCAGCCTAGAAGGAGGGGATTGGATCTGCCTGGACTGAATCCACCAGGTTGAGCTGAATTCCCAGGGGAGTCTTTGCCCTGGAGGAGATGGGAATGGGGGGAAGGAGGTGGGGCCAGGGGTGGGAGTGGGTAGGACAGGGTAACCCATGGCTGATATGTAAAATTAAATTAAATTTTAAAAAAAGAAAATAGTACAAAGTGCTATATTTTGTAGTTACATTTAAGTCTTTCTAAGATATGGTAAGATTCTAAGCCAAGTAGGTGGTGAAAGGGTGGAGGTGGTGCTTTCAATAATTGTCAGGTAGAACTGAGAATCTTTCAAATATATTTTTAAGTGGTACATGAAAACATAAAAGTTGTATACTTTAATGAGCTGCTGTATTGAGAGACTAGGAGTTAGATACACTCCTTGTTCATCAGGCAGATATAGTGGACAACAGCTAGGTAATGAACATGGTGATGTATTTTAACCTTGAGCATTTCAGTTATAGTAACGAGTAAACAACAACAAAATAAAATCTAATACAATCACTTTCTGGGTTCCTTTATATGTTTTGTTCTGTTAAGTTGTCTATTTTTACTATTTTAAATTACAGGGACTTAAACCCAATTTACATATGATAAATTTTAAAAAGGCTTTCCTAATTTAAATAGTACTCTTTAAATAAAGAGAAAATCACTATGAGTATTTATCATGCTTGATTATATATTTTCCAGATAATAGCCAAGCATGATAAGTATTCATGGTGATATATATATATATATATCCTAAAATTTAAAAATTAGATATTAGATCATGGGAACCCTAAGGCAGAGCAACTGATCCTTTCTTATTGTTTAGGCTACTATTTGATATGCATTGGGTGACTACATCCCTCTGCAGAAACTATAAGTTACTTAAATTTACAGCACACCCACAAATACACCCCCCCACACACACACACACACACCAACACTGCCCCAAAATACAGGCCATTATTTAGATCCCAGAAAGGAAAAATATGGTTTTATCTCTCAGGATCCTTGTCACCCTAAATTGCATCTGTTGAGTGTTAGGTTAGGAGTGCTCTCCACCTCAGTCTGTCCTACAGGGAGATTTGGAGAGAGTTAGTGTCTGTCTCCCAGTAATGATACCTGGAGCAGAAGTGAAAACTTCCAAGGACTGGAACTGTAGGCAAGGGTAAGCATGATTCAGCCTTACACTGGAAACCTGTACAGGGGTGTTTGGGTGACACTAACCACCTCTTCAATTGGCAAATTGTTTGAGGAGTAGATGCTGACTTGGGACTCAAGGAGGATTAGTTGAACTCCTATCTATCTCTCCCAATCTTGTTTTCACTTTACAGGTGAGGAAAAATTCCTCCAAGATTCCTTCAAGTTCCCTACTGGCTTGACTCCTGACAATCGAAATATGTTAGAGCCTCTGGAGCTTAGGGAAAAAAATTAGCCTTTTACTTGACCAGTCTATGGCCTAAATGCCATCTACTAAGAAACTACTAATTATAATACCAACCTTCAATTAGAGCTGTTCTGTAAGTAAGAGAAGTCCCCTAAAATTCTCTATGTCTAGCTTCTCTTTGATCTGAGGGACCATCCAGATCTTGCTAAAAGCTACAGGATGGACACACAGAGTTAAGTGTGTCTACACTTGATTTCTTTTTAAGTGTACAATTTCTGCTCAAACTTCGCCTAAACTTTACACATGAATTAAAAGTAATAAACTGGTACAACTTACCCACTGGGTATTCAATAACCATATTTGTAGGCCTACATTGCCATGGTCAGAGCAATTAAAAGGGAGAATACTTTCACCCTCATCCTCCAAGGTCAACTAAGTCCCAGGAAACTGTGGGACATCCCTTAAAATGTCCTGTAACTGTGGAAAGTCACCTCAGGGAGGTCATGGGGATGACACTGAGTAGACTTTTAACCAGTGTCCAGTCTTAAAAGAGAAAGGCCAACAAAGAGGAAAATTTCTTCTATACTTCCATATGAAACAATGGTCAAGCAAAGCCTCTGAACTGTGGGAGAAAGGAAGAATAGAAGACCCAGATCTTCCTCATAAGCCCAAATCATCTCTGAGAATGAGACCTTCAACTTGCCTTGACAGGTTAAAAAAAAAGTGATTAATCTGGGTCACCTATATGGTCTTAAACACCCAGAAAAAAAAGTATATACAGGACTAAAATGATTGATATGTATTTTTTGTTAATATCTTTAATATTTTGTGTTATACTTAACCATATGAGATGTAGTTTAGATACCTATTGCTCACTAATAATTTACTTCCTGATAATGCTATCTGTTCCTAGAAGAATACTTCTCACAGCTGTAATGTGATGTCCTGTGTCCTAATCAATCATGGCCCCTAATTAAAAGAGTCTGCCAAATACCTGTTGTCAAACTTACAGATGCTGATGTTGTGAGTTCAACAAATGGAACTTGGTTTTCACTCATGTTTGGCTCATATTGTCCCCTCCACTGAATGTTATAGCTGATAGATGGGTGGAGGCATCTCTTGCTGGTAAGACATTGTCAACAAGTCCTTATAGGATTGTGGTAAAACTTTCCATTACACAGTCCAACCAGCAATAAAATTATGTGTTACTTTATTAAACAAAGCTTATGTTAGCCATAATGTTGAAGAATTTTCCTAATTAACCTTGTATTTTAATGTTAGAAGAAACTCAATGGCTGACATCTAAACTTACATTGGCTGATGAAAGGCTCCTTGAACTGTTAAGTCAGACAAATGGCCTCCTCTACACTGTACATTTTAAAGTAAACAATGGTGGCAGAAAAATCATCAGTCTCATTGATACCGACAGCAAAGCCTTCTGAGGAGTCTTTGGATGGTTTGGTTGACTGTTCTCTTCCTCTAATAAAGGCAAAACTGTCTCAACTAGTTTTCTAATTGTGCTCTCAGGAAGAATTACAGTACTACCTACAGTCTTATTTTTCATATGTTTTAGATACTACCTTACTTGCATGATAAGCTCCAAAGATACATACCATCACCAAAGATCTGTCATATGTTCTGGATCATTCCCATTTGTTAAGTTTCACTGTGACCTTTTAGATAGACCCTCCTCTGAGAAATTTTGACTGCTGCCCCTCAATCATGGACTCTTTTTCAGTTCCTAGCAGTTAAGAGTGGTTAGCACCTCCTAATCACTAAAAGCAGTTAAAGTTACCTCTGAAAGCAGAAAGTTAAAAACTAGAAGTTATACAGACTCCCTTTTAGGGAGACAGATAGAGACAAGGAGGCCAAGACTAAACTAATGAAAATGATGAGTTTTCAAGATGGCTGGCTTCTTCCTCACTTGATACAAAAGCCTGGCAACTTAAAACAAAAGCTTTGTAGGTAGGCTTTTGCTTCCCCTTCCCAGGGCCCCTACTGATGGACTGGTTCAACAAGTTCAAGACTTGCTCAGAACACATCACACAACAGTTCTGGGCTAGTCAACCATCCCAGCTTTCTTAAAACTGACCAAACCTAAATCAGGAGAGGAAGATGCTTCCAGGACTTGAAACCTTAGCTCTCAAGAAGAGACTGAACTTTTCAGCTCCCTGAGTCTCTTTTTTTCCCTGTGTGTCTTCTGTTCATATGTGCTTCCACACCCCAAATAAAGAAAAGCTTTTCCTCAACTGTTGATTCTGGTTGTGATGCTTATGTGGTATGATTTCTCTGCTGCTACCTTTTGGGCCCTGGATTTTTCTTTTTATTATTTTAGTTGGCAGAGGAAATGAACCCAATAAAGACCCCCTAGGCTGTAATTTCAGGACCCCTAGAGTGTATCAATGCAATGTTCACATTGTGTGCTGTTTCATTCAGATTCCACAAATCTCACACTTCAAACACCAAGGAGACATCATTTAAGGGACCATGGGTTAAACAGGAAAACTCTTAGGGTTAGTGAAATCAGCCACAAGTGGAGAGATAGAGCCCCATGATCTCACTGATACATGACCTCTAGAGCCAATTTTCTTGGGAATATAGAGTAGAATGGGCTACCACAGACAAGAGAGAAGGGGAGTTGAGTGGGGAAGGAGTTGCCAATACATTGTGACCTTTTGATATTAGGTTACATTGTTCTGCTACATAAAAGAAAAAAATGGAAACCAACAGAACTGCCATATTTGGTGTAGGCTCTCTTTTCATCTGCTGAGACAAAAATGGCAGTTGGGGGTGGGGGAAATAGCAGATGGCTTTTCTTATCAAATGTAACTCATTCCAATAAGTTCTTTTTTAAAATGAATCTACAGTCAGGAGCTAAATTGGGTTTTCAGAATGTTGGCTTTGCTCTCCATGGTTTGCTGAACCCTGGGAAGAAACCCAAAGACTCAACTTTATTTGATTCCAAGAATGTGTGTGGATGACCTGGATCAGTCCATATTGCTCCTGGACTCAAGTGCATTTATGGGCAGCTGCCCTACTAGATGGAGGTTTGTGCTTTCATTTCATTTTAAAGCTCTAATTTTAAAAAATAAAATAAGAACACACAAATCTCTATCCTCCATGAACTCTGGTTGAACCTGACAGATGTTCAAACTTTTCATTTTCTCCTCCAGCGAGGCTTAATGGAGATTTTGTTACCAGGGTAATCATCTCTCTGTTTGCTCTATTAATCTAGGCTCTCTGAATGTTGACTCTAGATATAGAAAGGCAGCTGAAATATCCATTTTTCTCCCCTTGGATTTATCAGCTTCGAGTTTTCATTTTGTAAATTTGCTCTGTAATATCAGCTCCTTCATTTAAGAGAAAACGAAGAGAAGACAAATGTTTAACTGCCTTTGATCTAATCTCATCCGTAGAAAATGAATTTTAGTTTTTCTATGGACTGTTTGATATTACCTATTGCTCCATCCAGAAACTACTCAGCATAGTGTCTTTGGAGTCCCATGGATCATGGTCAATCTGAGTTGCTGATCCATTTGCACTTTCTAAAAAGGAAAATAATGTCACTTTCAGAGGAATGGGTGGAAACCAGTGGTAGACTGCTTGCCTAGTATGATTGAGGCCCTGGTTCAACCCAGCCCTGAAAGAAGCAAGCAAACAAAATACCCACTTTTGTGGGTCTCTTTTTCCTTTCTACTGTGGGGAGAAAGACTGCCATAGGAGGTAATCAGGATGATTAAGTAAGATAATATGTGTCTGTGAAAATATTAATTGTACTTCCTTGCACATATGTCTTGTCTCCATAAAGTGAGTTCCTCAGTTTCTCATGTGATACCAACTCTCCATGGGAAGACAGAGAGTGGCATATGGGCAAAGACTAAGTGACTCCCTCTGAGCTCTATGGGAACATGCAGAGTACACCTCCCAGAGTGAGAATAGTAATAGTTGCTTGAGTGATGTCAGATTCACTTTGCTTCACATACTGATGATCAGAGTCACTGTGGACCACACAGCACCCACTGACCACTCCTAGTGAGTGGAGAGTGTCTGAGGACAGAAAAGAATGTCACACATGGTCCTGCCACTGACAAAAGAATTCTGTTTCCTATTTTGCACTTAAAACTATGTGAAGTTATTAGACATTTTACCTTTGGGGCTTTCAATTTTCTCACCTGAAAAATTAGAGTAGTAAATTAAGTTACCTTTATGAGTACCTCTAGGGTATATATAGGAAATTTGATTCTGGCTTTGAATCTGTTGACAATATAAATAACACAAGCAAACCTCCCACTGTCTTCCAGGTTGTTCATGTAGATGTCAATTGTCGAGAAAGAGGAGGGACTGTAAGAGCGTGAATTGTTGAGACCAAGATTGTAAAAAGCACAGGGACAAATAGCCAAACAAATGGAAGCACATGAATTATGAACCAATGGCTGTGGAGCCCCCAGCTCGATCAGGCCCTCTGGATAAGTGAGACAATTGAATAGCTTGAACTGTTTGGGAGACACCTAGGCAGTGGGACCCAGACCTGTCCTTAGTGCATGAGCTGGCAGTTTGGAACCTTGGGCTTACACAGGGACACTTTGCTCAGCCTGTCAGGAGGGGACTGGACCTGGCTGTACTGAATCCACCAGGTTTAAATGAATCCCCAGGTGAGTCTTGGCCCTGGAGGAGATGGGAATGGAGGGGAGGGGATGAGGGTAGATGCGGGTGGGGGTGAGAAAGGAGAGGACAGGGGAACCCATGGCTGATGTGTAAAATTAAAACACAAATATAATAATAAAAAAACTGCAAAAAAAAATAACGCAGGTGGCTAAAACTGATAGTCACTTGCCAGGGAAGACTATCTGGGCATCCTGATGTGACTCTCTTCTAAGACCTCACTTTCAGGAAACCACAGACACTTCATTGATTCCCAACACTCTTATATAGACACTTGTCTCTCCATGTTTAAAACAAAATGGTAATTTACTCCTCAGCCCAGGTCTACTTAGAAATACCCTTGAGATGCCCTAATCCAGAATAGTACAATTTCTTATTATTTACAGCTAAAATGCCAACATGTTGTCTATCTCTGCATAGACCACTGCTTTTCACCATCCATGTATCTATGATTAAGCTTAAAGGAGCAGCAGAACTTATTATGCTTCAACAAGGAATTATGTGACATAATAAAAACAAACCTCTTACTCTTACTTATATTAGAACTGCTAACACAAAACAAATTAAACAAACGAGGAGTCAAATTACATATTTTCTACACATTAACTGAGTCATACTATATAAGATATTCAAATTCCTAAAGCTTAGCTCTCTCACCAGAAAAATAAACACAGTTCTACTTTCCTTAATAACATTTGTATGGGTTAGAAATAGTTAGTATCTGTAGACCATAATACACTTATCACTAATTAATCCCATTGTTGAGTACTATCTGGGACATGTGGAATGATGCATATTTCCATCTTTTTTTTAAGGCAAAAGCCTTAATCTCCCAAAGTCCATTGTTTATTAAAACGGCTTACTGTAATGTATACTTCTCAGGGTAATGTAAAATGTACTCGGCAATAGTTCTCAACAAAGAAAGCCTTAGCAAGCTTGGGGACTATTGAGGATGGACCCTCTTTCTCAATAATCAGCTTTGTTCCTCCCGAAGACTTAGAATACCATATGAAAGGGAGGTCTGTGAAGGGAAATCTACTTCCTTCTGATTGAAAGAACAGGATATCTCTGATGTGACACTCTAAGATGTCATCCCAAATTTATTTTATAGCCACTTGCCTTAGAACTAATCCAACTAGGCATATCAATCCCTTGGCAAAAACACCAGATCTCAGAAAAAGGAGGTGTTGGGGCAGGAGCGGAGGTTCTGTGCCCTAGTCTCCCCATTTCCCCTGGTAACTTTTTCTCTCTCCTCTTCTCTATCTTCCTCCATTTTCTGACACCTAACCAATCATGAGTGTGATCCATAGCAGTTGATCTAACCTCTGGGTCTTTGTCAATACAAGCATGCAAACTCTGTTCTGGGATTTTATTTGTGTGCCACAGGAATTCAGTTTTGGTCCTTCTGCTAATTTGCCTTCCTCTCTGTTTCTCATTATCTGCTGACCACCAGAACAGAGACCCTTCACCATTTGTGTCTCTGACCAAACCACACTAATGACAAACTTGTCAGGAAGGTAAGTCTTGGCCAACACACAGAGGCACCTCAGTTCTAGGCCTTCTCTCACTTCTGGAGTTCCTCGGCTTTTGACACCTGGTTTCCAAAAGTAGGGGCTCTCCTCTGCAAATGAGGCTCATTCTTTCTACTGCTGCCTAAGCCCAGGTGACAACTTGGGAAAGACTGTAGCCTCCCTCTCCCTTGCCTTCTGAGATGGACTCCAAAGTGTACCCAAGGACATCCCTTTCGCATGCTTAAAATCAAACCTCAAAACTTTAGATGTAGCTGAACCTCAGACCTGTTACTACTATGTGTCTCTCCTCTAAGATCTGACTCCACTATCTAGACAACAGCCATACCTGGCCTGGACTTACTGACTTTGTTAACTTTATAAGATAAAATGACAAATGGTCTGAGGTCCTCTATGACCAAGCTTTCTTTGCCTTTAAGGATATAGCCCTTTCTCTGTCAAACCTGTATAGCATAACCAATTTTACTGCTCCAAAAGCCCTTTTCTGAACAACCCTCCAACTCCTCGCCCCTAACCTGCTGCCCATCTCCCACTTATACCTTCTCCGATTTGGATCCTGCCAACAAACCATCCACTTTCCCTACTAATCTTCCTATTGCTCCTAACTCCCCAACCCTGGCCCTCTCAATCCTGATCCCCCTACTCCTCCTCCACTCCTCAATTCCACCTTGTCCTCTCCCAACCCAGACTCCTCTCTTTCTACCTCCACACCAACTACCTCCAACCCCTCTTCATCTATTTCTGCCAGGACCATGTCTCTCACTCCCTATTCCTCTCTTGCCATGACTCCACCACTTCCTCACCTTCACCACTCATTCCCCTTGTACTTGCTCCCGACTCACCAGCATCCTGGACATATGTCAATTCATGTTTTCCCTAAGAGAGATTGTGGGACCAGACAGACCCACCCTAGGTCACATACTTTTTTTCCCAGTCAGATACGAATCAAATAGAAGAAAACTATGTGCCCTTTAAGAAAAACTTCTCCCTTTAGAAAACAATTCCATCATCTGACCCAAATCTACCGTGAGCTGCTTCCCTGTCCTCACTGATGCCTCACTATCATTCTTAGACAATGAGGATCTGGTGTATCTCTCCAACCCTAACCCTCAGGCTCTTTGTCCAAAATGGACTGGCTCCCATAAAATAGCTCTCCTCACCCTAACTGCTGATAAACTGGATGGTCTCTCCTCATGGATTCATCTGTGTCACCTCTCAAAGGCCTCAAACCCCTTTGAACAACATTCACTGTACCCACCTCCCTTTAAATAACCAGGCTTTCCCCTATGTCTGAACACGAGTGTTCCAACAGAAGCTAATAGCTCTCACCCTACAACAGCTCCATTCATTCCTGATAGATCTGCAAGAAGACTTGTGGCTGATTCTACTGCTCCTCACCACCTCTGAGAAACTTCTCGATGCTGTGGAAGAGTTCTGACTTCAAGGATCCTTCATCCCTTTCACCTAGAACCAGCTCTAATTCTTCACATTGCTTCTGTATGTTCTCCTGTTTCTTTTCTGTCATGCTCTGCAACCCACTGTTGATTCTGCTGGTTTGCTTTGGTGCAGCACCCACGGCAGTAGAAATGGCTACTGTCATCCTGGTGACTAGACATGGAAGGAAAATCTTCTCCTAACATGTTTTACCCTCACTTGTATCAAACCTTCATAAATTCTCATTCCGACTTTACTCCCACTAGGGTGCCCCTCTGAGTATCTAATCCAAAATACCATTAGTATTGAATGAGTCACTGTGCTTCCTTCCTGTTATACTCCCTCTCCTATGCTTAATACTACTTCTCCTGCTTCCTATGCAGTCCCCGCCCTGCTCCAGGTTACCTCTATATGTGACAAAAAGATCCTAAATTACAACATAATCACTGGTACTCAGGAAGAAGCCTTTGTGTACTTCATAACCAATTAGGCCCTAGAAGCCCTTTCAGGCTCTTATTATAGCAACATAACTTGGCAGAAGGAATATGTAATAGCGTCTTAGACCTTAGTAAGCCCCAAGACCTTAGCACAACTGACTCTGTAGCTGAAGTACCATTTAGGCTATAAAACTCAGCACATAGACAGCACCACCCACCGAATTGAAAACAAAGGCCTAATCCATTAAATTCCATAGTTCTGGGAAAGTATCTAAGTGCACTATCATTGCTTTTTGGCTTCTGTAGCTCCACTTCTGACTAACTGTTCTTGTTAACTGAAGTATGTCAACAGAAGACATTGTTTTTGTGCTTAAAACTCACCCTGAGAAAGGCTTGGGATTACAGGACTACACTGAGATCCCAAAGACCACTATCAGTTTAAACTCATGTCTGAGCAGTCTTCTCTGGTGGATGACCAGCAACAGAATGTTCAACCAAAAATAAATACTTGTGTTGGGCCTACAACCAGCAATTGTTCAATGGGAGAAATACCACATTTCCTTCACCCCTAGTATAGTTGCTGGATGTTGTATTTGGGATACCTCTCTCATCCTTGCCAACTCCCTC
Source organism: Onychomys torridus (assembly GCF_903995425.1). Taxonomy (NCBI): domain Eukaryota; kingdom Metazoa; phylum Chordata; class Mammalia; order Rodentia; family Cricetidae; genus Onychomys; species Onychomys torridus. Next base: position 41,549,160 of record NC_050443.1, read on the forward strand.
ATCTGTCTGCATTCACAGTACATGCAATCCCCCTCAACTCCAGCTTTACAGTCTACAGAGAAACCCAGCCTTGTTACAAAGGAGAGAGTCTGGAGTAAAGATAGATGGAAGGGAGATGGACGTGGGAAGCATGATGATTTTCTAAAGATTTTTGATCCCCCAACAGTCCACTTCTAGGTTCCAGCTTTCTCCTACTCTACCTTGAGCCTTACCTCAAATTCTTCCTGACCCCTTTATGGAAAAATGTCAAAACATATAATTCTAACTCTTGCAAAAAATACACCAACTATTTTTTTTATTTATTATATTTGTGTTTTAATTTTACACATCAGCCATGGGTTCCCCTGCTCTCCCCACTCCCGCCCCGTCCCCACCTTCCCACCAGCCCCTCCCCTCCATTCCCACCTCCTCCAGGGCCAAGACTCACCTGGGGATTCAATTCAACATGGTAGATTCAGTACAGGCAGGTCCAGTCCCTTCCTTCCAGACTGAGCAAAGTGTCCCTGTGTAAGCCCAAGGTTGCAAACAGCCAGCTCATGCACTAAGGATAGGTCTGGGTCTCACTGCTTGGATGCCTCCCAAACAGTTCAACCTATTCAATTGTCTCACTTCTCCAGATGACCTGATCCAGTTGGGGGCTCCACAGCTTTTGGTTCATAATTCATGTGTTTCCATTAGTTTAGCTATTTGCTTTTGGTAGATCACCATTTTTACTATGTTAATCCTGCCTATCCATGAGCATAGGAGATCTGTCCATTTTCTGACATCTTCTTCAATTTCTTTTTTCAGGGACTTAACGTTCTTGTCATATAGGTCCTTCACATGCTTAGTTAGAATAACCCCAAGGTATTTTATATCATGTGTGGCTATTATAAAGAGTGATGTATCTCTGATTTCCTTCTCAGCATGTTCGTCTATTATATATAGGAGGGCTACTGATTTTTTTGAGTTGATCTTGTATCCTGCTATGTTGCTGAAGGTTTTTATTAGCTGTATCAGTTCCTTGGTTGAATTTGTGGGGTCACTCATGTATACTATCATGTCACCTGCAAACAGAGAAAGCTTGACTTCTTCCTTTCCTATTTGTATCCCCTTAATCTCCTTGTGTTCTCTTATTGCTCTGGCTAGAATTTCAAGTACTATATTGAATAAGTATGGGGAGAGTGGACAGCCTTGCCTTGTTACTGATTTTAGGGGTATTACTTTGAGATTCTCTCCATTTAATTTGATGTTGGCTGTTGGCTTGCTATAGATTGCCTTTATTATGTTTAGGTATGTTCCCTGTATTCCTGATCACTCCAAGACCTTTATCATGAAGGGGTGATGGATTTTGTCAAATGCCTTTTCTGTGTCTAGTGAGATGATCATGTGGTTTTATTCTTTGAGTGTGTTTATATGGTGTATTACATTGACGGACTTTCATATGTTGAAACACCCTTGCATCCCTGGGATGAAGCCTACTTGATCATGGTGGATAATTGTTTTGATGTGTTCTTGGAGTCTGTTTGCCAGTATTTTATTGAGTATTTTTGCATGAATGTTCATGAAGGAGATTGGTCTGTAGTTCTCTTTCTTTGTTGCGTCTTTGTTTGGTTTAGGAGTCAGGGTAATTGTAGTCTCATAGAAGGAATTTGGTAATATTCCTTCTGCTTCTATTGTATGGAACAATTTAAAGAGTATTTGTATTAAGTCTTCTTTGAAGATCTGGTGGAATTCTGCACTGAAACTATCTGGTCCTGGGCTTTTTTTGGTTGTTAGACTTTAATGACTGATTCTATTTCCTTAGGGCTTATTGGACTATTTAAATGGTTTATCTGCTCTTGTTTTAACTTATGTATGTGGCACCTATCCAGAAAATTATCCATTTCTTTTAGATTTTCCAGTTTCATGGAGTAGAGATTTTTGAAGTGTGACCTGATGAATCTCTGGATTTCCTCATTGTCTGTTGTTATGTCTCCCTTTTCATTTCTGATTTTGTTAATTTGGATGCTCTCTCTCTCTCTCTTTTGGTTAGTTTGGATAAGGGCTTGTCTATCTTGTTGATCTTCTCAAAGAACCAACTCTTTGTTTCATTAATCCTTTGTATTGTTCTCTTTATTTCTATTTTATTGATTTCAGCTCTCAATTTGATCATTTCCTGGCATTTGTTCCTCCTGGGAGACTTTGCTTCTTCCTGTTCAAGGGCTTTCAGGTGTGCTGTCAAGTCACTAGCATGAGATTTCTCCAACTCCTTTAAGTGGGCATTTAGTGCTATGAATTTCCCTCTTAGCACTGCTTTCATAGTGTCCCATAAGTTTGGATATGTGGTGTATTAATTTTCATTGATCTCTAGGAAGTCTTTAATTTCTTTCTTTATTTCTGGTGATTCAGTTGAGTATTATTCAGTTTCCATGACATTGTAGGTTTTCGGTAGTTTTTTTTTTTTTTTTTTTGTCCTTGTTGTTGTTGTTGACATCTAACTTTAAACAATGGTGGTCTGAGAGAAAACAGGAGGTTATTCCAATTGTTTTGTACCTGTTGAGATTTGCTTTGTGGCCAAGTATGTGTTCGATTTTAGAGACGGCTCCATGGGGTGCTGAGCAGAAGGTATATTCTTTTTTGTTCAGGTGGAATGTTCTGTAGATATAGATTAAGTCCATTTGAGTCATTACATCAGTTAAGTCCTTTATTTATCTGTTAAGTTTCACTTTGGCAGATCTATCCAGAGGTGAAAGTGGGGTGTTGAAGTCTCCCACTATTAATGTGTGGGGTTTTATATGTGATTTAAACTTTGGTTATGTTTCTTTTACATATGTGGGTGCCCTTGTGTTTGGGGCATAAATGTTCAGACTTTCCTGGGATGAGTATGTAATGTCCTTCATCATCTCTTTTGATTGACGTTAGTTTGAAGTCTATTTTGCTGGATATTAGGATGGCTACACCAGCTTGCTTCTTAAGACAATTTGATTGGAAAGTCTTTTCCCGGCCTTTTATCTTAGGAGGTGTCTGTCTTTGAATTTGAGGTGTGTTTCTTGTATGCAGCAGAAAGATGGGTCCTGTTTTTGTATCCATTCTGTTAGTCTGTATCTTTTTATAAGTGAATTAAGTCCATTGGTATTAAGGGATATTAATGACCAGTGATTGTTCGTTCCTGTTATTATTTTTATATTTTGGTGGTAGTGTGTGTGTACTTCTCTTCTTTGGGGTTTACTGCTGTGGTGTTATCTATTGCCTGTGTTTTCATGGGTGTATCTGACTTCCTTAGGTTGGAATTTTCCTTCTAGTGCTTTCTATAGGGCTGTGTTTGTGGATAAGTATTGTTTAAATCTGCTTTTGTCTTGGAAGATCTTGTTCACTCCATCTGTGATGATTGAAAGTTTTACTGGGTATATTAGTCTAGGCTGGCATCCATGATCTCTTAGTGTCTGCATTATATCTGTCCAGGTCCTTCTGGCTTTCAAAGTCTTCGCTGAGAAATCAGGTGTTATTCTGATGGGTTTGCCCCTATAAGTCATTTGGCCTTTTTCCTTTGGTGCCCTTAATATTCTTTCTTTATTCTGTACATTTGGTTGTTTATTATGTGGCAAGGGGACTTTTTTGGGGTCTAGTCTGTTTGGTGTTCTATAGGCTTCTTCTATCTTCATAGGTATTTCCTTCTTTAAATTGGAAGAGTTTTCTTCTATGATCTTGCCAAATATATTTTCTGTGCCTTTGAGTTGGTATTCTTCTCCTTCCTCTATCCCTATTATTCATAGGTTTGGTCTTTTCATGGTATCCCAAATTTCTTGGACCTTTTGGGTCATGACTTTGTTGGCTTTAGTGTTTTCTTTAACTGATGAATCTATTTTTTCTACTTTATCTTCAACACCAGAGATCCTCTCTTCCATCTCTTGCATTCTGTTGGTTATACTTGTATCTGAAGTTCCTGTTCGTTTACTCAGATTTTTCTATTTCCAGCATTTGTTCTGCTCGAGTCTTCTTCAATTATTCTATTTCCCTCTTCAGGTCTTGGACTGTTTCCCTCGTCTGTTTCATTGCCTTTTCGTGGTTTTCTTTTAGGGACTTATTGTTTTCTTACACTTTATTTTCCTTTCCTCTAGTTTTTTTTATAGCATTCTTCCCATTTTTTGTTTGTCTGTTCCTCCACTTTATTTTTTATTTCTTCTATATAAGGCTCTAGCCTCTTCATGATGTTACTTATAATGTTGTTTTCTTCTGCTTCTTCCATTCTGTGATGTTCAAGTCTAGATGTTGGAGAAGAGCTAGGTTCTGGTGCTGCTGTATTGCTCTTTATTTTGTTGTATACACTTCTGCTTTGACATCTGCCCATCTCCTTGTGGATTCATTCTTGGTCTTATCAGTGCACTTGGTCCAGACAGAGCTGTCAAATTGAGGAAGCCCCTCTCTGGTCCAGATGGAAGCCCTGGGGTCTCCTTATCTTGTCCAGATGGGAGCTCCTCTTGTCCAGATGGGAGTTCCGGGGCAGGATGGAAACTCTGGTCCAGATGGGAGTTCTGGGGCAGGATGGAAGCTGGAGGCTTGATTCTAAGTCTCCAGAAGTGGCTGGGGTCTCTCTGGTCCAGATGGGAGTTCAGGGCGGATGGGAGCTGGGGGCTGGTTTCTGAGTCTCAGGAAGTGGCTGGGGTCTCTGGCAGATGGGTGTGCAGGCAGGGTGTGGAGACTGCAGGGTCTACCTGCAGTTTTGGAAAAGGGGACCCCTCCAGCCAGGCCTCAGAATGGCTGGAAACTGGGGCCAAGTTCGGCAGGTCTTCCTGGGATGACTGGTTCCCCAGGGGTGGTACCTAGAGGCAGGGTCCTCTCTGACTATAATCCCAGGCACTCATCTCTTGTCCAGATGGGAGTCTACACCAACTTTTAACAAACCACAACCTCTACTCCTTAACCCATGACTCCTGGATTTCTACAACAAGGTCTAATGATACTAGGCTTACTCCTTCTTTCTATCATGGATTAATAATTACCACTAACTATTTTCTTCTAATTCATGCTATTGTCACTACTATAGAATCCACTACATTTCTCTTCAACCACACCACTTAGTCTTTTCTTCCCCTTCTTTGAACTTGCAACACTTCCTTTACCTTAAACTTTGCAGCAAAGTCACTTTGTATGTTCTGGAAAAATATTCTCCAAGATCCTACCCCTTCAAAACCCCTGTGCTGCTACCACACTTATTCTCAATATTAACTTCTACTCAGGTTCAGAACTACAATTTTTAATCAGAGCCATGGTACAAATAAATCATCCCTAAAATGCATTTCCCATCCATACTAAATGACTTCTCATGTTGACGCCCACCCTTCTCATCACCCTCAGGACAGACAGCACTACCGAAGCCTTGAGTCTAAGTCAAACATCAACAAAATCTTTGCTGCTCAGATAGATCAATACTTCCTAGACATACAAAAGGCTGGTGTCTTCTTCCTTCTCAGTTAAATTCCCTCATGCTTGTAGTCCCACAAAATCAGTGAATTACTGGCAGTCCAAAATGGATGAACCTGTCTTTTCTCAAGTATGAATTCTGCTAATATGCTTAACAGTCCTGGATCACCATAGATACTCTGTAATAACTCAAAATAGAATCATTCCCTGTTCTCAACATGGTTATCTCTTGGGACTTCAACATGGTTACCTCCATTATTAGGTACCCCCCCATACTTAATTCTTTGAGTTCTTCTGTTTGTCCCTTGTCTGTTAACATCATTCAATAATAAATTTTAAGTATTCTTTTGCACTATGGTCCAGTTGGCACTCAAGAAGATGTTAAAATTATGTTCCTACTACAGTAGACTAACCTGGACTACACAATGAACTCCAGCTCTGAAAACCCAACTCTGCCCCAACTCATGAGGAAGCAGCCAGATGAATATGGTACTCGTCTTCCTTTTTGTGCTTTTGGGATCTGCAGTAAAGAACAATGTATTCTAAACTAAATAATCTTCCCTCCCCCCCCCAAAAAAAGTCTGTCCTTTATGAAAAGAAAGTCCAAAGAATGATAAGCCTCCTAAACTAAGAAGTCTCCCCTCTCCCAAGAAAAACATCTCCCCTTCTGAAAAAGAACTCCCACCTAAGTGCAACATTCCATTCCAGAACAATCATAGATGTCTATCCAACCCACCTGTTCACAGAAAAAACATCAATGCCCTAGTCTTATCTCCTATAAAAGATGGCCTCTCCCAGCAGAACACATAACCTTCAATCCCATGAGATTACTCACCCCTTTTGGCAGTATGGTAGTATCTATTTCTGTTGAGGTCAATTTCAGTCTCCTTCATTTTCATGTCTCCTGGATCAATCTTTAGCTAACACTGATAGAAACAACTTAAGAAAGAAAGGTTTTATTTTGGCTTACAGTTACAGTCCATCATGGTAAGTCCTAGCAGCAGAAGCCTGAGGCAGCTGCTCACATTGCATCCTCAAACGTGAAGCAGAAAACAATGTATGTCTGGTTTATAACTGTCTTTCTCCTTTATATGCAATACAGAACCCAAGCCAAAGAAATGGTGACATCCATTTTTAGGTTTTTTTTTTATATTAATTAACCTAATCAAGGTAATCCCTCACAGGCATGGCCAGAAGCTAACCTAATCGTAATAATCCCTTTCAGCCTTAGTCTTGGGCAAAGGCTAATCTTCTAGGTGATTTGAGACCCTGACAAGTTAACAGTGAATAATAACCACCACAACTTCATCCCTTGTCAATTTAGCACTCAAACACAATACTTTAACTTAAAAAAAAATATTTTCCTGTTTAGTTCTATAGCCCATTTCTTAATTGGACTGTTGGGCATTTTGACATCTAATTTCTTGAGTTCTTTATATATTTTGGATATCAACCCTCTGTCAGATATGGGGTTGGTGAAGACCTTGCAGAGGAAGCTCAAATGGCTGAAAGACATTTAAGGAATTGCTCAACATCCCTAATTATCTGGGAAATGCAAATCAAAATGACTCTGAGATACCACCTTACACCTGTCAGAATGGCTAAGATCAAAAACACAGAAGATAGCTTTTGCTGGAGAGGATGTGGAACAAGGGGAACTCTCCTCCACGCTGGTGTGAATGCAAGCTTGTACAGCCACTTTGGAAATCAATATGGCACTTCCTTAGAAAATTTGGGAATCCATCTCCCCCAAGACCCAGCTATACCACTCTTGGGCATATACCCAGGGAATTCTCAATCATACCACAAGGGCACTTGCTCAGCTATGTTCATATCAGCATTGTTTGTAATAGCCAGAACCTGGAAACAACCTAGATGCCCTTCAAGTGAAGAATGGATAAAGAAAATGTGGTACCTGTACACAATGGAGTACTACTCAGCAGAGAAAAACAATGACATCATGAGGTTTTCAGGCAAATGGATGGATCTAGAAAAAGTCATCCTGAGTGAGGTAACCCAGACTCAGAAAGACAAACATGGCATGTACTCACTCATAGGAGGATACTAGATGTAAAACAAAGATGACTAGACTGCTACTCACAACTCCAGGGAAGCTACCTAGAAAATAGGACCCTAAGAAAGACACATGGATCACCCAATGACAGAGAAATGGATGAGATCTACCTGAACAACCTGGATGACAGTCGGAGTAATGAAGGGCAAGGTTCGAGGGAAAGACAGCTTAGGGGAGCAGGAGATCCCAGCTGGATCAAGAACACAGAGGGAGAACAAGGAATAACAGACCATGTTAAATGAAAACTACATGAGAACAGGAAGAAGTAAAAATATTTTCCTTTTGTTGAAAATAGTTTTTTTTTTCCATACAACATATTCTGATTACAGTTTCCCTTCCCCAACTCCAGTGAGATATTCCCCATTTCCCTTCCCATTCAAATCCACACCTTTTCTGACTTCCTGCAGAAAACAAACAAGAATGTAAATAACAATAATAAAATAAAATAATAAAACAAAAATTAACAAGAAGACAATGAAAAAGAGCCAGAAGAAAAAGAACAAAAAGAAAAGTACAAGAAACACATATCAGTGCAGAGATATCCATTTGTACACACACGAATCCCATAAAGACACAAAACTGGAAGCCATAATATATATGCAAACAACCTGTAAGGTTTTTAAAAAATGCCCTGACAAAACATTATGAGACAAAGAATCCCCAAAGATGCCATTGAGTTCACTTTGTGTTGGATATCTACTATTGGGTGTAACAGTGGGTAAAGGCACACTTCTAAGCCATAATCTACGCTTTACCCCCCCAGGTTCAATCTTCTCATAATGCAAGATTAGTCCAACTTCAAAAGTACCCACAATTTGCAAAATTCACAACACAGTTTAAGAATACAAAGTCCAAGTCTCATCTCAGAATCAAAACAATCTCTTAATTATGAGTTCCTCTAAAATAAAAAAAAAAAAGTTACAGAGCATATGACTGTACTGAGTAGACATTCCTATTCTGAATGGGAAGAATTGAGACATAGAAGGATTGATCAGACCAAAACAAAGCAAGATTGCAACCTAGCAAGACACCCACCAAATTATTTAACTTCATGTCAAGCATCTGAGACTCAGGATAGAATCACCTGGGCTTCACCACATCTCCAATTCTGCTGATTGTAGGATAAAGAGCTTCTGGCTTGAAGTGGCTCCACTCCATGCATTTGGCTTTCTTTGGTAAAAGCCCTATAGTTCTGGCATTTCCAACATCCTAGAGTCTCCATTGCAAGGGCTTTGTTTGTAAAGTTGTGCAATGGTCTTTCAGGGTCCCTTTGCAAGGACTCTGACCATCCCATGCATTTTGTGGCCTCAACTGCTCTCTCATACTCTTTCAATTTTACAGATTGATTTCTGTAGTTGTTGCAGTAGTTTACATTCCCAATGTCTGAGTTTCCCTTTCACACATCCACACCAGCACTTTGAATCAATTGGTAAGCATTCTGACTGGGGTAAGATGAAATTTTAAAATAGCTTTTATCTGTGTTTCCCTGATGGCCAAAGAATGAGCAGGTTTAAAAAAACGTTTCATTCACACCTGTCTCAATAAACAAACAACAAAAAAAAACTAAACAAACAAAAATATACACACAAAAAGTTTCATAGCATTGACCTTCATTTGAGAATTTCTTATCAGAAGCTATTTTGGGGTTTGCTGTGTTTTAGTTTTTCCAAGGCTTCAGGTTCATCATTAAATTATTAGCATAAGATATCTCAAATTGGTTTATGAAAGCACTATATATACTGTCTGCTTACAATGGCCTTCACAGTCCCATAGGTTTTGATAAATTATGCCTTCATTTTTTATTCAGTTCCAGCATTAAAATTTTTTTCATCTTGATTCCTTTCATGACATATACTAACTTAATAGTACTTGTTTAAACTCTATGAGTATGTGACCTTTTGTAGTTTCCATTCCTGTTGATATCTAGTTCTATTCCATGGTGGGAAGATGGAATATAGGATATTATTGATTTTCCTATACTTCTTGAGACTATTTTGTGTCCTAGTACATGGTCAAATAAGACAAATTCCATGGGCTGCAGGAAAGAATGTATATTTCTTAGTGTTTGGGTGGAATGACCTGTCAATGTTTGTTAGGTCCATTTGATGCATGATGTTATTTAATTCCAATGTTTCTCTATTTAGTTTTCATCTGGATGGCATGTCTAATGGTCATAGTGATATATTTAAGTCTCCTATTGTTATTGCATTGGTTAATTTTTGGCGTTACAGCTAAATTTGTTATTAAGAACTTACAAGCTGGGTGGTACATGCCTTTAATCCCAGCACTCGGGAGGCAGAGGCAGGCGGATCTCTGTGAGTTCGAGGCCAGCCTGGTCTACAGAGTGAGTTCCAGGAAAGACACAAAGCTACACAGAGAAACCCTGTCTCAAAAAAAAAAAAAAAAGAAAGAAAGAAAGAAAAAAAAAGAAAGAAAAAACAAAAGAACTTACAAAGATAGTTTTTATAGTATAGTACTCTGCTGTGGGATGTTCTGTATGTCAAATGTGTTGCTCTGATTGGTTAAAATAAATAAAGTGCTGCTTGGCCAGTAGCCAGGCAGAAAGGATAGGGTAGGCAGGATAAGGGGGAGGAGAATTCTGGGAAGTGAAGGCTGGGAGAGATGGGCACCATTTGTAGCTGGAGACCTTCTCTCCAGCCCCAGCCCAAGCCCTGTTAGTCTGACAACCCACTTATAAAATAAACATACAGATGTTTATATTATTTAAACTGATTGGCCAGTAGCCAGGCAGAAAGGATAGGGTAGGCAGGACAAGGGGGAGGAGAATTCTGGGAAGTGAAGGCTGGGAGAGATGGCAGCCACCACCATGACAAGGAAGATGTAAGTTAATGGTAAGCCATGAGCCACGTGGCAAAGTATCAATTAATAGAAATGGGTTAATTTAAGATAGAAGAAGTAGATAACAAGAAGCCTGCCACAGCCATACAGTTTCTAAACAATGTAAGTTTCTGTGTGTTTACTTGGTTGATTCTGAGCATTTATGGGCCTGGCAGATGAGAGAGATTTGTCCTGACTGTGGGCCAGGCAGGAAAACTCTAACTACAGTACTCAATTAGGTTATGATTGTTTATCTTTTCCATACTTATTCAGTTGTGTTTTCTGTATTATTTCTCTTATCAATAACCTGTATACTTCCCCTCTCAATCTTCTTCATTTCTCAGTTTTCTCTTCTAATCTCCTCTCCTTACTTCTTTTACTGATAGTTAAGAAGTCCATGCATCATTTATTTGTTTCCGATTTTGTTAATTTGGATGCTCTCTCTCTGCTCTCTGCCTTTAGGGTAGTTTGGATAAGGGTTTGTCTATCTTGTTGATTTTGTCAAAGAACCAACTCTTTGTTTTCTTGATTCTTTGTATTGTTCTCTTTGTTTCTATTGTATTGACTTCAGTCCTGAGATTATTTACTGTTGTCTACTCCTCCTGGATGAATTTGCTTCTCTTTGTTCTAGATCTTTTGGTTGTGCTGTTAAGTCACTTGTTTGAGAATTCCAATGGAATGCTGCCTAGTGATATTCTGCTATACTCATAGATTTATGCCTAGCCCAGTAGTCATCAGAGAGGCTTCATTTAGCAACTGATGGAAACTGTGTTTCCCACAGTCAAGCATTAGGCCAATCTTGAAGAATCCTGAGGAAGAGAGGGAGGAAGGATTGCAGAAGCCAGAGGGGCCAAGGACATCACAAGAAAACCCACAGAATCAACTAACCTGGGCTCATATGTGCTCCACAGAGACTGAATTGACAACCCAGGAGCCTGCATAGAACTTATCTAGGCTATCTGCATATATCTAATAGATGTGTAGCTTGGTTTTCTTGTGGGACTCCTAACAGTAGGAACAGGGACCGTCTCTGACTCCTCTACAGGCTTTTGAGTCCCTACTCTTCATTCTGGGTCACCTTGCCCAGCCTTAATACATGGGAAGGTGCTTGTTTCTAACTGCTACTTGATATGCCATGTTTTCTTGATACACATAGGAGACCTTCCCTTTTCTGAAGAGATACAGGAGTATATGGGGGGAGCAGAGAGAGGTGGGGGAAGGGACCAGGAGGAGAGGAGGGAGGGGAATTGCTGTCAGGATATAAAATTAATAACTAATTAATTTAAAAGAAGTCCATGTACTCATATAATATGTTTTTTCTTTTATTTTCATTTTCATTTATCTATTATTTTTCAATTATCAGCTTGATACAGTATAAATTCATATCCTAATAGTGAAATGTCTCATTGAGGCTTGCCCAGTAATTGAGTGAAACCAAAACTTATTATAAACCACAGTCATTCTAGGGCTCCCCCTGCTATATAGCCTTCCTGGGTCTGTGGGTTATAATGTTTTGATCATAGTCACCACTTTACTCCATTCCCTCAGTGTTCTATCCTCTCCCCACCATTTTTCCCTCCAAACTTCATGTGCTTTTTCCCCCCTTTCCTTCTTTAAAAAAAAAAAATCAGAGTTTATTTAGTGTTGCTTGGGTATAGATCCATCTACTGGAGCTTGGATCATCTCTCAAGGACTGTATTCCTGGGGAAAATTGACTCTCCCTCTCCAAGCAGCAATCAGTTGCCAATAGTTCCTGAACTGGAGTAGATGAGCTGTGACTCTTGGTCTCATCCGTGCTGAGACTTTTGTCTAGTTTGATCTTGTGCATGCAGTCACAACTGCTGTGAGTTCATACGTATGACAGCCTATCATGTCCAGAAGACAGTGTTTCTACGAAATTACCCACTATCATTTGTATAATATCTCCTAGTTAGGGTTGTTATGGTTGTGATGACACACTATGGACAAAAGCAAGTTGGGGAGGAAGACGTTTATTTGTCTTACACTTCCATATCACCGTTCATCACCAAAGGACATCAGGACAGGAACTCAGAGAAGGAACCTGGAGGCAGAGGCCATGGAGAAGAGCCGCTTACTGGCTTGCCCCTCATGGCTTATTCAGCCTGCTTTCTTTATTGAACCCAGGACCTACAGCCCAGGCAGGGATGTTACCTCCTACGTAAATTGCTAATTTAAAAAATATTCTATAGTTCTGCCTATAGCCTGATCTTATGAAGGCTGTGCCAATCTGACATAAAATGAGCCAGCACACAGTATTTCTGCTTTGTATTCCATACTAATCCTTGAGACTTGAGGGTAGAGCTATTATATAGATGCCCCATTTATGGCTGAGAACTCCATAGTCTTTTATTCTATGCAAGGTGACCATTGTGTTTCTCTGTACTAATCACAACCAACTGTGGAAAGAAGGTTCACTGATGAGGTTGAAAGATGTACTGATTTATGGATATAAAATTATGTGTTTATTGGCCAGTTTGATCTTAGGCACATTCAACAGAAAAATAATAGTAGGTTTTCCCCTGGGGCCACCACCTGTTAATGGGTGTTGGTACCAAGTATGAATCCTGTCTCATGAAGTAGGTCTTAAATCCAATTAAAAAGTGGTTTGTTACTTCCATAACATTTAAGTTTCAATTATACCAGTCGTCATATATTGCCAAGGCCAGTGGTTATTATAGCTTATAATTTTGATTATTTTTCTCCCCTGGTAGCATGCATAGCATCTTATAGCACTATGAACGTGAGTAGGATGAATATTCCAAGTTGGCATCAACTCTTTTTACACTTCTTGCTCAGGATCATCTATAGCTTTAATATTCTTTAAGCTATTTACATAAGCAATTAACCAACTAATCTTTGCACCTGCTCCTCCTCTATTATTTTTCTATTGCTCTTACATTATTTCCCAAACTTACTCAGCTTATTCTTTTTTGATTCTGACCCTTAGTGATTAATATCCTAATATCCTATTATGTACTATGCTACTTTATTGGAGTTGAAAGGGTAATTGTTCTTAGCCAATAAATACTGTAATTTTATAGTTGGTCTATATATCAAGTGGTGTTAAGATCAGGCCTGGTGTCCTGAGTATTTGGGTGACAAATTAATTATTAAAGTATGATTATAAAAGTACAGAGAAGCCGGATGGTGGTGGAGCATGCCTTTAATCCCAGCACTCGGGAGGCAGAGCCACGCAGATCTCTGCAAGTTTCAGGCCAGCCTGGTCTACAGAGTGAGATCCATGACAGGCACCAAAACTACACAGAGAAACCCTGTCACGTAAAACAAACAAACAAACAAGTACAGAGAAATAAAAGAAGACATAAATTAATGCTTAAATGCATTCAAGGAGCATTAAATTGAAAAAATAAGGAAGTCAATAGAGGATTTATAAGAAGAGTTCACCTATTGTAACTTTGAAAATGAAACACACATCTAGATCAATCTAAAAATATGTGCAAGAGAATGAAACCAGTAAGGATGTCAAGGACTGAAGGCAAGCAGATAAATTAGAACTTCCAGACAAGAATAAAGGGAAAATAATAAGCAAGGGAAAACAAACAGATACATGAGACATCATCATGAAGACTGAATTTGTGGATCAAAGGCCAGAGAAAGTAGATCCAATAAAAGAATAGCATAAAGTTCCAAAATCTAGACAAGATACAGGAAATATTTGGAGTGTTCAACAGACAATACTGGAAGAAAATGCTATATTATGTTAGAGTGGAAACACTAAGCACACAGAACAAGGACAGAGTATTAAAGCCACAAAAGAGAAGTATCAAGCAAGCATATTAATGGATTTTTTAAGAAAAATCAAAAAATACAGGAAGACATAGAATGACATATTTCAAGGTCTAAAAGATTGATAATTCTGATCACTTTAGCACAATTGAAAGCGAAAGAAAACTTTTTATGATAACCATAAATTAGAATTTGTGACCATAGAGAGAGTACTATATAAAATACATGAAGCAACTGTATACACTAAAGTTACAAGAACATTCACTAGAACAATAGATAAGCAAAGGAACATTAAGAAAATTGTGAATGTTATAAAAACGAAATGACAGAAAATAATACATACTTTTCAATAATAACTCTGGGTATTAATGACCTCAATTCTTCTGTCCAGTTAACACAGACTGGAATCTTGTATTAAAACAATGGGATTCACCTATTGTTTTCTCTCTAAGACACAACTCATTATAAAATAGAAATACAGCCTTACAAAGAAAGGATGAAAATGGTTGCCAAAGAGATGGAACTGTAAAGACAAAATGTGAGATTAATCATTCTAATGTGACAAACTGGACTTTGAACCAAAATAAGGTAAAAGAGATAAAGAAGTTTACTTTCTATGTAATAAGGGATCAACTCAGGAGAAAATAACTATTCTAATCACATAGATCATCAGTACACTCAATTTCATAAAAATCACTATTAAATATTAAGTCACAGATTAACTTTCACATTCCTTTCTCACCAATTAGTTCATTCAGACAACAAACTATTTTTTTGAATCAGTTAAATGACATTATAGATCAAATGAACTCAACAGGCATCAACAGAATATTTCATCCAAACACTATAGAACACTGATGCTTTTCAGCAACTTAGGGAACTTTATCTAAAACATATTTTATTGAATTATACAAAACAAGTCTTAATAAATGAAAAATGAAATAGAAGTGATTGATTTTACTGTTATATTAGAGTGAAACAAAAAATACCCTATGTTAAATATATAAAATATAAAGTAATGGAGACTAAAGAACACATTAATGAGTCATTGAAAAAAATCAAAAGAACAAATTTTAAAATCACCAGTGTGCTTGTTTGAAAAAAAAAATGACCCCAAAGGGAGTAACACTACTAGGAGGTGTGGCTTTGTTGGAAGAAGTGTGTCAGTGTGGGGGTGGGCTTTGAGGTCTCTTTTGCTCAAGCTTCCCTCAGTCTGATTGTCAGTTGACTTCTGGTTGCTTGCAAGATGTAACACTCTCAGTTCCAGCAAAATGTCTGCCTGCATTCCATCATGCTCCTCATCATGATCATAATGGGCTGACCCTCTGAAACTCTACACAAGCCACCCAAATTAAATGTTTTCTTTATAAGAGTTGCCCCGTGGTCATGATGTCTCTTCACAGCAATAAAAATGCAAGCTGAGACAACCGGAACTAAATGATATGAAAACCACCCTACTTTCGGTGTTTAGAGGGAATGCTCTATAGATGTGCGTTAGGCCTGTTTCTTTTAGGATATCATTTAACTCTAGATTTTCCCTATTTAGTTTTTGTCTAGATGAAACTCTATTGATGAGTGGGGCGTTAAAGTCATCCATCACTACTGTGTTAACATTGATTTTAGATACAGCGTTTCTTTTATGAAACTGGTACTCTTGTAGTTGATGTGTCAAAGTTCAAAACACTTTTCATGGTTTTTTTTCTTCAAAATATATTGCCCTTCTCTTTCTCTTTTTATTAGTTTTGGATTGAAGTCTATTTTGTTATATCTTTAAAAAAGCTATGCCTTCTTTTTTCTTAGTTCTATTGACTTGAAATATGTTTTTCCATGCTTTTACCCTAAGGTAGTATCTGTTCTTGATGGGAGGGTATGATTTTTAGAATCATAAAACAGATTGATCCTATTTTATAATCCATTCTGTTAGTCTTGTCTTTTAATTGGTGAATTGAGACCACAAATATTGAGAGCTATTAATAAGAAGTGTTTGTTGGCTTCTATTATTTTGTTGTGGTGGTGGTGTCTCTTTAGACTTCTTTTGATAACTGTTCTGGGCTTATTTGTTCCTTCTCTTCTCTTGGGTGTTTTTCACTGCCTGGTGGACCAGCTTCTAGCAGTTCAATCAAGGCTAGAAGGTAATCCACAGAGTTGGAGTCAGCCTATTATTTTTTATCTGAGAGGGCAAGGGAAAAGATATTCACACACTCTCTGGATGGTTTCCTTCTTTATTCTTCTTCTGTATTCTTATTCTGTATTCTATCTCTTATTTTTCTTCAATAGCATATATACTCCAACAGAGTATTTCAGGTAATACAAAAATTACAATGTGGTTACATCTTGGTTTCATCTATTTTTCAAGTGAATGATTATAATGAACACAGGTAAAAACATGTTTTTCATCTCCCTTTCATGATTAAAACAGAGTCATCCCAAGAACCCACATACAGTTTCATCTAAGTAACTTGTCATAGATTAACAGAGTGGGAGCAAGCAGGGTATTTTTCTCAGCCATTTCTTTTAAAGGTAGGCTGCATACTATGGTTACAAAGAAAGAATCTATTACTTTTTTTACTTATCTTGAAAGATAATCTTATAAGGAATCTTAAAAGAATCACAAACATAAAATTTTATACATGATATACAATCAACCAACTCTATTTTAAATCTTTAGGGTATATACCCACTCATCAATAGTTTTATATATGTATATATATATCAGGAGAATGAGGGCAGAAATGTATACATTTTGGTCAGCAACTCATCCTAGAAGGAAAGGCATGTCAGCTAAGAATAACTGGGCTACTTTGTTCTTGTTCCCTGATATTAAACAAATTCCTCACTCAATAATATGCCTTTCTAAAACTTTAGATTATCATCTTGGATTTTTCACCTCAAAACTATTTAATGAAAAACATCATAGTCTATCTTTGTTATTTTTAAAGCTTTGTTTCAGCTATGATGCACTATAAAACTGGTGAACACATCTCTCAACATTAAGATTAAAAGAATTTAAGCTAGCTGAGCAACTGAGATTCAGTTGTTTTTCTTAATAATTAACCTAAGCCACAGTCTATTCAGGTCCTCAATAGAAACTCATGTGTTCTAGATATGTGACACTTCCTTGTTTTATTTTTCTATACTCTGCAGGACAAACTGTAGGTGGAAGGTTTTGTGGTTGAGTTGGAGTCCCAATCTTTTCATTTGAGGCCTTGCCTGGTGATAGAAGATGTCTGGTTCAGGCTGTGTCCTCCATTACTAGCAGTCTTTGCTAGGGTTGTTCTTGTAGAGCTCATGGAGTTTCCATTGTACTATGTTTCCATCTCACCCCTGAAATACTTTCCCATTCTAGTTGTTCTGCCAGCATCCCCTGCCTAGTTGATCCCTCCTGTTTTCAAACCCACCTAATCCCAATTCTCAGTTTTTCTAAGAAACTGCCATATTGTTTTCCAAAATGGCTGTACAAGTTTGCACACCCACCAGCAATGGAGGAGTGTTCCCCTCACTCTATATCCTCTCCAGCAAGAGCTATCACTTGTGTTTTTGATTGAAATCATTCTGATAGGTATAAGATGAAATCTCAAAGTAATTTTGACTTGCATTCCCCTGATGGCTAAGGATGTTGAATATTTCTTTAAGTGTTATTGGCCATTTGAGTATCCTCTGTTGAGAATTCTCTTTAAATCTGTACCCCATTTTTAATTGGATTATTTAGAGGACTGATATCTAGTTTCTTGAGTTCTTTATATATTTTGGTATTAGTTCTCTGTCTTATGTGGAGTTTGTGAAAAATCTTTTCTCATTCTCTGTGATGTCTTTTTGTCCTATTGATGATATCCTTAGCCTTACAGAAGCTTTTCAGTTTCATGAGGTCACATTATTAATTGTCAATCTTAGTGCCTATGCTATTGATGTTCTATTCAGGAAGCCATCTCCTGTGCCAATACATTCAAGACTATTACCCATTTATCATAAAATTCGTATCAAAACCCAAAGGACACCTACTAAACAAGGCAATAATGAACAAAAAGAACAATGCCAGAAGTATCATAATATCTGTGTTAAAGTAATACTGCAGCCCTGGTAACAACACAGCATTATACTGGCAAAAGAAATGACACATATTTCAATGCAGTGGAAGACTCATATATCATAAGCCCATCTTGCTATAGCCACCTGATTTTGGCATAGTTGCTAAACATATATTAGAGAAAAGATGCACTCCTCAACAAATGGTGCTTGACGAAGTGGGTATTCATATGCAGAAGAATTAAACTAGATCCCTATCATCCAATTCAAAATTTAATTCAAAATGGATCAAATACCTTTTGTTAGTTTATTTGTTTGTTTTTTTGTTTTTTGAGACAGGGTTTCTCTACATAGTTTTGGTGCCTGTCCTGGATCTCGCTCTGTAGACCAGGCTAGCCTTGAACACACAGAGATCCACCTGGTTCTGCCTCCCAAGTGTAGGGATTAAAGGTGTGTGCCACCACCACCTGGCAGGATCAAAGTTCTTAATGTAACACCTGAACGTCTGAGACTGCCAGAGTAACACATAGAAAAATAACTGAAGATTTAGGCAGAGGTGACAAGTTTCAAAAAAATAAAAATAAAAAGATTCCAATACCTCTGGAGACAAAACCAAGACCAGGCAAATGGGGTTGCAGAAGGTTAGAACACAGTAAAGGAAGAATTCATTGAGTGAGTTGACATCCTGCAGCGTGGGAGACCATCTTTGCCAAATAATACACTTCATAAGAAATATCTAGAATAATAAAGAGCTTTAAAGACTAAATACTGAGAAATCAAATAATCCAATCAAAAATGTCCTAACAAGATGAACAGGGTTCTTTAACGATGAAGTATAATATCACTAAGTACTTGAAAATATCTCATTTGTTCATCATGGAAATACTAATTGAAACTGCCTTGAGAGTTTCTCCCACCCCAGTCAGAATAACTATGTTAAACAAACAAAGAACAACAAACCCTGGGGAAGGAGTCGGGGGGGTGGGGGAGAACAGCTACTGCTGCTGTTGGGGATGGAAATTGGTGCTGCCGCTGTAGAAACCAATATGAAAAGTTCTCCAAACGATCAAAAGAGAATCACTGCACAGCCAAGCTAAACTACCCCACGTGTACATCTAAAGCACTCTAAAGCAACATGCCACAGAGAGGATTGCACATTAATGTTTATGGAATTACTATTCACAATAACTGAGTTATTTGGTCCTTCGGACTGGTTATCCATTAACAAGTGGGAAGATAAAATTGTGTGTACACAACAGTGTCTTAATCAGCCATAAAGAATGAGATTATATTATTTGCAGGAAAATGAGTCCAGCTGAGATCATCATATTAAGGGAAGTAAATTAGACTCAGAAAGACTGAAATTGTGTGTTTTCTCTTTTGGTGGATCCTCTCCTTTATAAAGATACATAGGGCTCACATATATATGAAATAAGAGTAGAAGCAAACCCTGGGCAATGAAAGAGAAGAGGAGCATAGGAAATGAATCTGATCAAAGAAATTACACACTCATTTGAAAATATCTTTAGGAAACCTTATTAGTATGTACAATGAATACACATCAATAAAAAACTAAGTTGAATCCAAATATCACTAGTATGTAATCTAACAAATGAAATCACCTATTTTAACATTGTTAAACTATAAGCATTTTGTTTGCTATTATCTTAGGCAGACTTTTTACACTTGTTTAAGTGAAATCCTGCAAGTCGGGGGCTCCCTCCTAGACCCTGGATTGGGCACAAACCACAGCCAAATACTTGTTTTTACAGAGGAAACCAGTTTTTAAGCAGGAAGAAAAGTTAAAGCAGCTGCTTTCTGTAGCATGGATTTTAACAAGTCTTATTAATAAAATCAAACCTGAGCCAGGTATTTGGGGTGAATGCTGGAAGGTCAGAGAAGCAGAACAAGCCACAGCTACCTCACCTCACCAGTTCTTCAGCTGATCCTGTTTCCTCAGACTGGAAGCCTCTGTCCTCATCTGAATGGGTCTCAGCTAAACAGTTTCTCAAAAGCCTAAAGGCTTAACCAACCAAAAGCTTCTAGTTTCTGGTCTTCACGCTTTATATATCTTTCTGCTTTCTGCCATCACTTCCTGGGGTTAAAGGCTCACTTCTTGGGATTAAAGGCGTGTGTCACCATGCCTGGCTGTTTCCAATGTGGCCTTGAACTCACAGAGATCCAGAGGGATTCCTGCCTATGGAATGCTAGGATTGAAGGTGTGAGTGCCACCATTTTCTAGCTTCTGTATCTAGTGGCTGTTCTGTCCTTTGATCCCAGATTAGTTTATTAGGGTGCACAAATCTTTAGAGAATACAACACCACGACAGCTTTCTGATTCAGACAGAAAAACACCAGCAAATGACCTTGCAGGTGTAATTTTAAGAGGAGAAAGGGGAAGTCTGTTAGAATAGGCTAGGATGCAGTGGTAGAGGAGATGGCGGACAAGGCAGAAGGGGAAGGGGACAAGAGAAAGAGGGTACAAAGGATTGCCTGTGGATGAAAAGGGCACTGAGTGGCCCATAGGCAAATGGCCATTTATAAAAGTGAAGGGGAAATTCCTGCATTAGGATGAGGTGTTTCGTTTTAATTGGGATGTTAATTAGGTGAGCTATAGGGGGCTTTTGATGGCTGGACTTTAGTAGTCAACCTCAGGAGGAAGAAGGGGCCAAATAAGGGAACATTCCTTGGTGGCTAGCTTTGGGAATGTAAAGGTAGCAGAAGGAATGGGATAAGAGACAGGTCTGCCAGAGCCACATGTTCCAGTGGGCTAGTGTCCCTTCACTAGTTTTGATGTTTTGGGTGGTGTGGGGTGGGGTTGGTTTGGTTTTACATGAACCAGGGATTTATAGAATGCAACTTAAAATTTTTTTGATAATTTCATACAAGAATATTGCATCTATACCACTAACACCCCTCTCTCCAACTCCTCCTCCTACCATCTGCATTAATTAATGATCTCTTAATCTCTTACCCAATTATTGTGGACATTATTCCTGGGTAGACATTAACAAAGATATGAACACCACCAAAGTCCAACTTGAGTTTTGTTAGGGTTACTTGCAAGAATATGGGTAAAAGAGGTAACTTAATGAGAATAAATGAGCCAAAGATAGCTGAATCATCAAAGCCCACCTCAGCATGTGTTTGCTGGGAGTTCCTTTGCTGGGGTGAACAGGCATATGACTGTTATATTGTCTCAGGAAAAGTCTCTCACAGCACAACCTTGAGACGACATATATGTGAGGAAGACTATCATAGCTTTAGTGAATCATCTGGTCTGCACATGTGACTATCTCTTAACTTAAGGACTGCATTTCCTACAACACAGACACTTTTTTAGACATGTTCATCACTACTCTATTCACAAGAGCTAGGAAATGGAAACAACCTAAATGTCCTGAGGTTGATGAATGGATAATGTGAATGTGGCATATTGACACAGTGGAATTCCATTCAGATATAAAGAGAAATAAAATCAGGACAACTGCAGCTAAATGGACAGAACTGGATAATATACTTTTTCGTTTGTTTTTTTTTCAAGACAGGGTTTCTCTGTGTAGTTTTGGTGTCTGTCCTGGTTCTCGCTCTGTAGACCAGGCTGGCCTCAAACTTACAGAGATCCACCTAGCTCTGCCTCATGAGTGCTGGGATTAAAGGCATGTGCCACCACCGCCCGATTGGAAAATATACTTAGTGAGGCAATCTAGACATAGAAATACAAACACCACATGTTCTTTCCTATTTATGGACCATAACTCTAAATGTTTAGAGTTGAGTATGTAACCTGAAGAAAGCAAGAAAGTAGGAAGGGACCACAGACAGGACAGGGTGTAGGAGCTCTTGAGAGGAGGAAAATAGGAAACAGGTGCTATGAAAGGATTCAATGGAAGAACTTGGAGAATTCACTTAGGAAGCATGGTAGAAAGATAACACAGGGGGAAATGAGGAATGAGCGATAAATAACACTGAGGACATTTAAAAAAAGCTTAAGGAAACTATGTGCATGTATGTATGCATATATACATATATTATATACATATATACATATTTCACACATATATGCATATATGTATTACATACATATATGCATATATACACACACACAATTGAACATAGAAAATACAAAACAATTTACAAATATCTATCAGAATAAAAATGTATAATGTAGCAAGTTGATAAGACAGGAAGCTGCTCCATAAAAGTCATTTTTATTCTTACTTACTCAGATAAACAGTTGTGGATTTTGTATGGTAAAGCCAAGTGTTTCTGAAGGGACCAGCTTCAGCGCAGGACACCCCAAGACCAAGTTCTCAGCAAGCACAAAGATTTATTTGTCCCAGGGGGACAAGGGCAGGGAATAAGAGACACAAACAGGATATAGTGGATGATGAAGGAAAAAAAGGAACAGGGAGAAGGAGAAGAGATATTTGCCCCAGAGGGACAAAGGACTGCCTCTGGATAGAGAGGAGACAGGAATGGCCCATAGGCAAATGACAGTTTATAAAGGTAAAAGGGTAAACACTGTGTTAGAATGAGGTGTTTAATTTCAATTGAGCGTGTTAATGGGTGAGCTGAAACAGGGTTTTTAATTGCTGGACTTCAGTACTTTGATAGCTGGACCTTGATAGTCAACCTTAGGAGGAAGAAGTGGTCAGATAAAGAACTTTGGTGACTAGCTTTATGAATGTAGTCTAACAATTTAGCAAGGCAGAGAGGAAGGGGGAAGGGCCAGGTCTGCCAGAGCCATGCTCAGGTCTAGTACAGCCCTTCCATTTACAAAGTACCAAATAACCAGTCAGATATGGGTGGGCTAGTAATAAACAACAATCTCCTTTCAATTGACATAGTCCCTGCAGAAGTCAAGGGGGTGTGGGGTGCTCATGAGACTAAGGAGGAAAACAAAGGCAACCTAAAACTTGCAAGATTTCAAAGGCTTCTCTCCAGTTTTTAGAAGGAGTAACATCTGCTGGTGGAGAGGACACTGACCATGCTGCTGAGAAGAAATCTTGGACCTGCCTAGACACCTGAAAGTCATACAAAGAGCTCCAAGGTTGCAGCTTTCATGAGTTATCATAAATGTTGGACTGGGATTTTTAGGTGATGTTGCTGCTTTTGGGTCATCCCTGCTCCTGTGAGTAACTCATATGCCTGTTAGTAAGCCCAGTAAAATGTTTATAGATTCACCATTTTGGACTTCAGTATGATGCTTACTTAAGTCTCTCACAGCACAACCTTGAGACGATATATGTGAGGAAGACTATCATAACTTTAGTGAATCATCTGGTCTGCACAAGTGACTATCTCTTAACTTAAAACTTAATTCATCAATGTTTTGATCTATAGATTCATTGGTCTAAAATTTTCAGTAAATGTTTTGATGCTATTTATGAAATGTATTGGGAAATTAGAGAAATCGAAGCCCAAAGAAATCTGAACAAAATTATTGAGACTAAACTATGATTCAACATAGAAAACAGTTCAGAAATGGACCCACATAAATATCAACTGATTTTTGGTGACATTACTAAGATAATTCAACAGAGGAAGGAGAGTCTTATTAATAAATGTTTTAGCAACATTTGGTACAATTGGACATTCACATGCTAAAAGAAGTAACTGACCCCTACCTCACAACTTATACAAGTGTATCATAGGACTAAACATAAGGTTTTAAATAATAAAAGTATCTACAAAGAAACAGGAGTCACTCTGATAAAATGATTAAAATATGATCCATAAAGCAAGGAAAACATCACCAATAAAAACAAGAAACTAGTCTTCATCAGAATTAAAATTTTATCTCTGAGAAAGACTGTTTCACCAGTCTTGCCCAGCTATGAGCCCTGGGAGATACAATAATGATGGACCTGGCAAGACATACTCACTGGTACAACAGTGGTACAGATGTCATGATTATAACCAACCACTTTCTGAGGGGATTTGAGCTCTGCACCATCAGCTGAAACTCTAGTACCCTTATGGCCAAGAATCTTTGGCTAAATAGGTTATAGGCCCTAGGGGAGAACTATTACTATTACTCTGCTAAGTGGGCATTTTATTAAACTGGCTCCTCATGACTTGTCTTTATACCATAGATCAGTACATCTCTCAACCTCACCCAAGAAGCTTCTTTTTGCAGTAAATGGTGATTAAAAAAAAGCCCAGAAATCACAATTGATTTGAGTGCAGAGGGTAAGAGCCAGTATAGTGATTAGATCTAAATGTGACATCTACAACATACCCCTCCTCCCTCAGTTCAAGGATCATTGAAAAAGAGGGGACAGAAAGATTGTAAGAGCCAGATGTAGTGGATGACTACATGGAGACTTTCCCAGATTCAACAGGCAGTTTCACACATGAACTTACAGCAGTTGTAACAGCATGCATGAGACTTACGCAAGCTCAAGCCAGACAAAATGGCAGTATAGAAAGAAGTGGGCATGAAGTCCCACCCCAAGTTAGAGAGCTATTGGCGGCTGATATAGCTGCTGGGAGAGGAACAGTGAGTTTTCTTTAAGAGTGTGGCTCCTGGTAGGCTGTCCACACTTCAGTAATGGCTGCACACTGATGAACATATGGGCAGCACAAATGAATCTGATGGGCTTATAAAACAAATGACACAAAATTGGATGGGCAGGCAAGTGTTGGATCTGGGAGGAGTGTATGTTTATATATGGGTGAATATGATCAAAATACATCTTATGAAATTCAGAGAGAACTAACTAAAATGAGAAATCAAAGAATGTGAAAAGAAACCATGGACTGGAGGAAAGTCATGCATCTAGTAAGATGTACTACAGCAGACTTGTGTATAGAACACGTAGAGAATGCCAACACTCAACAAGAATAAAACACAAATTTTAAACTGAGCAAAATATCTGAACATACACATGACTAAATAAATGTAAGAATTTTATAAATAAATACATAGAAAATGATTATTTTCCAGCAACTAACTGTGAGGAGATGCCACTATAAAGCCATTCAAGTGTAAAAATGAAGACAATGCCAGTCACTGGTAATGGCACAGAGTCTGCCACTTCTTCCACTGTGGCAAAGTACAAGGTGATGCCAACACTCTGAAAAGCAATGTGTTACAAAAAATGAATGTACTCTTATCACATATAACAAATACACACTGCCTAGTAATCACATAGTTCAAGTGAAAGGCTGTGATCCCATGAAAACACATGCAAATGTTCATGTAAGGTTTTGCACAAGTGCCTCAAGCTTTTTTGTAGGTAGGGAGTTTGTCGATATGGAACAGATAGTGATTTATTGATTTATAGAAAATTCAAAGTATGGAATATAACTAAATTCTCATGGAGGGTTAATTCATGTGTATAAACATCAGTGAATATTCAAAGAATTTTATATGTGAACAAAGGCAAAGCTCAAAGGCTCCCCTATGTTCACATGACCTGTTCTGAAGCTGAGTTTTCTTCCATGGTTGAGCCTGGAAATTTATGCTTCCTTAACCAGGTCTCTGGGCAGATTGACATTGCCATGTGAGATGCTCACTCTGTTCGAGAATGCACAACCCCCACCTAGGAACTGTCATATTGGTTGACAAACCTATAAGGAAAGGAACTAGCTTGTAGAGTTAAAGGAATTAAGGAAGTGAAATTCATACATGCTGAATGTGTATGCCGTCCTCTCTCTAATGGTTTACTGTTTGTCTTCCAAGTTGACAGGAGCATGGGAAAAAAACACTTTTTTCAGTTTATACACTCACTACATACATTCATCAGTAGTGACTGTACAGAGTTAGACTCCTTATCTGTGCTACACACACACACACACACAACTCGGTAATGGCTGCAACAACATTAAGAAGCATTGTGGGGCACAGCAATAATAAATGTTCACTGTTATTAGTAAAGTTTTTAATTCTAATTTTGCAGAATATTATAAATTCAGGGATTGAAGTCTGGGTGTACCTAATTAGCAGGAAAAGAGCATGTTCTATTTTGTTGTATGA
This sequence comes from Onychomys torridus, assembly GCF_903995425.1. Classification (NCBI taxonomy): domain Eukaryota; kingdom Metazoa; phylum Chordata; class Mammalia; order Rodentia; family Cricetidae; genus Onychomys; species Onychomys torridus. Next base: position 41,575,229 of record NC_050443.1, read on the forward strand.
GAAATATATGTTTTACTAATAAATTGGCTGCATAAAAACATTTTTAGCAGCTTGGTACTTGCATTCTTAACTTCCATGTTGCTAGAAATAATTGCAGTTGGTTGTTTTTCTCTTTCAAAATTTCTGAAGTTTGGTAAACAACAAACATATTTCCTTCACTCAGGTAACTGAAATCTGAAATAAATGGAAGGACCCACAGTGTTACATCAGCCTCACTGGGGCAGAAATGGCATTCTCATAGCTTCATCAGAAGATATAGAGGTTGTATATACAGTTTACACTTGTAGTCTTTTCATTAAAACACAAGACAGGAATAAAATGGAAAAAAAAACCCTCACTCTTTAGGAAAAAAATCCAAAATAATAAGGAATGGCAAGGGGATGATACTTCAGAAATTACAATAATATCTAAAGGTATTACTATAATTTAAAATTTCCACCTCCCTGACTCTACACTGTCCTGAACAGAGCAGGTATTGGATGACTACAAGATGTTCCTTCTTTATAAATGACAGACTTCATGAGTTGCAAAGAATTTTTGTGTGGTTGATGAATGGCTTTGAATATACAGAAACCTGATGTGGAAATTCTGATTAAAAATAACCTTATACCTGCCAGTTTGTTGAGCATAACTAATGGACAAACAGGCTTATACACTATTTCCAGATTCTGGTCAATCCAGAACAGGTATCAGATCCTCTGTATACCTACTACACTTCTCATCTACTACCTCTAGAAATGTTCCAGAAATAAGTGCCATGCCACTGTAAGGCCAGGTCTGTGAATGATGCAGGAGGCTTCATAGTGGTCCCTTTCTGTTTCCAGAAACCCCCGCGGACTTGTTCAGTCTCAGCTGACTTTTAAGAGTTGAGTGAATATGATCATATTCTCGAGGTGCTATAGGGATACTGGCAAGGTAAGTCTGGCTGAGGCTAGGGACATTTTACAGTTCAAACACAAACCTGGGTTGGAAAAGGTGGGAATTAGTTTTGAGTACAATATATGTAAATGAGATGGCATAAGAGGGGGTATACCAGGGTACTAGTCTCTTTTATGTTACTATAATAAAACATCCAAGACTGGATAGCACAAGGTAAACAATTAGGTAATTGTTCTGACAGCTAGTGGACTCAAGCACTATGGTGCTCGAATTTTTGGAAAAGTCTCCTGGCTCCATCACAATATGGCATAAGAAAAAACAGAACTAGCTGCATAGAGAAGGGACCAGGTCTTCCTTTATACTGAATGGCTCTCTCCAGAATGAACTTGCTCCCCAAGTGCAGGATTTGTTCCTTTTGAGGATGCTGCTCATGTCTCCATTAACGGTGGCCTTCTAGTGGCAAATTGTGCTATGATAGAAACTATGCAGAAGTAAAAAAATAATCCCCGCCCCCGAAAAAGCAGAAAAGGAGTAAGTGAATGAAGCTAGCTGGATGCACTGAAGAATGTATAAAGAAGCAAATATGGTTCAGAGAGCAACAGCCAGAACATCTCTATCATTTCGTCCAAGATAGTCCATCTTCTCCAAACTCATGTCTCCCCCATGCTGCAGCTGACAGCTTCATTGAGTCCATTCTGTCTTGCCAGCAGGGCTCCATTCTGTCCACAATCCATTCTTCACAGCTCCCATTACTTGGCTTTGTCTTCCTCTTAAGGCACTGTGGCTGTTTTTGCCAGAGAAACTCCTTACACATGCTCCTATACCCCATGAGGGCTTCTTGGATGTTCTACATAACTGCCCAGATGACTCAAGGATGAGATGAGCCAGTACAAGAAAGATTTCACTGCTTGCAACTTCTAAGAAGGATCATCCTTTGAAGTTCTGGGTTTCAGATCAAAGATAACCTGGGGGCCAAGGAGGCACCTTTTCCTCCTCTAGATTTCCCTTTTATAATTCTTGCCTGAGCTTAGTGTGGGCAGAATAACAGTCTCAGGGGGCTGGGTTTTGCACCTTTGCAATAGAGTAAGTGCTCATGAAAGACCCAGGCCAAGTCCTCAGCATTGAAGAAAAAGACAAATGAATATGTAATATTAAAAAATAATGTCTCCCAAATATGTTTATTTTACAGTTCCCAGAATCTGTAAATATAGCACTTTGTGCAGCTATGGGGGGCTTTATAGCTGTGATTAAGGATCTTAAGATGGGAAGATGGGCCTGAAAAGTAAGAACAGGCCAGTTTAAAAATCTCAGAAATCTTAATGAATGGCAGAGACCAGTAGTGGAGGCAGAGTCTAGACCTGAAGAGTAGGAATAGCTTGCATATAATCTCAAAAGGCCTTGTAATGACAGAGACCAACTGTGGGGCAGAGTCAGGCCTGGTATGTGATGAAAACACCATGTGTCAGGATACCAAACCACACACTGATGTGGGCAGGTAGGCACCAGCAGCTGTAGAAAGCTGGGAACATGCTCTTCTATGGTGCCTCCATAGCTAACACAGCCTTACCAACACGCCAGAAACTTTGCTTTCGGATTCATGACATCAGGAACTTTAAAACCAGGGATTGATGCTGGTTTGTGCCATCATTTGTAGTTATTTGTTAGAGCATGCAGGAGAAACTGATACAAAATCAGAAACATTTGCTTTGGATACTCAGAATGCAACAGCAATATTCCATACAAATGGCCTGTTCCTTATGTCTCCAAAGAGAAGCGTGTAGTTGGAGAGCTTTTCTCCAGGTCCCACTAAACCCCAGCAATCTGGTAGCCCACTTATAAAATGAACACACAGACGCTTTTATTATTTAAACTGCCTGGCCATTAGCTCAGGCTTACCATTGTCTAGCTCTTACTCTTATATTCAGCCCATTTCTATTAATCTATACTTTGCCACATGGTTCATGGCTTACCAGTACCTTACATCACGCTTGTCATGGCGTTGGCTGGCTCTCTCTCTTCCCCAGCCCTCACTTCCCAGAATTCTCTTCTCTGCTTATCCCGCCTATACTTCCTGCCTGGCTACTGGCCAATCAGCATTTTATTTATACAGAGCGATATTCACAGCAGAAGTGTGCATACAATGATTTACAGTAGTAATACTTCAATGCAAACTACCTGTCCCTTACTCTTATTGACCACAAGGTGAACTATGAATATGAATACAAGTGTTTATTGTAATAAAATTCAATATAAATTGCTTGTTTCTTTCATTTCTTAACTACACAGTTAATTGATTATGCAGACTGTTTCCTCTGTAGCAGACATACCTGTTGAAGCCTTGTTTTGAAAGTACAATGCTAACTTTGTATGGATCAGGCACAGCCCCATGGCACAGCAACCCTATCTGTTTTATTGATGTGGGAGCAAAAGATCTAGAATTCTATTCCTGTCTTTCTGTTACAGCAGGGGCATGTTTCTTAGCTCCAATTGTTTTCAGCTGTATTTTTCTAAGGTCTCCTCTAATTCAAAGAGTTCTCAAGTAAAATAGCACTTTTAATCAAGTTGGAATTAAAAGCATAGAAACTCAGTCTTTGACATCTGTGGTTCATACCACAGGGATAATTAATTTCCAACTTTCTATAAAAATACCAAATGGTAATAGGACCATGAGGGGAAAAATGAGAATGGAAAATAGTGTTCTGATAAAGCCATACTGTTCAAACCCTTGACAAAAATACCAGGAGAGATAGAACCTGTTTTGATTCCCTGTTTGAGTGTACAGACAATTGTAGCAGGGAAGACGTGGATGGCAGGTGGTTGTGGTGGTGGAAGCACGTGGCTGTGCCTTCTTATCTTCTAACAGCTCAATAGAAGTAAGAACAGACAGTTGAGTGCTGGTACTCAGCCAGCCTTCTCTGGATTTCCTCTTAGATTCCATCCAAGTCCCCAGTCCATGGGGTAGTGAAGCCCACATTAGAATGGGTATTTCCTCTCAGATCACCCTTTCTGAACTTCCCTCATAGAAATACCCAGAGATATAGCTCAGTCTCCTAGATGATTTTAAATCCAGCCATTCTGAGAATAATTCTAGGTCCTCTAACTGAAGTTTTTCCTTCTTCCTGGGACTGAGCCAGAGTGGGCTCTCAAAGCGTGGGCTTAACAAATTTTTGTTGGAATGAACACTTAGCACTTCTTGCCTTGTCTTTTGAATGCAATTTAGCTGCTTCATTGTTTGCCAAGTAATGCCAAGTAAAGCCCTAGCAAATATCATAGCTGAGCATGCAAGAGAATCCCAAGCAAATGTGAGGGTGCATTATGTCTGTTCTAAGCAGGTTACATGGCTGATGACTGTAGATACCAGGAATAAGCAGATGGGGAAATGCTAAGACAAAACACCCAGACCACCACGACTGGCAAGGTAGTCTTAATAAATGCCAGATTTCCCCTTTTTACTCTTAGGGGTGTCTTTAATATGGAATGATGATAGCTTCCAAAGGGGTGTAACCATACGGCACACCAGAAAGAAATAGACACGACAGGAAGTTCCCAAGTCTCTGCCCTATGCAGCTGCTCTTCCTCATTTCCTGAGATGAGCTGAGACTTCACAGCTCCTCCTCTGCAATTCATGATTTTAAAAAGTACACACATTGAGAGAGTAGTAGCTTGAATGTTACCGAGTTATAGGATTTCTTTGTCTCTCACAATATGGATATAGTCAGTGGTTTTGTGTTTCCTCTCATCTATTTCCATTTTTCTGCTTAACAAGGCCAGTAGGTGGGTCGCTTCTGTGCCTGCCACTCTACACTCATGAACACAAGCCACTCTCAATTTAAGGTATTTGCTAGAGCTTGGTTAATGATTGGCAATCTCTTTTAAAGGAAAAACTGTGGTGGATCTCAGACTTTCTTTTCTCTACCCTTGCTTTTCTAGCCACAGCATACCGAAACATTGCAACAACTGGCCCTGATGCTACCATGCCTTCATAGCATGGCCCCATTCTAGAAAGATAGAATGAGATGCTGAAAATGTGGGGGAAGTGTCTCCTAATTATTTGTAACTCCAATAAGTTATCCAACTTAAAAATTAGGTGTGTCATGTTTGTGATAAACATTATCAGGCAGCTGCCGTGGCTTAACCTCCATCTAATGAGGAAAAAAGGCTAGTTTTCATCCCTGAGAATCAGGATCCTGGCAAGGGCATGAGTCTCAAGATACTTGGCACATTGTTACCAGGAAATGAAACCCAATGTGACAACAGAAAATGTTAAAGCTTGGCCCACATGCATGTTCCCGAACCATCTGTAGTTCCCTGGTGTTCTCTCCAATATGAGAAGCAGCCATTATGTCAGGGTGAGGCTTCCAAATTCTTTCGGAATGCATCCTCAGTATTGTATTTGCTTTGCTTTGGGACAAGAAAAAGGGGATATTCTTGGTACCCAGCCTGAAGAAATTAATAAACTATGAGAGTAAAGTACCATGGGCCAAGTTTATAAAGCTGCCTCTAGTAACTAATTGAATCTATTCCTGTACATTAAGCAATAATACGAAGAAAACCCTTTGAGACATGATTCATACCAAATGAATATTTAAAGGTTTAAAACCTGTGCTGACAAGTTGTTTGTGGATTTAAGCTATCCCTTCTGTTAACAACATGAGCTAATTTCAATTTCTCTAGCTAATTTCAATTTCCATTTGACTAAGTACATGTGAAAGTGGTTTAAGTATCCAGTAAATGAACAATCAGAAAAAGTACAAAATCCTCCAATGTGTTAAGACATAATGGGAAAAGTTATTTATAGACTTTAAATTATTGTAAGGTATATGAGTGGCCATGTGAATCTCCCAAATAAGAATATAAAGGGTGCTTACAGTCCGGCCTCTACGGGAACTTGGGTAAGTATGTATGATTCTTTGCCTTCAACTTCAATCAGTTTGGGAGAAGATTTCTGTGATATATATTAAACCGTGTGTGTGTGTGTGTGTGTGTGTGTGTGTGTGTGTGTGTATACATACGCATGTACATACATATATAGTCTTACTTATAAATAGTAGATACGTTCATTTTTGTTTTGTTTTGATTTGGTTTTGGACAGGGTTTAATGTATCCCAAGTTGGTTTTGAATTCACTATGTATCCAAAGGTGGCCTTTGAGCTCCTGATCTTCCTGCCTCCACCTGACCAATGCTCAGGTTACAGGCACATACCACCACATGTGACTCTATGACTAAAGCTTAAAATAGAGTATTGTTATTATCAACATATCAAATGTAATCTGAACAAGTTCTACAGATCCCCTTTTCAGCAGAGTGGCTATAGTTAAGAATTTGTACTATGCCAACATTGCTCTAGCATAACTTGCATGTAGTACACCATGTAGATAAAGACTTTGTGGCTGATTTGGTGTCTACATTTCTTTTGATAGTACAGAGAGTACCTTCATGTACCAGATGTTAGAACATGAGGGTAAAGACTCTATGTAGGTAACAAACAACTCAGCATCTCCATGTTCAATGAGTTATGTAGGTGTTTCCTTCAGCAATGGGTCCTTGCTGCCAGTTTGTGGAGAGACACCCAAAGTCTTGGCAACAGCCTAGATTGTTTGGTGACTCCTATCGGACCTCTTCAGCCAGCAACTCAATCAGACTTAACCCAATCTCATTACTGAAAGCTTCATTTGGTGACAAGAGATGGCCAATAGGGGCTCAGTCTCCCCCACAACCAATAACTGATTTGACTTAAAGCCCCCTCTATGAGATGGTAACCCACACTCAGCACTGCTTGAGTGACCAAGAACATGAGACTAGAAAGCCCAGGGACCTAAGGTAAAACCAAAGAATACTGATCTAAAAAAGAATATATATATATATATAGATAGATAGATAGATAGATAGATAAAATGATTCCTAATGACTTCTACTGTACTCATAGATTAGTGCTTTCATCAGCCATCATCAGAGAAGGTTCCTCCTGCAGGAGATGAGAACAAATACAGAGAACCACAACTAGATATAACACAAAGAGTGAGAGACCTTGGAATATTCAACCCTAAATAAGATGCCAAATCCCTTCCCTCAGAGCTCAAAGAACCCCTTAAAAGAGGAAGTATAAAGATGAAATAGAGAAAACTTAGGATGTATTTGTAATAATGGAAATCAAAGCAAGCAGTAATAAAAACATGATTCTCATTTTTAAAAATGCCAAGGAAGATTAATACAGCAAAGATCACCATATACCACATATTTTTATCTCTAATGTTATCTAAAAGTATATTGACCTAGGCAAAATATGAATGTATACCAGATATTTAAGCCTGTTAGAAAAGGAGATAAATGATAGATGAATGAGATGTATTTGTGAGAATAGGGTGATAGGAAAGTTCACAGATACTTCATTACAAATGAAAAATTGGTACTGACAGTGATAATAATAGTGAAAGACAAAACTGTTCCCAGGCTGTGGATATCCAAAAACTCAGGATGGAGCGTAAACTCATTTTCAAATGCAACCATACAAAACTATTTGACTCTACAATAGCTCATGCATATCTTTGAGTCCAGCTGCATACTTAGAAAAGAGTCCTTTGGAAATATGTATGTGGTTAGAGAACCAGACAAGAACTAATTAGAAGCACACACCTGACACCAATGCCCCAAAACAAGCACCAAAGAAACATATAATACTGCCACAGTGTAGGGGCCCACAGAGGCTCCCCTAGTAAGGCCTTGCTCAAGGTAAAAAGTCTGAGCTTGCTTTGCCCAGAAGGGCTGCATAAGGAGATGATTTGGCCAAAGGTGAGGTTACCAGGTGTTTTGAAGGGTCTTGTTGGGACTTTATGCTTTGTCCTTGGAAAGGGGAGGTCTTTTGCTCTTCCCCTTGCTGATGTATAAAAAGCCCATTGTGATTAAACTCAGGGTGACTGGGTATTGACCCAGGGCCCTCACGAAGCTATCCTGTGTCTCTGTCTTTCTTGTTGTCTCCATCTATATTTCTATCTAATACATCCTCATTTCTCACTCCTCCTCCCAAAAACCCTTTGACAAGTCAGAACTGGTCTCTGCCATCCAGTCAATGGATGGCAGGCTGGCAGGGGACATTGTTAAGCAAGCTGTCAGCGAGCTCTAGAGAATGCATTTTCCACTTACCAAACCCTATACTCAGAAAGGAATGAAGACACCATTAGCTTCAAGATAGAACATGAGCCCTTAACTTGTTAGAGGCAATTAAGCAGGTGAAAGTCTGCTCAAATATGGGGAATAGGTGTCATAAACAGACAAAGTGAATTAGCAACTATCTGGACTATTGAGGGCTTTCCCTGAGGCCCTGATGTATTGAGAAGGAACACAGCTCCTTCTCTAAAAGCAGAGACATGCTTGGAAGAGCTGATAGTGGCCTGAAGCCAGGGCCTTGGGAGAGCTGTGGCTTCAGATCTTGAGAATCCAACACTTCCCACCATGAGGGGCTATGGTTACCAGTCCCAAGACCACTAGGTGGTCAGCTATAAAGTTCTTGAGATATCCTGTGTTCCTCTTGTGAAACATTGGTTGATTAGCTTCCTGCTGACTTAATCCTGTTGTATAATAACTTCTGTTAACTCTGGACTGTCTCTCCTATGGAAATAGTATGTAAGATGCTGTGCCTCTTTATAAACTTGCTTGGCATAAGTCAGCTTGCACAAAGACCCCTGATTCCAAACTTTCTGATCTTCTCTACCTTCTATCCTTTATATATTCTGATCTCATGTCCTCTTTCTCGGGCCCATGTCACTGAAGAACAACCTGCTGGCCCTGCACTTGAGAATAGAGGTCAGTGTATTTGAGAATAGAGAGGCATGGATACATTGTGGTATGAGGAAAATGTACCAAAGTTAGGTTATGGCAATGACTGCATAGCTGTGGTTGTGTCATCGTGGAAACTAACATTTTACAGCTTTAAATCAATGGATTTTACAGTCTTCCATGTTTGTCTCAAAATTATTAGACATAGATTTTTCTTTACTTATAGTTTCTGATGAGGTAAGTCTGAGTACAAATGAAAGAAAGGTAAAGTATTTGTTGTTGAGCAAATGGTTAAATTCTAGGGTGAGAATTTCAAAAGGCTCCTTGCAATGGGGCACTTACAATATATTCTTTCAAAGAAATCACAGTAATTCAACTAATATGATGCAAAATTATCCTGTGCTGCAGTTCATGCAGCAATGCTAGTATAGTAGGATCATATGGCAGTACCATCTTAGGATTTTTGAGCACCCCCTACCATTTCACATAAAATCTGTGCTAATACACATTTCCACCAATACTGAATAAGAAGCCATCCTTTTCTACATTCTCTCTTACTGAGGTGAAGTGATATCTAATGGTTTTGCTTTGGATATGTCTGACGGTTAATGACATTAACCTTTGGAAAACATATCTATTGACCACTTCCATGTCTTCATTTTGAGAAATGTCTGCTTGAAATTTAGCCCATTTTAAAAATTAAAGTTCATGGTATTTTTTTTCTTGCCACAAAATTGAGTTTTTTCTATATTCTGGGCACAATCCAATGTCACATTTACATTTAAATGGGAAGAATAAGTCCCAGTGTTGTGTGGCATAGCTGGAGGATTAGAGCTGACTTCAGTACATATTGTATTTCTCAAAATATTCATAACATAGCTGCTCCTTAATATATATATATATATATATATATATATATATATATATATATATATATATATATATATAATTAGCATACAATATATTGAGTTTCCTAACACATTTTTCAATCACACTTCTTTTGTTGATCCTCCTCTAATTCCTCTTTTGTCTCTCTAGCCCCCCTTCTGGTCCCACTTTCCCTCCCCAGAAGCCTTTCTTTGACTTTCATATCACATGTCTTTTATCATTCTTTCTTCCCGTTCACCTCAACACCTCTTTTATCCCACTTACAATCACCATCTAGTCTCTTGAACCATATACTCATTAATAGCCACACATGTACATTTACATCAGCCTTAAAACCTAGAATCTATTTATGAAAGAAAGCATGAGTTGTCTTTCTGAATTGGGGTTATCATGATTTATATTATACTTTAAAAATCCTTCCATCTTCCTAAAAATTTCATAATTTTATGTTTTCTTTACAGCTAAATGAAATTCTATTTTATGTAAGTACCTCATTATCTTTCCCCATTCATCCACTGATGGACATCTAAGTCAATTCTGTTGTGACTAGCACAGCAGTGAGCATGTATGTACAACTATCTCTGCAGTAGGATATGGAAGTTCTTTTGGTCTGAGCACAGGTGTCATATAGCTGGGCCATATAAAAATTTTATTTTTAATTTTATGAGATACCTCCACACTGATGTGCATAGTGGTTCTACAAGTCTACACTCTAACTAGCAGAGAATAAGTGTTCCTCTTTCCCTACTTTTTACCAGTATTGTCATTTTATGTCTTTGTAAAATTATTAATATTGAATTTGTAATGAACTTTTTAAAGAGTTTCATATATGAGTACTGTATTTGTTATGTTTCCCTCTTGTTCCTCACTCCAACTTCTCCTTTGTCCCCTCTAGCTCATCAGAAATTCATTGTCTTCAATTTTTAATTACCATTTATACACATATACGTACATATAAATGTATAAATGCAACCTGCTGAGTCTCTTTAGTGTTGCCTTATGTATATGTGTTTAGGGATGACTACTTGGTAATGGATAACCACAAGGAAACTCAACCCTGGAAAAATTGAGTCTTCCTCTTGCAGCTGCCATTTAAGATTTTTTTCCATCCACATTGGCATGTCAGTTGGTGTCATGATTTTTCAGGTCTTGTTTAGGCAACCACATTGTTGAGATTTCATGGATGTGGCTTCCCTGTCATATAGAGATGATACTGTCTTTTAAGGAGACATCCTCACTCTCTGCCTCTTAGAATCTTTTTGTTTGTTTGTTTGTTTTTGAGCTGAGGATCGAATCCAGGGCCTTGCGCTTGCTAGGAAAGCACTCTACCACTGAGCTAAATCCCCAACCCCTTAGAATCTTTTGATTCCCTCTTCCAAATTATTTCCTGAGGAACATAGGAGTTGTGTTGCATTAGAGATTGGGAAGAAGGGACCCTGGAGAGAGGAAATGTAGGACACAGGTGCTATAAAAGAGGAAATGGAAAAAATAAGGGCAGTAGAGATTTTAAAAGGGAAGTGGTAAAGGAGCACAACACACAGGAAGAGGGGAAGGTGGGATAAGTAGTAACACTAAATATGTTTGATGACACCACAAGAAGTCATACAATTCTATGATCACTTTAAAATTACATTATATATTGCATTATATATAAATTAATATAGTATATATATATTTCAAAGGCAGTACAAGCTACTACGTTTTCCCTTGGGTGCCTCCAAGAAATTGAAGCTAAGACTCTATTGCTGAAGACATCAAACGCTTCAGACACAGGACTTGCTTGCAGGAATTGATCTGGATCCTACCTGGAAGCCTGTGTACTGGAAATACATATGATTATTCAATTAAATATTTTATGGAAAATTTTCTACAAGTCTATTTCATTCACATCATATCTACCCCCACTCTTCCCTCCAACTCATGTCTTCCCTCCTTTATTCTTTATTGCACACACACACACACACACACACACACACACACACACATACACATACACACACATATATTAGACATGGAATATATACATACATACATATATATACACACATACACATATGTGTGTGTGTGTGTGTGTGTGTGTGTGTGTGTGTGTGTGTGTGTTGAGTCCACTCACTGTTGCTTGTAGAATATCTAAGTTACATGCAAGAAGCCCTGTGAGATTTCCCCTATCTGCACTGGCATGTCAACTGGTGTCATTATGCATTATATTTGTTTAGAAGACCAGATTTCTGAGATTTAGTTGGTGCATTATTCCTGATATGAGGCAGAATTTGAAAATGACTTACATTTTCTCAATTATTAAGGATATTGAACACTTTAAACAATATCAATTGACTCTTTGTTTCTTTTTTTTTTTTTTTTTTGAAAATTCCATTTCCTTAGCCCACTTATTTAATTTTTTAGATTTTTGTTTGTTCTTTGAGGGTATACTACAATGTATTTTATTATATCTACCTTCTCTTGCCCCTTCTTCTATATCTGTCCCTCATTCCTTTCCTACACAACTTCATGTCTTTTTAAAATGAAATCAAGTTCAATTGTACTGCTCAAAAACTCTTGAATGCATGGAGTTTCACTGAGGAACAATCATTTTACCATGAGATTATCTTTAAAGAAAGCTAAATTTCTCTCTTACAACAGTGATCAACTGCCTCAGCTAGGCATGAGACTTTATGCCCCCCTCTTCTCTCCATGCAGGGGCTTTGTCTGGCTTGAGCTTCTGCTGGTCTTATGCATGTTGTCACAACTGCTGGGATTATATAGCCAACCATCCTGCTGTGTCTAGGAAACACTGTTATTAGAGTCATCCCCATCTCTGCTCTTGTAATCTTTCTGCTGTTCTTCTGAAATGATTCCTGAGTCTTGGAATTAAGAGATGTGGCATAGATGTCCCATTTATTGAGTGATAGGTTTGGGGGGTCTAATATTTGCAATTATTTATACATTCCAATGTAACTGGCAAAGATTTTCTCCCATTCTGTAGGTTGTCTGATCACTCTGCCAGTAGTTACCTTTGCTATGCAGAAACTTTTCTATTTCATGAAATCTAGCTTGTTCATCCTTGGACTTATTTCCCGTGCTGGTGGAGTCCTGGTCCCAAAGTTACATTCACATGTATAACTTGAAGTATATTCTCTACACTGTCCTTCAGAAGTTTCAGCATTTCAAGTTTTAAATCAAATTTTGAAATTAGTTTTATATGGATTGGAAGGTATGTCTCTAATTTCTTTTTTCTTCAGGTGGATATCCAGTTTTGCCAGTACCATTTGTTAAATAGGCTGAATTCTTCCCTAGTATATATTTCTGAAACATTTTTCAAATATTAGGTGAATATACATGTGTGGTTTTATTTCTGTTCCCTTGGTCTACATGTCCATATTGGATCAGTGCTATGTTGTCTTTGTTACTATGGTCCTGAATTATGATTTGAGGTCATATATTGCTATACTTCCAGCTGAGGTCTTTATACTTGGCTATTTGTAGGATTTTAATGCTTCCAGGTGAGATTTTTTGCAGGATTTTTTTGTTTTTAGTTTTGATGAGACTATCATTGTAATTCTAATGTAGAGTGCATTGAATCTGTAGTTTTATTTGAAAATGTAGCATGAACATTTTTTACATCATCCATTGCCTTCTTCAAATGCTTTGTAGAGATATTTCATTTCCTTATTTAGGTTTATTCATGGGGAATTAAGAAGATGGCTAAATAAGCAAACTGTTTATTAGACAAGCCTGAGAAGCTGAGTTTGCATCCCCAGTATCTATATAAAGAAGCTCTGTACATTGTCATGAGCCTGCAATCCCATTACTGGGGAGGGGAAGGCAGGAGAATTTCTAGTGCGTCTGGCTAGCCTGTCTATCCACATCAATCTACTCCAGGCATCAACAAGAGACCCTGTTTAAGATATGAGTGCAGTGATTGAAATGATTTGACCTAAACACCCATGCTAATACACACATGTGCAGACATGTACGTACACACAGAGTCATACACCAAAAGAAAACAAAATTTATACTTAGGCACTTTATTTATTTTTTTAAAGATCTATTTATTTATTATGTATACAGCATGTATGATCAGATGAGGGCACCAGACCTTATTAAAGATGGTTGTGAGCCACTATGTGGTTGCTGGGAATTGAACTCTGGAAGAGCAGTCAGTGCTCTTAACCTCTGAGCCATCTCTCCAGTCCCCTAGGCACTTTATTTTTATAGCTATTCTGACTGGATTTTTTTTTTCTAATTTCATCCTCCAAAAGTTTGTTGTTGATATATATGAAAGGTACTAACATTTTTATGTTAATTTCTATCCTGCACCTTTACTGAAGATAATTATTAGGTCTAAAAGTTTTATCATGTTATGGATGGCCCTTTAATCTTACAATGTGTCAGCTATAAATATTGGTAAATTGTCTTTTTTTTTCTCTCTTCATCTCTTTCATGTTTTGTCTTAATGCTCTAGCTAAGATTTTGGGCACTTTATTAAGAGGGGAGCGAGTGGGCACCCTTGCCTTGCTCCAGATTTTAAAGGATATGGTGCCAGTTTTCCTCATTTAGTATCATATTGGCTACACATTTGTCCAAGGCTTTATTCTTTAGAGATATGTCTCATCTGATCTTAATTTCTTGGGACTTTTATAATGAAAAAATTCTGAATTTTGTCACATGCTTATCTGCATATACATGTGATTTCTATTCTTGAGTTTGTGTGTGTGTGTGTGTGTGTGTGTGTGTGTGTGTGTGTGTGTAACACATTTCTTGATTTGCATATATTGAACCAGCCTTGAATACCTAGGATGAAACTAACTTTATTGTGTGGTATTGTTCTTAGTGTGTTTTTAAATGTGGTTTACAAGTATCTTTATTGATTTTTTTCATTTATGTTCTTTAGGGAATTTGGTATACAGTTTTCTTCTTTTATCTTGTGGCTTTCTCTGGTTTTGGCATCAGAGTAATCCTGGCTTCATAGATGAAGGTTGGTATGTTTCTTCACTTCCAGTTTTGTAGAATATTTTAAGGAGTACAAGAATTAAATTTTCCTTAAAAGTTTGTTAGAATTCAGAGTGAATTTGTCTGGTGCTAGACTTTTTCATTATGGGAGACTTGAAATTATTGTTTGAATTTCATTGCTTGTAATAAATTTGTTTAAATTGTTTACATCTTCAGAATGCAATTTTCAAAGGCTCTGTGAGTTTAAAAATTATTTTTCTTCTGAGTTTTACAGCCTTTTGAAACCTAAATTTTCAAAGAATCCCCTAATGATCTTCTGGATTTCATTGTCATCTGTAGTGACATCCCTTTGCTTCTCTAATTTAATTAAATTGGGTCTCACTCTCTCTATGTGTTAAAGAGAGAGACATTTAACTAAATGTGTGTCCATCCTGCTATCATTTTTGGGAACCAAATCTTTCTTTGATTCTATTCAGTGTCCTTTTATTCTCTACTTCATGTCTGCCATATTTTCATAATTTCTTGCCATCTTCTGAGCTTGAGTTCTGCTTCTTGTAGAAACTTGAAGTTCACCATTTTCTGAGAGATCTCTGACTTTTTAGTGTGCATATTGTATGAACTTATTCAGAAATTGGTGTTTTTAATGTAATAACTGTAAAAAATGAGAAAAATTGGAAGTGATGGATAGGCTAAGTAGTCTAAGTTAATCATCTATTTGTAACTATTCACAAATGTCATAGAATCAAGAAACAAATTAACAAAAACATTAACTAGACATGTATATTTACATACACACATAAGTCTAAGTATTTTCCTAAGGGAATATATCATTAATGATCTTTCAACACTTTCAGTAAATAAAAGTGTCATTAACTGGGTATGATGGCACCTGTAGTCCCAGCATACAAAATGATCATGAGTTTGAGGCCTATTGGTAAAATTATTAAGGCCACTCCACATAGTTAAAAGGGAGGTTTATTTTGTGGGGTAACTTACAAATGAGGGGATAGGTTGCAGGGTCTGGGAAAGGTATGGTGCAGTCCGGCGGTGTTCTCTGGAGAACTCTGCTCAGTCTACCTCCAGTGTCCAGGGTCCTGGAACCAAGAGAAGCCTCTCCTCTTGATCCTGGGTCTTCAGCATCCTCCTTTAGCCCTGCCTTTTGGGCTGTGACCATTACCCGAGACTCAATGGGGGTTGGAACTTCCAGGACAAGGCTGGAATGGCTACCCACTACAGAGGCCAGCCTCAGCTACATATCAAATCCCTATTTCAAAAACAAAACAAAAGCAATTAAATGTTACTGGGAAAGAAAGAAGGATAAAGTAAAGAAGATGAGCGGAAGACCACCAGCATGCTTGTTTCCTAAAGTTTCTTCCCAGTCAGTCCTGCCAAGCTCACATTCTCAATTCATAGTCAGCTTTAGAATCATCACTTCCTGGAAGACTTTGATCTATCTTCTTTGCCAAGGCTTTGCCATGAAATAGCACTACTTTCAACTACATTCTCAATATATGTTCTGATTATACCATGTATCTTCAGTATTACAAATAGCATGCAGTGAATTTTAAATATTTGCAGATATCACTAAAATAAATGACAAATGAAAGGTACCTTCAGAGTACTGGCTAAGCTGCTTCCCCACACTAGATACTTGTCTTGACCAGACCTGTCAGAGGGTCTGTGTGAGATGGAGGACCAAACGTGAAGACTCGGGTATGCTAATATTTTATAACTTATACACTTATAAAACCTGTGTTAATGTAGAGATCTTTGAAATTCCAGATGAACTAGGCAATTCAAAACTATTGAAATAGGATAATTTTTTGAACTGAGTAGATGTAGGAAAACATTTTGTGACAGTCCTAAATAGTCATGACAGTTTATAGAAATAATAAACTAATGCATGCTTCAGAGGAACAGACTACCCACAGGACTCAGTGGTTTAAGATAAGCCCATGATGGTCAATTTTATTTTTATCGCTTTTACCATATCCTTGGTAAGAATTCCTGTGCTTGGTAGAGAGATAAATTCAAAGCTTCCTTCACAATTTCTTTGCAGTTCAGCAGTAAGTGATGTATACCATAAAGCATATTTAAATTTTAGTTGTTCTTAATTCTTTAAGATTTTTGGCATAGATATTATTCTTTCTTTCTCCAGTGAGTTAATATAGGGAAAACAATTTCTAAGGCAATAAAAGAAATTACCAGTAAGGAAAATTTCCAACGTCCTATTATTTAAGCTGCCAAACTATGCAGAACACAGCTGAACTCTGCTATCTTTTAAAGATAATGAGACAACACTATAATCCAAACAATCAATGTTTGTTCCATTAATAGATGATGCTCCCAACTTCAGTTCTGGCCTTTGGTTAGCTTTAGTATGATTTATGTTTCCAGTGGTACTCTCTTTCCCCAACTAGTCCTTGCTAGTTGCTTCCTCTCTGTTGCAGTGTGGTAGGCAGATAGATACCCATCCTTTCATTTGTCAATTACGGGAATTCAATGTCCATGCTCATACAAGGCAGAACAATTTAAAAACAAGAAACTTCAATAAATGCCAAACTTGGAAGCAAGAAATTTTAATTTGGTTGTTCAGAAAAGAGCCTGGACAGAATCAGCACAGACTTGAGCTCTTTGTGAACAATGAGTTCTTGGCCTCATTGCTTCCTTCTCTTCAACTGATATTTTATGGAAAACTTTGTATGACACCAGAGATCATGCACCCTGAAATGTATCTGAAAGACAAAATAGGCTTGACTTCATATCTGAGACAACTCTGCCCCAGAAGCTGTCCTGATTTCATTTCCTATTGCTGTGACAAAATGCCCTGACAAAGGCTACTTAGGGGAGCAAGGGATTCTGTTAGTTCATACTTCCAGGTTACAGCCCATTGTAGCAAGGAAGTCAAGGTGGCAGAAACTGAAAACAGCTGGTTACATCAAACCCTCAGTGAAAGACATGAATGCATGCGTGTTTAGTCCTCAGTTCACTTTCTTTTTTTCTTATACATTTCAGGATGCAAACCCAGAGAATAATGTCACCCACAATGGGTTAGGGCTTCCCAATCAACTAACATAATCAAGACAAATCTCCTACAGACATGTTCATAAGCCAGTTTGATAAGTCTGTCATTGAGACTCTTTCCCCAGGTCATCAGGCATTGTATCAAGCTGACAATTAAAATTAACCATCACAGATGCAAAGTCTCAGCTTCCGGTGCCTCTCTCTTTTCCCTTTAACATTTGATTAGACTCTGTGTATTGAATGTACTTTGAACCCCTGACAACATTGCTGTGGAATGTTTTGTATGCTGTAAATGTGTGTTGCTCTGATTGGTTGATAAATAAAACACTGATTGGCCAGTAGCCAGGCAGGAAGTATAGGCAGAGCAAGCAGACTAAAGGAATTCTGGGAAGAGGGAGGCTGAGTCAGAAATCAGCAGCCAGACATAGAGGAGGCAAGATGTGAAGACAGAACTGAGAAAAGGTACCAAGCCACATGGCTAAATATAAATAAGAATTGTGGGTTAATTTAAGCCTGAGCTAATGGCCAAGCAGTTATAATTAATATAAGTCTATGTATGTTTACTTGGGGGACGCAAATGGGAGAGATTTATCCCAACCGCTGCCTAGCTAGGACACAGGAAAACTTCCAACTATACAACATAAGAAAGGATTTCATCATGAATGGAGGGAGTGTACAAAGTGTAAGGGAACACAGTCATGGAGAGATGAACAGGACCTCTTAGGAACAAGGACATAAACTACTTCTATTTTATGTGAACAGGAGAGGTGGCTTAAAATAACAGGTAAAGTGATGCTAGAAGTTGAGTATATAGTCCATATTCCATCTGTGAAAATAATTCTCTGTAGACAAAGGGTGAGGCACAGGGATGAAGGGACAAGAAATTTCAAAAGTGAGGCTATAGTAGGGCTGGTTCCTCCAAAGCCTGTCTTCTGGGTATGCAGATGGCCATGTTCTCATCTTATATGGATTTTCCTCTACCTTCTATCCAAATATTTTCTTTTCAAAAGGACATCAGTCAGATTTAATGGGACCTTTTGAATAAGAATGGCTTCCATAGGCTCATAGATTTGAATGCTTGGTCACCAGGGAGTGGCACTATTAGGTGTGGCCTTGTTGGAATAGGTGTGGCCTTGTTGGAGGAAGTGTGTCATTGAGGGTGAGCTTTGGGGTTTCAAATACTTAAGCTAGGCCCAATGTCTCTCTCTCTCTCTCTCTCTCTCTCTCTCTCTCTCTCTCTCTCTCTCTCATTTTCTCTCTTCCTGCTGTTTGCCAATCTTGGTGTAAAACTCTCAGCTACCTCTTCAGCACCATGTCTGCCTGAGTGCTACCATAGTTCCCACCATGATGATGATGGACTAAACCTCTGAAATGGAATCCAGCCCCACTTGAATGTTTTCTTTTATAAGAGTTGCTGTGGTAAGGTGTCTCTTCATAGCAATAGCACACTGACTAACCTGGGGCTCAACATTAATTTATTCTTTAACATGCCCATGTTAAATATAGTTACATTTTTAAGTCTCTGGGGAGCAAGTCTCCATTGTACACATTTTGATGGGACAGAATTAAATATAAGCATGATGTAACATCAAGAAAAGTCTATACATCTCAGAATTCTTTCTGTAACATACTTTCTTTATGCAATATTAAGGATAATTTTCCATTATGCTTTTCTGGGATAAAGATGGTAGGATACAGTTATAATGACCTTATGCTTAGCTATTTAGGCCAAATTTATTAGCATAAAAGTAAAAAAAAAATAGTGAGAGGTCTCTGTCTAGCCTATATTAACCAGACTTAGTAGAAACTTCTAGACATGGGTTTACTTAACTCAAACACGAAGCAGCTTTTCTAAAGACAAATGCAAGTTCACCCTTGCTGTGGAGGATCCTGAGAGCTGAAGTGAATAGGTCAACTCTTGAAATATTTTAGCACTTACCAGTAACAGCCAAGGTAAAGGATACCTCAGGTTCAGTGGGTTCAGCTGTTTCTCATCACGTCAAGGCAGAGCTGTAGTCTCCTTGAACATTGGGCCCAGTAACAGTTCTGTTCTTAGCAACAGCCTAGTCCACTGAGGAAGTAAAACCCAATTACTGACATTTGCAAAGACAATTATTACCATATAAATGCGCTAGTGTTTCTTGTTTCTGAGATGATCCCCAAACACTGTGAAGGGATCATGTCTGACACCCCAGCAGAGATGCCACTAATGCAGTTTGCCCATGGGAGCTACCAAAATATCCCATCATCCTATCTCACTGGCCAAATCCATGTTCTCTGGCTCCCACAGCCCCTGACTCCTCTCTGGGTCCACTCTTTAGTGCTAGAAGAAAGGCAGGCCCTGCTACAGAATGGACTTCCAGGTCCTGCTCAGACCCATGTTACCACCAAAGCCTAGTGCATGAGTGCTGTCCGCTCCCTGCTGTTTAAGGAATCACTTTTCCCAGCAGGCACTTGGCACAGTAGCTACTTATTTTTTTATTAAGGAAATGGGAGGGAACTGGCAGTGAAATACACATTTAATTGAACAAACGAGTATGTCTAACCCAGTGGGTGCAGTGTGCTATGAGTAACATAGGGGTCTTTGATGATTAAAACCTGGCTTCTGAGCTTGAGAGAGGGACAGTCTCCATCAACAGTCACAGTTAAGCTGTTAGAGCCAAGGTGGCTTAGGGAGATTCCTCTGATTTCAGTTAGCTGGGTTCCTACCAGATTCATGGGTCTATTTAATTTGTCCTTTTTCTGAACCCTTCTCCCTCTTCATCCAAGGGCCATTTGGAAGTAGTTGGAATGATGATGCCTTATCAGAGCACATCCTGAAGGGGACAAGGAGGCAAGAACAAGGGAGCAAGAACTCCACAGTGCCTGCCCTGCCCCGTTTACAGCAAGTACAATGGGCTGTTGTCTAACATTTCATTTCAGTCTGTCAATTCCCTGTAAACATTTGAGTCAAGGTCTGCCTGCACTCCGCAAGCTGTATCCATGACAACCAGACCTACAGCAGGGTACTTAGCATACAGATACCAAGAGATTAGCCCACTTCTGCTTTCTAGGAGACCATGATGAATAATTGAATATTAAACAAATCGGAACGTTTATTTTATGCTAACAAATACTACTTCTATGCCACTTTTTTTTTTAACCTGTGTCTAACTCGTGCACTTTCAAATACAAGACAAAAATGGAAGAAAGGGAGGAAGGTAGACTGGGAGGGGCAGCGAAGAGAAGAGAATGACAAGGGGCTAACAAGGCACACATTATACTTTGAGTAAAAAAAAAAATTTCCAAGGATTTGTTTTTATTTTTTTTCTCAAAGAGAAATATAACAATGATGTCTTGCTCAGTTTATGACATCGCTGATCATAGACAACATCATTGCAAAAGGTTAGAGAGTGTGCAAAAGTTCCAAGGCTTAATATAATGGCTTCCTGAAGGTGCAGCACATGTGTGATGTTTTCCTACACATCCTCCTAATTCCCCACATTTCATACATGCTCCTGCTGCTAACACAAATGTCTATGTCGGCAAAGAACTTCTTATGCTCACAAGGAAGAAAGGGGGTGGAGGAGCTGCCAAGCAGTGATAGAGTAGGATCAGCATCAAGTACCTCCCACACAGAGGGAAGCCAGTTGTGAAATTCTGGCAACCCAACATGGCTATACTCTCGCATCCCCTTTTGTGCCTGAAAGGAATAGTAAGGAGACCCTTCAAGGGCACAGAACTCTTCCCCAAGCTTCAATGTAGTCTCCATCTTTGGAATAACCTGAGTCTATAAGGGTGCTACCCAAACCCCCAAGGGAATATATAAATCCTCCCTGCATGTCCCGTTCCTCACATACCCCTGTCAGATTTGGACAAACCTTATACACAAAATAAACTTGATCAAAATTCAGTGATGACAGTGTCTGAACAGAGTTTGATTTACTTCATGAGTATAACCCCCGAAACTTTTTCTTCCTGGACTGCAGTGAGATACATTTTTTTAAAATTTAGTTGATGGTCACTTTAAAAATTATTTACATACTTCAACAGATATTTTTTACAGCCAAAGAACACTTCCATGCCCTATGGGTTAGGTAGATCTCAACATCTCCTACCACCTAATGATGCATCAGGACTGTAGCTGATGTGTAAATGTAACTAGAAATGCTAATAGGAAAATATGTGAGAGCATTTTGTACCATGAATAAGTATAGTGCATAATTCAGTCTCCAATGTGCTAATATGTTGTTTGCAGAATGATCTTACATGCATTTGCAGTTCTCTGTTGGTTAATGGAAGCTAGCCTCAGAGACTGCAGGTTTTGCTTCCATCCAAAGATTTTCTTATCTCACATTTTCCCCAGATTGTCACTCATTCCAGCAAAGGCAACACTGTGAAGTACTGTGATCCTCACTTGTCTCTCTGGTGTAGTGCTGGAATTTTAAATAACACAGACAGACTGGAGCCACTCATGGTGTGGTAAAAAACCAATGAGAAGACAGCTCTGGATAGCAATATGGATTTACATGCTTCTGAAGGTCAGCACTTCAGGAAACACCTCCTTTCCTATGAGGATGTGCAACTGATGGCTCTGTGCATAAAGGAGCCTTGCTGCCAACCCTCACAACCTGAGTTATGTATCCAGAGTCCACTTGGTGGGAGGAGAGAACTGTCATTCCAAAGCTGTTATCTGGCCTCGACCAGCGCCCCACATACACAAATACAAGGGCCAGCGCCCCACATACACAAATACAAGCAAAATAAATACTTACTTTTCAAACTTAAAGTCATTTAAACTGAAAACTATGTTTAAGTGCAAATTAAATATATTTTCCATTTGTCAGGGCTCATTTTTCTTCCTTTAGCCAGAGACTGATGCATAGTATAAAGGCTAAGTGTGAGAGAAGAACCTGCAAGGGTGCTTGACCTTGACTCTAATATTATGGCTCAGTCACATGAGCATGGTGGTGTTAACTCAGTCCCCAGAAGACAGAATCATGAGGCTCACAGTAAGTTTGAGACCAGTCAGGGCTATACAATAAGACCTTGTCTCAAAAAAATGAAAGAAATGAAAAAAAAAAAAGAAAGAAAGGAAGGGAGGGAGGGAGGAAGGAAGGAAGAAAGGAAGGACAAACAGGAAGATAAGGTTAATGCAGGGCATTTAAGTACTGCTGTAGAGTAGATGGCTGTAATAAGAGATAGGGTATAAGGAGAAATGCATGCATCCTGCCAACAAAAGATACCATGGTCAGGACATGAGAAAGGCCGGCTAAATAGC
Source organism: Onychomys torridus (assembly GCF_903995425.1). Taxonomy (NCBI): domain Eukaryota; kingdom Metazoa; phylum Chordata; class Mammalia; order Rodentia; family Cricetidae; genus Onychomys; species Onychomys torridus. The sequence goes on from NC_050443.1 coordinate 41,598,004, forward strand.
ACTAGAATAACAAGACTAATTCTGCATGTGTTAGTTTGGCATCTTTCTTGATCTCGTTAGTTTGGCACTGTTAACTATTCTCAGAGTTCCCTGTTTCACCTTTTAGGGTCTGCTTTCTACCAACTATGCATCTTTCTCTTCTTCTTTACCAAAATGTTAGACCCCCCAGCATGTTCTGACTTCAAATTCATTGTTGCTTGCTCCTCAGGTGTACTTATAATTTCTACCTTAACTTGTTCTAGCCACAACTGTTCTCATGACATTTAGAGTGCCCACTGAATTTGAGTGTGTCTGTGTCTTACAGGCATTCCATGTCACAAAAACCTAGACATCACTCCACTTCCTTGTGCCCATTCAGTCATCATCATTGTGTCTTGCCACTGTTACTTCCTCAATGTTGTCAGTGAGTCGACTTCAGGCTCCGCTTCACAGGATTCAAAGCCAGTTTCTCAAGTCTCTTAACCACATTTTAGCCTAGCTTCATTTCGTTTCTTTTACTAAGGGAAGGAAGGCATTATTTTGGCTTACAGTGCTGGAGATGGAATGACAGTCCAACACATCTGGTAAGGCATGGCAGCAGGAATGTGATGCTGGCCTGGTAGTCAGGAAGCAAGTAGGGAAAACAGGAAATGGAGATAGGAAACCCCAAAGCCCAACTATAGTGACATATTTACTCAACTGAGAATCCACCTCCTCCAGAGTCCCATAAGCTTCCCTAACAGCACCACCAACTGAGGACCATGCTGAAATACCTGAGCCTATGGGGTGGGAGGGTGGTATTTCTCATTCAAACCACAGCATCCAGCCCCTGGATCTCATAAGCTCCCAGCCTTATTGTAATATAAATTACATTTAGTCTAGCTTCCAAAGTCTCCATAGTCTCTAACAATCTCAACACTGTACAAAAGTGAAAAGTCCAATGCTGCTTCTGAGACTCAAATCTCTTAACTGTCATACCCTTTAACAAACACCAGAAACTGTATACTTCCAACATATAGTGGCAGAGAGTGTGTATTCCCATTCTGAAAGGAAGAAATGGGAAGTTGGCATAGAAAGACTTGACCAAAGCAAGAACAAAATCAGCCTTGCCAGCACCAATGCTATATAGCTCTGTATCTGGAACCCAGGAGCTCAGGAGGCTCCACAGCCCTTAACTTTACACCTGAAACAGGTCTATATTTTGGCCTGGTTGCACTCCCCCAATGCAGCCTTACTTGTTTGCTTGCTCTTTCAGGTCAAAAAAAACCCCTTAGGCGCTCTCCTTTTATAAGTTGGAGCCCTTAACTGTCTGTGGTTTTTCCCTCAGGACACATTTCCTTTTGTCACAGTGCAGAGCAGAAGTCTCTCTAATGCATTTATCTCTTCACCAATTATAGCCATCTTTTCAGCACATGGCTTGGGTGTAGCCTTATACTTCCTAGTGTTCCTTCCTTTTCTAAAGGACACTTTTTTGAAATTTTATTTCCTTCTGTCACACTTATTGTCATTTTAAAGTGTCGATCTGCATAAGAGTAATCAATGGTAACCACATCACAGACGAAATGTTACATTCCTTTGAAATTTCTTCTGCAGAGAAATTACCTGCAGCATCTGTAAAGCTCAAGTTGTAGAGCTGCTGAAGCCCTTTGAAAGTGAAACCCTGGGTTCTGAACATGGAGTTACATGATTTGGTGTTTGCCCTGCTGGATTATTTCAACCTCGTGCAAATTCTCAGGACAGGGTTAGGGTGCAGCCAGTATCTTTCCCAAATTATCACATGGCCTTTAGCCAAGTCACTAATAGAGTCCTTTCCTCAACCTCTTGAAATCTCAAATGCTGCACCTTCTCTCAGAACTTCTACCTTCCAAAATCCTGTTAATCTCTACCCAGAGCACTCAATGGATTTTGTAGCTTAAGGTTCCAAAGTCTTTCACTTTCTTCTAATGAAAAACAAACAAAAGCAAAACCACAGTCAGATTTACTATACCAAATACTTCTCTGGTACCAATTCCGCATTAGTTAGTTTTCTGTTGTTGTGATAGAATACACTGAGAAAAAGCAACTTAGATAAGAAAGGACTTTGACTTAAACTTCAAGAAGGCACATAGTCTATCATGGTGGAGAAGACACACCAATCAAGAATTATCTTAGAGACCTAGCTTTGTCTATTACAGGTTAACCTCCACCTATATTCAGTGACATGTCGAAGAACAAGAAACTGTTATTAGATTTTTTTTAATAAAACTTTGCATTTTTTGTTGTTTTTCACGAGAGTTTTTATTACCTCCACATTCATTTTCAACAACTTTTCCAAGTCACATAGTGACTCCACATATTTAAGGTAAATCTCATTTTCTCTGCTCACTTATATTCATATATATACAATTGGCTCTGTATTCCTATTTCTTATCAGTGGATTCATCCAATTATGAACTAAAATATTTGTAGGACTTTTTAAAAGATTTTATTCGCCAACAATGGTGGCGCATGCCCATAATCCCAGCACTCAAGAGGCAGAGCCAGGCAGATCTTATGAGTTTGAGGCCAGCCTGGGCTACCAAGTGAGTTCTAGGAAAAAGGCACAAAGCTACACAGAGAAACCCTGTCTCGAAAACAAAACAAACAAACAAACAACAAAAAAATAAACAAAGAAAAAAGATTTTATTCATTCGGAATGTGCACAATCTTTTTTTTTTTTCTCATTGATTTTTTTTTTAAACCAAATCAGTACCAGATAACAACTATGTAGCATTTACACTAAAAGCATTATAGGAAATCTAGAAGTGATTTAAAGCATATATATATGGAAAGGTGTGCATATATTTTATTTCGATATTATCTCATTATACATAATGGACTTCAAGATCTAAGGATTTGGATTTCTAAAGATATGGTGTGTTCTAGTAACAGTTCTTAGTGCTGTGAATGTAATATCTGGCCCCTAGAAACTGCACCCAATGGAGTAAGAAAGGAACAGGCTTGACAAATTCTTACTTTCATAAATTATACTTCTGTGCAAATCTTATTTCACACCTGCTGTGGGATGTTCTCTATGCTGTGAATGTGTTGCTCTGACTGGTTAATAAATAAAGTGCCAATTGGCCAGTAGCCAGGCAGGAAGTATAGGTGGGACAAAGAGAGAAGAGAATTCTGGAAGGAGGAAGGCTGAGACAGAGAGACGCTGCCAGCCACCATGATGAGAAGCAGATGTTAAGTTACCAGTAAGCCATGAGCCAGGTGGCAACTTATAGATTAATAGAAATGGGTTAATTTAAAATAGAAGAACAGGATCTGGAACAGTGCCTGGGGTTATAGTCAGAGAGGCACCCGCCCCTGGGCACCAGCCATTCCAGGGAAAACCTGGCTAACTGGTCCCAGGTTCTAGCCATAGGGCAGGACCCCCCATCCCCACGGGGAAGGTTCCCCCTCTCCAAGACCCTCCAGTGAACCCTACAACCTCCATGCCCTGCCCCGACACCCATCTGCCAGAGACTCCAACCACTTCCAGAGACTTAGAAACCAGGCCCCAGCATCCATCCTGCCCCAGAACTCCCATCTGGACCAGAGGTGAGTGCCTGGGGTTATAGTCAGAGAGGCACCTGCCTCTAGGTCCCACCCCTGGGCATCAGCCATCCCAGGAGGACCTGCCCAACTTGGCCCCAGTTTCTGGCCACTTGGTGGGCCCTGTGAGAAGGCTTCCCTTTTCCAAGACTGCAGGCTAACCCTGCAATCTCTACACCTTGCCCCCACACCCATCTGCCCAAGACCCCAGCAACTTCCAGAGACTCAGAGACCAGCCCCCACCTCCCATACTCCCCGGAACTCCCATCTGGGGAGTGCCTGCGGTCACACCCAGAGAGGCCCTCACCTAGGACCCAGCCCTGGGCACCAGCCATTCCAGGGAAGACATGCCCAACTTTGCCCCAGTTTCCGGCCATTTGGCAGGCCCCGCCGGAAGGCTCCCCTTTTCCAAGATTGCAGGCAGACCCTGAAATCTCTACACCCTGCCCCACACCCATCTGCACAAGACCCCAGCCACTTCCAGAGACTCAGAGACCAGCCCCCAGATCCCATCCTGACCCAGAACTCCCATCTGGACCAGAGAGACCCCAGTCACTTCCAGAGGCTTAGAAACAAGCCCCCAGCTTCCATCCTGCCCGGGGAATTCCCATCTGGATCAGAGCCTCCAGATACCATCCGCCTCAGAACTCCCATCTGGACCAGAGCTTCCATCCTGTCCCAGAACTCCCATCTGGACAAGAGGAGCTCCCATCTGGACAACATAAGGAGACCCCAGGGACTTCCTGAGACTCAGAGTCTAGCCCCCAGCTTCCATCTGGCCAGCACTCTCATCTGGACCAGAGCTCCCATCCGGCCCAGGGCTTCCATCTGGACCAGAGAGAGGCTCCCTAAATCTGTCAGCTGTCTGGACCAAGTGCACTGATAAGACCAAGAACGAATCCACAAGGAGATGGGCAGACATCAAGGCAGAAGTACATACAACAAAATAAAGAGCAATACAGCATTGCCAGAACCTAAACCTTCTCCAACAGCTAGACCTGAACACCATAGAATGGAAGAAGCAGAAGAAAACCACCTTATCAGTAACATCATGAAGAGGCTAGAGCCTTATATAGAAGAAATCAAAAATAAAGTGGAGGAACAGACAAACAAAAATGGGAAGAACGCTATAAAAAAAAAAAAAAACTAGAGGAAAGGACAAACAAAGCAGAAGAAAACAATAAGTCCCTGGAACAAAATCATGAAAAAGCAACAAAACAGATGAGAGAAACAGTCTAAGACCTGTAGTTGGAGAGCTTCTCTTCAGCCCCCGCCAAGCCCTATTAGTCCAACAACCCACTTATAGAATAAACACACAGACATCCATATTATTTAAACTGCTTGGCCATTAGCTCAGGCCTACCATTGTCTAGCTCTTATTCTTATATTTAGCCCATTTTTATTAATCTATACTTTGCCATGTGGCTTGTGGCTTACCGGTGTCTTTACATGTTGCTTCTCATGGCAGCAGCTGGCAGTGTCTCCCCCCAGCCTTCCTGTTCCCAGCCTCCTCCTCTTCCTTGTCCTGCCTACCCTACCCTTCTTGCCTGTCTACTGGCCAATCAGCACTTTATTTATACAGAGTGATATACACAGCAGGAAATAGAAAAAATAAAGAAGACACTAGCAGAAGGAATGCTGAGTAAACGAACAGGAACTTCAGATGTAAGTATAACTAACAGAATGCAAAACATGGAAAAGAAGATATCTGGTGTTGAAGATACATTAGAAGAAATAGATTTATCAGTCAAAGAAAACACTAAAACCAACGAAGTCATGACCCAAAAGGTCCAAGAAATTTGAGACACCATGAAAAGACCAAACCTATGAATAATAGGGATAGAGGAAGGAGAAGAATACCAACTCAAAGGCACAGAAAATATATTTAACAAGATCATAGAAGAAAACTTTCCCAACTTAAAGAAGGAAATGCCTATGAAGATACAAGAAGCCTATAGAACACCAAACAGACTGGACCACCCAAAAATGTCCCCTCGCCACATAATAATTAAACAACTAAATGTACAGAATAAAGAAAGAATATTAAGGGCAGCAAAGGAAAAAGGCCAAGGGACTTATAAAGGCAAACCCATGAGAATAACACCTGATTTCTCAGTGGACACTTTGAAAGCCAGAAGGACCTGGACAGATATAATGCAGACACTAAGAGACCATGGAATCCAGCCTAGACTAATATACCCAGCAAAACTTTCAATCATCATAGATGGAGTGAACAAGACCTTCCAAGCCAAAACCAGATTTAAAAAATACTTATTCACAAACCCAGCCCTATAGAAAGCACTGGAAGGAAAATTCCAACCTAAGGAAGGCAGATACACCCATGAAAACACAGGCAATAGATAACACCACAGCAGTAAACCCCAAAGAAGAGAAGTACACACACACTACCACCAAAAATAAAAATAATAACAGGAATGAACAATCATTGGTCATTAATATCCCTTAATATCAATGGACTTAATTCACCTATAAAAAGAAACAGACTAACAGAATGGATACGAAAACAGGACCAATCTTTCTGCTACATATAAGAAACACACCTCAAATTCAAAGACAGACAGCTCCTAAGAATAAAAGGCTGGGAAAAGACTTTCCAATCACATGGTCTTAAGAAGCAAGCTGGTATAGCCATCCTAATATCCTGCAAAATAGACTTCAAACTAAAATCAATCAAAAGATGATGACGGACATTACATACTCATAGCCGGAAAGATCCACCAAGATGAAGTCTCAATTCTGAACATTCATGCTCCAAACACAAGGGCACCCACATATGTAAAAGAAACATTACTAAAGCTTAAATCACATATAAAACCCCACACATTAATAGTGGGAGACTTCAACACCCCACTTTAACCTCTGGACAGATTGGCCAAATTGAAACTTAACAGAGAAATAATGGACTTAACTGATGTTATGACTCAAATGGACTTAATCGATATCTACAGAACATTCCACCCTAACAAAAAAGAATATACCTTCTTCTCAGCACCCCATGGAACCTTCTCTAAAATTGACCACATACTTGGCCACAAAGCAAATCTCAACAGATACAAAATAATTAGAATAACCTCCTGTGTTCTCTCAGACCACCATGGTTTAAAGTTAGATGTCAACAACAACAACAACAACAACAACAACAAATCAACAGAAAATGTACAATCTCATGGAAACTGAATAATGCTCAACTGAATCACCATGCATATTCAATATACTACTTGAAAAAATAAAGAAAGAAATTAAAGACTTCCTAGAGATCAATGAAAATGAATACAACACATACCCAAACTTATGGGACACTATGAAAGCAGTGCTGAGGGAAATTCATAGCACTAAATGCCCACATAAAGAAGCTGGAGTAATCTAACACTAGTGACTTGACAGCACACCTGAAAGCTCTTGAATAGGAAGAAGCAAAGTCTCCCAAGAGGAACAGACGCCAGGAAATTATCAAATTGAGAGCTGAAATCAATAAAATAGAAATAAAGAGAACAATACAAAGGATTAATGAAACAGAGTTGGTTCTTTGAGAAGATCAACAAGATAGACAAGCCCTTATCCAAACTAACCAAAAGACAGAGAGAGAGCATCCAAATTAACAAAATCAGAAATGAAAAGGGGAACATAACAAGAGACAATGAGGAAATCCAGAGAATCATCAGGTCATACTTCAAAAACTTCTACTCCACAAAACTGGAAAATGTAAAAGAAATGGAAAACTTTCTGAATAGTTACCACACACCTAAGTTAAATCAAGATAAGATAAACCATTTAAATAGTCCAATAACCCCTAAGGAAATAAAATCAGTAATTAAAAGTCTCCCAACCAAAAAAAGCCCAGGGCCAGATGTTTTCACTGCAGGATTTTACCAGATCTTCAAAGAAGACTTAATACCAATACTCTTTAAATTGTTCCACACAATAGAAGCAGAAGGAATATTGCCAAACACCTTCTATGAGGCTACAATTACCCTGATTCCTAAACCAAACAAAGATGCAACAAAGAAAGAGAACTACAGACCAATCTCCCTCATGAACATTCACGCAAAAATACTCAATAAAATACTTGCAAACAGATTCCAAGAACACATCAAAACAATTATCCACCATGATCATGTAGGCTTCATCTCAGGGATGCAAGGGTGGTTCAACATACAAAAGTCCGTCAATATAATACAATATATAAACAAACTCAAAGAAAAATACCACGTGATCACCTCACGAGATGAAGAAAAGGCATTTGACAGTCAACGTCAAATTAAATGGAGAGAACCTCAAAGCAATACCACTAAAATCACAAACAAGGCAAAGCTGTTCCTTCTCCCCATACTTATTCAATATACTGCTTGAAGTTCTTATTGCTAGAGCAATAAGACAACATAAGGAGATTAAGAGGATACAAATTGGAAAGGAAGAAGTCAAGCCTTCCCCATTTGCAGATGACATGATAGTATACATGAGTGACCCCACAAATTCAACCAAGGAACTGATGTAGCTTATAAACACCTTCAGCAACATAGCAGGATACAAGATCAACTCAAAAATAAAATGAGTGGCCCTCCAATCAGAGATACATCACCCTTTATAATAGCCACAAATGATATAAAATACCTTGGGGTTACTCTAACTAAGCATGTGAAGGACCTATATGAAAAGAACTTTAACTCCCTGAAAAAGGAAACTGAAGAAGATGTCAGAAAATGGAAAGCTCTCCCATGCTCATGGATAGGCAGGATTAACAGAGTAAAAATGGCAATCTTACCAAAAGCAATCTACAGATTCAATGCAATCCCCATCAAATTACCAACACAATTCTTCACAGATCTGGAAAGAATAATACTCAACTTCATATGGAAAAACAGAAAACCCAGGATAGCCAAAAGAATCCTGTACAATAAAACAACCTCTGGAGACATCACAATCCCCGACCTCAAGATCTACTATAGAGCTACCATAATAAAAACAGCTTGGTACTGGCAAAAAAAAACGGACATGTGGACCAATGGAATTGAATTTAAGACCCTGACATTAACCCACACACCTATGAACATACAATTTTTGACAAAGAATCCACAAATGTACAATGGAAAAAAGAAAGCATCTTCAACAAATGGTGCTGGCATAACTGGATGTCAATGTACAGAAGGCTGCAAATAGATCCATATCTGTCACTGTGCACAAAACTTAAGTCCAAGTGCATCAAAGACCTCAACAACAACAACAAAAAAACAGTTACTCTGAACCTGATAGAAGAGAAAGTAGGAAGAAGTCTTGAATGCATTGGCACCAGACATCACTTTCTAAATATAACACCAGTAGCACAGACACTCAGAAAAACAATCAATCAATGTTGAAACTGAGAAGCTTTTGTAGAGCAAAGGACATGGTCAACAAGACAAAGCGACAGCCTACAGAATGGGAAAAGATCTTCACCAACCCCACATTTGACAGAGGGCTGATATCCAGAATATATAAAGAACTCAAGAAATTAGACATCAAAATGCCCAACAGTCCAATTAAGAAATGGGCTATAGAACTAAACAGAGAATTCTCAACAGAGGAAACTCAAATGGCTGAAATACATTTAAGGAATTGTTCAACATCCCTAATTATACGGGAAATGCAAATGAAAATGACTCTTAGTTACCACCTTACACCTGTCAGAATGGCTAAGATCAAAAACACAGAAGACAGCTTATGCTGGAGAGGATGTGGAGCAAGGGGAACTCTCCTTCACTGCTGGTGGGAATGCAAGCTTGTACAGCCACTTTGGAAATCAATATGGCACTTCCTTAGAAAATTGAGAATCAATTTCCCCCAAGACCCAGCTGTAGCAGTCTTGGGCATATACCCAAGTAATGCTCAATCATACCACAAGGGCACTTGCTCAGCTATGTTCATATCAGCATTGTTTGTAACAGCCAGAACTTGGAAACAACCTAGATGCCCTTCAACTGAAGAATGGATAAAGAAAATATGGTACATATACACAATGGAGTACTACTCAGCAGAGAAAAACAATGACATCATGAGGTTTGTAGGGAAATGGATGGATCTAGAAAAACATCATCCTGAGTGAGTTAACCCAGACTCAGAACGATGAACACGGTATGTACTCACTCATAAGAAGATACTATATATATAACAAAGATGACTAGACTGCTACACAACTCCAGGGAGGCTACCTAGAAAACGGGACCCTAGGAAAAACATAGGGATCACCCAATGACAAAGAGATGGATGAGGTCTACATGAACACCGTGGACGACAGTGGGAGTAATGAAGGGCAACGTCCAAGGGAAAGAGAGTTTAGGGGAGCAGGAGATCCCAGCTGGATCAAGAACAGAAAAGGAGAACGAGGAATAACAGACCATGATAAATGAAAACCACATGAGAACAGGAATAGGCAGAGTGCTGGGGAGGTGTCCAGAAATCCACAATGATACATCCTCTGTAGACTGCTGGTAATGGTTGGGAGAAAGCCTGATCTCACCTAGTGTGGCAATTAGACTGCCAAACACCCTAACAGTTGTGCTGGAACTCTCATCCAATAACTGATGGAAGTGGATGCAGAGATCCTCAGCCAGGCCCCAGGTGGAGCTCCAGGTATCCAATTGTTGAAAAAGAGGAGGGACTGTAAGAGTGTGAATTGTTGAGAGCAAGATTGCAAAAAGCACAGGGACAAATAGCAAAAGGAATGGTAGTACATGAATTATGAAGCAAAGGCTTTGTTGGAAATGGTTGAGAGAAAGCCTGATCTGACCTAGTCTGATGATCAGATGACTAACCACCCTAAAAGTCATCTTGGAACTCTCATCCAATAACTGATGGAAGTGGATGCAGAGATCCTCAGCCAGGCCCCAGGTGGAGCTCCAGGTGTCCAACTGTCAAGAAGGAGGAGGGACTGCAAGAGTGTGAATTGTTGAATCCAAGATTGCAAAAAGCACAGGAACAAATAGCCAATCGAAAGAAAGTGCATGAATTATGAACCAACAGCTGTGGAGCCCCCAGCCTGGATCAGGCCCTCTGGATAAGTGAGACAATTGAATAGCTTGAACTGTTTGGGAGGTATCCAGGCTGTGGGACCAGGACCTGTCCTTAGTGCATGAGCTGGCTGTTTGGAACCTTGGGCTTACACAGGAACACTTTGCTCAGCCTGGAAGGAGGGTACTGGACCTGGCTGTACTGAATCCACCAGGTTTAAATGAATCTCTAGGATTCTTGGCCCTGTGGGAAGTGGAGGTGGAGGGGAGAATCTTGGGGGAGGGTTGGGGTGGGTGTGGGAGGTAGGGTGGATGGGGGAACCCATGGCTTATGAATTAAAACACAAAGATAATAATAAAAAATCTACAAAAAAAAAATAGAACTGGATATCAAGAAGTCTGCCATGGCCATACAGTTTGCAGGCAATATAAGTGTCTGTGTTTTTACTTGGTTGTGTCTGAGTGGCTGCAGGACTGGCAGGTGAGAGAGATTTGTTCTGCCTGTGGGCCAGGCAGGACTAGAGAAAACTTCAGCTACACAGACTGACACTTTTTCTGTGTCATCCCATTTTACCTATGGTTGTAACTTTATTCTATGTCCCTATGCTCTGCCCTAGCTTCATGTCCATCACTGGCATCTCACTCCCCATCCTGGTTAGATCTGGCTGATCCATCCTCTAGCCTTCAAGTTCTATCTCAGCTGCCCCTCTCAGCCTCTTCTCACAATAGGTGGGTAACACCACTCTTCCTTCACATCCTCTTTTAATTCTCTGCCAATTTCTGTGAAAGGACACCATGAATTTCTTAGCATATACCTTCCTAGTGGTTGATCAGAGTAGGAACAGAAGAAGGGAAAGAAGGAATGGTGAGACCTTGGCGCTGAGCAATAACCCCAGGATGTTAAGTGGCTCGGAAGAGAGTAAGAATTTTACTCAAACTTCAGCCTGTATTTTCCTTGCTGAAAAGATTATACCCTTGATATTTAAACTGGAAAATTTGCTACGGTAAATGTGAGTAAATATAATTAGCAAGAACCTACCAGTTATCGTAAATTAGTACACTCATAAGAGTGAAGTTGGTTCAAATTCTGTTTTAGTCTCAAATCATTTTGTTAGACAATCAGGAAGAACTAACTGACATGAAAACTCTAAGACTGAGGATCAAAACATTTTCTGCTACTACATGTATAGCAGCAATCCTCTTTCATCAACAGTAGTGTTGGTGCTCAGAGTCTCAGTTATCAAGGCTCCAACACAAATCAAAGATATTACATATAAAATACCAGAAATAAACAATTCACAAATTTCAAATTGTGCACTCTTCTCTCTGGTGCAATAAAATCACTGGTTCTTTATGAATTATCTTTTTGTTCATTACACCCACACTGTATATACTACTTTCCAGTTAGTAATTGTTAGCTATCAGATTTATCATACCAACTCTAATATCAGATTGTTGTATTTAATTAAAATTTATTTCATGTAGCAATAGCTCTAAAGGCCAAGATTAGACATTCTGGAATTTCAGATATGACAATGACTGGCCATAAAGCACTTTCTTTAAATACTAGCTTTGAGAGTGTAGACTCACATAACCTTTCAGAGTCCATTGTGCTAACAAGTATTCCATGGAATCATGTATATTCCCATAACTTTGTAGAGTATGTTTTAATAATTGTCCAATTGTTTTATTTTTGTTAATCTATTATCCATGCAGAAGAAGGTGGAAAAAGCATGTGGAGACAAAATTGAAAGACACAGAATTGATTATAAAGTAGGAAAAGAACAGAGTGATCGTTAAGAAGTGGTTATTAGTTTTGTTAAACTGTTGCAACATAGAATGATCTGGGAAGGGAGTCTCCATGAATAGTTATCTAGATTGTGTTGGCCTGTGGGCACACCTGTGGTTGATATATTGCGCACCCCAATAAACTTATCTGGAGAGAACAGAACAACCACTAGATATAGAGGCCAAAAAATGGTGGCATACATGCCTTTAATCCTAGCATTCCAAAGGCAGAAATCCATCTGGATCTCTGAGTTCAAAGACACACCTGTAACAGCCAGGCATGGTGACACATGCCTTTAATCCTAGGAAGTGATGGCAAGAAGCAGAAAGGTATACAAGGCCTGAGGACCAGGAACTAGAGCCTGTTAAGCTTTTAGGCTTTTGAGCAGCATTTCAGCTGAGATTCATCCTGGATGAGGCTTCCAGTCTAAAGAAACAGGATCAGCAGAGAAATTGGCAAGGTGAGGTTAGCTGTGGCTGGTTCTGTCTCTCTGATCTTTCAGTGTTCACCCCAATACCAGGCTCCAGGTTTCTTTTTATTAATAAGACCCTTTAAATTCCATGTTACACACATCTGTCGGGCATTGTCTTAATTTGCCTCAATTGAGATGGAAGACCCACCATTGTCATGGTACCAGTCCCTAGGCTTGGGCTCTAAATTGTTTGAGTGTGGAGAGTAGCCTGAGCTCAATGTGGAAGCATTCTTCTCTCTCTGCTCCTGACTATGGATATGATGAGCTGCTCCAAGATCCTGCCCGAATGTTCCCACAATGATGAACTGTTACCTGGAATTTTAAGCCACAAAAACCCTTTCTTCCCTTAAGTTGCTTTTTTTCTGGTGTTTTATCACAGCAACAGAAATGAAACTAAGATGAGCACTATATGTAGGGTCGGGCAGCATCCACAGTTTTAGGCATCTGCTGGGCGTCTTGGAAAGCATTTGTCACAGATAAGCAGGAACTATTTGCAAAAGGTTCTTTGAAAATTGTTGTTGTTTTTAAATACTCAAGCAAAATCTAGAGTCCTGAGTGCACAAAGGAAGTACACAAACAACACTCGTGGGGAACTCATTTGAGAACAGACTCTCCACACTGTGAACTGTGAATGCTGTCAAGGCAGGGCAGGTGCTGACTTTGTTTAATGAGGCACTATTTATACATCTGCTCTTTAAGGGAAAATGGAGGAAATAAACTAATGCTGATCTGTCAAAAATTGAGTGCTAATGTCTTTAAAACAAAAAGTAAGAGAGGAAATCTTGTAATGACCCACAGTGATTAGGGGATGGTTAAAGCTCTTGACCAAGCTAGAAAAGAAACCCAAACAGCACACATATACCCCCAACTGGAATTCATACAAAGCATAAGCAATCAAACAAAACATACCCTTAAATTTAAAAAACAAAAACCTAAACCAAATATTTGCCACATTTCATGGAGCTTTAAATTGCACCAGGACATTTGCTGGTTACAGGTGGGAGATAGTTCACATCCTAATCCATCAAATCACTTTTCAAGAGATCAATTTAGCTCCTAGCTATGAGTGCTTTTAAAAGAAAGAGACATTGGAAATATAGGTGACAAAATAAAGAAAAAGCAAATAAATGTAACACATTTAAAATGGCATGTAATTTCCTGTTTGTTGGTGATAAAAATCCTGTTAAGGTTAGGAACAATAAACTGTATGACCTATACCTTTGGGACTTTTAAAAATTATTAACCACTTTTTATACCAAATCACATGTGATACTTTCCTTAGTCAGAATAAATACTGCTCCCATGCTTCATAAAGAATTGCAGCCAAAATTCACCAATAGATTCTTCATATTCAAAGGACAGAAGCAGATGAAGCCAGGAAGCCAAGAATTACTATGAGAGGCATCCCAGAGAAGAAACTTCATTTGAAGCCTTTCCTCCTGCTGAGAAGGGAAGGGGTTATTCTTTTCATCAACAAACTCGGCTAAATTTAACTCATTTCCAGGTTTCTATGTACAGGGAGGAAGTTAGTTCTATGTAGGAGCAGCAGGGGGGAGCAGGTACAAATGGCCTGAGGCATTGGAGTGCCTTATTGTGAAAGTAGCCAGAAAGATGGGAGCTAGGAAGCAAGGTGAGAGCTGAAAGGCAGGATTCTGGGGTCCCTGGGCATCATCTTATGGATGGTGATTCTGAAGAATTGGGAAGGTGCAAGAGCATTTAGAGTAATTTGTCTTTTAACAGGATCACACTGGCTTCTAGGCCAAGAATCTACAACAGGGAGGCTTGTGGGGAAAACAAGAAGTGCAGTGAAATCATCACATTGGGAATAGTGGGAGACAGGGGAGACTCCTTCCATCCCACCTTTTTTCTACTGGGACTCTGTCTCTTGGTATAGATCCATGGTCCTCCTAGTTCTTTCCCATCACTCCATTTAGCCTTTCTTCATAGCATATCTCCATTCCTTTTGACTTCCCACCAACCTGCAGCACATCTCTCCACCAGGGACTCCACAGCCAACACACTTGGCTGGGACCCAGGTAGGCTACCTCAATGAAACACAAATAGTGGAGAAACCTTTTTAAATGTTCAACATCTTTAGTTATTGAGATTTGCATCTTACCTCAGCCAGAATGGCAACAAAAGAAATGACAGCCCATGCTAGTGAAGATATACACTTAATTTTTTTTTTTATGGTTGAAGTGAAAATTGGTACACCTACTATGGAAATCAATGTGGAAGTTCCTTAAAAAATCTGGAAATAGATCTACAAACTATATCACCCTTGTGCATATACCCAAAGGATTCTACATCCTTACTACAGAAATACTTGGTCATCCATGTTCATTGCTGCTCCATTCATAATATCCAGAAATTGAAAATTGTTCTAGATGCCTACAAACTGATGAATGTATAGTGAAAATTATAATACATTTAAATATAGTTACACAATGGAATATTACTCGGGTGTTAAGTCAAATGAAATTATGAAATGTTGGTTAATGGATGGTCTGCACTTGGCTATGCTTGGAAGAGGTCTTTCACTCCACTTCTTGACATTCCTTTAAATACCCTAGGGCAGAGACAGTGGAGGCCCAATGGATTAGGATCCAGGCCCTCTCGAGGCTATACTGTATTTTCTATCTGTTTCTCTCCCCTCTATCCTTCTAACTAATATTTCCTGCTTCTCCTACTCAAGAGTGCTCTGGGGAAATTTGGGGGTGAAGGATGCCTTCCCACAGTGGATACTAGTTTTAAGCTTCAGCTATGTGTGTTTCAATCTGAATAACCATAGAATTTAGGTAGCTAGTAAAGGACTAGGGAGGGAGTAATATTCCATGGTAAGAGAAACATAGTATTATACAGAGATAAAGGAGAAACTAGCGTGTGAGTATTAGATGTGGAGGAGCATTGGAGAGCAGAGTAAAGGACAGAATATAGTCATGGACAACTAACACTAAAGTCATGAAAAACCATAGGGAAACCTGCTACTATAGAAGCTTGTGTGTGTGTGTGTGTGTGTGTGTGTGTGTGTGTGTGTGTGTAATCATATATAATAAATAGCATCACCATATAGTGGATTATACAATGCCCCAACTAGAAAGTTTATGTCACTAGGTAGAATCTCCAGTGCCCAGAATGATTTACATCTTGTTGACTTTTTGGCCAATGGGGTCCCATAGACTCTGCAAAAATCATAGTCTATTGTCAAGGCTTTCCACAACCTGATGGTAAGGCCCTATTGCTGAAGATATCACCAACTTATATCATCAAACATGGAAAAAAGTAAGCTGGTACCCAACTAGAAACTTCATTCCTAGTTACTGATGTCCTAGTACAACAGTAGCACAAATGTTGTGGAAGTGTCCAACCACTTTTTGGTTGGATTTAAGGGCTACTCAATGAAATGGAATTCATATCTAACACTGCAAAAATGGTCACAAAAAAAAAAAACTATGACTAAATAGGCCCTGGCTTATAGAGGAAAACCCACTACTATTGTTCTACCAAAGGAACACAGCAATAAAAATGACTTTTATTAACATGTTTCTATAGCCATAGATCAGTACATTGCTCATCATTCATGAGAGAAGATTGTCTTGCAATAGGTGGAAACTGACACAGAGACAACTTAACTGGACAAAGTGCAGAGAGAGATACTGTGGAGCACTCATTCCTAAGTTGAATGTCTTTGGCAAAGAGGCTCATGGATCTATGCTGAAGAGGAGGCAGGCAGATTGTAAGAGCTGGTGGATGATTCCAGTGTATCTTCTACACCCAACAGGGCTGATGCACATATGAACTCACAGAGACTGGGACAGTATGCACAAGACTTGTACATGTTCAAACCAAACAAAATCTTAGCACAGAGAAGAGGAAGTGGGCAAAGATTTCCACCACTAACCAAGAAGGTATATGCAACTGATACCTCCTAGGAAAGGGAAAAATCCATTTTGTCTAATAGAATGGACATTGGATATATCAATCACATTCTAGGGCAGACTCCAGGCCCAGGAGTAGTTGTGCAACACAAAACTCCTTGATTTTTGTGTATGCTTTTTTTCCCTATTTTTGTGTTATTAGTGCTTATTTTGATTTTCTTTCTTTTTTTTGAAAGAGAGAGAGAAAACATGAAGTTCGGTGAGTAGGAAGGTGGGGAGAATCCATGAGTTGTTGTGGGGGAAGGAAGGAATATGATCAGTATATATTATATGAAAAATAAGTAAGATATATAAAATAAGTAAAGTAAATGAATATAATTTTAAAAATTAAAAAAGAAATATATATATATATATACATATATATATATATGTATATACATATATATTTTTTAAAGTTATCATGTGGCATGACTTAGAAGCTTCATGTACCAGGGTGGGATTGGAACATCCCAAAGTGAACTGAAATATGGAAAGTTGTGGTTTAAACTATGTTTTAAATCTTGCTTTAGCGCATTGTTCCAGCTCATACCCATAATTTGAGCATCTTAGAAATGCAGACTCACAATGCTCACTCAGACCTCTTGCATAGGGGTAGGAACCTGGCTGAGTGTATGGGTGGAAAAGCTTGAAAAACACAGCTTTGGGCAACCAGGCTAACTCTACACACACAGTCTACCTGGGCTTGTGCCAACAATCTTGAAGCTGTGCTTCTCCTTCAATGGCCTCTGCTCTGACCACAAAGAACAGAATGTAGCAGGAAGCCAGAGCTGGTCACCTGAGGAATAATAGACAGGTTCCAATGTCATGTTTGGGAAGGACTCCCCTGAGACTTTAGCAAAGAAGATAAAATATGCCCAATCTACTTTCTGTTAAGATCTTGAGCTCTCTAGAGGTAGGCATTGCCATCATTGGTTTTCAGTGCCCACTATGCTTCCCCTACTTTTGTTAAAGGACAGGCTTGTAGTCTGTATCTCACTTCATTCTGCTGCAGCCCTAGAAATCTGATTTCCATCACTGGCTTGGAGTTGAATTGATCCACTAGATGCTTTCTTCTTGTGAAGCTCCCAGTACCCTGACCTATAATACCAGTGCCCAGCTGGAGAAAGGTATTCCCTTTTATTCTGTGGAATCTTAGTCCTGCACAATGTTCTTGTAAAGAGTTCTGTAATTAAATATATCTGATGAACCTAAGGGAATTCCCCCTCCTCTTAAAGAGTAGAAACACATATTGATGTTCTGTACAAAGAGTTTAATGAAACACAGAAGACTCTAAGATCCACACAGTACTTAGTGCTAAATGAAGACCTTTATTTCCTATGGAACTTAACGTTCTGTGCATACACCATAGGAAGTAATAGACTCCTAAGATATTTACCTAGAACAAAATTCCTGCCTCAGCCTTATTGCTTTTGTTGCATAGTGAGGCAAAAGAAGGATGATAATTAATTCAAAATGTGCACTGGGCAACTGTATCTTGCAGCTTCTAACATCAACTGTCTCGCAGTTCAAAGGAAGATCCACCCTTTCATTAACACTATTACCACTTAAAATGTTTTTCTAAATCTGTATCTTCACCGTGATTGTAAAATATATGTGGTGTAAAAGTCATAGCAGAGCTTCTAAATTGGAGCTAGTGTAAGACAACTATTAAGACTTGAATAAAAATTGAGTTTCTAGTACAGTGCTGCATGTAGCTAAACTCCCATATTTCTGTAGTAATGATCTCGCTATCAGTCTATCATCTGCCACCTGTCTGTCTGTCTATCTATCCTATAATGAATCACTAGCTCTGTATGTGAGGATAATGTTGTAAGAGAATAGGATGAGTTTGTATTGATTCAGAAGATTAAGGAACTTTTATTGTACTACAACATAATGTTTATTTCTTTCAAAGAATTATATGTATTTGTATGTTTAATAAATTATATATGTACATTATATATAACCATTTTTATGTGTAAGTAATTTCAGTATGTAGAGACATACTGGCAGTGAAATCTATGATAATAAATTCTTCCTTCCCATCTCCTTTTCTCCATTATAGCTTTTGATTTAGGTTATTTTCCCCCACTGGCTTTTACCTTTAGTTGTTTCCATTTGTTTATCTAAACAGAATTTTCAGAATTAGGCAAAAAGTACACATCTGCAATCCAGCATTTAGGGCCATCCCCTCCTGTAAAGCAATCTTCTCTAGGTTGGATCACATAAGTAAGACCCTGTTTAAGAAATGAATAAATAGAAATTTGAGTATGTTTTAGATGGAATACTTTCTGGGTTCTTTTTCTATTTCTGGTGGGACTATTGAGGATTAGAGTGCTGCAGAGTTACTGACAGCCAGATCTCATGAGCTAGCCTAACACTAGAAGTTATTTTAGAGACAGTATCTACAGTGCATACTCTTTCCCCAGGGCATTGATGGTGTCATCATAACAGTGATGACCCAGAGCAATGTTTCCATGGATAACTCTTAGAACAGGAAGCAGCCTGCACTGTTTCTCTGCTGGTGGGACCTTTAAGAAAAAGGCCCATTATGATAGTTTTCATGGGCTGTATACAGTAGGTAAAAATTGAAACAGATGCCCAAATTCAGGCTTTCTTAGAAGTAGATAATTCACACATATAAATAATCTTTGGTGAAATGATCTTGTTTGTACCAGATATTTTAAATAATTTGTGTATTGCTTTGGTAAGCAAGTTTTAAAAGTAGGAATTATTATATTGATATTTGTTGGATATGAGAGCCCTAGAGATTTCATGGAACATGTTAAATTCTGGGGACAACGTCCATGCAGTTCTGCCCCTGCTACCCCCTGCATTTGGCTCTTGTGTATTCCATGAGTGTTTGGCAGACTCCTTCATCCAGCATATATCTTATCTTGGGCCAAAAGGCAAGTAAGGGCAACAAGAACAGTGCACTAGCAAGCAGAGAGCAGGAGCCTGACATTCAGACAGCTGCAGCCAGGCCACATACAGCAGTGCTTTTTCTGCACCTTGGACCTGCTCAACTGGCTCTGGACTGAACTGTTGAGTCGTATCTGTTGGCTCATCTGTTGGAGATACATCTATTTTCCTGGTCGATAGATTAGATTCCAGGAGAAGGACAGAAGGAAGAGGGGAGGAGGAGTCATCCTATGATTTAGTTGAATATTCATTTAGGAATTCAGCAGAAGGTTTGAGTTTGTTAATAATTAAAATAAAATTCAGCATGGCTCAGCAACAGAACCCATGCTTAATATCCACAAGACTTCAAAGTCAACTGCAGTGCTGTGAAGCAATATAACAGTAAATACGGTTGGGCTTTTTTCATATATTTATTTTGGACAAATTCATTCATGGAGGGAAACATTTCATTATAAATTTGAATTTTTTAGTAGCTATCAAATGAGTGACTTTTTTTCTGCTGCTAGTTTAAGCAAATTTTGCCTTTCAAGAAATTTTCTCATCTCATTTAAGGGGCCACATTTAATAGGGAGAAAATTATTCATAACAATAAACCTTAACTCCAGGATTATTATAGCCCTTTTTAAATTTTTTATTTTTAAGAAATTTTCTATTAATGTTACATACCAAACACAGTTCTCCCTCCCCTATGTCTCCCCACCCCCAGCCTTCTCCCACACAACCCATCCCCACTCCAACCTCCTCCAAGGCAAGGTGATAGCCCATTTTTTTGTCCATGATATTCTTTAACTTCTGGTTTAGTTTTGTTTATTTGTCCTAGTTATCTTTCATTGTCAACTTGGAATAGTTTAGAGTTATCTGAGAGGAATGGCTCCACTGAGGAATTGCGTAGGTCATATTGGACTATTAGCTGAGTATGACTGAAGATTGGAACAGTGAGGGAGTCAGTAAGCAGTGTTCCTCTATACTCCACCTCTCCTGATTCCTGCTTCAGTTTCTGCCCTGACTTCCCTCAGTGTTTTACTGTGACCTGAAAGTGAAAGCCAAATAAACCCATTCCTCCTCTTAATGGCTTTTGCTCATGGAGTTTTGTCGCAGAAACTGAAAGCTGATTTTGCAAACTTCACTGATAAACATTCTGATTGTTTAGTATGTATTCACTGTAGAATAGTTTCAGTACAACTATACTTCAACTTTTATATTTCCTATTTTGATCAATCTGGCTGGACTTATTTATTGATAAAAGAATTCACTAAAAATTATTTAGCTTCATTTAATTTCATGGACTATTTGTCCTTTTCTTTTCTTTTTCTTCTTTTTAACTTATCTTGGTCTCTGTTTTCTTCAGTATCTTTTTCCTTCCAGCATTTTTTCTGGGTAAATTGGTTCTTCCATTTCTAATGCTTGCAAAGGAGCAGACTTTTACTTTTGTCACATTTAGTATGATATATTTTTCTGATTTCTCTCATTATTTCTTCTTGGAAATATGGAATTTTTATAGGTATTATGTAATTTACCTAATTTAGTTACATTTTAATTACACTCTAAAATGTCTGTACTCTGAAATTTGAAATTTATTTTATGGTCACATATAATCTATCTTAATAAACATGTTATGTGAACTTATAAAAATATATGCTGTTGTTTTAAGTATGGTGCTAGATAAATAAGTAAACAACAAATAGTAAGAAGGTAGGAAATTATAGCTACGTAGATAAAGATACAAAGAGAGATGTTTAGATGATTGATACATAGTAAATAACAGGTAATAGACAAGTAAGATATAATAGATATGAAGTATATAAATAGATATAGGTGGAGAGGTAGATAGATGATAAATAATAGGTGGACAGAATATGTTATATAAGTATACAAAGATATAGCAAGAGATAGATGGAAAATAGGTACTAAACAACAGGTAATAGATAATAAATGTAAGTATACAGATAAATAAGTAGTTGGGAAGTGATAGGTAGAAAGATTAAATATATATATATAAAGATAGATGATCAATACATAGTAAGTAACAGATAATAGATGTTAAATACCTAGAACAGGTAAATAAGAAATGATAGAGATACAGAAATAGATGTTAGATACATAATAGATAAGTAACAGGTGACTGATAATAGGTATATAGATAGGTTATGATAGGCAGATAGAGACACATAGAGTGGATAAAAAGAATAATAGCTATCTTATTTCATTCTGTGCTGTTAGAACAGAAGCACCCAAGATTAATGTATAAAAAGCAGAAATTCAGTCTCATATATCTGGAAGCTGGAAGTCTCAGGTTACAAAACTGGTGTTTGGGATCCAGTGGTGGCTGGCTATGCTCTTATGGGGGAAAATTGAGAAAGTTAAGTGTTAAATACTATGTGAGGCCTCCTTTATAAGGACCTTAATCTCACTATGAGAAAGGAGCCTTCATGACCAAACTGGCTCTCAAAGCCCTCATCTCTTATTCTTTCCTTGTCAATGTCAGAATTTCAAAGAGAACAGACCCAGACCACAATAGTATTGCTCACATGCTAATAGATAGTTTCTGCACCTTTTCTGAGTCTGAGCTAGCTTTTATCTTTTCAAATAAATTTCTAAAGCAGCATGTTACAACCTTCAGTGGACTGTGGCTCTATCTCATGTAAATTCCTCAGCAAGTTCATCCTTGGGATTGTTCTGTCTCCATGACACCAGGTAGCTTTTATTCAGCATTCCTCTTTAACTCCTGTAATTTCTTGCCTAATACTTTGAATTATGTATTATTCTGAATTTTTTCAAATACCTGTGGTGCTGGGGATGGAACCCAAAGCCTTGAACATGCCGAGGCTCTGCAACTGAGCTACACTCTAGAGCCCTCCCTGTTAGAACAATTGAACAGTCACTGAGTTCTTTGCTCTGGCTTCAGTTGTTAACTGTGAGAGGGGGGCTTCCTGTGTTTTGGGAAGAATCTGTGCTGCTTCCATGTGGAGCCTTACACTTCTCTTCTTGGATGGCCAGTTCTTTCATAATGTTGGCCAAATCTCCCTTTCCAGGTGATTCTAACTATCCTATGCAGTACTCAGAAGAGCAAGTGAAATTCCCTCTAATTTTGACAGAGCTGTCTTTCTCTTCATTTCTGTAAGTTTTTGTCTCATGTATTTCATTTCAAATATTTTGTGACTCCTTTTCTTCCTCTATTTCACCTTCTTTTCTATATTTTCCACTTCTTCTCTGGAATTTCAACATAGTGCCTTCGCTGCAGTGTAGCAATTTCCTCTGAGATTAAAACCTTCCATCTTGGAGGAAAGCTCATTAAGGCATAGGATGTTTCTTAAGGGAGGTGAAACATACCATCTTGTAGGAAGCCCCTTAAGACTTGAGAAGTAAAATGTTAAAAGGCTTGAGGAAGTCCCTGAAACTGAATAGATATTCTAAGCCCTTCCTTCTCCAAGTATATACAAGCAATAAGGACTGCTGGGAAGACTCTCAGAGCAACTGAGTTGCTTGGAAAATGTTCAGACCAGCTTTGCTGCCCAGGAGAGGCTCTAACCACTTGAGCTATCTGGCAAACATACTCTCCAACCCATTGAGCTCCCTATAGGTTGTTCAGCAAACTCTAGATTTTCAGCTTTAGTGAGCAATCATCCTTGCCTGAATGGGCTTTTGGGGAAGCAGCTCTCTTTAAGTCATCTCTGCTTCTTTGTGTAACCCCCAACACACACACTCCTGTAGATAATCCCTGAAAAGTCACAAGACAAAGAGTTTGGTGGTGTGCTGGTTATTTTCTGTTAACTTGTTCCAAACTAAGAGTCACTTGGGAGAGGAAACCTCAGTTGAGGAACTACCTCCATCAGATTGATCCATGGGCATGCCTGTGGGGTATTTTCTGGATTAATGATTGATATGAAAGAGCCAAGCCCACTGTAAGCAGTGCCACTCTTGGAAAAATGGTCTTGAGTTGTATAAAAAGCAAACTGAGCAAGCCATTAACACATGGTTCATGCTCTAGTTCCTGCTTCCAGATTTCTGCTTAAGCACCTGTCCTGGCATCTGGAAACAATGGTCTATAATATGAAAGTATAAGTCAAATAAAACATTTTCTCTCTCAAGTTGGTTTGGTCACTGTTTTATCACAGGAACAGGAAGTAACTTGAACATATGATAATCTTAGGTCAAGAGTTGGTTCCCTGTCTGGAGTAAGTAGTCATCTATTCATGTCTTCCCAGCAATGATGTCACAAACAGTAGTTGACTGTTGTTTTTTTTTTTCTTTTATTTTCCTGCAAACTTTAGGTGACTATTCCAGTTTTGCCCATTACTATTTTTTTTTTATTCTAGCATATTATTCTTCAGACTATTAAATTTTCCCATCAAGTATAGTGATGAGTCTATCCAAGCATTCTGCAGAATGCCACTATTTTTATTTTCAACCTCAGGCTTTCTACTGGATTTCATCTCAGAGTTTTCATTTCTCTGTTGGAATTTCCCATCCATCTTCCCTCTCTGCCAAAATCAACAACCTAGCAATCAGTGATTTCTGAAGTCCCAGTTTTGTAGTGGTTATCCATGTGCCCTATGTGTCTAAAATTAATGGCTCTTTTACCTCCTTTGCCTGTGTGTCTTGCCTTTCCAATGCTTTGTCATTATTAATTTTTGTAGGAGAATTGTATGTAAAGTCTATGCTAGGAAACCAGCATTCCTGTCTTCTCCTAGGTCTTTATATAGTTTTCTTGAGGAATGGAAATGATTCTAAGTTTGCTTTTGCTATGGCTACCATCAGCATAGGAGTAAAGCTTCAGCTTCTTCTCACGTGATCTTATGCTGGTTTCCTTACCTTTGGTTTGTCTCTTCACACTTCAGAGATATAGTCTATCTCTTGTAGATTTTTCCAGATTTTTGTTCTTAATTTTGTTTTGCTTTACTGCTTTTTTTGTATCATTGCTTACTAGCATGGCCATGAGTGACAGGAAGAGGGAGAAAATCCTAGAATTTCCCTGACAGCATGTGTCTTCTCTAGTCCCTAACATATACTGTGAAATTAACCTGGGAAGTGTGCTCTTCCCAAGTGTTCATGATTCTCCTTCCATCAAGATCCTGTATTAGACATATCTCCTCCCTTCCCTCTGGGGTAGAGCCTCTTTTTTTTCTGTGGTCTCTTGAAAAATCTACATATGACCATAGACTGAGGTTTTTATGTAGATCATGTATTTTGGATTTTAAGGGAAAATCATCTTGGTGGATCCTGACTCATTCCCTCCTGCAGTGAAGTACCATGAATACCTGGGTGGGGAGTACAGTTTCTCAACCCTCATCTATACTATGAGTTTTTGCAAGATTCTTCTTGGTTTATGCTCTTAGAATCTCTTGGAGAAACTATCTCCCCAGGTCTGAGGACCATGGAGGCTTCACATACTATAAGTATCTGCCATTTGGTGCTTAGCAATTTGTTAAAAAAACATACCTTAGTGTTCTTGCAGATTCTACAGTGGTCACATATTTCAATTCCAGTTAAGCAAATGCCCAGATCCCGTTCTGTGACTTTATTCATTGGATTGGTTCCAAAATGTCACTCATTTTGTTTAAGGCACAAATTTGAGTCCCAGGGAACTGGAAGTTTCCAAGTTCTTCTATGCCAAGTTAAAGAATTTGACTAGAGACACATGATAATAAAGAGAAATGCAGTCAGTTTATTAAGAATGTGAGTAGGGTTGTGAGCTGAAAAATCATAAAAAGTGCTAGACCATGATCTGCATGACCTTTTAGAAGTCATTTACATGATACCTGGTCACTCCCACCATGTGTGTATTGTGATCTTTTCCTCAACATGCTCTGTCTGTTACATGAAGCCCAAGTAGGGAAAGTCTTGTGGTCCTTTTTCAGCTGACTGCCTTCTTTCACAGTAACTCTTAATGCGTTGCATTCACTTGTTACTCTTCTGTCACAACTCAAAGTTTTAACTTCTCTTTCCATTACCGGGATGTATTTGTATTTTTTTTTTTAACTCTCTGTGTCTCCAAGCAGAAATAGATCTTTTTTTCTGATAAACCATGAGTCTTCCAGCTGAAGTGGTAGTGTATATGGGTAATGATTCTTTAGAGTTCCTAGTGTCAGGAATGAGAGGGCAGAGACACAGCTCCTCACTGCCACCTTCATCAGAGTAAGGGGTTCCCCTGGACAATTAGGAACTTGTGTTCAGGCTAAACTGGCACTGAATTACCAACATTGAGAATAATTTCTGATGAAGCAGAACTGGGCATTTTGGTGAAGACATTTTTCTTATAGGCTCAAGCACTAGGTTAAGAGAAAGAGAGGCACTTGGAAGAAAAGTGAGGCACAGGCCTGGGTATGTGCTTCCCAAGGGAGAGGAAAGGGAAGTAAAAACTAGCTGAGTGTGAGTATAACCTTCCCCAAAGAGAGTAAGCCATCAGTGGCCTTAGCATGATTCGTGTTTACTCTTTCGGTGACTCTCAGGTTATGTCTCAAAAGGTAGATAAGACATTCTTTTTTTTCTCTGTCTTTTGATGAAAAAAATATGTGGAGATGTGAAATGTAAATAGAATTTCAATATGGTAAGGGAAAATCAGAAGTCAAGAGCATTGCACAAAACCTTTAATACAAGCCCTTTCCCTGTGAATGGCATTACCTGTGAGATTCCTACACAACTGCTGTTTTATGGCTGAGAAGGCAGAAGAGAAGGGCCTTGCACAACTGTGAATTGTGCTGGAATTCTTGCTTTTCTGTGGCAAAGAGCTTCAACTGGATCTCAGGATAATGGAACTTCTCCTTTCATGTCTCCCCATCTTCCCTTATTTTGTTATCCTGCCTCACTTAGAAGGCATATGTATTTGGTAAAGGGCATTTATTTCAACCACTCATATTATGCCAAATATTGATTTTTAAAAGTGTACACTTAGTTATTTTAAAAAATATAACCTGCTTAGTCCAATCAGAATAATGCTTATCAGTGACTACAAGCAGAATTAAGTTAAAATTTCCAAATCCATTTTATCATCACTTATGAAAACTACTGTTCTCATGCCATCCAATAAACAGACCTTCAAGTAATAGTCTTGCCTAGTCTCTAGTATGTGTTGAGTTAACAGAAAAGTGAGAATTATGTTTTTAATTAGAAGGAATCAAACTGCAAAGGACTATTAAGTCCAGCTTGTCCATTTATCAAATTTAATCAAAAGTTTTCAACTGCACTGCATCTCACTGCAAATTTAGGCTGAAGTTCTCTTGAGAAAATATTTTTCTTGCAAGGTTCCAAATACCATTTGATTTTTCTATGATGTTGTTGTTTAGTCACTAAGAAAACCAATCCAGAAATAGATGATAAATCAGTAATTACTTTGTATTTTAGAAGTCCATTTTCAGGCCCTGTACTTGGCTCACTGTGGAGTAATTAAAGGCAGCTTTTAGTAGATTTAACTACTCCCCATCTCTATCTCCACACAGGGTAGTGCACATATTCTGCTTAATATGATGGCTGGTGACCTCAAAGCCCTTTGATGAACTGCTAGGACATAAGGATGTCTAACCATCCTTTGGGGCTTATATATCACATCTCTTCCTTTTTAGTCAATGTCTATAGTCACAAGTTAGGCAGGAATTCTTGAGTGACTGTTTCCTGCCACCTGTGTGATCTTGAGCACATTAGTCACCTGTTCTCTGTGTTAGTTCTATCCTTTATAAAATGAGCCTGAAATTTTATCTTCAATAGAGTGTAAAATTAACACACAAATCATTTAGAATAGGGCTAATCATATTGTGAGCACATAAGAACAGTTGCTGTTTCTGCTACTACTACTGTGAGGAAACCACTGTGAATGACTCTCAGTGTCACGCAGGGTAAAGCTAGAACTGACTCCCTTATGCTAAAAGAGAAATTTCAACTCCAGCTCAAGTAAGTGTGACCCATATGGGATCCATCTAGCCTCCCCTTCATCTTCATGATATGTACACATCCTTCATCTTTGTCCTTCCTGGTGCTTGATGGTTAGTGTATATTTGTCCTGCTGCCCTGTACCAGCTCTCTATGCTGCCCATCCACATGCTGACCTGGACTGTGGATCACCTGATATTACCTATCATTCATCTGCAGCAGCTAGAATATCCTTGGGACATTTCGATACTTCCAGAGCAAGCCTGATGACAGGGGTCCTCACAGCCACAGTGCACTGTCCTCAAAGCTCTAAGTCACTGGATATGTGTCTTTGTTCAGTCTCCTTACCCCTACTTTCTCTGTGTAAGCTATATTTGGGGGATCACAACCTACATTTTCAACATACACTATAATTATTGTGTGCTGACAGCTTAAGCCTTGTGAGATCAGCAGCCACATTTTTTACGTTCATGTTGATGGTGTAACATAGCCGTGTGTGTTTTTATTGTGTGAATACATTCTTTCCTCCCTTTAGGCTCAGATAGCAATGGAGCCTCTTCCCTGAACCTGCTTTTACATAGTAGCTTGTGTCCAGTTCCTTTTATGGCAAGAAAAGAGATATGTACTTCCTTGGCTATGCATAAGTAGCTTTTCCAGGTAATTAAGGCACAGCACTTGTGCTCACCAATTATTGGAACAAACATTGCAAAATTATACCGCATCATTCAAATGTTGCTTTCAAGGAGTCAAGAGAGGCACTTTCCCTGCTTTCTCTTTTAAAATGGAATTAATATGAGCCAAGCAGTTAGCCTTCTATATTGCATCAATCAATTCTGACAAGAACAGCCACCAGAGTCCAGGAAAAACTTCATCATGGCATATCTTGTTCTGTGGTATCCAGAGCATCTTGTAAGCAGAAGAGCCAGGCTGGCTGTTCCTATCACTTCTTCAACAAAGGTGAATGCATTAGTGCTTCTCAGTGTTTTCTGATCAGAAATCTGGGGATTACCTCTATGACTACTAAGTTCCTTAAACTTCTGCTTTACCACAATTCTAATTTTGATCCTATAATTTTATGTCATGTTTAACAAACTTCTCTGAGAGACGACTGTATGTGAAAAATTCTGGAATCAAAGAAATGCACAGAACATCCAACTTAAGGACAGATTTTAATGAGGAAAAATGTATTCTCAGGCCCAAAGGAAACACTGTAAGCATCCTACAAACCCCTCTAATAAATTTGATATCATCTAATGCCCTAGAGGAAGCAAGCTTCTTCTGCCTATTAGAACTCAGATTTCTACATTTTGTGTGTGTGTGTGTGTGTGTGTGTGTGTGTGTGTGTGTGTGTGTGTGTTTCTGTATATGGTGCTGTGCCTGTGCATGCCAGAATATGTGTATGTAGAGGCCAGAGGCTGGTGTCACTTTTTTCTGTCACTCTTCTCCCATGCAAACTTCACATCTTTTTTTTTTTTGACCCCTCAAGCCATGTTAACTGTCATCTGTGCCATATATATTATAATTAACTTAATTTCATATATCAGCCACTGATTCCCACTGTCCTCCCTCCTCCCACCCCCAGCCTTCCCCCACAATCCACCCCCCATTTCCACCTCCTCCAAAGCAAGGTCTCCCCAGGGAGTCAGCCCAGCCTGGTAGACTCAGCCAAGGCAGGTCTAGTCCCCTCCTCCCTATACCAAGACTGAGCAAAGTGTCACAGCATAGGCCCCAGGCTCCAAAAAGCCAGCCCATGCACCAAGGACAGGTCCTGGCTCCACTGCCTGGGGGCCTCCACAACAGTTCAAGCCAATCAACTGTCCCACTTATCCAGAAGGCATGATCCAGTTGCATGAGGGCTCCTCAGCCATTGGTTCACAGTTCATGCGTTTGCACTAGTTTGGCTATTTGTCCCTGTGCTTTTTCCAATCATAGTCTCAATATCTCCCATTCATACAATTCCTCCTCTCTCTTGCCGATTGGGTTCCCAGAGCTCCACCTGGGGCTCGGCCATGGATCTCTGTGCCTTGGCCATGGATCTCTGTACCTTTTAGCTGCTCGTTCCATTCTGCTTTCCACATACAGGGCCATTAAGCCCTTCTTTTCCCACAATTCTGCTTTCTAAGCCCGTGAGTAAAGATGCTCTTCCTCAGCCTCCTAGAGACTGATGAGGTAGACTTAACTTCTGTGTTGGACCCTCAGAGCTCAGTGCAGTATTTTGTGACATTCCACAGAGATGCTGGCTATCAGATAGACAGCCTTATTAACCAAACTTTGGAGTCCCCTTCAAACAACTGTGACGGGTAATATTCTTCAGAAATGAATATTTCTCATTTTGAAGACACTGAGTCTGGAGGTTGTTACCTGTGCACACTACCTCTTTCCTTTTATGGGTTTCAGTTACATGTGGGTCTTCATTTCATCTAAAATGTACCTAATGTAGGAACAGCATCAGGCTGTTTTAGTTTTTAAATCATATATGGAGCCCTTTTATCTAGTAGTTTCCCAAAGTCAACATTTTTTTAAATCTAGATGAATTCCCAAAAGGGATTATAACACATTTTCATTTAAAAAATTGTATGTGTTTTAGGGAGATGGGAAACTTCCCTTTTCAACCTGTAAAATATGAACAGGTACAATGGTGTTTGCAATACCAGGTACATCTTCAAAAATGAAAAATAACTTGTGCTGATTTTGCATGAAGAAAACTGCTTTTGTTTTCCTGACACAGCTGTTTCTCAGAATAATAAAAAACAAACAAATAAAAAATCCTTGCTGTACCTTATTGTTAAGTAGTTGTTTGCCTTTTAAAAGGGGACAGTTATGATTTATCAAAACTCCCCTGTAATTCTAGAATTGTGTTAGAGAATCAAGCTTTGAAAGTGATGATATGTATGAAATGTACACAGATTCCTATCCTATCAAGACCCGCAGAACTTCTCTTTAGGATGAGTTGATAACACCGTTTGAACTTGGAGTCTTGAAAATCCTGCTCATAATAAGGAGTGGAGCATACAGTTGGAAAGGGGTAGAGCTAAGAATTTGCAGGATTAGAGTCTCCTGAATGACAGAACTTGTAAGCTGGTCCAATGGAAATGCTAAGGGAGTGAGAAGCCAGCACTCCTTGCAAGTTGTCTGTGGCTGCACAGACTTTTTGTGCATGTGTCCCAGAAGAAATACAGTGAAGGTGAGGATGAGGAGGATGTGAAGTTTTGTGGAGAGCAAGCTTCTCTGAAATGCTCTTGGAGCCTCTTTTGTTCACTGGTCATTCACCAGTCAGGACAGGGAAGCTTATGAAGAAAAGAACATTTCATGCATCTACTCCTGCCCACCTTGAGCACACCTTCTTACTTCTTAGCCTCTATCACCAGAGACTTAGGACAGAACCCAACATGACTGCCAAAAGAAAGAAAAAGTCAACAAAATTATTAAAAAACTGAAAAGAGAAGAACATTTCACAGTAGAGCACTGTAAGAATACAAAACCTAGGACTTTGTTATTACTTAATATCTCTCTGTAAAAGCAAAACAATTGAAGTGAGGGACTATATTCAACTTCAAAGCATTAGGGAAAATGAACAAACATAAACAGAGCTGTTCTGTTATCCAGACACCCCACATTTGCATCTGACTCAGGAAATGTCACAGCATTCTTAGAGGAGCTGTGGAGCATGGCAGGGGTAGTGCAGTCACGGACTGCAATTTGAACCTGAGATCTCCCCTTAGCTACTGCCTTCAATTTGGAAGGCCATGGCTGTGTTTCCCTGGAGTACTCACTTCTCTTGAATTGCTGTTTTGTAGTTGCCTGTGGATGGCTTCAGACATGGTGCCTGTTGTGGAGATGTCTCTACCAGATTTGCTAACAGAGTTTGGGGCTACTGGAGACTAAATTTGCTAACTTTTTTCTCAGATATAGCAACTTTATATAAAGATTAAGTAAATGAATCAGGCTTACTTATTTCTGAAGAAAAGCTCATCATGGGGAAGGATCAAGATTACAAACCAGACACTTAAATATACTGTGATTTTTTTATTGATATTTACTAGGTTGGCTCCTAATTCTCCATTTCATTATAAGATTAACAGAAGCAACACTGTCCCTTCTTCTTCTTCTTTCCCTTCTAGGGGAATGTAGGACCTCGAACACCATAGGAGAGTGCTCTGCCACTGAGCTCCATCCCAAGCCCTTGGATTTTGAGGCAGATACTTGCTCTACAGTTCAGGCTGCTTTTGATCCTGCAGCCACCTCCCTAATACTGGGATTACAAGGGCATGCCCAACCCAGACTTCACTTAAAAGTATTATCCCTGGTATTATTTACCAGCTTTAGTTATTTCATAATAACAGAGTGATGTGGTGATTTGCTTAACAATTTGGAGTCAGTTTGTTAATTTCCCTGTATTTACAAGTAATTCTACAAGATTTTGCTCATTTAATTTTTATGTTTATGGGTGTCTTGCCTTTATATAAGTATGTGTACCACATGTGTGCCTGGTACCCTCAGAAGCCAGAAGAGGACACTGTATCCTCTGGAACTAGAGTTATAGATGGTTGTGAGCTGTCAAATAGGTGCTGAGGACCAAAGCTTCATACTCTGGAAGATCAACACATGCTCTTAACTGCTGAGACATCGCTCTCATCACCAAAATGTTGCTTGTTTATTTTGTTTTGTTTCCTAATATATAGATTGGAAAAGGACCATCAAGTACTTAAACAAGGCTAGACATTGCAAAACAGCATAGGTGAGAAGAGTCAAAGCCTGAATGTACATTTCTTCATGCTTGTAACTAAAGGGAACCATGAGGACTGCTATGTTCACACAGTGCTCCATCTTTTATGGCCCACCTCTCCTTCCACTATTCCTTTTCTTCCTTAAGTGGTGCTGTCTGTTTTTCATCAAGAAATAAAAATAAAAGAGCAGAGATCAGCCGAGGGCATCAGGTCACTCAGTGGGTTTCAGGCCTAGTCTGCACTCTACCTTTACCAAAGCCATAGAGCCTCATGTAATGTTTCCCACACCTCCTTGTGAGTTATGACTTTTGCATCTAAGAAATGAATAGGTTAATGGCTGTGTATTTGTCATAGTGACCTCTTGGAGAGTAGTAATTGACTGTGAAGCACTCACTTTTGAATTTCTGATTTCTAGCATTGCCCACAGAGCCAAGAACTTTCACAGATTTAAAATATATGATCCTATAACCAAAAAGTGTTATTACATACTACTAAGTGCTCACATGATTTTGTCAGATACTAGAATATCAATGCCTGCTTGTTTCCTGGTCCTATTTTCTTGAATACTTTTTAAAATTTTTTCACTCTAAAGTGGTACCTAACTGACGTACAGTGAGTTTCTTGTAGACAACAACAACAAAAAAAATAGATTTGGATCAAGAGAAAAATTAGCCAAGAAGATATTTTCTTTGTCTAGGGTTCTAGGAAAGTTATTTGGCCTCACTCATGGAGCTTTCCTGGTACAGGCACTTTGAATTTGCACTGGGTTCTTTTGAGATAAACTTTTTTTTATGGTTTTTCGAGACAGGGTCTCTCTGTGTAGCTTTGCACCTTTCCTGGAACTCACTCTCTGGACCAGGCTGGTTTCGAACTCACAGAGATCTGCCTGGCTCTGCCTCCCAAGTGCTGGGATTAAAGGCGTGCACCACCACCGCCCGGAGATAAACTTTTAAACCACTGCATCTGCAGACATTATTTGTGGCAAAAATAAGTCTTTTTTGTTGCTTTATCTATGCGAAGGACAATGATGTGTGGGGGTCCCATCTTTTTTGGACTCTCCACCACTACCTTTGTACACATGCTGCCATCAAAAGGCTTACTGCTGGAGAATCCAACTCTTAAATTCAAAGCTTTGTGTTGGCTCTTCCTTGATTAAAAACCCTTCTGTTCTGGTGTACTTTTAATCAGTTTTGATTATTAAGTGATAATAGGTGTTCTTAATTTCCTTAGTTATGAAAAATGCTTCCAAGATTTTTTATATGTTCATAGACTAGAGCTGGTCATGATAAAACATGGCAATAAACCAATGTGCTAAAGAGGATGAGGCAAGGTGGATCATGAGTTTGAAGTCATCTTGAGCTACACTTGGATGAGTCTAGTATCTGTACATGCCTGTAATCACAGCCCTTGGTGGGCTAAGGCAGGAGGATCCTGAGTTCAAGACTAGCCTGGGATGTGTAGCCAGACCCTGCCTAAAAAAACAAAAACAGAAAAGCAAACAAAATAATAATAATAATAATAATAATAATAATAATAATAATAATAAAAGAAGAAGAACAGGTCAGCATCAGGTAAAGACATGTCACTGAAGTGCTAGATTCTACTGCAATATGTTGTGCATTTTGATACAGGGCTTCTGTGCAAATGTTGACATGTTGTAACTGTGTTACATAATGGCAGTGTTTTATCTTACATTTTATTGCTCTATTTGTAATATGAAGCAGTACTGAATGTACTCTGTAAGACTTTGAGAGGTTTGTTTTTAATTGCAGCTCAGCAGAGATTTAGCTGCATATTCATAACCACTGGTGACATGGTGCCAAGTGCTGAAACAATTACACTGTGAATTCTTTTCGTGGAGCTTCAAGGGAAAGATGAGAGTGCTGAAGCCAGGTTTTATTTTAAGATCTTTAGCTGATGGCAATGAGAACCGTGTAAAAGAGCACTGCTAATAAAAAGTTCCAGAAGAGGAAAAGTGCAGCTCACATCATTAGTTCAAAGAAAGCATGTCTAGCATAACAGAACAGAGGGTGACTGGAGCCATGCTGGTATATACAGATGTTCCCACCAGGTACATCTCTGTGCATGTCTACTTTCTGATAGTTAATGCATGGTGTTGAAAATTTATGTTACATTATATAAGAAAAATAAAGCTATCATTCTTTATAAAAATGTTGAGAGATTACTCAATTTGATTGGAAATGATGAGCAAGGTAGAGTTTTTCATTTTCCTTTTACAAGAAAAGAAACAGGGTAAGTAAATTCAGATGTCTCATGCATTGAAGTCTCACAGCCAGCGGTGCTCATCAGTATCTTTGGCTCTGATCTTCCTGGAGTGTGACATGACAGTCTCCAGAAACAGGCTGCTTTATGCAGCCAGCCATGCTGCAGGATGAGTCAACTTCTTATGGGGAAAATTGGCTGGTATCTCCTTTGACTCTGTCTAATAGTGTCTCAGACAGCAAGGCAAATCATTTCATTTGGACAAGATTTCTTTTTCAAGTGGATTTACCCCTTGTATTAGTGGCAACATCTTTTAGCAAGCTAGGAAAGAGACTGGAGGCTTGCTCTTCAACAGAATATTGGCCTTCCTGCCTCCTCAAGGAGGATGTGCACAGGGAAAATTCACTTGAAACTATTTTAAATTAATTTCATTGAGGTATAAATGATGTGACAAGGCACATATGTATCACATATAATTCAACATTTTCAAGTAACACACATCTCCTATCCACACACTTTGTTGTAGGACCATACTTTGGCGAACCCGTGAATATATTCTTCATAGTCAAAGATATAGTCAAATGATTTCCTGTGTCCCGGCCTGCTGGTGGTCAGGACAAATCTCTCCCACTTGTGTCCCCCAAGTAAACACACAGAGGCTTATATTAATTATAACTACATGGCCATGACTCAATCCTTTTGCTAGGTAGCTCTTATATCTTAAATTAGCCCATAACTATTAATCTATGTATTGCCACATGTTCCGTGGCTTTACCTGCATCTCATTAAATGTTGCTCCTTGGGCGGTTGGCTGGTATCTCTCCTTGCCTTCTTCATGTCTCTCTCTATCTTTGAAATTCCCACCTCTTCTAAGCTGCCTTGCCATAGACCAAATAGCTTTATTTATCAACCAATCAGAGCAACACATATTTGCAGCATACAGAGAGACATTCTTCTATCACTTCCCCTTTTCTGTCTAAACAAAAGGAAGGTTTTAACTTTAACCTATTAAAATTATATATAACAAAACAGTTATCAAGCAAGAATTACAGTTACAATATCTAGTTTATTTGTACTTTGTAAAGTTAAAGAAAATATTCTATCTATCCTATATTTGTGAGTCTAAAGTTTCATATCTAATTTATCTTTTATCATACTAAAGGAAAATTATAATTATAACTATCTAGTCTCCAACTACATCAAAGGCCCCAGAAGGATATAATATTACCTAAGTAAACAGAAAATGCCTGCCTGGACAGTTGTCCAAAGTTCTTCTGTGATGCTGAGTCATCCATCTTTAGCCCAAAGGCCTAGCCTCTCAGTCATTTTTTTCTGTATGTCCTGTAGAATGTCTGACAGTCTCCTCTATAAGCAGGAGCCTGAAGGACTATCTTGCCTTGTAAAGTTCAGTGGTCACCTTTCTATGGGTCCCACATGTCCAGTCAATACAACATTTTGTTAAGCAGTCCAGGAAAGAACAGTTTCTTGCCTAAATGGCTATTTTTGCCAAGAAGAAGATAAAAGTCCATATAGAGTGTCTTGATGCCCATCATCCTCTCTGAAGTAAATTAGTCCTGCCAGGAGCGCACATATCTCACTGTCCAGAAGATCCAAGTTTTGAAACATTTTAAATGCCATATTCTGTAGGTCTTTGAAGTGTTTGAAGATTACCTACCTAACTGAATTATACCTATGTATATCTAGAAAACTCATCATGACTATAAGTTTGAGTATCATAGAAGACTAATTATTAATCTGTATTTCTTAATTATCCATTATAATTTAAATGAGTTACATAAACATAATACCTTAAACAAGAGTAGAAATATATATACAGTATAACAAAATTAACTTTAATTTGTATTAATAAACTAAAATCTATACCAATGTAAAACGTTTTAAACAAGTTGTTCTTTAAAAGTAGGTTCAACAATCCATCCTTTTATCCTATCGTATCTATATTCTATATTTCCATATCATATCCTTCTTTCTTCTTTCAGAAAGATATTGACTATGACCAATAACAATTTTAACCAACAACCTAAACAAAGACAAACATCCATAATCCATTTTGGGGGAATGAATGTGTAGTGTTCTAGGCTACTTCCTTCTGATATAGGGTGCTATATTCTTATGGGGATCCTGAGAAAATTAATAATTATGATCAAGTCCTGACTGAAATAGTTTGTGAGGCTGCATTGTCTGAGCCAGTTGCCTTGAAACCATTCTAGATGTTGGATCATCTGGGCCATGGTGTCATCAGAGACCTTTCAAGGGGTCTTGGCTGTCAAACCATATTAGCCTGGAAGCAATCCACAGGTTCTCATCTGTTGTGGAAACAAAAGCAAAACCTTTTTTCCAAAGCAATGTGTCCTTATCATAGATTTTGAAATCAAGATATCTTTTATATATATATATATATGTTTAAATTGGCAGCTTTTACAATCAAATGTCTTTCTGCAGTTAAAAATCCTAAAGACAACACAATCCAGATTCTCTGTATAATATCTATCTTTACATGGCTTATTTTTATATTACCTTTACTATCTCTTTAAATACTTCATTTTTTAAAATATTTTTATATAGCTGTCTATATTCATTTTCTTCTCTCTTCCAAGCTTACATACATTTTTACACACACTGTAAACCATTCAAAGTCTTACTCCATCTGAATCTGCCTTATTGTGAATCTATACGTTAAACTGCAGTGGTTAGTACTGAAGCAGGAGCCTTGGCTGCTGACTCCGCCCATCTCATCTTTTCAACATGACGGAGATAATTCACTGTTAGCTCTCTCTGCTGACTCTGGGAGGCAGTGGGTCTATGCTTCTATCAAAGCAGTGTCTGTGTACAATGACGGGAATCTGTCATGCTGCAGGTCAAGCCTGCATGCCACAAACCTGCAACAGAGTAACTCAAGCCCGAAGGCTGAGGCTGGCCTGAGACAACTAGAAAGGTGTTCTTAGCTCTGTTTTAGAATATTTTTAAAGCTTTCTCAGGTTTTAGGAGGAAACTTGTCCCATGTTTTGGCACCATTTGTAGCTAGAAGTTTTCCTGTGTCCCGGCCTGCTGGCAATTGGGACAAATCTCTCCTACTTGCGTCCCCCAAGTAAACACACAGAGGCTTATATTAATTATAAATAACTGCATGGCCATGGCTCAAGCCTTTTGCTAGATAAATCTTACATCTTATATTAACCCATAAGTATTAACCTATGTATTGGCACATGTTCCATGTATTACACAAAGATTTTTTTAAAGACTCTTTGTAATTTCTCTAAGGAAGAATGCTATTTTTTCACACAGTTGTGTAGTTCTGGCTTTAGTTTGTTTCTATTTCAACCCCTATTTTATATGGGATGACTGACAAGTCAAATTGTACATATTTTAGATAAACAAAATTATATTTTAACATATAATAACTGTGAAATGCACTCAATCATGCTAATTAACATGTCTATCATATTACACAGTTACCTTTTTGGGTATGAGATAGCAATGTTTAATATATAGTATCCTAACAAAATTTAACTATATAGCATATTGTTACTAAGTATAGCCAAGTTGTTCTACATAGAACTACAAAACTCATTTGTCTTATAACTGTATATTTTCACCATTGGACCATATCTCCCCAGCTGCCCTCCCTCAAGCCCAGTTCTTCCTGTTTCTACTCTAGTTCTAAGAGTTCACCTTTTTCAGATTCCACATAGAAATGAGATTATGGAGTATTTACCTTTCTGTGTCAAATCCATTTTCCTTAATAAAAAAAAAAGAGTGATCTCCAGCTTCATGCTACCACACATGACAGGGTGTCCCTCAAGGCTGACTAAAATGGTTACCTGTGCTGACCACAGCTTCTGTTTTCATCAATCAGTCAATGAATCACCAATGTCTGCACTGTCCAGAGTGATACCTCACTATGGTTTTCATTTTCATTTTCTTGATAAATAATGATATTAAACATATTTATGGCTTTATTTGATATAAATATAACATGTATATTGTATATAGGATATATACATCATATATATATATATATATATATGTATAACTTTTTAAATGTATGATTCAATACTCTATAATTTGCCCACTAAAATAAATGACTCAATAGCATTTGTTCATTCATAGATATTTTCAAACTAAACCATCACCAAATTTATAACATTTGTATCTATTTAGATGAGCAACGTACCCTCTTGTATCATTCTTCATATCCCTTCCGCCAGCCCCAAGCAACCAGTAACTTACTTTCTGTCTCTACACACTTCTCGATTTATATGGATAAAATCATGTGCACATGGTCACTTCTGGCTGGCTTCTTCCACTGAGAATGGTGTTTTTCACTTTGCAAACGTTACTGTCTGACAGCATTGTACATGGCACAGGGTTTATGAGGACAGTTCACATAGCATATGTGGATCGTTTCCCTACCCAACCCTCCCTTTTGTCTCCTCTTCACTCTCCTGACTTGTTAGTTCTCTTTGTTTCCCTAACGAGGCTCAATTCTACCTTCTACGTGTGTCATTTTTATATAGCTACATAAAATCTAGGGTATACAAGTGAAAGAAAACACATCATATTTGTCTTTTCTGAGTCTGACTTAATTTGCTTAATATTCTAATCTCCAGTTGCATCCATTTTCCACAAATGACATAATTTCTTTCTTTCTTTCTTTTTTTCTTTTTTTGGTTTTTCAAGACAGGGATTCTCTGTGTAGCTTTGTGCCTTTTCTGGAACTCGCTTTGTAGACCAGGCTGGCCTCGAACTCACAGAGATCCACCTGGCTCTGCTTCCCAAGTGCTGGGATTACAGGCGTGCGCCACTACCGCCCGGCCATAATTTCTTTCTTTACAGATAGATAAAATTTAGTTTTCTTCATCTACTTCTCTGTTTATGAATACATAGGCTGATTCCATAACTTAATCATTGTAAAAGCAACTTACAGAAGAAAGAGTTTACTTGGGCTTATGGTTCCAGAGGAATAAGAGTTCATCATGACCAGGAAGTATTGCAGCAAGTGATAGGAACTAGATGCTGAGAACTCACATCTTGAACCACAACCACCAAGCAGAGTGAGCAACTGGAGATGGTGTGAGTCTTTAAACTCTCAAAGCCCACCCCCAGTGACATACGTTCTTCAATAATGCCCTATTTCCTAAACCTCCCCCAAATAGCACTGTCAAGTGGGGTTCAGGTATTCAAATACATGAGACTGTGGGATTCATTGTCACTCAAACCATCACAACAATGCAATACGTGTGTGTGTGTGTGTGTGTGTGTGTGTGTGTGTGTGTGTGTGTGTTGATAGAAATAGCTAGAAGTCTAGATTTTGAGTATATTCCTTATAAAAATGACACACAAGTTTAGAGTGATGAATATAGTAATTACTTTGAATTGACATTACATAATCAATATACAAATGAATGCAAAGTACGGTGCTGTAGGCTATAAATATGTATGAGAAAAATGGCAAAAATAAGAGAAATAAGAAATGTGTTTTTCTGCATGTCATATATGGTATGAATTTCTATAAATTGCCTTATCTGCCTGAAAATGAATAATGTTTTAATAAAGACCCTTGTGTAAGTTTCTCACAATGTGTTGACTTGGAGTTTCTCAAGCAGACAGACATTGTATAGTAGACATTGTTTCACCCTTTTGAAGAACAATAATGCTTTCCCTAGCAATGGACTGTTTTACATTTCCACCAGATGTATATAAGGCTTTCTTCATGTTCTCACAAGAGTCATATTCGGTTTAGTTCTCTTAATGGTTTAGATCTCTGACTGGATAATGTGAAATCTCAATTTAGTTTCACTTTTCTTTCCCCAGTGACTAGTGATATTGAACCAT
Source organism: Onychomys torridus (assembly GCF_903995425.1). Classification (NCBI taxonomy): domain Eukaryota; kingdom Metazoa; phylum Chordata; class Mammalia; order Rodentia; family Cricetidae; genus Onychomys; species Onychomys torridus. The sequence goes on from NC_050443.1 coordinate 41,638,317, forward strand.
TTACATGTTTATTGGGCTTTTGTACTTCATCTTTTGGGTGCTGTCTTGCTTTCACTAGTCCATTTATTGATTGGGTTATTCCATTTCTTGGTACTTAGCTTCTTGAGTTCTTTGTGTGTTCTACATATTAATCCTCTCTGTCAGATATGTGGTTAGCAAAGATTGCATTCCTTTCTGTGGGCTGTTTCTTCTCTCAATTATTTCCTTTGTCTACAGAAGATCTTTAATTTCATGAAGTTTCATTTGTCAGTTACTGGCATGATTTTTTTTTTTTCTGACTAATTCATTTTAGGAAGTCCTTGCCTAAGCCTGTCTCTTTAACTGTCCTCCTTCAAGTTTCCATTTCATATCTTTGGATCTTTCATAAAGATCTTCAGTCTAGTTTGTACTAAGTGAGAAATGGTGATTTGCTTTCATTCTTCTACAGTGTGGATATCCACGGTTCCCATCCCCATTGGCTGGTGGTGTTTCCTGTATGTTTTTGACGTGTCTGTCAGAATTAAGCTTTGGGTTATATATTTAGTTTATTAATCTGAGTATCTATTTTTATGCTAGTACTGTGATGTTTTTGTTAGTATGACTCTGTGGTACAACTTGAATTCAGGCACAGTGGTACTGCCAGCAGTATTCTTTTTGTTTGGGATTGGTTATTTGGGGCCCTTTGTAATATAGGAGTAAATTTTCTATTTCTGTAAGGAATGTCATTGCAGTTTGGAGAGGAATTACATTGAATCTCTGGGTCACTTTTGTAGTATAGCCATTTTCATATTACTTCTACTGATCATGATCATGGGAAGCTCTTTTATCTTCTAGTGCCTTCTTCAATTTCTGTTTGTAGTGTTTAAAGTTTTAATTATGGAGGCCCTTCAATTTCTTCACTAGAGTTATTTCAGAGTATTTTTGAGGCTTTTGTGAGTAGGATTATTTTCCTAATTTCTTCCTAAAAATGTTTGATATTGATATACAGGGAGGCTACTAGGTTTTGTGTGTTGACTTGTTTGTGTGCTATATCATCTAATGACATCATTGGGATATGTTACATATTTACTTAAAGGATAAATATATCATTTGCAAATAAAGATGCTTTTACTTCTTTCTTTCCTATTGTTACAATTTTTATTTCTTTCCTTTGCCTTTTGCTCTAGGTAAGAGTCCAAGATTGATATTGAGTGAATAGACCAAGTGGACATCTTTGTTTTATTCCTGATTTTACTGGAAATATTTTTTCTAATTTAGTATAATGTTGGTTTCACATATGTTTTATATAACCTTTACTATATAAAGATAGTTTTTGTTAAATCCAATTTTCCTCGGGGTTTTTCATGAAGATACTTTGATTTTTGTCATTTTTTTCTGCATCTGTTGAAATAGTCATGTGATTTCTGCTCGAGAGTCCATTTATATGATATATTAAATTTACTGATATGGATATGCTTATTGGTATGATAAATTGCCTCTGAATCCCTGGAATGAAGCCATTGTGTTCAAGTGAATGGCCATTTTTATATTCCTGAATTTGATTTAAAAGCATTTTTTTCTTTTTTCATATTATTATTATTATGTGTTTAATTTTATACATCAGCCATGGGTTCCCCTGTCCCCCGCTTCTGCCCACACCTCCACCTTCCCCCCATCCCCTCCCCTCCATTCCCATGTCCTCCAGGACCAAGACACCCCTGGGGATTCATTTAAACCTGGTGGATTCAGTATAGGGAGGTCCAGTCCCCTCCTTCCAGACTGAGCATGTGTTCCTGTGTAAGCCCAAGGTTCCAAACAGCCAGCTCATGCACCAAGGACAGGTCCTGGTCCCACAGCCTGGGTGCCTCCCAAACAGATCAAGCTATTCAATGGTCTCACTTACCCAGAGGGCCTGATCCAGCTGGGGACTCGACAGCCGTTGGTTCATAATTCATGTGCTTTCTTTCGATTGGCTATTTGTTCCTGTGCTTTTTGCAATCTTGGATTCAACAATTCACACTCTTGCAGTCCCTCCTCTTTCTCGACAGTTGAACACCTGGAGCTCCACCTGGGGCCTAGCCAAGGATCTCTGCATCCACTTCCATCAGTTATTGGATGAGAGTTCCAAGATGGAGGACAAACATGGTATGTACTCACTCACAGAAGGATACTAGATGTAAAACAAAGATGACTAGACTGCTGCACAACTCCAAGGAGGCTACCTAGAAAACGGGACCCTAGGAAAGACACAGGGATCACCCAATGACAGAGAAATGGATGAAATCTACATGAACAACCTAGACGACAGTGGGAGTAATGAAGGACAAGATTTGAGGGAAAGAAAGCTTAGGGGAGCAGGAGATCCCAGCTGGATCAAGAACAGAAAGGGAGAACAAAGAATAACAGACCATGATAAATGAAGACCACATGAGAACAGGAATAGGCAGAGTGCTCGAGAGGTCCCAGGAAATCCACAATGATATATCCTCTGTAGACTGCTGGCAGTGGTCGAGGGAAGGCCTGATCTGACCTAGTCTGGTGATCTGATGATTAAAAGCATTTTTATTGAAGATATTTGCATTCATGTTCATCAGGGATACTGGTCCATTGTTTTCATTTTTGTTGTTGTGTCTTATCTGGTTTGGGTATAGACCACAGCATGAAAAGAGTTTTATAGCATTTCATCCTTTCTGTATTTGAATTAGGATAATGTTAGGCTAAGTTAAAGGCTTGTTCAAATTCACTATTAATTTCATCTGGACCTGGGTTTTTTTTTTTTTAAAGTGGGAGACGTTTTATTATTGCTTCAATATCATTGCTTGTTGTAGATATGTTTAATTTATTTATAACATCTTCATTTAATTTTGGTAAGTCATATGTGTCTAGAAATTACTCTCTTTCTTTTAAAAGTTCCAATCCTCTGAAGTATGAATTTTAAGATATGTCATAATTATTATCTGAATTTCACAGTTAGCTGTTGCAGTATCTCCTTTTTAAATCCCAATTGTATTGATTTGGGTTCTCTCTCTCTCTCTCTCTCTCTCTCTCTCTCTCTCTCTCTCCTTTACTATGAGTTTATCACTTTTCTAGCATTTTATTGATTCTTTGTGGATTTCACATCATGCATCCCGATCCCATTCATCCCATTCATCTCTCCTTCCCTTCATATCTATTCCTATCTACCCTCTGCCCTTGCAACCTCCCTCACAAAATAAAATAAAATTTAAAAGAAAAAAACAAAAAGCAAAACTAACACACAATACAAAACAAAACAAAATCTCAGCATGGAAGCTGAAGTGTGGCCCAGTGAGATACACAGTATATACCCTTTAGTCCATACATCTTTACTTGTTAGTGTTCATTGCAACGAGTCATTGGTCTGGTTTGAGGCCTCTGGATTCTGCTACACCATCAATACTAGGCCCTCATTGAAAACCCTCTTGGCTATCCTGTTATTGCCTTGTGTCATGGAGATTCTACAGCTTTGGATCTGTGACTTTGACTTCTTTACATGCTCCAACAGATTATAGATGAGGTGGATGTTGGGGTAAGCCATGGTTCTGGGTAGTAACTAGGTTGGTCAGCCTGCCAGCTTTTCCTCATTGTCACCACCACAGTGAGCTCTCCAACACTGCCCACTGGCTAGCTCACCCAATACATCAGGCAGCAAAAAGTGAGGCCAGTTCTACTATCATGCCACCGGGGCTGGCTCAACTACACCCATAACACCAGGGCCCACTCTACTGTTTTGCCCAAGTGATGTGCAAGGCCTGCTCTCTCAATTGCTGCAATTGGTAACGGGCAGGAGAAGCTCTGCAGCTCTCATGCCCCCGAGGCTAGTTCGCCTGCCTGTCACAGGTTACAAGGGATCCAGGGGGAGGGCATCTTTCCCTCACCTATGCCACCACATGGCATAGAGGATGGCAGGCTCTCCTGCTCTCATGCCCTCAGGGCTGTGCCTCTGCCAACAGGGTCAGCTCTACTGTGCAGCTCTGGTGAGATGCAAGGACCACTCTCCCAAGTGGTGCACCCAGTTATGGGCAAGGTCAACTCTCTCACTCTTGTGATGCTGGGACCAACCTTCTCACCTGCAGTAGGTGGGAGGGATGAGGGGTAAGGGTCAAGGGGTGATGCATCCCTCCCTTGCCCATGCCACTTCCTGACTGACAGTGGGGAAAGCTCTCCCACTCTAGCACCTTCATGGCTGGCTCACCATCACTCCTGCCAACGAGGTCAGCTCCACTGTGCTGCCCAGGCAAGGTACAGGGCCCACTCTCCCAACTGCTACAGTTTGTGAGGGGCAGATTCAGTTCTCTCTAGTGCAGCAGCCAATGAGGGATGGGGCCAACTCTGTGAAATCCTATCTTCACTGTCATTAGTGGTAACAGGAGCCACAGACATCAACACAGACCACGGCTGGGTCAGGGCCATGGACCCAGACATGGCCCTTAGCAACAGCCCAGACCTAGATGACATCATAGCCCCAGGTAGCAGTGCAGACCACTCATATCTGAATGGCACCACCAGCAGCATGGCCCTCAGACACTAACATGGCCCTGGGTGGCAGTCCTAACCAAGATGACCGCATAACCCTTGGTAGCAACACAAGCATTGGATATCAACACAGATTTGGGCTGTAGGTGGGCCACAGACTCAGACATGGTCCTTCAGAGCATCCTGGGCCTGGATATCACCATGGCCCTGGTTGGTAGTGCAGTTCACTCAGATCAGTATAAACCAGTGGCAGCATCGAACATCAACATGGCCCCAAATGGTGGCCCAGACCCTGGGCATCCACATGGCCCTCATGGCAACAGGAGCCTTGGACATCAATGCAGACCCTGGCTGTAGCAGGGCCACAGACCCAGACATGGCCCTGACCACATCTCAGCCCCATAAGAACCATGGTCCTGGATGGCAGCACATGTCAATCAAGTATGAATGGCCATGGCAGTGGCACAGCCTTCAGACACGAACATTGCAACAGGTGGCAGCCCAGATGCTGGGTATTTGTGAGGACTTTGATGGCAATATGGGCCATAGACAACAGGACAGACCCAAGCTGCAGTAAGAACATGGACCCAGACATCCTTGATAGCATCCCAGGCCCAAATGTCATCATGGCCCTATTTAGCATTATTAGATGTCACCAGATCAGCATAGGTCCAGTGGCAGCATGGCCCTCAAATGCCAACGTGTCCCCAGGTGGTAGCCCAGACCCCTGGAATCCTCTTGCCCTTAATGAACATATGCAAGTAAAGATATATGGACAGAAGGGTTTACTGTGTAACTCACTGTGTCACATTACAGCTTCCATGATAACATTTTTTCCTTTTTTTTTCCTTTGCTTTATTCTTTTTTCTCTTAAATTTATTTTATTGTGGGGTGGTTATGAGAGCAGAGGGTGGATATGAAGGGACAGGGAAATGAATGGGATTGAGAAACGTGATGTGAAAGACACAAAGAATAAGTAAAAAGAAAGTTTCTTTTAAAGGCTATCAAAATTCTGATTTGAGGTCATAGAATCCAGCATTGATACTTGCAAGCAATACGGCTGTTTAAACAAAACAAAACAACAAAAAAATGCATACAAGAATGCCTTAATTTCCAGGGTAACCAGATATGAATGTTATACAACCTGAAACCACCCAAGAGGTGTGCTCCATCACAGGAGGGACAGTCTACACTACCACCAACCACTGATATTATAAATTACCACAAGATGCTAAGAGCGTGTTTCTATGGGCATTGGGTACATCCCTGTGTTGCTTTCTTTCCTGTGAAAATGTGTCTGACAGGCAATAAACAGACACTTATACAGTGTTTATAAAGGTGTTTAATCCTATCATGTGATAAAGGTTCCAATGTAGAAAATACTTCAAGGTTCGAAATCTCTAAAGTAAAGCAATTCAATTCAGTGTGAAACAAGTTAGTCCTGAAGAAAATCTGAAAGAGTTCAACAGAGTTAGACATAGGACTCTGTAGCTTAGGGGAGAAGTCAATAATGGAGATATACAGGTAAGGAATGATACTATACAGTAACATTTACCAAAAGACTCTGAGAAGAGTGTCTGAAGGCTGTGTTTGAAGCTCTGTGAGAGGCGCAGAGTCAGGGATGAAGCCTTTGCCTCACCAAACACAGGACTTAGGAGAGGGATGTCAAGTGGAAGAAGGGAGGAGTATAAAGGAGAGCAATCACCAGAGCATCCCTATAAGATGATGACCAGGAAATCTCACTGGGACCTAGATAGTGCCGGTAACTACCATGAACATATCTTTCTCAAACATGATATGCCAAAAAGTCAAAGTGGGCCTTATTTTAGCCTATTAGCTTCTAATATATGAAAACACTGTCTCATTTACTATAGAATCCCAGGACTCAATATATGGTATTTGGAACAAGAATTTCAATAAAGTTTTGTTGATCTTAAAAACAATAAAAGGGCTCTGGAACTCCCATCTGGACCAGAGGTGAGTGCCTGGGTTATAGTCAGAGAGGCAACTGCACCTGGGTCTCACCACTGGACACAGGCCACTCCCAAAGGACCTGACCAACTTGGCCCCATTTTCCTGCCCATCAGCAGGCCCCGAAGGAAGGCTCCCCATTTCCAAGACTGCAGACAGACACTGCAGTCTCCACACCCTGCCCCCACACCCATCTGCTGGAGACCCAAGCCACTTCCTCAGACTCAGAGACCAGCCCCCAGCTGCCCTCTGACCCTGAACTCCAATCTGGACCAGAAGTGAGTGCCTGGGTTATACTCTGAGAGGCAACTGTACCTGGGTCCCACCTCTGGACACAGGCCACCCCGGGAGGACCTGCCCAACTTGGCCCCAGTTTCCTGCCAATCAGCGGGCCCTGCGGGAAGCCCCCCCCCCCTTTTCCAAGACTGCAGCCAGACACTGTAGTCTCCACACCCTGCCCCCACACCCATCTGCTGGAGACCCCAGCCACTTCCTGATAATCAGAGACCAGCACCAAGATTCCAGCCTGCCCTGGAATTCCCATCTGGACCAGAGACCAGAGGAACTCCCATCTGGACAAGAGGAGCTCCCATCTGGACAAAATAAGGAGACCACAGGGACTTCCTGAGACTCAAGAGTCCAGCCCCCAAGCTCCTATCCAGCCAGCATTCTCATCTGGACCGGCACTGCCATCTGGCCCAGAGCTTCCATCTGGACCAGAGAGAGGCTCCCTAAATCTGTCAGCTCTCTCTGGACCAAGTACACTGATAAGACCAAGAACAAACACAAGAGGAAATGGGCAGACGTCAAGGCAGAAGTATATACAACAACATAAAGAGCAATACAGCATCACCAGAACCTAGCCCTTCTCCAACAGTTAGACCTGAACATCACGGAATGGAAGAAGAAGAAGAAGAAGAAGAAGAAGAAGAAGAAGAAGAAGAAGAAGAAGAAGAAGAAGAAGAAAACAACCATATAAATAACATCATGAAGAGGCTAGAGCCCTATAGAGAAGAAATCAAAAATAAAGTGAAGGAACAAACAAACAAAAAATGGGAAGAAAGTTATAAAAAAAAAACTAGAGGAAAGGACAATTAAAGCAGAAGAAAACAATAAATCCTTGAATGAAAATCATGAAAAAGCAAAGGAGACAATCCAAGACCTGAAGAGGGAAATAGAAAAAATGAAGAAGACACTAGCAGAAGGAATGTTGGAAATGGAAAATATGAGTAAACAAACAGGAAATTCAGAGGCAAGTATAAGCAACAAAATGCAAGAGATGGAAGAGAGGATCTCTGGTGTTGAAGATAAGGTAGAAGAAATAGATTCATCAGTCAAAGAAAGAACTAAAACCAACAAAGTCAGGACCAAAATGTCCAAGAAATTTGGGATGCCATGAAAAGACCAAACCTACGAATAATAGGGATAGAAGAAGGAGAAGAATGCCAACTCAAAGGCACAGAAATACAGTTAACAAGATCATAGAAGAAAACTTACCCAAGTTAAAGAAGGAAATGCCTATGAAGATACAAGAAGCCTATAGAACACCAAACAGACTAGACCCCCCCCTAAAAAAAGTCCTCTCGCCACATAATAATTAAACAACTAAACGTACAGAAGAAAGAAATATTAAGGGCAGCAATGGAAAAAAGGCCAAGAGACTTATAAAGGCAAACACATCAGAATAACACCTGATTTCTCAATGGAGACTTTGAAAGCCAGAAGGACCTGGACAGATATAATGCAGACACTAAGAGACCATGGATGCCTAGAATAATATACCCAGCAAAACTTTCAATCATCATAGATGGAGTGAATAAGACCTTCCAAGACAAAACCAGATTTAAACAATACTTATCCACAAACACAGTGCTACAGAAAGCACTAGAAGAAAAATTCCAACCTAAGGAAGGCAGGTACACCCATGAAAACACAGGCAATAGATAATACCACAGCAGTAAACCCCGAAGAAGAGAAGTACACACACACTACCACCAAAAAATAAAAATAACAACAGGAATGAACAATCACTGGTCATTAATATCCCTTAATATCAATGGACTTAATTCACCTATAAAAACACAAACTAAAAGAATGGATACGAAAACAGGACCCATCTTTCTGCTGCATACAACAAACACACCTCAAATTCAAAGAAAGACACCTCCTAACAATAAAAGGCTGGGAAAAGACTTTCCAATCAAATGGTCTTAAGAAGCAAGCTGGTGTAGCCATCCTAATAGCCAGCAAAATAGACTTCAAACTAAAATCAATCAAAAGAGATGATGAAGGACATTACATACTCATGGCAGGAAAGATCCACCAAGATGAAGTCTCAATTCTGAACATATATGCACCAAACACAAGGGCCCCCACATATGTAAAAGAAACATTACTAAATATTAAATCACATATAAAACCCCACACATTAATAGTGGGAGACTTCAACACCCCACTTTCACCTCTGGACAGATTGGCCAAATTGAAACTTAACAGAGACATAATGGACTTAACTGATGTTATGGCTCAAAAGGAATTAATCGATATCTACAGAACATTCCACCCAAACAAAAAAGAATATACCTTCTTCTCAGCACCCCATGGAACCTTCTCTAAAATCGACCACATACTTGGCCACAAAGCAAATCTCAACAGATACAAAACAATTGGAATAACCTCCTGTGTTCTATCAGACCACCATGGTTTAAAGTTAGATTTCAACAACAGAAAAAACTACAGAAAACCTACAATCTCATGGAAACTGAATAATGCTCAACTGAATCACCAATGGGTTAAGGAAGAAATACAGAAAGAAATTAAACACTTCCTAGAGATCAATGAAAATGAATATACCACATACCCAAACTTATGGGATACTATGAAAGCAGTGCTAAGAGGGAAATTCATAGCACTGAGCGCCCACATAAAGAAGCTGGAGAAAATTCACACTAGTGACTTGACAGCACACCTGAAAGCCCTTGAACAGGAAGAAGCAAAGTCTCCCAGGAGGAACAAACGCAAGGAAATTATCAAATTGAGAGCTGAAATTAATAAAATAGAAATAAAGAGAACAAAACAAAGGATTAATGAAACAAAGAGTTGGTTCTTTGAGAAGATCAACAAGATAGACAAGCCCTTATCCAAACTAACCAAAAGACAGAGAGCATCCAAATTAACAAAATCAGAAAGGAAAAGGGGGACATAACAACAGACAATGAGAAAATCCAGAGAATCATCAGGTCATACTTCAAAAACCTCTACTCCACAAAACTAAAAAATCTAAAAGAAATGGATAATTTTCTGGATAGGTACCACATACCTAAGTTAAATCAAGACCAGATAAACCATTTAAATAGTCCAATAACCCCTAAGGAAATAGAATCAGTCATTAAAAGTCTCCCAACCAAAAAAAGCCCTGGACCTGATGGTTTCACTGCAGAATTTTACCAGATCTTCAAAGAAGACTTAATACCAATACTCTTTAAATTGTTCCACACAATAGAAGCAGAAGGAATATTGCCAAACACCTTCTATGAGGCTACAATTACCCTGATTCCTAAACCAAACAAAGATGCAACAAAGAAAGAGAACTACAGACCGATCTTTCTCATGAACATTTATGCAAAAATAATAAAATTCTGGTGAACAGACTCCAAGAACACATCAAAACAATTATCCACCATGATCTAGTAGGCTTCATCCCAGGGATGCAAGGGTGGTTCAACATACAAAAGTCCGTCAATGTAATACACCATATAAACAAACTCAAAGAAAAAACCATATGATCATCTCACTAGATGCAGAAAAGGCATTTGACAAAATCCAACACCCTTTCATGATAAAGGTTTTGGAGCGATCAGGAATACCGGCAACATACCTAAACATAATAAAGGCAATCTACAGCAAGCCAACAGCCAATATCAAATTAAATGGAGAGAAACTCAAAGCAATACCACTAAAATCAGGAACAAGGCAAGGCTGTCCCCTCTCCCCCTACTTATTCAATATAGTACTTGAAGTTCTAGCCAGAGCTATAAGACAACATAAAGAGATTAAGGGGATACAAATTGGAAAGGAAGAAGTCATGCTCTCCCTATTTGCAGATGACATGTTAGTATATATGAGTGACCCCAAAAATTAACCAAGGAACTGATACAGCTAATAAAAACCTTCAGCAACATTGCAGGATACAAGATCAACTCAAAAAAATCAGTAGCCCTCCTATATACAGTAGACAAACAGGCTGAGATGGAAATCAGAGATACATCACCCTTTACAATAGCCAGAAATGATATAAAATACCTTGGGGTTATGCTAACTAACCATGTGAAGGACCTATATGACAAGAACTTTAAGTCCCTGAAAAAAGAAATTGAAGATGTCAGAAAATGGAAAGATCTCCCATGCTCATGGATAGGCAGGATTAACAGAGTAAAAATGGTGATCTTACCAAAAGCAATCTACAGATTCAATGCAATTCCCATCAAATTACCAACACAATTCTTCACAGATCTGGAAAGAATAATACTTAACTTCATATGGAAAAACAAAAAACCCAGGATAGCCAAAAGAATCCTGTACAATAAAACAACCTCTGGAGGCATCACAATCCCTGACCTCAAGCTCTACTATAGAGCTACTGTAATAAAAACAGCTTGGTACTGGCATAAAAACTGACATGTGGACCAATAGAGTTGAATTGAAGACCCTGACATTAACCCTCACACCTATGAACATATAATTTTTTCACAAAGAAGCCAAAACTGTACAATAGAAAAAAGAAAGCATCTTCAACAAATGGTGCTGGCATAACTGGATGTCAATGTGTAGAAGGCTGCAAATAGATCCATATCTGTCACTGTGCACAAAACCTAAATCCAAGTGGATCAAGGACCTCAACATAAATCCAGCTACTCTGAACCTGATAGTAGAGAAAGTAGGAAGTACTCTTGAACACATTGGCACCAGAGATCACTTTCTAAATATAATACCAGTAGCACAGACACTGAGAGAAACAATCAATCAATGTTGAAACTGAGAAGCTTTTGTAGAGCAAAGGACACAGTCAACAAGACAAAGCGACAGCCCACAGAATGGGAAAAGGTCTTCATCAACCCCACATCTCACAGAGGGCTGATATCCAGAATATATAAAGAACTCAAGAAATTAGACATCAAAATGCCCAACAGTCCAATTAAGAAATGGGCTATAGAACTAAACAGAGAATTCTCAACAGAGGAAGTTCAAATGGCTGAAAGATAGTTAAGGAACTGCTCACCATCCCTAATTATCCGGGAAATGCAAATCAAAATGACTCTGAGATACTACCTTACACCTCTCAGAATGGCTAAGATCAAAAGCACAGAAGACAGCTTATGCTGGAGAGGATGTGGAACAAGGGGAACTCTCCTCCACTGCTGGTGGGAATGCAAGCTTGTACAGCCACTTTGGAAATCAATATGGCGCTTCCTTAGAAAATTGGGAATCCATCTCCCCCAACACTATAGCACTCTTGGGCATATACCCAAGGAATGCTCAATCATACCACAAAGGCAGTTGCTCAGCTATGTTTGTATCAGCTTTGTTTGTATTAGCCAGAACCTGGAAACAATGTAGATACCTTTCAACTGAAGAATGGATAAAGAAAATATGGTACATATACACAATGGAGTACTACTCAGCAGAGAAAAACAATGACATCATGAGGTTTGCAGGCAAATGGATGGATCTAGAAAAAATCATCCTGAGTGAGATAACCCAGACTCAGAAGGACAAATATGGTATGTACTCACTCATAGGAGGATACTAGTTGTAAAACAAAGATGACTAGACTGCTGCACAACTCCAGGGAGGCTACCTAGAAAACAGGACCCTAGGAAAGACCCAGGGATCACCCAATGACAGAGAAATGGATGAGATCTACATGAACAACCTGGATGACAGTAGGAGTAATGAAGGGCAAGATTTGAGGGAAAGAAAGCTTAGGGGAGCAGGAGATCCCAGCTGGATCAAGAACAGAAAGGGAGAATGAGGAATAACAGACCATGATAAATGAAGACCACATGAGAACAGGAATAGGCAGAGTGCTTGAGAGGTCCCCAGAAATCCACAATGATATATCCTCTGTAGTGTGCTGGCAATGGTTGAGAGAAAGCCTGATCTGACCTAGTCTGGTGATCAGATGACTAACCACCCTAACAGTCATCTTGGAACTCTCATCCAATAACTGATGGAAGTGGATGCAGAGATCCTCAGCCAGGCCCCAGGTGGAGCTCCAGGTGTCCAACTGTCGAGAAAGAGGAGGGTCTGCAAGAGCGTGAATTGTTGAATCCAAGATTGCAAAAAGCACAGAGACAAATAGCCAATCGAAAGAAAGCACATGAATTATGCACCAAAGGCTGTGGAGCCCCCAGCTGGATCAGACCCTCTGGATAAGTGAGACCATTCAATAGCTTGATCTGTTTGGGAGGCACCCAGTCTGTGCGACCAGGATCTGTCCTTAGTGTATGAGCTGCCTGTTTGAAACCTTGGGCTTACACAGGGACACTTTGCTCAGTCTGTGTCCTGTACTGAATCCACCAGGTTTAATTGAATCCCCAGGGGTGCCTTGATCCTGGAGGACATGGGAATGGAGGGGAGGGGCTAGGGGGAAGGTGGGTGTGGGGGCGGGAGGGGGGAGGACAGGGGAACCCATGGCTGATGTATAAAATTTAAAACACATAATAATAAAGAAAGAAAGAAAGAAAATAAAATCTGTGTCTGTACTTCAAAAAAACAACAATGAAAGATATGAACAAAGGAGGCAGTGGTATGTGAGAATAATGTAGGAATGAGAGGGAAAGTTTATGGGTTACACATAGTAAAAAACATAGAATATGTGGAAGAATGGTTGCAGAAACATGCAAAATAATCAAAAGTTAGCTGAGCTGTTAAGAACCTAAAGCATGAACATTGTAGGATTCATTCTAGATTGAAGATTTTAAAATAAATAAAGTAAAAAAACAACAACAAAAAAAAAAGGTAAGTGAAACCAAACTAAAATGTGTTCTTAAAACTATAGCACTAGTCAGTACTTCTTTTCTGGAATGAGTTTTGCTTTCCCCTGATGTGGAGGAGCAGTTTGCAGCTCTAGTTCTAGCCTGTAAAGCCAACTGTACAGGATGCTATGGTCCAGCAGATTCTGAACAAGTGTTCTTTTGGTTTAGTTTCTACTACAGCTGGGTTCACTCTAGTACAAGTGTTTGCTCTCACACTGTCACTTACTCAGACCTCTAAGCTACAGGTGCACTTGTTAGATATCATCTTCTACATCCACTACATAATGGACCCTGATAGTGCCAGTGTGAGAGGTACTGCCTTCACAGTTCAAGCTGACCTTTGGGTGTACAGAGAATCGCAGCTTCTGCATCTGCATCACGTATCTCTCTTCAGCTCTGCAACTAGTGCTGACTCCGTGTCTGCCGATTGTTTGTCCTTGCTTTAGTAGCATCTTTGCATCCCAGTCTGTCTCTCTCCAGCTAGATGATGATGTACCAGCATCATGTAGAGGTAGATAAATCCTTCCCTGGCTATTCCTGATGAACATAGTTGAGCCATGCAGTCCAGCTGGGCATTGGTCATGGGAATCTCTACCTATGTCTGTGTGGAGCTTCTATCTGGCTCACTAAATACACTTTCAGTTGTTATCCCTTGTAGGAATTTCAGGATGTTTACCCACAAACCCCACAGTTCCCCAGAGGTTTTGTGAGTGTGAGCAGCAGGAAATATTAGATAGAAGTATCTAGATTGTGGAGATAAACAGAAAATACAAGATACCCTTTAGAGGGCCTGGAACCTATCCCAATGGGCCTTGACTGTTTCTGCCCTAAGGTATTTATAGAAGCGCCAAGGGGTGGAGCAAAAGACCTCCCCGCAACACAGCCAAGTGCAGACCATCTCAGACACCTGCACTCACATTCGTGGTCCTAATCATCCTCTCTATCTAGACCTGCTGAGTAAAGCCACAAGGAACCTGAAAACGGGCTCCCACAAGGAATCGGGACTATGATTTCATTACACCAAATGGTGCTTCCAATCTTTATCATACCTGAAAGTACTCTTCAGTACATTGTGAAGATTCACTAATAATGTAGCATATATCCATACACAAATCTCCAGTATATAGATACATTACATTTTTGTGTGTCCTGAAGCATTTTATACTTAAAAATTTTCATATTATAAATGTTTTTATTTAAAACAACTTGCAAATAAACAAAATTATAATACATCAAAATTAACCAAACCCAAAGTCTATACAACTCTGAACTTTTGTACAGTTAGAATAGGCATATTTTATTTAGACATACCACATTTTATTGTCAATTCATTTATTAGCTGATTGATATTTGGAGTGATTCTATGTTTGGCTGTTATAAACATCTATATGCAAGTCTTTGATTGAATGTATCTTTATTCTCCCATTGTGATGAAAAGGATTTGATTGTTGGTCTGACAAAATCATTGTTTAATCATTTGAGGCCTTCTGGATTCTTTTTCAAAGTGTCGTTGTTGTCTTATATCCCCCAAGCACTGTGTAAGATCCCATTCTTTCCATATGTTTGACAACACTTGTATATTTGGCTTTTTGGCTCTATGTGCATTTCCCTGGTGGCTAATATCATGGGGCATGTTTTCCTGGGTCTATTGGACACATTATCACCTTTAGGAGAATGTCTATTCAAATCCTTTGCCCACTTTCAATTGAGTTTTTTTTCATGAGATGCAAGTATTCTTGATATATTTTATATTCAAATACCTCACCAGATACTTGGTTTAAAATACCTTTCCCCATCCTGTGGATGTCAATACATTTTCTATCATTCTTTGATACATAAAAAGTTTATTTATACAAAATCATATCAATGTATTGCCATTCCTTCTTTGTGCTTTTGATAATATAGCTAAGAATGCACTCAACAATACAAGGTCATTGGGGGATTTTTTTCAGTTGTATTTTGTGGCTCTTGCTGCTTCTTGACAGGTCTGTTACTCTTTGAACAAGGTTGGAGACAAGTGTCCAGCATCACCCTCTTGCACTCAGTATCCGTTGCTCCTAGCACTATTTGTTATGACTGTTCTTTCCTTTGCTTAATATTCTTGTGGTCGTATAAGCATTTGACAATGTCTTAAATAAGTTATACAACAACAACATCCAAACAAAAGTCCAAGCACCTGGAAATCTATCAATGTTTGCTTTTGTATTTAACTCAGAATAATAGTTCATCTGGACTCACAGTCATCTGTGATCACTTTGCTTATAAGTAGGCACTTGAATCATTATGGGAAAGCCAGACTCCAGAAATTAGTGTTATTTGGTAGCTACTTAACCTACCTACAGACATTGCTCTGTGTGTGTGTGTGTGTGTGTGTGTGTGTGTGTGTGTGTGTGTGTGTGCACACACATGTGGTAGAGCGTACACACATGTAGGTATGTGTTCATGTGTTTATTGAAACCAGAGGACAAACTCAGGTGTCACTCTTTCCTCAGGAAACCATCCACCTTGCTTTTTTGAGACAGAGTCTGTAAGTAACCTTGAACTTGCTGAATAGCTACACTGACTGAGCTATTGAGCCCAGGGATCTGCTCGCTCCTCCTTCCCTAGTGCTGGATGACAACTATGTGCCAACTCCTGATATTTTAATGTGGGTTCTGGGGCTCAATCCCAGATCAGCATTCTTCAAAGGTAAGTACTTTGTGGACTGGGCCATAGTCAAATGAATGGAATTGTCAAAGCTGATTGGAGTCACTGAAAAGAATGCAGTGTCCTTAACTTACTGTAGACTAACATGGCAAAAGCCTGCTTCTTCTTTGTATAAATGAAATGGAGGTACTCAGTCCTGGACTAACATAACAGTAAGCTCACTGCATCACCACTTTTCTACAAAACAGTGCATCACACTCCAGCCATCACGTAAGCACTCCTGAGAGAAAGTGTTTATCAGGCCAAAGAGGAAGTGAGCACACATGCTCACCAGATGCCTAAGCAGCTTCCCTCAGTTCATTCCCTTAGTTAGGGACGCAGTTGAACCTTGATTCCAGACATGAAATAACTTAGGCAGAGCTCTTTGGCTGTTCTAGCAATGCTTTGCTTTGGTCTGTATTCTTTAAACAGGTATATGGCCCAGTAACTGAAAATTAACCACAGATACGCATAGGCCATGCCATGCAGTAAAAGAGGTGACAAAGAGTTTTGTTTCTAAGGATATTAGGAGAGGCAATGACAATACAATGCTATATATAGGGACTGAAACTGATGTTCTGACTTTAGGTGGCAATTTTATATATATGTATTATATAATGTGTGTGTTACATGTACGCATTCATGAGTGTATGAGAATGCACAAGTGTGAGGGTTAGGAGACAATTTGCAAGAATCACTTCTCTTCTTCTACCATGTGGAACCTACAAATCAAATTCAGGTAGTCAGGCTTGGTGGTAAACATCTTCATACACTGAACTATAATTTGGTTGACTAAATGTTTTTATCAGCATGTGCCAGTAAACCTGAACAATGTGAGAAGTAAAATTTTGTTCCTAAAAACATCTTTTGATGGTATATTTCTTAAAATGAAAATAAGATTATTCCACATTTGCTGTATTAGCATTGTGGTAAATAATTATTTGTTATGAAGGACAGGGTTTCTAATGGTATCTACCTCCAGTTTGTTGGTAGATCAAATACCTCCCCAGTGTGGCCACCAAAATATATATCTAGACATTGGGAATAACACATTGGGGATCAAAGTTGTTCATATGCATGAACACACACACAGACACATATAAACCCAAGTACACCCTTGCACTTAACTAGGCTAGGCTGGCTGCGAGCAAGACCCCAGGAATCCTCTTGTTTCTGCCTTCCCAGCACTGTAATTACAAGCATACCACTATGCCTGGCTCTTTACTTAGGTTCTAGAAATTGGGTTCAGGTCATGCATACAAATCAAGCACCAAATAAACTATCTCTCCAGAAACCATAACTGTTTCCTTTTAGAAGTATTACTCTGAACATTTGTTGTAGTTGTTGATTAGTTGTAAGTATATGAGTTCTGTAGTTATAGATGTATGTAATGCATATTTATCACCTTTCCATTTACAGCATCTGAATACTTTGTTCTTTGACAAACATTGTATTTTTATGTGGAAGTAAATCCCTGGAAGTCTCAATTCTACTGACAGCCACCCTGTGGATGTAGGCATATGCATGCATTTACAAATAGCTTCCCATGGCTTATAGCTATTGGTCCTGCTTTGCCCTTGTGTTAGTCAACTTTATATGACCACCACAAATACCTGATAGTCAACCAAGAGATACAGTTTCAGAGGTTTCACCAAAGTTGATCTGGGCCTGTGGGAGGTGGCATATGCACATCAGAAGCCCAAAACCATGTGGGAGATCTCTCTGCCTTGATAAAGAACATGCTGCCATGATAGGAGCATGTGCTGTAGGCATCTGTTCATCTCACAGTGAGAAGAAGCACAAGAAAATGAGTAAGCAACAGGAAGGGTCTCTTGCCCTTTATGACATGCTTCCATTGACCTTTGGGCAATGATATAGACCAGGACTTAACAGTTTCCAAACACTGTGGTGATGTGCATTCCTATAATAGAAAACTAGCTTTAAATAAACAATAAGTATGTTGCAAATGAAAGATGCAGAAGCTATTTGAGTTATATATTGTTGCTTATTGTGCTTCTGGGTGACTTTTATGCTTCAAATTTTCACATGGGTGCTAAGCTCACCTTGAATAATTATTTTAAGTTGAAAATTTTAAATTTTATTTTTTGTTAATTGTAATTCTTATTCAACTAATTTATTTGTAACTGTTATGAAATCAAGTTTTTTCTTTTGTTTAATTCATTAATGTGTTCATAATGCAATTTCAAAAGTTTACCTATTTATTGATATGACCACATGTGTGAAGTTCAATAATGCATCACTGTGTTTCATTTTATTCTTACTGTCAGAGATTTAATTTGTGATCACAGCGGACTGATGTTTATATCCCCTATATTCACATGCTGAAGTCCTGTGATGTCATATTTGGTTGCATCTCAAAACGCTAATCATATTTTCTTAGACATGACCAAGTATGAAGTTAATTGGATAGTGTTAGTGTTTTCAGGAATGAGGTTAGAGTCCTTAGAAGGAAGATCCTGCAGAGCTCCCTCATTCCTTCTGCTATGGAGAGCATGCAGTAAGAAGCTGCTAGCTATGAACAGGAAAGCAAATCCTCTAGTGCCTTGACTTTGGATTTCCCTGCCCCCAGGACTATGAGAGGTGAATATTTGTAAGTTATTCCTGCTGTGGGGTTTCCATTATAGCAGCCCCAAGCTAAGATAATGATCATTACCGAAGAAAATTTTGAAGTGAGTTGAGAGGGAATTGATTTTTAAAAATGAGTATAATTAACCAGCCAGGTTAGGGGCCCACTCCTGTTAGCCCAGCATACATGAGACTGAGGGAAATGAATTACCAGACCCCTGTCTCACAAAACAACAGCAACAAAAAAATGAAACAAGAAGAATTAAAGAAGGAACAAAGAAAGGAAGAGAGAAAAGTAGGAAGGGAGGAAGAAAAAAGAGAGAGGGAGGGAGGGAGGGAGGGAGGGAGGGAGGGAGGGAGGGAGGGAGGAATGTGTTTAACAAAAATGAGTTGAACTGAACCAGGAATGCCACAGAGCATTCAGCATGTGCTATTACCATTAAATGCAAACAAGTTTATTTTGAAACTGATAGGAAAGAAAATGCACTAAAATATGCATTAGGAGAAATCACTAGACCCAAATGACTCATTTTTAGAAAGATTAATAGTGTTTCAAAATCTTAACAAAACCCACTGTCACACAGCAAGTCTTGCCCAAGCAAGCCATTGTTACAAAATTGGTACCTAGATAATGATCAGTGATGGCATGTAGAGACTCAGTAAAGTTGTGGACAGGTGAAAGATCATGTAGATAGGTCTAGTGATTTTATGGAAGTATAGACTGATGGTGTAGATAGAGTCAGTGATGGTAGAGAGACCCCAGGATATATAACCCAGGCTAGGACTGAAACTCTTGAACATTTTGCTTCATTCTTTGTATACTGGAATTAGAAGCATGTGCCTCCAAACCCACATCCAGTTATTTCTTTATGGTAAACACATTTTAAGAAAACCTTTTCTCCTAAGATTTAAAAATAAAACAAAAATTAATTTTAGCATTAGTTGTTCTAGTACACAATAGAGAATTAATAAATTATTTATTGATTTATTTTAAATGAGTAAATAAGGGTGGAATGAGCCATTTATCCTGTTTTCCTATGAAAATTGTTTTTTTTTCTATTAATAACTATCTGAAAAACCAAGCAGTTGCCAAGGTTGACATTTTCCCATTATATAAGAATTTTCTTAAACAACCCAGTTAATATTATCTACCAATTTGATGGGATTTAGAATTATCCTGGAGAAAAACCTCTGGCCATATGTATTAGTTGCTTTTTAATTCCTCTGATAAGACAGCAAGACCAGGGCAATTTACAGAAGCAAGGGTTTCTTTGGGGCTTATGTTTCAGAGTTAGAGTCTCCTTGGTGGAGCAGGGGTAACAGGTGGCAGGTGGCTGGTGCATTAGCTGAAAGCTCACAAGGCAGGAAACAGCAAGTACACTAGGAATGGCAAAAATATTTTGAAACCTCAAAGTTTTGCCCTAGTGACACACAACCCCAACAAAGCCACACCTTGTAATCCTTCCTAAACAATTACACCCACTGGGAACAAGGTATCCTGACATATGAACCTATGGGAACCATTCTTATTCAAACCACCACACCATGTCTCTTGGGGAAATTTTAGAGTAAGTTAATTGAGATAGGAAGACCCATACTAAATACAGGTAGCAGGAATCCATGGGGCTGAGTTAAGAATTGAATCAGAAATATAAAGGAAGCTGAGTACAAATATCTATTGGTCTCTGCTTGCTTCCTGGCTGCAGACGCAGCATGACCAGTTGCCTATGACTCTGTCACCTGTTTTGGCATGATGGACTGTGTCCACTAAGTCTCTAAGCAAAAATAATAAACTCCTTCTTGAGCTGTTTTTTTTTACAACAAGAAAAGAAACCAATAAATAATGAATGGATATTTAGAAGATCACTAATTTCCAACCCAAGGTCATTATTGGCTGCTGACATCACATTAACACAATCAGGTGTTCTCTTGCACCTACTCTGAGGAGAAATATTTCCATTCATGCCAAAACCTTGACATGAATGAATTCAATTGCGAGTCTGATCCAATCTATAGACCTACGTACTATTCACAGAAACACAGAGAACAGAAGAATAGGTTAAATCACCCTAAACAGCAAAATATAGAATATAACTCCATGTGACAAATGACATGTATTTTTCAATAAGTATGTTGTAAGAGAAAACAGAGGAAGGATGGTTTATTAATCAGGGTTCTCTAAAGAGACAGAATTGATAGGATGAATGAATATAAGTATATATTCATATATGTATGTATTAATATATGTATATGGAATTTATTAGAGTGGGGTGTAGGCTGTGATCCAATTATCCCAACAATGGCCGCCTCCTGATGCAAAGTTCAAGAGCACATATAGGTAAAGGTGTCATAGAATCTTCTTCCATGCTTATGAAGAGCTGTTGAGGCTATATATATGACAGGGGACCCCCTGCATGGAGGCCCTGAGAGGCCATTTTGTGAGGCTATGAAAGTGAAATCCTGGGTTGTATTTGAGACTCAAGGATGTTAGAAGTATATTTTATCCAATGTTTCCTCACTGTGGCCTGCTCCCTTCCTTTTGGAATGGTAATTTGTATTCTATGACATCATACATTGGAAGTATGTTATTTGTATTTTGATTTAACAGTGGGTTTCAATTAAGGTATTTCTTGGAGTCTCAGAAGACACTTTGAACTTGTGACTTTTAAACAGTGTGGATACTGAAAGAATATGAGGATTTTTGAAGTTGGACTAAATGCATTTTAGATTATGGTATGGCCATAGGACTATGAGGGCCAGTATGGGGGTCAGGTAGTAAGTAGTCTGAATGAGAATCACCCCAACAGGTTCATATGTTTAAAGACCTGTCTTCAGTTGTAATTGTTTGGGAAGGATTGAGAGGCATAGCCTTGTTAGGGAAGGTGTGACACTGGCCATAGGCTTTGAGGTTTCAAAAGACTTGTACAGTTTCCAGAGTGCTTTCTCTGCCTCCTACTTGTGGATTAAGATGAATGCTCTCAGATATTCCTGCTGCCATGCCTCTGCTCTGCCAACATAGACTCTAACCGTCTGAAACCACAAGCACAATTAGATGCTTTCTTTTATAGATTGCCTTGGTCACAGAAGTGGCTTGCAATGCTAATTACAATACCAATTCTGTGGAAATACTTGATGACAAGGGAAGACATTTCACGTGCTTCAGATGCTCAGCAAGGGTGTGTTTAGTATGCATGTGTTTCATATGGGTGGTGTTTTGAATACCCAAGTCTGTAGTTCCTGGGACCCCCAGATGCAGAATCCACCGATACACAGGCTATGTTGCAAATCAAAGCCTTTCTTCTGTAGAGGTGTCTACTAGATCCTCATGGGTGAAATGAGGTTAAGCTTTCTGCAACCCACAGTAGTGGTTTCCCAGTTCAAGGGTTGAATGGTCAAACAGAAAAGCCAAGAGCTACGAGGAGCAAAAGAGCAAAGGTGCAGGCAGGGCAGGGCAGGCTGCCAGGGTGGGCCGCTGCACTGTGCCTCCTACTTGGAAGTGTTTAGAAATCTCCTTTAGAACATAGCACCTGCCACATCCTCCCTCATCAATGTGTCCACCACATGCTGAGATGCACAGAACACTCTAAGTCTTGCCTTTGGAAAAGAGACATATCAAACCTTGAAGTTGATTTTCCTCTTTTCTCTGTCTATATGGAGCTTTATGAAATTTCTATTTCAGCAAAGAACATTTTCAGAATTTCAAAAAAAAAATGCAATCTGATCTGGTAAATGGTAACCACCCCCCTTGCTTATAAATGCACTGGAACTACTTAAGGGTAAATTGACATCATGGGAACTAGTAAGAATGAATGTTGGAGAAGGTAATTAAAACAGCCTTCTGGACCTTTTTATACAGAACGAGGAAGGAAGAAAGCAATCCCTGGCTCTTGTTTTCACATTAGCAATGGGAACCCTTGCAATGATTCATTCTATATACAGTTTCTTTTTCCCAGAAAGGTCTTTAAGCAAAATCTTACCATGCCGCCTGCTGTGTCTGAATCCCAGTGCTCTCAACTGCACCACTCATATACCCTCATCACTCTGGGCAGGAGCAGTGTTCCCTAGAACTAGAACAGACTGGTTTGTGTGGATTAAGGACTGGCAAAGCCCAGCATACTTTTGGCTTTAGGGGATGTTTGGTGAGATGAAGATGTGGGAGTGAAGAAGACCTTTGCTTGGTTTCTCTCACTTCACCAGTGCTTTGAAGCAGAGGAAGACAGTGAGCTTGCGATTCTCAGGCCAGGTTAAGGATGAAAACATGATGTGCCTGAAACCACAAACTATTGAGTGTGTGAATGTGTGGATTAAATATCAAACTTTCATTATTTGTGGTTTAGAAGTCACAAACAGTAAAATTAGCTGTTTGGGTGTATGTGGGCCTATGAGTTTTAAGCCATGTGTAGATAGATAGATTCAAGCAACCAACTATATAACCAAACATTCTCTCTTGCTGCTGTTTGTGGCCATTCATAGCTCCACCCAACCACTGATCTATTTGAAACATTTTTTCAGGTTGTCCTTCAAAGATTAGGTAAGATTGCCTGTCTATCCCTTTCTCTCCTCTGAACAACTCTTGCTGTGACTCAGTTGCCATGTATAGAAAAGAATCCATATTTGAGGCTTACATTCTGGTACTATTAAATTATGTCTAACTTTTACACCAAGGAGGTGGCTATTTCCAGGGACCCTATATCATCCTACCCACAATGAGACCCATCTCTGTTGGATATTGAAGAAGAACTGGAAGAAAGGATGGGGCGCCTTGGTGACAGCTGAAAAAAGGGCTTATTCACAATCTTAAAGAGAATTAGATGAAATAGCCTCAGTGTGATACATTATGCTCTTTAACCTTCACAGCACACCTTGAGCCAAGTGCCCTAGCTTTAAAGATGAGCAATCTGTCTGCCCTAGTTAGGGTTTCCATTGTTGTGATGAAACATCGAGGCCGAAAGTGAGCTGGGGAGGAAAGGGTTTATTTCACTTACCTTTGCATATTTCAGTTCATCAGTAGTGCAGGAACTCAAGCAGAGCAGGAACCTGGAGGCAGGAGCAGACTCAGAGGCCATGGAAGAGTGTGGCTTACTGGCTTGCTCATTACTGACTGACTGTTCAGCCTCCTTTCTTATAGAACCCAGGACCACCAGCCAAGGTACATATGGTACCACCCACAATGAGTTAGGCCATCCCCTATCAATCAGAAATTAGGAAAATATCCTACAGGCTTGCCCTACAGCCTGATCTTATGGAGACATCTTTTTAGTTGGTGTTCTCTCCTCTCATAGCTCTAGCCTGTGTCAAGTTAACATAAAATTAGCCAGTGCACAAGCCCATGGGCCTGATGGATCATGCTTGGATGAGACTAGGCTTTTTAAAATGTCTACCCCAAGAGTATGCCAGAGGAGAGGTTGCCTTTAAATTTTAAAAAAGTATTTATCTATTTATTTTACATTTATTCATTATGTGCATGTGAAGGTCAGAGGAAATTTGTAGGAGTCGGTTCAGTCTTTCTGCACTGAGGATATCATGGATCAAACTCAGGTCATGAGGCTATCTCCATGGCCAGAAAATTCTCCTTAAAGGACTATGTGCCTCCCTGGTTGGGGGGGGGGGATGAAATCTTGAACATAGGAAAATGAAATCCTTTCAATCCACCATTCTGGCAGTTGTATCTTGCAGAATAATAAATGCTGGGTTGTCAGAAAGGATGCTTTTCACTGCAGTGAGGATGACAGACGGTGGGCATGCTGCAGAAATGTTCATTCCCGCACCTATAAAGCGGAGCCTCTTGCAAGAGCATTACTCTTTGGCATCTGAAACAGGCCTAATCTGCTCAGAGACAGCCAAGACGCTGCAGTAATTTATGTGTTCTACTACCTTCCATTAAATCAGTTCTGCAAAAACGCAGTGGAATATCTGTGCACATTAGCTGTGTCACTGACCTGGGAAGGCTATTTTCCTGTTCCTAACCAGATCAGCAGACCCCACAGAGCAGCACTGAATTGGCAATTTAAGGGGAGGAACTGATTAAGTAACAATGCAGGTGCAGGATCGTTCAGCGGATTTCTCTTTCCCTGCTAACAGAGTTAGGCCTAAACTGTACCACCTAGAAGTAGGTGTTTAAACACTCTTTAACCAGCAGCAAGCAACTGGCAGTGTTTTCTCCATCTGATTTGCTGAGTGTGCGCCAAGATGCCGATGATGAGGCTTCCAGGTAGCTTTTCTTACACATAAGAATACAGAGCCAACAACCCACGAGCACTGTATTCAGCTTTTATCTTTTTATATTATCTTCTTATATTACCTGACACGTGGGGAGTTTTTCTTTCTTAAACTCATCCCACTCCCACTCCTGGTTACCATGGCCCTTACTCTCTTTGGGCTCCCAACTGTCTTGGAAGAGGGCAGCAGTTTCATAATGGGTGCTGGCAACTAGTTACTCAATAAGTGAAATTGAAGGGGCTATACAAAAACACACGACAACAAAGACCAGCAGGCCATCCAAACCTGTCTTCTGATGCATTTCTTGGGGAGCAAGGAAGTGCAGCACTCACAGGAGGAACCGGGTCAGAAGGAAAGGAAGTGTCTGTGGACCATTTCAAAATCAGAAACACAAGCACAGAAAACAGGTTTTGAGCTGGCTACTTTTGAGAATCTCTCATGAGTACAGACATTTCTGGGCCCCAACACATCTCAGCTCTCCAGAATCCGTCTTTTTCTGGACCTGATCATGGGTCTTTGACTTCACAAAGCCACACAGTGAGAAAGATTCAGTATCAGATAATGCTAGACTACAGGGAGCACTTGGAGTTTTAGACTGGTAACTTGTGCATGAAGGACTTGGAGTCCCTCCTGCCTCATATTGGTGCCAAGTTCACATCTCCTGAAGCACTATGGGACCTGCTGCTTTCTTTGCTATCAGGTTTTACCGGTCTGTCCAAGGTGTGTCAGACTGCAGGCTCCCACCAGGAAGGAGACACTGTCTCCAAGCCTGGACACCCCAGCTGCTGGAGGGGAAGAGGGCAGAGGCTCCTTGGGCAGCCATAGCTTTGTAACCCTGGGATATATCTTTTTTGTTTGTTTGTTTTTGTTTTTTTGAGACAGGGTTTCTCTGTGCAGCTTTGCGCCTTTCCTTGAACTCACTCTGTAGACCAGGCTGGCCTCGAACTCACAGAGATCCTACTGCCTCTGCCTCCCAAGTGCTGGGATTAAAGGCATGCGCCACCACCACCCAGCTCCTGGGCTATATCTATTGACGCTTACAAAGTCTAGGGACACTTGCCCTGGGCTCCAATGATTGGGATTATCCTGACATTTTGGTCTCCACCGCAATCCAGTTCTGAGATTTACTTGGGATTCCAACTCCTGCAACTGCCACAGGCCTTCCGAGGTGAATACACCATATGGCTACAGTAAGGGAACTGCACAGAACTCCAGGCATCAGCCCTCCCTCCACCCACATGCCCTGGGTGTCCCAAACTATGTACAGCAGACAGACCTTCATTATCTTCCTAGGACCTGGTGATAAGAAGGTCAGGAGTCTTGGAGACTCAAATTGGGGTATCTGTATGGTCCAGCCCTCTTTCCTTGGAATTGTCAAAGAAATGCAGAAAGACAGAATACTGTGTCTAACAGGCTTAGAAGAATCATGCCATTGTCTTCCCTCAGATTGACAGCACACTGTGTGTTCCCTGGATGATATTTGCTTCCTACACCTCAGTGTGCCCTGAGCACTCCTGGCATATTTAATTATCACTCCGCTGCCTCACATAAAGGCTACATCTCTTGCAATGGTAGCAGGAATACAAGAGTAAATTTGGCACAGTTTTGACTCTGTAGGTGCCCTTGAGGAGAAGATAGAACGTGGAAATGAAGTACTCGAGATGGTAATTCAAATGCACACAGAAATACAGGGGTGCCTGAAGGAAGACAGGGGTTACAAGAGGAAAAGTATATCTGACCCAAGGAGATAACAGGGGAAGAAATGGGGTTTTATCAGAGAGAAGAACACACTTACCAAAGTCCAAACAAGGGATCTGTGGTTGGTGGGTAGAGTAAGGGGGAGAAGTGACAGGTGTCTGTGAGCAGAGTCAGAGAAGTCAGGCAGGGCCATGGATGGCAGGGTAGAGGCTGCCGTTCAGGGACAAGGAAGGCTATACAGGGTCAGGGCGGGGGGAAGGCAGGCAGGGTCAGGGAAGGCAGGCAGGGTCAGGGATGGCAGGACAGAGATGGCCATACAGGGACAGGGAAGGTCACACAGGGGCAGAGGAAGTCAGGCCAGGTCAGAGAGGGACAGTCAGGAACAGGGATAGCCAAGCAGGGACAAATGCAATGGAGAAAACAGAAACTATACTCTGGGGAAGAAATTGCTATAGCTGTCCAAGTAACAGATTTAGTCCTGCTGTGCACAAATATTTGTGTTGTATGCTCCTAAGCCTTCTCTGTGGCTGCTACTCTTCCCTGAACAATGTTTTTACATTGAAACACTGAAATATATGACATACTGAATGAAAACATTAACTCAAGCATTTTATTGGGTTCATTTCTTATTGTGAGAGGTCCTGTTTGCCTACCAAATGACTGCTCTGAAAACTAAGCAAACACACAAACAAAACCGTCATCATTTTCAGTGTATTACACACAGGATTCACACAATGTGTTGCACAACACCTAACCACTCAGTGGCATTTGATCCTGTAATTGGTGACCACAGCTGTGGAATCGAAAACATGGCTTCATTCATTACATAGCACACCCTCCTCAGTTTGCACCTGTTAATCTTGGACCTGCACATCTGGGCAATGCAACACAATATACAAATAAGGGTTAGTGGAATTAGACCACCTAGGGCAGAGGTTCTCAACCTGTGGATCCTGTCTCCCTCTGTATCACATATCAGATATTTACATTATGAGTCATAGCAGTAGCAAAATTACAGTTATGAAGTAGCAACATGATAGTTCATTGTTGGGGTTCACTACGACATGAAGAACTCTATTAGAGGGTTGCAGCATTAGGAAGGTTGAAAACCACTCATCTAGGGCAGCCCCCCCACCCCCGCTGTGTCTTGTGTCTGGCTATTACAAACAGGTTCCTCAGCCTCTCCCAGCCTCCATTCAGCAGAGTCAGCATCATCATTTATAGGGCATAAATGAGCCAGTGAGAAGAAAGGCCCCAAAAATTGTAGTGTCAGCACTTTGGCAGACCTCTTTGTAGTGATCACATTTAAAATTTGAACTGGTAGAAAATAGTTTTTAAACATAACAACTTTAAATTCACTGGGAAATTTTGTAAGTGAATGGAAGATATACCTCTTGATTAAAAATAAATAAATAATTAATTAATTAAAAAAAACAGCAATATTTGTTGCCATTCATGCTGCCCTGTATATTCATCTACCCTTCCATACTAACATCATACGCTGAAAATCTTACTCTAAGGTCCACTTCTTGGGCAGAGATAAGGAACAAGACGAAGGTTTCTATGTTCTCCTAGTTCTCAGCAGAGGTTCCATTTCATGCAGTGTGGAGCAGCCTTCCAATGTCTCGTTGGATTCTCCCTGATTCCTCCTCCTGGGGTGAGGGTGCTACTGTATGTATGTCAGCACACTGGGTCCCCTGGGGATGGCTCTTCTGTACATGCAGTTTCTGTCCAGACCAGGCAAGTCAAGAAGCCAGGGACAAGCCATTCTGCCAAAGAGTTTTGCTCAAGAAACATAAGGTAGCAATCCCACCCTCAGACCCAGGGCACAGGCTTTTCCTGGGTTTGAAGATAGGTCATCAGGAAAGCTCTTCAAACAAGTTCCTGAAGAGACAAAATTTATATGCAACAGAGATGGATAAGTTT
Organism: Onychomys torridus; assembly: GCF_903995425.1. Classification (NCBI taxonomy): domain Eukaryota; kingdom Metazoa; phylum Chordata; class Mammalia; order Rodentia; family Cricetidae; genus Onychomys; species Onychomys torridus. The sequence continues at coordinate 41,666,891 of NC_050443.1, forward strand.
ATGTCTGAGTGTGCACACTATGGAATTATACAGACCTATAGCAAATAAGCTAGAGAGCTGTTGGCATCGTGCTAAGGACAGCAATCAGTAAGGTCAAAGGCCCTGCAGGACTTTGACAGAAGCCAGAGTCATGGCCTAGAGAGCTGTTGTGGAAACATACTTGTCCTTGGAGGTCTGGAAGGCTGTGCCAATGTACCATGCTAGATATACTCGGGTACAACCATCCTTCTTGCCACAGAGAGGCCTGACAGCAAAATGGATTAAGACTCTGGTCACACAGGAATAAGATAATAAGCTACAGTGAGCCATGGGGACACCTAGGGAAGCTCAAACAACAATAAACCACCAAAGAAAACACTAGTTTCTCCTAAGCTCTCCTTTCCCCCACCCTTTGCCCTTCATTAACCCCCCATCACATCTAGTTTGCTCCATTTCCCTGTCATTGGGAGAGTCCTGTGTCTTTCTTAGGGTCTTCTTTACTAGGTAGCCTCCCTGGAGTTGTGAGTAGCAGTCTAATCATCCTTTGCTTTACATCTAGTATCCACCTATGAATGAGTACACACCATGTTTGTCTTTCTGAGTTTGGTTTACCTCACTCAGGATGATTTTTTATAGATCTATTCATTTGCCTACAAACCTCATGATGTCATTGCTTTTCTCTGTGGAGTAGTACTCCATTGTGTATACTTACTACATTTTATTTATCCATTCTTCAGTTGAAGGACATCTAGGTTGTTTCCAGGTTCCGGCTATTACAAACAATGTTGCTGTGAACATAGCTGAGCATGTGCCCTTGCGGTATGATTGAGCATTCCTTGGGTTTATGCCCAAGAGTGGTATAGCTGGGTATTGGGGGAGATTGATTCCCAATTTTCCAAGAAAGCACCATGCCATATTGATTTCCAAAGTGGCTGTACAGGCTTGCATTCCCACCAGCAGTGGAGGAGAGTTCCCCTTGCTCCACATCCTCTCCAGCATAAACTGTCTTCAGTGTTTTTGATCTTAGCCATTCTGACAGGTGTAAGGTGGTATCTCAGAGATATTTTGATTTGCATTTCCCTGATGATTAGAGATGTTGAGCAATTCCTTAAATGTCTTTCAGTCATTTGAGCTTCCTCTGTTGAGAATTCTCTGTTTAGCTCTATAGCCCATTTCTTAATTGGGCTGTTGGGCATTTTGATGTCTAATTTCTTGAGTTCAGAACAGAGAGGGAGAACAAGGAAAGAGAGACCATGATAAATGAAGACCCTATAGGAATAGGAAGAAGAAAAGTGCTAGAGAGGTCCCCAGAAATCCAAAAAGATATCTCCACAATAGACTACTGGCAATGGTCAAGAGAAAGCCTGAAGTGACCTACTCTGGTAATCAGATGGCTGAACACCCTAACTGTCATGGTAGAACTCTCATCTAATGACTGATGGAAGCAGATGCAGAGATCCACGGCCAGGCTCCAGGTGAAGCTCCAGGAGTCCAATCGGCAAGAAAGGAGGGATTATATGAGCAAGAGATATTGAGACCATGATTGGAAAAAAGCACAGGGACAAATAGCCAAACTAGTGGAAACACATGAACTATTAACCAATGGCTGAGGAGCCCTCATGGAACTGGATCGGGGCCCCTCTGGGTAAGTGAGACAGTTGATTAGCTTGAACTATTTAGGAGGCACCCAGGCAGTGGAACTGGGACCTGTCCTTAGTGCATGAGCTGGCTTTTTGGAACCTAGGGCCTATGCTGGGACACTTTGCTCAGCCTCGGTGAATGGAGAAGGGGACTGGACCTGCCTCAACTGAATCTACCAGGCTGCACTGAATTCCCCAGGGGAGTCCTTGCCTTAGAGGAGGTGGGAATTGAGGGTGGATTGGGGAGAGGATGGGGGCCGTGGGAGGAGGCAGGACAGGGGAATCCATGGCTGATATGTAAAATTAAATTAATTATAAAATAAAAAAGAATTGTACAAAAAAATACTAGTTTTCAAAGGTATTGAAGACTGTGTAGGTGCCCAGGGCTGTGCCTTTTCAAGAAGGAACAGAGATTCATGCTCTGGGCTTCTAGCTGCAAGGGAAAGATGTTGGTAACAGTGAATTCCTGAAACAAGGAAGGAAGCCCTAAGCCACACATATGCTGTGGCAAAGGGTGAAGATTATAAAGCCAAATTTAGTCATGTTCTGCTGCCACAGATAATATGAAGATCCAGAAAGAATTCCCAAAAAAGACAACCAACAATTAAAAACAAACAAAAAATCTAAGCAGGGACACCAGAAGCTACACAACACAGGGGAAGTATGTTTAGAATTAATCCAGTCATGTAAATAAGGTATTTTTTTAAGGCATAAAAGCCACAGAGACAGAGATCAGTATACAATCTCAAGTGTCTATTTTGTACAAAAATAAGTGATACATGAAGCTAAACATGAAGAAAATGTTGGCTCCTGTAAAAAGATAAATATGAGGTTGGCTGACTTACTTCCTTCCTTCCTTCCTTCCTTCCTTCCTTCCTTCTTCCTTCCTTCTTCCTTCCTTCTTCCTTCCTCCCTTCCTTCCTTCCTTTTTTTCCTTCCTTCCTTCCTTCCTCCCTTCTTTATTTGCCTCCCTCTCCCCATCCCTTCTTTCTTTTTCCTATAATTAGAGATTAGCAATTCAGAGACAGAAACTATTTTAAGAAAGAGTGTGGTAAAGCAGTGTCAAAACTTAAGTGAAAATGTCAACACTAGAAGGACAAAGGAGAATGTGTTTGGCAGAAGACCCAGGAGAGGTGAAGCTAGATAAACAGCAATTGCACACACTCAACACACAGCAAACAAAAACAAGAGGCAAGAACAGAGCCTCAAATGTCTAGAGAACCTGAGTGCAGTTGCAGAAGTTTATGTGACAGAAAAAAAAAAAAAGATCAAGGAGTAAATACATAATGGCTGGAAGGTTCTGAAACTTGGTTTAAGGATGAATCAACACATGGAAAAGCTGAAATAACTCCAAGTAGGAATATTTACTTTAAACATCAAGGGATTCTGACTTAGATTCATCAAAGCAAAAATGTTGAAAGTCAAAGATGAAAGGAAAGCATTTTAAGCAGCAGCACTCAGGTGCAAGCTGGTGTGGTCAAGACTTTGCGGAAAGATTCAACCACATGATTCACCAAGTGACTACACTAAGGTCAGTATTTGAATCTTCATAGGTATCCAGGAAGGACATAGAGATACTCAAAGTTGTGGAAAAGAATTGTATCAGTTCCTTTTCTGTTCCTGTGATGAAACACCTTGACCAAGGCAACTTATGAAAGGAAAAGTTCCTTTGGGTTTATGGACAAGATGGACATAGAATCCATTATAGCAGCAAGCATCAGACATGGTGGTAGGAAGAGAAAACAAGAGATTACTTCTACAAATGTAATCATGAACCAGAGAGAACAAACTGAAATTAGGCAAGGCAATAACAATTCAAAGCCCATCCCTTGTGATGCACTTTGTCTATAAAGCTGCACGTCCTAAGCAAACAGTGCTACCTACTGGTGATCAAGTGACTATGGCTTGAGACTATGGAGGATATTTATCATTCAAACTACCACATTCCATTCCCTAGCACTCAGTCTTGTCACCAAGTCATAATGCAAAATGCATTTAGTCTAACTCCAAAAGTCCAAGTAGAGTTGGGGATTTAGCTCAGTGGTGGAGCACTTGCCTAGCAAGCGCAAGGCCCTGGGTTCGATACTCAGCTCAAAAAAAAGTCAGAACAAAAGTCCATGTAGTCTTTTTTTTTTCATTTAAACTTAAATCTTTATTACTATTTACATTATTTCTTTATTGAAATACACAAATTATAAAATCCTAGCTCTGACTGTGTTCCCTAATTCTTTCCTTTCTTGTTATTTTTTTAAATTTAATTTAATTTTACAAATCAGCCATGGGTTACCTTGTCCTCCCCCCTCTCGCCCCGCCCTCGCCTTTACCCCCATTGCCCCCACCCCTACCCTACCCCCACCCCACCCCCCGCCATTCCCATCTCCTCCAGGGCAAAGACTCCCCTGGTGATTCAGCTCAACCTGGTAGATTCAGTCCAGGCAGGTCCAGTAGTCCTTTTGTCTCAATGCTGTTTAGAAATCCAAAGTCTCTTCTGAGACTCCATACAATCTCTTAATTGTAAAACCCTGAAATATCAAAAAGCAAATGATACATTTCTAACATATAATTACATAAAATATGCATGACTACTCCAAAAGGAAGGAATGGGAGCATAGTGAGAAAATACTGGACCAAAGTAAGACCAGAACCCAGGAGATTAACACTGTGTCTTGTAACACTATGTTCTATATCTGGGACTTTAATTTTAAAGAGCTTAGATGGCCCCAACCCCTCCAGTTTTGTTGCCTGCAATGTGCATTGTTCTCAGGATTGTTCCATTCCCTCCAGTTCCATTCCAAGCTCTCCTTGCTAGATATCTCATGGCTCTGGCATCTTGGGGTCTCCAACAAAACACATGTTTCACTTACACTGCTTTGCACAAAGGTCTCCCACAGCTTCTTGCTTTCTCAGTCATTCCTGCAGAGACTCCTATCACATGCTGCCTGACCTCAGTGGCTCTCTGAAATCATACAGTCAGAATCTATGACCTTTTATGCTTGCATCCTTCATGTCTCTAAAGCCAGCTCCATGAGGACAATACTGCCCATTTCTGCAGCCAGCTTGGGATGGCTGTTGGACCTCTTGAGTCACATTAGCATCACCATTTATGCTCAGTTGCTTCCTGAGAATATAAAATACCTTCAAGTCTCTTTCCCATATTAGAGGCTTAGGTATATGGGGTTTTGTACTGAAAGCACTGTCCCCTTTATTTCAGTGATAAGCAAGAGGTTTCCTCATAATGACAATTACCTCCTTATCTCCTGCAGCACAAGCTCTGAATGCAACATTAAGTTTCTTTGTGCTCTTTTCCTCTGTCAAATGCACATGTTGTATTTTTTGTTATCCGCTTGCTCATTTTCATTTCAGACCTATATAATAGCGTTGAATAATAATTATACCACAGATTCAATATTATGCTGCCTTAAAATTGCCTCTGTCAAAGGTATTAGTCTGTTACTTACTAATTTAGCTTCAAGAAAGCTCTTCAAGTGAGGGCAGAAGACAGTCATGTTCTTTACCAAGGTGTTACAGGATTGGTCTCTTGCCCAATTGGTAATATTGTTACCCTCTGAAACATCTTGAGCTAGGCCTCCAGAGCCAGCATTTCCTCCCAGCAAAGTCTTCCTGGATCCTACTGTCATGACACATCCATCTCTGCTTTTTATGTTCTACTGCTTTTCTAGTCCACAGTCCAAAAGCCTTCTGTATTATTTCAATAAACAAAGTGGTGAGCATCTTGGTTTTGTTTATATTGTTGTAAGCACCATGATGGAAAGCAACTTGGGAAGGAAAAGGTATTTGGCTTACATGTCCCAACATAGTCAGTCATTGAGGGAAACGAAGGCAGGCACTCTAAGCAGGAACTGAAAGCAGGAATTAAAGCAAAGACCATAGAGGAATGCTGCTAACTGACTTGCTCTTCATAGTTTGCTCAACCTTCTCATACAACTCAGAACCATAGGCCCAGGAATGACATCACTCATAGTGATCTGGGCCCTCATCCACTAACCAAGAAAAAGCCCTGCACACTTGCCTACAGGTCATTCTAGTGGAGACAATGCCTCAGTTGCAATTCCTTCTTCACAGATATGTCTATGTTTGTATCAGGTTGACAAAAATCTAAGCATCAAAGTTAATATCTTGTCCACTTGATACAAATATGTCTCTATTAAATATAAGCTTTCCTCTCTTGTTTGTGCCCAAAATCACATATTAACGTAAATAAATACTTTTAAAACATAAATAACTTTAAAAATGCTACAACCGTTAAAATGTTTAAACACTTTAAAAGTTCAGTCTCTTTGAGTAGTCAAAGTCCCTCTCAAAATCAAAGTGTCTTAATTGTTGTCTCCTATAAATCTAAAATAAGTTATATACTTTGTTAAACTAAAAAGGAAAAATAAGGGCACCCAATCCAATCAAAGCAAACCCAATATTCAACAATGTAGAAAGTTCAGTACCTCATGTCTGGGACTCACTATGATCCCCTGGGCTTCATAGGTCTTAGGCAGCCCCACTTCTCCAGCTCTGCAGTTCACAGCTCATCCAGTTGTCTTATAGGTTCAGGAAGGCTCCACTCCACAACTACTGCTGTCTTTGACAGCTGTCCCATACCTGCAATATACTGAAACCAGACTGAAACTTAATCAACACCTCTCCTAGGCTCTCTTCAGGAACTCTTACCCTGGCATATGTTACCAAGCCTCAACATCCCTACACACTTCCTTCACCCTCGGGCTTCAACAGAGGGTGCACCTTCACCAATGGCCTCTCCTGGTTTCTCACAGTAACAAGACACAAGATACTCTTACAAGATACCAAGTTTAGTTTACAAATCACATCTGGACCAGAGGTGAGTGCCTGGGGTTATAGCCAGAGAGGCAACTGCCCCTGGGTCCCACCGCTTGATACAGGCCATCCCAGGAGGACCTGACCAATTTGGCCCCAATCAGCAGGTCCTGCGGGAAGGCTCCCCTTTACCAAAACTGCAGGCAGACAAAGCACTCTCCACACCCTGTCCCACACCCATTTGCCCAAGACCCCAGCCTCTTCCTGAGACTCAGAGAACAAACCCCAGCTCCCATCTGCCCCGGAACTCCCATCTGGACCAGAGATTGCAGGAAGACCGTGCAGTTTCCACACACTGCCCCCACACCCATCTGCCAGAGACCCCAGCCACTTCCAGAGAATCAGAGACCAGCTTCCAGCTTCCATCCTGCCCTGGAACTCCCACCTGGACCAGAGACCAGAGGAAATACCATCTGGACAAGAGGAGCTCCCATTTGGACAAAATAAGGAGACCGCAGGGACTTCCCGAGACTCAGAGTCCAGCCCCCCAGCTCCTATCTGGCCAGCACTCTCATCTGGACCAGCACTCCCATCTGGCCCAGATAGAGGCTCCCTAAAAATGTCAGCTATCTCTGGACCAAGTACACTGATAAGACCAAGAACAAACACAAGAGGAGATGGGCAGACATCAAGGCAGAAGTACATACAACAAAATAAAGAGCAATACAGCACCACCAGAACCTAGCCCTTCTCCAACAGCTAGACCTGAACATCATGGAATGGAAGAAGAAGAAGAAAACAACCTTATAAGTAATATCATGAAGAGGCTAGAGCCTTACATAGAAGAAATCAAAAATAAAGTACAGGAAGAGACAAACAAAAAATGGGAAGAATGCTATAAAAAAAAAACTAGAGGAAAGGACAATTAAAGCAGAAGAAAACAATAAGTCCTTGAAAGAAAACCATGAAAAAGCAAGGGAGAAAGACCAAGACCTGAAGAGGGAAATAGAAAAAATGAAGAAGACACTAGCAGAAGGAATGTTGGAAATAAAAATCTGAGTAAACAAATAGGAACTTCAGATACAAGTATAAGCAACAGAATGCAAGAGAAGGAAGAGAGGATCTCTAGTGTTGAAGATAGGGTAGAAGAAACAGATTCATCAGTCAAAGAAAACACTAAAACCAACAAAGTCATGACCCAAAAGGTCCAAGAAATTTGGGACACCATGAAAAGACCAAACCTACGAATAATAAGGATACAGGAAGGAGAAGAATACCAACTCAAAGGCACAGAAAATATATTTAACAAGATCATAGAAAAAACCTTTCCCAAGTTAAAGAAGGAAATGCCTATGAAGATACAAGAAGCCTATAGAACACCAAACAGACTAGACCCCCCCAAAAAGTCCCCTTGCCAAAAAAAATTAAACAATTAAACATACAGAATAAAGAAAGAATATTAAGGGCAGCAAAGGAAACAGGCCAAGTGAATTATAAAGGCAAACCCATCAGAATAACACCCAATTTCTCAATGGAGACTTTGAAAGCCAGAAGGACCTGGACAGATATAATGCAGACACTAAGAGACCATGGATGCCTAGACTAATATACCCAGCAAAACTTTCAATCATCATAGATGGAGTAAATAAGACCTTCCAAGACAAAACCAGATTTAAACAATACTTATCCACAAACACAGCCCTACAGAAAGCACTAGAAGAAAAATTCCAACCAAAGGAACACAGATAAACCCATAAAAACACAGGCAACAGATAATACCACAGCAGTAAACCCCAAAGAAGAGAAGTACACACACACTACCACCAAAAAATAAAAATAACAACAGGAACTAACAATCACTGGTCATTAATATCCCTTAATATCAATGCACTTAATTCACCTATAAAAAGCCACAGACTAACAGAATGGATGTGAAAACAGGACCCATCTTTTTGCTGCATACAACAAACACACCTCAAATTCAAAGACAGATACCTCCTAACAATAAAAGGCTGGGAAAAGACTTTCCAATCAAATGGTCTTAAGAAGCAAGCTGGTGTAGCCATCCTAATAGCCAGCAAAATAGACTTCAAACTAAAATCAATCAAAAGAGATGATGAAGGACATTACATACTCATGGCAGGAAAGATCCACCAAGATGAAGACTCAAGTCTGAGCATTTATGCCCCAAACACAAGGGCACCCACATATGTAAAAGAAACATTACTAAGCTTAAATCACATATAGAACCCCACACATTAATAGTGGGAGACTTCAACACCCCACTTTCACCTCTGGACAGATTAGCAAAATTGAAACTTAACAGAGACATAATGGACTTAACTGATGTTATGGCTCAAAAGGACTTAATTGATATCTACAGAACATTCCACCCAAACAAAAAAAGAATATACCTTCTTCTCAGGACCCCATGGAACCTTCTCTAAAATCAACCACATACTTGGCCACAAAGCAAATCTCAACAGATACAAAACAATTGGAATAACCTCCTGTGTTCTATCAGACCACCATGGTTTAAAGTTAGATTTCAACAACAGAAAAAACTACAGAAAACCTACAATGTCATGGAAACTGAATAACGCTCAATTGAATCACCAATGGATTAAGGAAGAAATAAAGAAAGAAATTAAAGACTTCCTAGAGATCAATGAAAATGAATACACCACATACCCAAACTTATGGGACACTATGAAAGCAGTGCTAAGAGGGAAAATCATAGCACTGAATGCCCACATAAAGAAGCTGGAGAAATCTCATGATAGTGACTTGATAGCACACCTGAAAGCCCTTGAACAGGAAGAAGCAAAGTGTCCCAGGAGGAACAGACACAAGGAAATTATCAAATTGAGAGCTGAAATTAATAAAATAGAAATAAAGAGAACAAAACAAAGGATTAATGAAACAAAGAGTTGGTTCTTTGAGAAGATCAACAAGATAGACAAGCCCTTATCCAAACTAACCAAAAGACAGAGAGAGAGCATCCAAATTAACAAAATCAGAAATGAAAAGGGAGACATAACAACAGACAATGAGGAAATCCAGAGATTCATCAGGTCGTACTTCAAAAACCTCTACTCCACAAAACTAGAAAATCTAAAAGAAATGGATAATTACCTAAGTTAAATCAAGAACAGACAAATCATTTAAATAGTCCAATAACCCCTAAGGAAATAGAATCAGTCATTAAAAGTCTCCCAAACATAAAAAGCCATGGACCAGATGGTTTCACTGCAGAATTATACCAGATCTTCAAAGAAGACTTAATACCAATACTCTTTAAATTGTTCCACAAAATAGAAGCAGAAAGTATATTACCAAACTCCTTCTATAAGGCTACAATTACCCTGATTCCTAAACCAAACAAAGATGCAACAAAGAAAGAGAACTACAGACCGATCTTCCTCATGAACATTGATGCAAAAATAATAAAATTCTGGAGAACAGACTCCAAGAACACATCAAAACAATTATCCACCATGATCCAGTAGGCTTCATCCAAGGGATACAAGGGTGGTTCATCATACGAAAGTCCGTCAATGTAATACACCATATAAACAAACTCAAATTAAAAAACCACATGATCATCTCACTAGATGCAGAAAAGGCATTTGACAAAATCCAACACCTCTTCCTGATAAAGGTCTTGGAGCAATCAGGAATACAGAGAACATACCTAGACATAATAAAGGCAATCTACAGCAGGTCAACAGCCAAAATCAAATTAAATGGAGAGAAACTCAAAGCAATACCACTAAACTCAGGAACAAGACAAGTCTGACCCTCTCCCCATACTTATTCAATATAATACTTGAAGTACTAGCCAGAGCTATAAGACAACATAAAGAGATTAAGGGGATACAAATTGGAAAGGAAGAAATCAAGCTCTCCCTATTTGCAGATGACATGATAGTATACATGATTTACCCCAAAAATTCAACCAAGGAACTGATACAACTAATAAAAACCTTCAACAACATTGCAGGATACAAGATCAACTCAAAAAAATCAGTAGCCCTCCTATATACAATAGACAAACAGGCTGAGAAGGAAATCAGAGATACATCACCCTTTACAATAGCCACAAATAATATACAATACCTTGGGGTTACTCTAACTAAGCATGTGAAGGACCTACATGACAAGAACTTTAAGTCCCTGAAAAAAGAAATTGAAGAAGATGTCAGAAAATGGAAAGATCTCCCATGCTCATGGATAGGCAGGATTAACATAGGAAAAATGGCGATCTTACCAAAAGCAATCTACAGATTCAACGCAATCCCCATCAAATTACCAACATAATTCTTCACAGACCTGGAAAGAATAATACTCAACTTCATATGGAAAAACAAAAAACCCAGGATAGCCAAAAGAATCCTGTACAATAAAACAACCTCTGGAGGCATCACAATCCCTGACCTCAAGCTCTACTATAGAGTTACCATAATAAAAACAGCTTGGTACTGGCATAAAAACCGACATGTGGACCAATGGAATCGAATTGAAGACCCTGACATTAACCCGCACACCTATGAACATATAATTTTTGTAAAGAAGCCAAAAATGTACAATGGAAAAAAGAAAGCATCTTCAACAAATGGTGCTGGCATAACTGGATGTCAATGTGTAGAAGGCTACAAATAGATCCATATCTGTCACTGTGCACAAAACTTAAGTCCAAGTGCATCAAAGACCTCAACATAAATCCAGTTACTCTGAACCTGATAGTAGAGAAAGTAGGAAGTACTCTTGAACACATTGGCACCAGAGATCACTTTCTAAATATAACACCAGTAGCACAGACACTGAGAGAAACAATCAATCAATGAGACCTGTTGAAACTGAGAAGCTTTTGTAGAGCAAAGGGTACAGTCAACAAGACAAAGCGACAGCCTACAGAATGGGAAAAGGTCTTCATCAACCCCACATCTCACAGAGGGCTGATATCCAGAATATATAAAGAACTCAAGAAATTAGACATCAAAATGCCCAACAGTCCTATTAAGGAATGGGCTATAGAACTAAACAGAGAATTCTCAACAGAGGAAGTTCAAATGGCTGAAAGACATTTAAGGAATTGCTCAGCATTCCTAATTATATGGGAAATGCAAATCAAAATGACTCTTAGTTACCACCTTACACCTGTCAGAATGGCTAAGATCAAAAACACAGAAGACAGCTTATGCTGGAGAGGTTGTGGAGCAAGGGGAACTCTCCTCCACTGCTGGTGGGAATGCAAGCTTGTACAGCCACTTTGGAAATCAATATGGCGCTTCTTTAGAAAATTGGGAATCCAGCTCCCCCAAGACCCAGGTGTAGCACTCTTGGGCATATACCCAAGGAATGCTGAATCATACCACAAGGGCAGTTATTCGGCTATGTTCATATCAGCATTGTTTATAATAGCCAGAACCTGGAAACAACCTAGATGCCCTTCAACTGAAGAATGGATAAAGAAAATATGGTACATATACACAATGGAGTACTACTCAGCAGAGAAAAACAATGACATCATGAGGTTTGCAGGCAAATGGATGGATCTAGAAAAATCATCCTGAGTGAGGTAACCCAGACTCAAAAAGACAAACATGGTATGTACTCACTCATAGGAGGATATTAGATGTAAAACAAAGATGACTAGACTTCTACACAACTCCAGGGAGGCTACCTAGAAAACGGGACCCTAGGAAAGGCCCAGGGATCACCCAATGACAGAGAAATGGATGAGATCTACATGAACAACCTGGATGACAGTGGGAGTAATGAAGGGCAACATTTGAGGGAAAGAAAGCTTAGGGGAGCAGGAGATCCCAGCTGGATCAAGAACAGAAAGGGAGAATGAGGAATAACAGACCATGATAAATGAAGACCACATGAGAACAGGAATAGGCAGAGTGCTCGAGAGGTCCCCAGAAATCCACAATGATATAACCTCTGTAGTCTGTTGGAAATGGTCAAGAGAAAGCCTGATCTGACCTAGTCTGATGATCAGATGACTAACCACCCCAAAAGTCATCTTGGAACTCTCATCCAATAACTGATGGAAGTGGATGCAGAGATCCTCGGCCAGGCCCCAGGTGGAGCTCCAGGTGTCCAACTGTCAAGAAGGAGGAGGGACTGCAAGAGTGTGAATTGTTGAATCCAAGATTGCAAAAAGCACAGGAACAAATAGCCAATCGAAAGAAAGCGCATGAATTATGAACCAACAGCTGTGGAGCCCCCAGCCTGGATCAGGCCCTCTGGATAAGTGAGACAATTGAATAGCTTGATCTGTTTGGGAGGCACCCAGGCTGTGGGACCAGGACCTGTCCTTAGTGTATGAGCTGGCTGTTTGGAACCTTAGGCTTACACAGGAACACATGCTCATCCTGGAAGGAGGGGACTGGACCTCCCTATACTGAATCCACCAGGTTTAAATGAATCCCCAGGGGTGTCTTGGTCCTGGAGGACATGGGAATGGAGGGGAGTGTCTGGGTGGATGGTGGTGGTGAGGGCGGCATGGGGGAAGACAGGGCAACCCATGGCTGATGTATAAAATTAAAACACATAATAATAATAAAAAGAAAAAAAAAACAAGTTTAGTTTCCACCGTGAAATATACTCTTGGCCAGCTCTGGATCACAGATTTTGTCTCGATGGTGCTGATCCCTGCTTAACCACTGCTAATTAATTTTTCAACCATAGCTAACCAGAATCCATTGTCCCCTAAAGCAAAGGTTTTTACCTTAGTGTTGCTGGTCTCTAGTTAATCACAGCTGAGTCTTCACCTCCAGCTTACCAGACACCTCAGATTCTTGATTCAAATTACCATATAAATGGCACAGGGAGAGTCTTTACTTCTCTCTGAAATGCAACAAGCCAGCCCTCCATTACTTGCATTGGCTTTGGCATAATTTTCCAGGTTCCTAGAAGCTCATTAAGCTTTGATTGCTCAAAGGCTTTTTCAACATAAAGTTGCAAAGTGCTTCACCATCTTCTCATAATAATACCATTAGGTATGTCCCAGCAATAGTTCAGTTTCTGGTACCAAGTCCTAGTTTGGTTTCTATAACTGTGATAAAACACCATAACCAAAAGCAACATGAGAAGAAATAGGTTTATTGGTTTACATGTCTCAAACACAATCAATCCATCATTGAGGGAAGCCAAGGCAGTAATCTACAGACAGGAACTGAAACAAAGACCATGAATGAATGCTGTTCCCTGGATATTCCCCCATGGTTTGCTCAGCCTGCTCTCTTATACAACCTAGGGACACTAGTTTAGGGTTGCACTCATACAGTAATGTGGGTTCTCCCACATCAGTCATTAATCAAGAAAATGCCCCATGAACTCACCTATGGGGAGATCTGCTGGAGGAGGCCATTCTTCAATTGAGTTTATCTCCTCTACTCTATGTCTGTGTTATGTTGACACAAACCAACCAGCACAGTCAAGTTTTTCACCACAACTGCCCATGATCAATGTCTGCATCAGTTACTTTTCTGCTGCTATGATAAAGCATATAAACAAGGTGACTTATAGAAGGCAGGGCACTTGGGCTAAGCTTCCAGAAGAATGGCACTGTAGCAGGCATAGCAGCAGGATGAGAAGCCAAAGCTACATCTTCAAATGCAGTTACAAAATAGAGAGATCAAACCAGAAGTAGGCAAGACAATAAACATTCAAACCCACCCCAAGTGATACAGCAAGGCTGACCCTCCTGAATCTTCCCAAACATTGCCACTAACTGCGGATCAAGTGTTCAAATGCTCAAGACTATGGTTGACACTTCTCCTTCCAACCATCAATATCTTTCAAAAATAAAAATGAAGACGTTTCTAGGTAGCGAAACCTGACAACTCCTTGCTACTATATTTGCCCTAATACATATATCACACAAAATTCTTTAGGCTGAAAAATCATGAAAAAGAAAACAGTTTCATTTAACTTGAAGGGAGCAATGTTGGTACGACTGATTAGAGGGAGTAATATAAAAATGCATTTATTTTTCTCTTATTTTAAAAATGATTATATAAAACTATCTACACTTTGTGTTGTTTTACTTATCCTATAAAACTGCAACCATCCCAACACAAAAGCTAGGAGTGAGTATGTCATGAGGCTGTGTTTTATTAACTAAGTAATGGTAGAACACAGCTTGAATCCAAAAGAAAATAAAAATAATCAATGTAATATAGACATTGCAGTTCTATACATAAAATTCTGATCTTTGTTCTCTTCACCTTTTTATTAGACATGAGCTTATAGTCCAATAATCATAATAATATTTGAACAGATACAAAGCTTGTTAAATGTGTATAATTAATTAAAACTGACAAACTATATAAATGTATGACAAATTCTAGAGCACATTATTTAAAATACTAAAAACTTTAAATACAAAACTAACTGAAGGAATTAAAATGGGGTTGTCGAAGCTGTCTAGTTAAGACAAAGATATTAAAGAAGAAATAAATGAACCAATTAACAATGTAAGATAAGAAACAAAAAGGCAAGTTATCATTTCAATAATATTATTAAGTCTAAATAGATTAAAACTACAAAAACATGAATATAATCTATGAACTGCCTGGAAGTACATCTTAAAAATAAAGTGACAAATACATAGACCATGTGAAAGAATAGACAATGCATAAAAGTAACCTTATTGGAACTACAACTAAAGCCCTTGGAACTTAGACATAAAGCCCTTTAATATAAACAATGAGGACTAAAAAGAAGCCCTTTAGACGGATATGGTGACTCATCTTTGTAACCCAGCACTTGGAAAGTAGAGGTAGGAGAATCACAACTTCAAGAAAAACCTAGTCTACAAATCAAGTTTCAGGACAAGCAGGCTCAAGAAGGATACCACAAAGTAAGTTATTTTTTAGGTATTTATTGCTTGCATATATGGTATATAGTTATTGTACTTTTGTATATAGTTTTTCTTATATTAGTTATAACCTTTTTCCTGTTTTTCTTTTTATTAAAGTAGAAAAGGGGAAATGTGGTGATATTTTATTTGTGCTGAAATGATATATTCTTTGAGATGAACTTTATACCTTATGGAATGCAACTGAAGTAGTTATTAGATGGATATTTATAGCTATAAATACCTATAGTGGAAAAAATTCTCAGATCAGCAGCCTAATTCTCCTCTACAGGAAAAATTAAAATAAAAGAAAATAGATCAGATATAAGAAAAGAATAAAGCCAAGTTCATTAAAAAAAACAAAACAGTTTTTAAAAAAATAAGTAGGCTGGGTGTGATGGCACATGGCTTCAACCCCAACATTCTGGAGGCAAAGGGAAGCAGAGGCAGGTAGATCTCTGAGAGTTAGAGAACAGCCTGATCTACAAAGGGAGTCCCAGGATTGCTAGGACTGTTATACAGACAAACTCTGTCTTAAAAAACCATATATATACAGATTAACATCAATGGTAGGTGATTTTAATACCTCATTTTCTCTAATAGACAGGTCATCTGAACAAATAATAAACAGAGAAAGATTAGAAATAAATGACATCTTACATCAAACGAAATTCACAGATATCTATAGAAAATTCTTCTCAAACACCAAAGAATATATATTCTACTTAGCAGACCATGGAAGCTTCTCTAAAATGGACCACCACATCTTTAATGAACTTCAAACATATGATATAATTCTATGTACCCTATCTGACCATAATGCAAACATTTATAGATCTAGCCAATCCCACATTAATCCAAGAAGTGATCAACTTCCTAAATAGACCCATAACAAATGAGGATATTGAAACAGTAATAAAAAAATTCTAATCTGAATATCTACACATTCACAGCAGAATTCTGCCAGAATCTCAAAGATCTACAGCCATCCCTTAAACTATTCAAAAATATAGGAAAAAAACAGAAGAAGTATTTATAAATTCTATGTAGCTAGTATCTTTCTACTACCAAAATGAGGTAAAGACAAAACAAGTAAAGAAAACAAGAGGCCAATATCCCTGATGAACATAGACTTAGCAATCCTTGAGTATTTACTTGTGCAAACCAAGCATAGACATACATCAAAAATATTATGGTGTACAGAGTGAGATCCAGTACAGACTCCAAAGCTACACAGAGAAACTCTGTCTTGAAAAAAGACAAAAAAGAATATTATCCACCAGGTAGCTTTATCCTGGAAATTTAGGAATACTTCAACATACTTGTCAAAAAATGTAGGAAATTAGATTAAATATACCTAAAGATAAAATCCCATGATCATCTCAATGAATGCTTAACAAGACTGACAAAATCCAACATACCTTCATAGTAAAAGTCCTAGAGAGAGCAATACTAGAGAAAGCATACTTCAGCATAATAAACAATGTATATAATAAACCCACAGCCAATGCCATCATAAAGGTCATGCCTCACCCACCAATTAAATAAAAATAAATACTCTCACAATATGAAATAAACAAGCATTTATGCTGTGTGTTGAATGCATGCATAACACAAAGAAAGTATAATTTCTAAAATTAAAGCATATAGCAGGCAGAAATCAATAGTTTCAAAATAGAATTCAGACTATAAATGATCAAGCTAGACTCAAACAGACCTTTTAATATAGACAACAAACATAATAAATAGTCTTACACCAGTATATAAAATAAAATAGCAGCTGTGCCAATAGAAACCATGGTAAATTTGAAGAGAAAAAAAGAATCATACAAAGAGGAATTTTTCACAACATTGTACTCTAAAACTGATTAACAGATAAAAATATATAAACTTAAATGAAGTTTGAATAGAATACAAGGCTATGTGTTTATTAATATAGAGAATAAGGATATAAAAACATGACTTCAAGGAACATGATATGCATGAACATTAACCACTGGGCATGACAAGAGCTTCAGTAGGTTCAACAGTGTGGAAAGGATGGAAATATTCTCAGAGTTCTGGTGGCAGACAGCAGCATCAAAAGTGCTGCCTGGGGCTGGGTGGTGATGCACTGAACATAGGGATGCCTTGTTTTCATTCACCCCAGCACTATGGGAGCTGAGAGAAAAGGATCCTCTGTTTTAGGCCAGCCAGGAACTAATTGAATAATTTCAAAATCTCTGTTAAACAATTCCATGTCAAAAATCTAATAATAGAATTAAACATTGGATAAAGTTAATGAAGGAGAAATGAAAAATATTAACATCAAATATCTGTTATAAAAGAGAAATGAAAATAAGTTAATTAAAGTGCCAACTAAAGGGTTGGTAAAGGAAGTACACTGTAAGAAATAAAAAAAAAACAACTATGAGTTATGTAACAGAAACTGGTATTTTGAAATCTTTTTAAAAGAAAAATCTTTGAAATATTGGTAATATTCTCCATCCAGGCAAAGAAGGAGAAAACACAGTACCAAAACTAGAATACAGCTAGAAGGGAATGTGATTGAAACACAAGAAACCTTAAAATTAGGAAGCAGCAGCTTAATGAAACTGAAGGTGCTGGACTTGATTTCTTAGAAAGTTTATAGATATCAGTGTGCAATTCTTTTTTGTTACTTTACTTTTTCCTAGTTTCCGTTAATATATTGAAATTAACACTAAAGTAATTGACAATTAGTGTACCAAAGACAAATATTGTTGTGTTTTCCTAATCCTTGGAAGTCAGTAGCCTCTGCTGTGTAATTTGTCCATCTCTCAGTATAATTTATATGTATTTGTATCTGTGTGTGCACGTATGTATGCAGATGAACCTGTATGTGCATGTGGCCTGAGGACAATTTTAGTATCATGCCCCAGTAGCTTTCCACTGGGCTTTCTGAAGCAAGCTCTCCCTGACCAGGGTTTCTCTGATGAGTTAGGCTAGATGGCCAGTGAACACCAGTAATCTGCCTGTTGCTCTCTCCCCAATCACACTCTACTGCTCCAAGCTTTTATGAGTATGTTCTGGGAATTAAACCCCAGTCTTCATGCTTGTGCGTTAAACACCATCCTCAGTGCTGACAGCCCTGTGAAATTCCATTTTAGTCTTGGAAACCTGTTTGTTTAAAACTCACAGTGGAGAATGTGTAGAACAAGTGTGACTGTTGTCCAGTCAAGCCTCGTAATGCTGCATAGCCATAGGGTGGCTTCCTTTTCTCTTTGCTCCATAATGGATAGCTGCCAAGAGAGTGACTTACCTTCACTCTTGCCATAGTCTGAGAACAGTAAAGTACTGCTCACATTCTCGGGGGTGGGGATTGTAGAGGGTGAAGGTCACCAAAGGGTCAGTCCACTGCCATGTGAGTCTACACTGCAGGAACAATGATGATGTCGTGGAAGGTATTAAAGATGGCAGACAAGGGAGAGGAGAACTTGCATATCCTGATAGAACACCATGTATCAAAATAATGCCCAAATACAATAGAAACACAAGCATAAAAATAAAATCATTCAGATAGTAGATAAAAATGTGAAGGCATGTCTGAACAATTTGTGGATTGAGAAAAATAGTCTTTTTACTATATTAATAAAGCTTGAAAACTAAACAGGAAAATAAAAGGACAAGCTTGGAGAAAATATTTATAATTTACCTAACGGAAAAAAATGTATTTTCTTAATGTATAAAGAACTCTTAAAAGCTCAAGAAAAGGCAAACAAACTAACAAAAATCAATAGGACAAGCCATGGGCAAAGCTGAGTAACACTCAGAGTAAATTACGTTGACTCATGGTGAAAGGAATTACAGCAAAACCTCATTGGTCAAAATACCCATTTCTCACTCACCTAAGTGGCACTAATAGGAATCTTAAGGATGCACATTTGTCAGGGCTGCTGAAAAGCGTGCACTGAATGGAACTTGGCACCATCCCCAAGAGCTGCAGATTCATTTACTAACCAGTGAGCTGGTTTGGAGACTCTCACTTCAGATTCACACCAAGTACAAAACAGCACATGCCTTGTATGCCACTATAGCATAAGGGTGATAGTAACCCCAGAGTCCAAGGAAAGGCCTGGATCCATTATTTAACTGACTGAACCTGAAAGTGAAATTTTACAAAAGAATCTGATGTTGATTTGGAGTGATCCTCAGATGCATTAAGTACAAGAAGCAAGGGAAGAATAGTCAACTAATATGTTTGCTTTTGTGTTCTGAAAATAATCTTTTATATACCATCTTTGCAGAGGTAACCATTTTGTGTCAGCATTTGCTTACTTTGAGACAGTAGCAAGGTTTTCTTTTCCTTTTATTTTTTTATTTTTGTTACCTGTGCCTGGAGCACACTAAGTGGGTTGAAAACAGCTTCTTCTTCTTCTTCTTCTTCTTCTTCTTCTTCTTCTTCTTCTTCTTCTTCTTCTTCTTCTTCTCTCTCTCTCTCTCTCTCTCTCTCTCTCTCTCTCTCTCTCTCAGAATAGACACAGATTCTTTGGGGAGCATTCTCTGATTGGCTTTAATAACAGAATTTCACCCCAATGCTTCACCATTTGTGTTTCAAGCATGTGCAATGAGTTTCTTCAGTGTCTACAACAGACTGAAGGATATACCACCTTCCCTGAGTTGCTTGGCAACACCACTTAGCAATTTGCTTTATTTCTCCCTTGTTTATTACATATCATTGGTTTAATTGATGTCTCAAGAAACACTAACTACAGAAATCGTTATTTCTTTCTACATACCTCTTTGGAAGAACCCGCCTCTCTCACTCAACAATTGTAACAATGGCCAGCATTCTTACCACATGTTCAGTGTGTGGGAAGTCACAATGCTCACAAAAGATTGCTTCTTATCTTGATGCTTAAAGAGTTCATTTTATCTATTTTATGAAAAAGATTAGATGCCATTCTAAATCAGTGCAGCAGAAACATACTAACCAGCCTGAACCAAAACACTGCTTTATTTGGGTCTGCATATGTATGTAAACTACTGTAATGTGGTAATCAATAAGCTGTCAGTTTTAAACAAATATTCATAACTTCGTGTACTGAAGGAGTGTGTATGTATGTATGTATGTATGTATGTATGTATGTATGTATGTATTTTGGTTCTCAAATTTTCTCTTCTCATATAACCAGCCTATATTAGAAGTCAGCCCTTCATTTCTTAGGGCTCTATAGCTATGGATTCAACCAACCACAGACAGAAAACAAGTGAAAATAAGTTATTTTGTTGCACATGTACAGATTTTTCTTTCCTGTCATTACTTTCTAAAACAGTACCATCTGATTACATGGCATTGCATGGGACTGGGTCATCTAGAGATGATGTAAAGAATACAGGTGGACATGTGTGCCTCACATGCAAATATTTTGCTATTTTAAACAAGGAACTGGATATTTTTGGATTTTGATATTTCTTGAGAGGGATGTCTTGAAATCAATTCTTCTGATGTACCAATGGGCAATTGTATTTCCTAAGTATGTGCAGAGATAGATTTAAAAATCCTCTAGCTAAAAGAAACTAAATATTTTAGCATGTTCAGTGATTCAGTGGTCCTCCCCTTGTAGGCTGGCCTCAAATAAGAAATGATTATAAAACAAACAGAAGAACTATGATGGCAGTCAATAAAGCCTTTAGAAAATACATTTATTATTGAAAAATATTATTGATTACACAAACTAGAAATTAATAGCAATGGTTACTTTGGAGAACAGGAAAGGGGAAACCCAGCTGGGAGGTAGTTTCTGACAGCATCATCTGAGGTTGCTGGGTCAGCAGTTTATTTTCAAATGCTTCTGAAAAGGTATTTGTTTTGTTTTCTTTTATTTTCTTCTGAAAAGACAGTGATTGGCCAATGGCAGATTATGTAAATAGAACAAAGACAATAGGCAGACAAAGATGGATAGCTAAGGAATAAACAAGAAAGCAATGGTTATGGATGTATAACACCAATATGTTAAAATTCATGAAAATGAGATAGGAGAAGATGGGCTGTTGTGAAATATCATTATAAGGTATGTTACATTTGTTATATGCTGTGGAACATTTGTTTAATGATGCAAAAATACACTGCATTCTTTTATGTTGACCTTGTTTTACTCTGTGAAGCTGTGTGAGTTTGCTGGTCTAAAACACCTGATGGTCTAATAAAGAATCAGCAG
Organism: Onychomys torridus; assembly: GCF_903995425.1. Lineage (NCBI taxonomy): Eukaryota > Metazoa > Chordata > Mammalia > Rodentia > Cricetidae > Onychomys > Onychomys torridus. Next base: position 41,688,349 of record NC_050443.1, read on the forward strand.
CAAAGCAGGAGAAAAGACAGGCAGAGTTGGTAGGCAGAGAGAATAAACAGAAGGAGAAATCTGGAGGAAAAAGTAGAAAGAGCAAGAGAACAAGGAAAGGAGGACACGAAGGACCAGCCACAGTCACACAGCCAGCCACAGAGTAAGATCAAAAGATATACAGAAAAGAAAAGGTAAAAGCCCAGAGGAAAAAGGTAGATGGGGTAATTTAAAATTTAGAAAAGCTGTCAAGAAACAGTCAATATTGGGAGATGAGCTAAGAAGCCATGAACATAGAATTCATCCACTATGGCCCTCCATAAGTAGGGTTCTGGCTCTTGACTTGGCTATGGTGTGGCCTCAAAGTCCACACAAAAAGGTATCAAGGACTAACCATACCAACCCCAGATTCCCCATTGCTAGGAATCTGCCCAGCACATGAGCTGGGAGTTTCTGGGTAAAGTCCCTGCAACAATGAGCGGACACGTTTCCCATAAGGAAGACAAAAGGAGCCCTGGAATTAGAAGATACAGAGGTAAGATTTGTTTTCCAGTGAGGGAATGCCACAGGACCTAGACAAAGTTCTAGTATGCTTAGTAACATTGCTGGGAACCTATAAATATTTGTTATTGTGGCATATTTACCCTTGTGGTTAAACTGTACATAAAGTGAGCAGAATATGCATAATGCTAATATGTCTTCAGATGAACTATTTGTGCCTCCCACACTGCACTGTATTATCAACTGCCTAAACTTCACACCAAATCTAATTGATACACTTCTGAAGACCAACAAGAAAAAGAATTGATGAGTCAGTTGTTCTCAACTTAGTCTGCTCTTGAGTTATCTGTCACTTTACAAATAGTCATGGAGTCCAACACTTACTCCGGGTCTAACCTGGCATACAGTTCCTCAGCTGCTTATCATGCTCAATGCACCATTGAGATGGAGCAATATTGTGGAAGAGGAAAAGCTGGTTCTTCAAAAGAAAAAAAGGCCTATTATGTTAATTTCTGTTGTCATTTCACTAACTCTTCTGGTTTGGATAAGGAGCCTTCCTTCATTTGGAAGGATTGTGGGTAACTTAAAATTTGTACTTATTTATAGATTCACATTGACTTGGAAATTAAGTTAAATCCTGACTCAAGTGCCACCTTGACTTAGTGTTCTAAGTAAGTAGATGGGAATCTTGGTTCATGTTTTGTTTGAATGTTAATTAAGAGAACACTACTTTCTCTGCTAGCCAATCTGATACAATATGAGTAGGTGCTGCTACAACATACATATACTCTGAGCAGCTTCACCAGTTTTTAAGGAGAGGAATTCTTTAACTTGGCTTACAGTTACACAGGCTCAGTTCATAGTCCTTGGAGAAACTGACTTTGACCCTTGATGAGGCTGAGCATCCTGGCTCGGGGAAACAGATACCATAGACTATTCCCATCATAGTGGATAGTGAGCAGAAAGACATCTCTAAGCACTCTTGATTGTCCTCAGATTCATTGATTAAAAAACAAGTTACTTAGAAGATTTTATTTCTACCTTCAGTCTTAGTATGAGGCATGTGGCTTCCCCTCACTCTTGAATGGGAAAATTTTAAACATCTATTTTTCATTCATTCCATTCATATCTGAACTTCTTGGAGTTAAACTGTCCTAGAGCTTTCTAATACAAAGTAATCTTGATATCTTCATTGAAGAAGCTAGATTTAAATAAGAAAGGCTGTGTTGTTTGACACCATATCTCAAGCATGATTAGAAAATGTTTATTATATGTATATGTATCAGGATAGTCATGGCATCTTACACATGCAGGCGTACATATCCTCACATTGTCTACTTTTATCTTTTATAATGCCAATGATTCCTACTGTAACTGGTTTTACATGTCAAATTTAGGGGATTAGGAGATCCTGAGGCTGTTGAATATCCATTATTTAAAATGCTTGGGGAAAAATGATTTGTGATTTCAATTTTTTAAAAAAAGATTTAGAATATTTGCATATATATATATATATATATACGTGTATATATATATATATATATATATAATGAGAGGACTGGAAGATAACCATGAAATTCATTTGTGTTTCAAACAGACATCATCCATGGGACCTGAATATACTGTGTCGACTCGTAACGTATACTTTTCTACTCATGGCATCATTAAGATACCAAACAATTAAAGATTTTGTATCATTTTCTGTTCTTTATTCTGCTTGCTCAAATTGTACCCAAGTTTCTAAGACATGTCTGTAGTAGCGATCATTCTACATGCCACCATCTGACTTCCCTTAGTCTGACACCCCTGCCCTTTCTAATGTTTTAGCTTCCATACTATATTCTATGCCTCTTTTAAAGATCTGAAAATACATGAAAGCTAGAGTAAGAAGGCAGTCTGCTTTCACTATGGGTCTGTATTATCACCATCAATTTAAAAGTGATTTGAAATGTAGAGCTATTATATATTGGACTATAGAAATGGAGTCTTAACCAGACTGCAGTGAATGGGTTGGACTAAGTTTTCCTGTGTAAAAGTTTCTGCTCCCCAAAAGCAAATTAAGGTCCACAGTGTCTGAACTGGTCTGCCAACACCAGACTTTTTCCTTGTGCCAGACACATTCTCTCCATCCAAAGGTGGATCTTCAGAGGTGACGGTCCCTAGAGGTCTCAAGTAGTATAGTCTGGAACCATTCAAAAGGGGAGTGCCCTATCCACACATTAGTGACTGACAGTAAAGAGGAAGCTAATGGTTTACACTACTGCCCTGACACTGGCACAAAGGGTTCACTTCCTGAAAGTGGAAAGGGGACAAGGAACTGGGATAGGTGATCCAAGAATGGCCCATAATGTTTGCTGACTTCCCCTTCCATACATACATATACATTCCCAATTCTTCAACACTACTCTTCAGAAGAGTCAATTAACTACAATATGGATGGGTCCACAGAGTGTATTTATTCATGATTCATACATATACATATATATGTGTGTGTGTGTGTGTGTGTGTGTGTGTGTGTGTGTGTGTGTGTAGTATATATTGTCTGATTCCTCTACAACAATATCATCAGACCTAAAAACTGCAAATTATGTAGTGCCTATAAATATATTTACAGTGAGGAGTTTAGTTAAGGTTGAAAAGTGAATAATCTAAAGCATGACTGTAAGAACATTTCCATCCATCTAGAATTATAATTTCCTTCCATTTTATTATGCCAGTGTCTTCCCTGCTTGTGCACTTTTATCTTTTTCCAGAAATTTATACTGAACTTGAATTCCATTGAAGTAGATAAAATAGTGGTTTCTGCAATTCATGTCCCCCAAATCTCAGTATGTGACCTTCCCTGGGGTAGTCTTTGCAGAAAAAAAGAGAGCCATGAACATGAAGATGAGACACAGGCTGGAAGAATGCATTTACAGGCCAACAAAACTCAAGTATTGCAGCAAGAAGAGAGAGGCACAAAATAGTTTCCCAGAGCTTCAAGGATAAGTCAGTCTTGCCTACACATTCATTTGTGGCCCCTGGTGTCCTGAACTACAGAAGACTGCATGTCTGTTGTTTTAAGTTGCTCAGTTTATAGTTTGCTTGCTAATCCTAGGAATGAGTGCACCTTAAAAAATCAGTATTGAAGGAATGTGGGGTACTCATAATGAAGCAAACCCATTTGGCTTCCTGGATGGGTCTTAGTTCCCCTCTCTAGACATTTAAATTCAAATGAAAGGTTCCTTAGAGATGCCATATGGCACATTTACTATGCCACTATAAGACACAGGCAATTTTATAGCTAGATTTAAGGTCTAGAGCCCATACTCCCAAACATAAGTCTCCTTAATTCTGCTTGGGCCCAGGTCTTGCTAAACCCAGAAAACCTGATACCATCCCTATCTTCTTGGATGCCCTAGAATCTGTCTGGATGTTCTACCATTCTGGGGCCAATTATGTCTTACTTCTGTCTCTCTCCTAGGGGCTTACCACTCCCTGACAGAATATGTTCTCTTCAGGTCCTCTGTCTGCTATGTTTCATAGGAAGGTTCTCTCCTTAGGTCTCTGTATTTGTCTCTAGACATGTGAAAGACAAGATTTCTAAACTTTGATGAAACTGAAGACTGTGTAGTGGTCTTTTGTTTTTCAAGTGGCATCTGCCATTTCTCAGAATTTATAGATGTCACTGATTCTGTTGGTGAGAAGCTGGAGGGAAACATCATTTACTGTGAATTAAAATACCCTGCTTATAAAAAACAAGGACATCATGAAATTTACAGGCCAATGGGTATAACTAGAAAATATTATCCTGAGTGAGGTAACCCAGACACAGAAGGACAAATATGGTATGTACTCACTCATAAGTGGATACTAGATGAAAGGCTAGCTAACAAGGAGAACCCCAAGAGGGATGCATGGATTGCCCCGGGAAGGGGAAATAGATGAGATCTACACGAGTAGACTGGAGGTGATAGGGGCAATGGAGGGTAGAGGATGGGTGGGGAGAACATAAGGGAATGGGATGGTCGAACTGGAACAGAGATAGAAGAGCAATGAAAAAGATGCCATGATAGAGGAAGACATCATGGAGACAGGGAGAAACTGGGTGCTAGGGAAGTCCCCAGGAATCCACAAGGATGACCCTACCTTAGACTACTAGCAATAGCAGAGAGGGCATCTGAACCCTGGTAATCAGATTGGTTAACACCCTAACTGTCATCATAGAGCCTTAATGCAGGTAACTGATGAAAGCAGATGCAGAGATCCACAGCCAAGCACCAGGCTGAGCTCCAGGAGTCCAGCCGAAGAGAGAGAAGATGGATTCTATGAGCAAGAGACATCAAAATCATGATGGAGAAACATACAGAGACAACCAAACCAAGCTACTGGGAACTCATGAACTGTGGACCAATAGTTGTGGAGCCCCCATGGAACTGGACTAGGCTCTCTGCATAGGTGAGCTTGATCTGCTTAAGGGGCTCCCTGGCAGTGGGATCACTATCCATCCCTAGGGCATGAGCAGGCTTTTTGGAGCCCACTGCCTGTGGTGGGACACCTTACACAGCCTTGGTGCAGTGTGTGTGGGGGACTTGGACCTGCCTCAACTGCGTCAGCTCTGCTGACTCCCTGCAGGAGGTAGGAATGTGGGGTGGGATGGGGGGAAGGCTGGGGAGTAGAAGGAGGGACGGGAAGGGATCTGTGGTTGGTATGTAAAATGAATAGAAATTTTCTTAATAATAAAAAATATAAAAAATACCTGGCTTAATCACTTTTAAGGGCACCACCTATGTTTGCATGTTTCATATCTAAGCACAATAGTGAAATTTCTCAGAAAGACTTGAAGCTACCAAAATCTCAATGCATTCAAGCTCTTACATGAACTGATGTAGTGCTTGCATATAACCTCTGAATATCATATAACTTTAGATTATATATTACACTAACTAATGCATTATACATGTTATGCAAATAGCTCTTCTACTGTGTAGTTTAGGTAATTATAAGAAACTATTTATATTATTACATTTTCTTATCTTTAAAATATTTTTCCTTTTATTGAAAATAGATTCTTTCCTCATACAACACATCCTGATTATGATTTCCCCTCCCTCTATTCCTCCCAGTTCCTCCCCTCCCCTCTAGATCCACTCCATTTCTCTCTCATTGGAAAAGAACAGCCTTCTAAGAGATAACAAGCAAGTATGACAAAACAAAATATAATAAGATAAAACTAAAACCTTCACATCAAGGCTGGCCAAGACAACCCAACAGAAGAAAAAGAGCACCAAGAACAGACACAAGAATCAGAGATTGTCTTGTTCACGCACTCAGGAATCCCACAAAAGTGCTAAGCTGAAATCTACGGTATATATACAGAGGACCTGGTGCAGACCAGTGTCGGCCCTGTGCTTGCTGCTTCAGTCTCTGTGAGTTCCTGTGAGCCTTCATCAGGTGATTCAGAGGGACTTGTTCTCCTGGTGGCCTCCAGCCCTTCTAGCTCTTACACTCTTTCCACATCTTCTTCTATGTGCTCCTTGAGCTCTGAGGGGAAGGATTTGATGGAGACATCCAATTTAGAGCTGTGTTCCAAGGACTCTCTCTGTGTGGAATGTCTGGCTGTGAGTCTCTGCCTCTGTTCCTGTCTTCTGTAGAAGGAAGTTTTTCTGAAGATGACCGAATAAGGCACTTATCTGTGTGTATAGAAGAATATTATTAGGAGCCATTTTCTTGATACTTTTTTTTAGACGAGTAGAGTTTGTTTTTACCCAAGGTCTCTGAGCTCTGGACCTTAGTTACCCAAGCAATGTTGGGTATAGGTTCTGTCTCATGGAGTGGACCTTAAGTCAAAGCAGACATTGGTTGGCTACTCCCACAAGATTTATGCCACCATTGCCCTAGCATATCTTGCTGGCAGGACAGATTGTAGGTCAAAAGTTTTGTGGATGGGTTGGTGTTTTCGTTTCTCTTTTGCAAGCCTGTAAAGTACCTTCCCACAAGGAACACTAAAATGTCTGGTGCCGATTAGTTTGATTCTATTGTCCAATTTCTTTTATATCAGCTTCAGTGTGTCTGGTTTTAGGTTGAAGTCTTTGATCCACTTGGACTTAAGTGTTATGCAGGGTGATATGAATCTCTTTGCAGTCTTCTGCATGCAGACATCCAGTTTGACCAGCACCATTTGTTGAAGATTCTGTCTTTTTTCCAGTACGTGTTTCTGGCTTCTTCATCAAAAATTAGGTATCCATATGTGTATGGATTTATGTCTGGGTCTCAATCCAATTCCATTGATCATTGTGTCTGTTTTTACACCAACTGCTGTGGATATCACTCTGTGTAAATAACGTTCTGATTGGCCAGTGGCCAGGCAGGAAATATAGGCAGGACAAGAGAGGACAAGAGAGGACAAGAGAGGAGAGAATGCTGAGAAGTAGAAGGCTGGAGAGACACTGCCAGCTGTCGCCATGAGAAGCAACATGTAAAGACACTGGTAAGCCACAAGCCATGTGGCAAAGTATAGACTAACAGAAATGGGTTAATTTAAGATAGAAGAAGTAGATAACAAGCAGCCTGCCACAACCATACAGTTTCTAAACAATGTAAGTTTCTGTGTGCTTTCTTGGTTGGGTCTGAGCAACTGTGGGACTGGTGGGTAAGAGAGATTTGTCCTGACTGGGTCAGGCAGGAAAACTCTAACTACAAATGACACCCAACGTGGTGCAAGAGTTTCCACCTAAAACTTGAGAAAAAAATATTCTAAAATGGAGCTAAAAACAGCTTCCTAGTTGTCTCTCTCAAGTTAGTGGCAGCCTGCCAGTTTGAGCTACTATGGCGGGTTCCTGGCTTGTGTGTCTGACCTGCAGTGTGGCAGGAATGAAGAGTCTACAAGCGGCACTTTTTACTCTGCTGCAGGGTGGATTTTTTTTGCTAGTTAAAAAAAAAAAAAAAAAAAAAAAAAAAAAGGTTTCTGGGCTATGCACTGCTTTGATAGAACTGCTTCTGATAGTTGATGGCACACATGGCTCCAGACCCAGAGCTGGCGGTAACCTGTATCACCGCCATGTTGGAAAGCTGAGGTGGGCGGAGGCAGCAGCCACAGTGGTGTTTCAGTCTTACAAAGATGGATATTACACAGAGAATCTGGTTTGTCTTGTCTTTGGGATTTTTAACTGCAGAAAAAGATTTGATCATAAAAGCTGTTGAGTTAAACAAATATGTAAATTTTAAAGGTACCTTGACTTCAAAATTTGGATATAAGGATATGTTGCTTTGGAAAAGAGTCTCTGCTTTTGTTTCCACAGAAAGCCAGAGGCTGTGGATTTGTTCCAGATTAAGATACATCAGGTTTGATCAGCCAAGACCACCAGAAAGGTCCCTGATGACACCATGGCCCAGATGATGCGACATATCAGAATGGTTTCAAGGCAACTGGCTCAAAGGTTCACCCTAATGGACTACTCCATAATCCTAAAATTTTCTTTATGTCCATAAGATACAGCGCCTCCCTCCAGCAGGAAGTAGTAAGAAAAACTACACCCAATTTCCCAAAATTATCTTGCTGGCTTTGAAGATGGAATTGGCTCACTCCTTCTCTAAACACAGGCATATTGTTAAAAGAAAAGGTTAAGAGCTTCTTGTGTCCCAAATCAGAAGAGCCCTCTAAAGATAAAAAGGGGATATGATATAGATATGATAGGATGAAAGGGTAGATTAATGAACTTACTTCTAAAAGAGCAACAACTCATTTAAAATGTTTTACATTGGTATAGACTTTAGTCTATTGATACAAACTTAAAGTTAATTTTGTTACACTGTGTATATATTTCTACTCGTGTTTAAGGTATTATGTTTGTATAGCTCATTTAAAGTTGTAATGGATAATTAAAAACAGATTAATAATTAGTCATCTATGATAATCATACTCGTAGCCATGTTACTTAAGTCTTCTACATATACATAGAGATATTACAGATAGATAGGTAATCTTCAAATACTTCAAAGACCTACAGAATATGGCATTTAAACTATTTTTAAAATTTAGACTTTCTGGACAGTGAGGCATGTCTGCTCCTGGCAGCACCATTGTACTTGAGAGAGGAGGATGGGCATTGAAGACACTTCATATGGAGTTTATCTTCACCTTGGCAAAAATAGCCATTTGGGCAAGAAACTGTTCTTGCCTGGACTACTTGATCAACTGGACATGTAGGACCCATAGAAAGGTGACCACTAAACTTTGCTTGACAAAATGGTCCTTCAGGTTCCTGCTTCGCAGAAGAAACTGCCAAACATTCTACAGGACACTGAGAGAAGTGACTGAGAGACTCTAGCCCTGTGGGCTGAAGACAAATGCCCCAACTTTTACAAAGGAACATTAGATGACTGTCCAGGCTGCCAGCTGTCTCTGTCTACCCTGAAAGACTCCTCAAAGTTGCTTGCATCCTTCTCCCGGTTCTCAGATAATATTATATCCTTCTGAGGTCTTTGATGTGATTGAAGGCTAGATAGTTATAATTTCCTCAGTTATGATAAAAGATAAGTTACATATAAAACCTTAGACTCACAAATATAAGATAGATAGGATATCTTCTTTAATATTGTAGCTGTAATTCTTGCCAGATAATTGTTTTGTTATATGTAATTGTACTATGTAAAAGTTAAAACCTTCCTTAAAAAAAAAAAGAAAAGGGGAAGTGCTATGGATATTGCTCTGTGTAAATAAAGTTCTGATTGGCCAGTGGCCAGGCAGGAAGTATAGGCAGGACAAGAGAGGAGAGAATGCTGGGAAGTAGAAGACTGGAGGGAGACACTGCCAGCTGTTGCCATGAGAAGCAACATGTAAAGATACTGGTAAGCCACAAGCCATGTGGCAAAGTATAGACTAACAGAAATGGGTTAATTTAAGATAGAAGAAGTAGATAACAAGAAGCCTGCCACAGCCATACAGTTTCTAAACAATGTAAGTTTCTGTGTGCTTTCTTGGTTGGGTCTGAGCGACTGTGGGACTGGCGGGTAAGAGGGATTTGTTCTGACTGGGCCAGGCAGAAAAACTCTAACTACAACCAACCATGCAGCTTTTTGTACTACAAATTGACATTGGAGCTAACGGTGCCTTCAGCAGTTCTGTTATTGTTCAGGATTGTTATGAAATACTGGATTTTTTGTTTTTCTATATGAAATTGAAAATTGTCCTTTCAAGGTCTGTGAGGAATTGTATTGGAATTGTGATGGGTATTGTATTGAACATGTAAATTGCTTTTTGGTAAGATGACTATTTTTACTATATTAATCATACTGATCCATGAACATCGGGAAATCTTTCCATCTTCTGATATCTTCTCCAACTTCTTTGTTCAGACTTGAATTTTTTACCATACAAGTCTTTCATTTGCTTGGTTAGAGTTAACTTATGATATTTTATATTATTTGATGCTATTGCGAAAGGTATTGCTTCAGATGTGTTTCTCAGTCCATTTGTTATTTGTATGTAGGGAGGACACTGAGTTTTTTTAGTTATCCATGTATCCTGTTACTTTTCTGAAAGTGTTTATCATCTATAGGCATTCCCTGGTGGAACTTTTAGTGTCACTTATGTATACTATTATATCATCTGGAAATAAAGATACTTTGACTTATTACTTTCCAATTTGTATCCATTTGATCTCCTTCAGTTGTCTTATTGCTCTAGGTCAAACTTCAAGTATTATTTGGAATAGATATGGAGAAAGTGAACAACCTCATCTTGTTCTTTATTTTAGTGGACATGCTTTGAGTTTCTTTACATTTAATTTGATATTGGCTATAGGCTTGTAAATTTCTTTATTATATTGAGGTATGTCCCTTGTGTCCCTAATCTCTCCAAGACTTTTATCATGAAGGGGTGATGGATTTTGTCAAAGGCCTTTTCTGCATCTAATGAGATAATCATGTGGGATTTTTCTTTCAGTTTTTTGTATAGTGGATTGACAAATTTTCTTATTTTGAACTACATCTGCATCTTTGGGATGAAGCCTACTTGGTTGTGGTGGATAATCTTCTTAATGTGCTCTTGGATTCGGTTTGTAAGTATTTTATTGAATTTTTCCACATCTATGCTTATAAGAAAGATTAGTCTGTAATTCTCGTTTTTAGTTGAGTCTTTATATGGTATGGGTGTCAGGGTAACTTTGGCCTCATAAAATGAATTGGGCAGTGTTATTTCTCTTCTATTTTGTGGAATAATTTGAGGAATATTGGAGTAAACTTTTATTTGAAAGTCTGGTAGAATTCTGTGTTAAAAATTACCTGACCTTGGGCTTCATTTTAGTTGGGAGACTTTTAATGACTGCTTCTATTTCATAGGGGTTATAGGTCTATTCAAATTGCTTAGCTGATCCTGATTTGACTTTGTTAAGCAGTATTATTAAGAAAACTACCCATGTCTTTTATATTTTCTAGCTTGGTGGAGTACAGGTTTTTAAACTATGTTCTTATGATTCTCTGAGTTTTCTTCCTGTCTCTTGTTATGTCCCCCTTTACATTTCTGAATTTGTTAATTTTGATCTTCTCTCTCTGCATTTGAGTGGTCTCTTAGAGTCCGCAGCACATCTGTCTAGGCCCTTCTGGCTCTTAGAGTCTCCATTGAGACTAATAGGCCAGCCTTTTTAAATTGCTTGGTCTTTTTCCCTTTCAGCTTTTAATATTCTTTGCTTGTTCTGTATGTTTAATATTTTGATTATTTATGTGGTAAGGTGACTGTCTTTTCTGGTACAATCTATTTGGTGTTCTGTATGTGTCTTGTACCTTTATAGGCATGTCCTTATTTAGGCTGAGAAAATTTTCTTCTATGATTTTGTTGAAAATATTTTCTGGGCCTTTGTGCTGGGTTTCTTCTCCTATCACTATACATATTATTCTTAAGTTTGGTCTTTTCATAGTGTCTCATATTTCCTGGATGTTTTGTGTAAGGGTTTTGTTTTGTTTTGTTTTTTTAGATTTAACATTTTTCTATTGTATCTTCAACACCTGGGATTGTTTCTTTCATCTCTTGCATTCTGTTGGTGAAGCTTGCCTCTGTAGTTCCTGCTCAAATTCCTTAAGTTTTCATTTCCAGATTTCCCTCACATTGTGTTTCTTTATTGATTCTACTTCCATTTCAGCTCTTGAACAGTTTTATTCCTTTCCTTCCACTGCTTGTGTTTTCCTGGATTTCTTTAAGGGGTTTCTTCTTTAAGGGCCTCTACCATATTCACGCAGGTGGCTTTAAGGTCTTTTCCTTGTGCTTCAGCTATATCAGTATATTCAGGGTCTGCTATGTATGGTAGCTGGACTCTAGTGGAGACATATCGCTCTGACTCTAACTGATTGTACTTTTACACTGGCATCTAGACATATAGGTTTAGGATGATTATAGGTTTAGGTGCTGATTTCTGAACCCCCCTTTGTTGTGTGGGTGTTTTGTTTATTTTGTTTGGTTTTTTTCCCTTTGGTTTCCGTTTTCTCCCCCGAATTTTTGGAGTGTGTGATGTCTGTGTATTTCCTGATAAGAAATTTTCTTTGGACCTGACATTTATGGCCATTGGGGATTCCAGGTAAATGAGCTGACAGTTAAGAATGGGAATAGGCTAGGGTTCTGAAAGGGTTCACAGCGGGGAGGAGTGCAGTGTTCAACCAGGATCTGCTTATGTCGTCTCCTTGGAATGGTAGAAGACAGTAAAGAGAGGTTCCCCCAGAAGGTCTGCTGAGAATGAGATTGGGAAATTGGATCTAGAGAAACAGAAGGAGAGGGGAAGATCTACCTGCTTTCTTGGCAGGACTAGTCTTGGGTTGCCCAGGAGTGCCTGTTGGAGCTAGGGCTGGGATAAAGCAACAAATGAGGTGGTTAGGAGGGGGAAGGTCTGTGGGATTCCGCAGAGTTTGTGGGCAGAGGAGGAAGGGAGGCGGCAGCAGGTGTTCTATTGCAGAGATAGGGATGCGACTGGGGAATTGGGCTTGGAGGAGAGGAGGAATTGTTGAAGGTCTTCAGTTAGCTTACCTGTTTCCCTGGCCTCTCAGGCTGGTGTGTTCAGAGAATACCTGCTGGTGCTGGGGGCGGGGATAAGGGATGAGTTGGGAGAAGGATGGCTAGAGAAGATTTTTGTGATTTGTTGGGGATGGGCTCAGAGAAGAAAGGGATAGTACAGCGTATAGCAGGTTTTCTGTTACAGAGCTGGGGAATAAGACTGGGGAGATTGGATCTGGGGGAGCAGAAGGCCAGGTGTGCATCCACCATCTGCCTCCTTGTTGCCCTGGCTGGAATAGCCTTTGGGTAGCAGGGGGTATCTGCTGGGGTTGGGGGCTGGGACAAAGCAGCAAGTGAGTGGGAGGGAAGTTAGAACAGGAAGATCTGTGGGATCCACAGGAGATGGGAGAGAGGACAGCAAAGGCTGCCACTGGTGTTCTGCAGCTAAGCTGGGAATGAGGGACTGGATCTGCAGGAACAGAGAGAGGGGAGAGGGTTGGCAGGCAGGCTTGGCACTAAGGTAACAGGGAGTGTCCGTGGGAGTTGGAAGCTGGAATGAAGAGATGAGTGAATGGAGGGAGGTTAGAAGGGGAGGAATTGTGGGATCCACAGGAGATGGAAGGGGGACAGGGTTAGAAAGGGAAGGCTGCCACAGGTGTTCTGCTGCAGAGCTGGGGATGAGACTGGGGGATTGAGTCTGGGGGAACAAAGCTTTTTACATTTTTCATTCAATACATTTTGATCATATGCTTTCCCTTTCCCAAGTCTTCCCATATCCTTTTTACCTCCCTACTCTTTTAATTTCATGTTCTTTCTCCCTCTCAATAAAAAATAATAATTAATCAAAATACAAAAACCAGAAAGATAAAACCCACCAAACTATGACCAAAAAAAAGCAAACACACAAAACATGTAGCCAGTGTGTGTGTGTGTTAGCCCACAGCTTCTGAGCATGAGGTCTGACCTGGAGTGAGGCTGATACACCCAGCGCTGCTCCACTGGTGAAAGCTGATTTTCCCCTCTGCTGGAATGTGTCAATGACAAACAGCTTTCTGGTTAGGGGTCAGACTTTGTGCCTAAACTCTCTTCTAAACTGACATTTTTGCCTGATTTGAACTTGTTCTGGTCTTGTGCATGCCTTTATTGTCCCCACAAGTTCATCTTTCTTTAGAGTCACCCACCACCTTTGATTCTTAAAATATTTCCACCTCTTCCACTGCATAGATCCTTGAGCCTTAAGGGAGAGGTTTGACCAAAGCATCTCATTTAGGGCTGAATTCTCTGAGATCTTTCTCTGTCTTCCCAGTGTCAAATTGTGAGTCTCTATGTTAATTACCATCTACTGCAAGAAGCTTTTTGGTAATGATTGAGTGATTCTCTGATCTATGGGTATAGCAATATATCATCAAGGGTAACTCTATTGCTAAGTTCCTTTAGCAGAATAATAGTAGGATTTTTCTCTTGGGGCCCATGACCTGTCCAATCTCACATTGTTGGCTCCATTAATGGTGGTAAGTGTGGGTTCCGTGTTATAGAGTGAGCCTTAAATCTAATCAAAAAGTGGTTTGTAATTATGCCATTGTTGCACCAGTATATCTTGCAGATAGGACAGCACTATAAGTTGAAGAGTTCATGGTTGGGTGAATTAGTACTATGAACGCTAATCAGTAGTGGTAAAGCTTCTAGTTGGGTACAACCTAACTTTTTCCATGTTCAATGGCATAAGTTGAATGGAGTCTTCAGCAATGAGGCTTCACAACCAGATTATGGAGGTAGCTAATAACATTGGAAATAGCCTATTGGATTTGGGGTTTCAATGTGACTCCTTTAGCCAACAACTAACAAGATGTAACCTATTCCCAGTAATTTGGGTTTTACTTGGTAGCATATGCTGTCTAGTTAGGGCATTGTCTCCTTCTCTATATGGTAACTCCATTTAAATTCTTTTAATAGGTTTTAGAAAGCTGGAGTAGTTAGCTTCTATGTGAATTTTAAAAAGTCTTTGAATGTTAGCTGTCCTTTTCCATATTTTCTCTTTTATCCTGCCCTCCCATGTTCCTCCCCATTTAGTTCACCTATTTTCCTATTTAAATATTTATAACATAATATACTATTTCCCTTTCCTTAGAAGATCATTCCTCACCTCTGGTCTCTTTCTATATACCTAATCTCTTTGGATGATCTAAATCAAATTCACATATCTAAAGCTTAAAAGACAGCATCCATATATAAGAGGAAACGTGCAATGTTTGCCTTTATGGGTTTGGGTTACCACACTTAGGATAATTGTGTCTAGTTCCATCAATTTACCTGCAAATTTCATAACATCATTTGTCTCAATGGCTGAATAACATTCCATTGTGTATATATACCACATTTTCATTATGCATGCATCAGTTTTTGAAACCTAGGTTATTTCTAATTTCTGGCTATTATGGTTAGAACAATGAATGCAGATGGGCAAATATTGCTGGAGTAAGATATAGTCCTTTGGGTACATGGCCAAGAGTATTATAGCTGGGTCTTGTTATAGATTCATTTTAGTTTTTTCAGCATCCTCCACATTGATTTTCACAGTGGTTGTACCAGTTCTCACCCTGACCTGCGATGAATAAAGATTCCTTTTTCAGGAATCCTCTCCAGCATCAAGTGATACTTATTTGGTTGATCGTTGTCATTTTAATTGGAGTAAAATGAAATCCCAAAGCAGTTTTAATTTCCATTTCCCTGATAACTAAGGATGCTGAACATTTTAAAGGGTTTCTTATCCATTTGTGTTTCATCTTTTAAGAACTATAGTATAAGAACTTTAGTCTTATACCCAAATTTAATTAGGTTGTTTTCTTGATGTTCAGTTTTTAATTCTTTGTGTATTCTAAATACTAACCCTCTGCAGATGGATAATTGATAAACATTCTTTTCCAATTCTGTAGGCTGCTGCATTGCCTGAATGATGGTGTCCTTTACTGTACAGAGGCTTGTTAGCTTTCACAAGTTCCCATTTATTCATTGTTGGTATTAATGCCTGTGCTTTCAGTAAGTCCTTTCCTGTGCCAATAAGTTCAAACATATTCCCCACTTTTTCTTCTGGCAGCTTGGTCTCATGTTGATCCACTTGGTGTTGCGTTTGTGCAGGTAATAAATACGGATCTATTTGCACTCTGCTACATGAAGCCATCCAGCTTGACAAGTGCATTTGCTGAAGATGTTGTCTTTTCTCCAGTGTGTATATTTGGCTACTTGGTGAAAAAAAAATTGCTGGTGTATGGATGTGTGGAGTTGCGACTGGCTCTTCAATTCTAAACCATTCATTAACATGTCTGTTTCATGACAATGGCATCCTATTTCTATTACTATACCTCTCTAAACATTTTTAAATCTGGGATGATGATACCTACATCAGTTCTTTTATTATTCAGGATTGTTTTGGGGCACAGAAGGCAATTCTAAGAGACGAGTTTATAGCACTATGTGTCAACATCAAAAAAACTGACGCTGTCTCATATTGATCACTTAATGATACTCCTGAATTCTTAGAAAAACAAGAAGAAAGAACACCTCAAAACAATAGGTAGGAAAATTATACACAGGCCTAAAATTAATGAAATAGAAAAAAAAACAGAAAGAAAAATAAATAGAACAAATGATCAGTTTAAAAAAAATCAACAAGGCTGACAAACTTTTAGCCAATTTAACCAAAAGGAAGAGAGAAGATTCACATTAATGCAAGTGGAGATGAAAAGGGAGACATTACAGCAAGCAGTGTGGAAATTCAGAGTCATAAGAACATGCTTTAAAATTTTGTATTCTACCAAACTGGAAGATCTAAAAGTAATAGATTCATTTCTTGACATATCTGACCTACTAAAGTTAAATTAAGATTACATAAAGAATTTAAATGGACCTACAAGTCCTAGTGATATAGAAGTAGTAATTTAAATTTTTCCAACTGAAAAGAGTCCTGTGCCAGATGGATTCAGCACATAATTCTACTAGACTTTTAAAGAAAAAATAATGCCAATACTTCTCAAATTATTCTGCAAAATAGAAACTGAAGGAACATTTTCTTTCTATGCAGTAACTATTTCCCAGATACCAAAATCACATAAAGACTCAATAAAAAGAGAAAATTATAAAACAATTTCCCTTATGAACAGAGAAGGGAAAAATTCTCAATAAAATACTTGTGAAGCAAATTCAAGAACATATTAAGAAGATTACCCACCATGATCAATTTGTCTTTATCCCACAGATGCAGGGATGTTCAACATGCATAAATCAATAAATATAGAATACCACATGAACATACATCTCATTGGATGGCCTTCAATATCTCATTTGACAAAATCCAACATCCTTCATCATAAAAATTCTGCGAGGCTTGGGATACAATGGACATACCTAACATAATAATGATGATTTACAGGAAGCCCAGAGGCAACATTATTCTCAACAAAGGGGAACTCAAAGCAATTCCACTAAAATTGGTGGAACACAAGTAAACAGTCTGTCATCTCATAAATAATCAAGCTCTTTAATTGTAGTCATGCTAAGTACTGATGTGATTAATTACAGGGATAAGCTATACTCAGTCACTTGTATATGCTTCCAGGGTTGAGCTTAAAACAAGTAACTAGAAACAAATTTTGTCTATTCAGATGTGCCTGGAAAACCCTCATACTTCAGAGATCTGCAGAATATGGCATTTGAAATGTTCTAAGACAAGGTTGTCTACTCACTCCATACGTATTCAATATAGTACTTGAAGTATTACCTAAGTAATAATATAACTAAAGATCAAAGGGATATAAATAGGAACAGAAGTCAGAATGTCCTTATTTGCAGATGATATGATTTTATACATAAAAGACTTTAAATACTCTACTAGGAAACTCTTACATCTGATAAACACTTACAGTGAAGTAGTAGGATATAAAATTAACACATAAAAATCAGTAGCCTTTCTATACACAAATGATAAACAGACTGAGAAGGAAATAAGAGGAAAAAATACCATTCACAATAGTCTCAAAAAAGAGAAGGAAAAGAAAAGAAACAATCTGGATAAATCTGACCAAGCAAGTGAAGGACTTGCATACTAAAATCTTCAAGACATTGAAGACAGAAATTGAAGAAGATCTCAGAAGATGGAAAGGTCTCCAGTGCGCATGACGGGTGGGGTTAGTGTTTTGAAAATGGCCATCATACCAAAACCAGTCTACAGATTCAATTAGATCCCATCAAAATTCCAGTGAAATTCTTCACAGAAATTGAAAAAAAATCAATCTTCAGTTTCATATTTCAAATATTTTCATTGCATAGTTTGTGGCTTCATATGTATGGAACTTAGAGATACGGAGATATGTCTTGGAAGCTAGAAATGATAAGAGCATTCTGAACTTCAGAAACCTCTGAGTATATAAATGTTGTCATGATAATAGTAACCACAAATGAGTGTGATAGTGTGTAAGTTATGGCTTACTGTCTTCCTTAAAGAACCAGCTTGCCAGCCACATTTACAAAGCTAAGTTGATTAACCAGAAGGAATAGAATTTAATCAGGTACATGTGTTAGCAAAGCGATGGAGAATCATGATAAATGGTCATAAATAACTAATGCCAACCTTGTTCCCCACTTGCTGAGTCTCCTTCAGATCTAGTGTTAATTGGGGAGGTGGTGAAACCATCTTTCTGAAAAGTGAGAGCAACGGTTGGCTGGTCCAGTAACAAAGCCCGTTAGCCTTCTTGGCCTCTAGGGGGAGCCCAAGTCTCTTTTCCCAAAGAAGGGATACTCTTCTGAAATTCTGGAGGAAGAGTTGACTCCTTAATGGCATCTGCACCTTTGGGGCAGATGGAACACTGGTTTCTCCCTGTCTCCAGGTACTGTGTCCCAGGAGGCCCTTCTCTGTGGACGGTTTCTGCTCCCCACAGCCGTCAGTCTGAAACTCCTGCCTGCCGATGAAGGCTTGGGAACATCTGTGTTTTCTTAACATTCTACTGCGAAGTTCTTCCTTCTAGCTGTATGGGGGCTCTTTTGGAGAGGTCAGCTATAATACAGGGTGCTTGGCTGAATTTAATAAAAGCAGGAAAACATCAGATGTGGCGTGGACCATGTTACCTGTGGGCCTAGAGGAAGCTGGTCCCTTCTACTCATCCTTCTGAGGACCCTGGCTTCTTGCTGTGGTCTGAGAGTCAATATTCGAGGCAGCTGCCAGCCACAGGCAATTCTTTGCTAGGATATTTCTGGACCCAGCTCACTGCTATAAGGCTTTCTTATCGGCATGATTTCTACCTGTCTTTTGTGAGATCATTTTTCAACCCCCAACACAATTTGCTGATCACTCATGGCACAGCACTGATGCCAACAGGGAGAGGGTAGGGTAGCCTGGTAGTGATCCCAGAGTCAGTGCCCTCGTTTTCAACTGGTCGTGGGTAACAAAAAGAGATATTTCTTTTCGAATGTCTGAAATGTATTGGGTTTAATTTTTAAATTAAAAATGTCATCCTATTTTAGTTCTTAATTCTGAATTAAAAAAAAAAAAAAATGGGTCCTACCCAATTGCCTTCAGCTAAAACTGCAAGTGGTGCCAGTGTGCTGGAATCGTTCAGAGTTCTATCTTTGCATGCCGTGGTAATCGCTGCTTCCCTTGGGGCTGCCGTGTCTGGCAGGAAATCTATGAATTTTAAATACCAGATCAGGAGGCTCACACCTAAGAGACACAATGCATCTAATGTACAACTAATGACTGCTTGATAGGTTACTTCAGTTAAAAAGATAGATCAGTGGTGGGTACATTAAATTAAAATCAGAAACAGGGAAGCATGTATAAGCAATAAAAAGCATTCTGTGTGGGAGTGGTATTGAAGGTTATAGATTAGTGGTTCTCAAACTGTGGGCTGCAACCCCTTGGGTGGGGGGGGTCCCATATCAGATATCCTTCATATCAGATATTTACATTGTGCTTCATTACAATAGCAACATTACAGTTACGAAGTAGCAATGAAATAATTTTATGGTTGGAGATCACCACAACATGAGGAACTGTATTACTGCATTAGAAAAGTTGAGAACCAATGTTGGATAAATAATTTGAGATTCACTCACCACAATATAGCCCCATGAGGTAAATCTAGCTCCCTCTGTTTTATATGAACAGGTGCCACAAACAAGGTTGAGAAGCCAGGGTTGGCTCTTGAGTCTGGGGCTCACAACATCGGGCCAGTTTAGGGATCAAGATCTGTGCTGCTAGGCTGTGCTCTATCCCAGCCTTGGTATGCCTGTGCCACAGAGGATATGAGTGGATGGTCAGCTAGTCTCAGCTGCCTCAATCTGTTGACTTCAAATTAGGAGATGATACATCCTGCATAAAGGCCCTCTGTTAATTTCAAAACCTGATAAGTAAATGAAGTAGCATCTGTCCTTTCTTTAGCATTCTCCCATCCACTGGCCTCATGCATGCTGGGAAAATGTAGTAATATATTACCAAAGTTGACAGAGACTAATCCCATCCTGGTCAATTATTGGTGTTTTCACTATTTTGCACAACTATTGTAAATTGAGAATCAAGGTCTGCCTGTGCTCTAACTCTGCCGCCCAGCTCTCACTCATCCAGGTGCACAAGCACAAAGTCATTCTCTTATTTGCAAAGAGCAGCCTCGTGCCTAGCAAGCCATTTCTGGTACTGTGCAAACGAGTCGTTGCAGGTGCACCCAGTATTTGAACAAACTCTTGAACAAAGTTTTATGTAGAAAGCTGCAGGAAAGGAACAGGTGAAAATGCCCGTGAAGAAGAGAAAAATAACACATCGAGAACAAGAAAGGGAGTGGGATGCTTTCATAAGACTCTAAACTTTTTAAAATTTCATCTAGGATCCAATAAACAGATTTATGGGTCATCGAGACGTTCCTTGGAAACTGTTAATATGTGCTGCTGCTATCAGAAAGATTAGCCCAAAGTTCTGCTTCACCCAGAATGACTGGGAACAATCCAGACTGCAATCCTTTGCCTTTGTGAAAAGCCATGATATACCTTATGTCTCAGTAGTGCAGTTCCCTCGGTTCTAATCACTGAACAACAAGAGAGTTCTGGGACAAACCAATGTACTTGCTGTAATGAAGACACTAATTGCAAGAGAGAAACTGAATTCCTTTTAAAATTAGATGATAAATCATAAGAAAGTCAACACTTGTAGAAGCAAAAATGAAACTCAGACATTCCTTAGAATTTTTGAAGTCAGGATTCAAGAAAACTGAATCATAGTACTGATTTACAAAGCAAGAGGAAAAAAATCCTAATAATTCAATAAATGACAGCTGAAAAATCTAAATAATTTCTCAAAGACAAAATGTCCATTTTTTCTGTTTTGAGTTCCTTGTGAGAAAATAATATTTAGAAAAATATTTTAAGGATTTATTGTTATTTGTGAGTGTGTGCAAATGTGTCTGTGTAAGAGCATATGCAAATATGTATGTGTGTGCCCATAGTGACCAGAAGAGGGTGCCTGATCTCTTGGAGCTGTAGTTACAGACCAATGGTTTGTGGACCACTCAGTGTGGATGCCCCATTCCAGTCTTCACCATTGAGAACCAAGAGCTTTTAACTACTGAGACATCTCTACTGAAATCCTAGAAATATTATTTTAAATGAAACAAAACACTTGCAAAATGATCCTCTGTAACAACAAACACACTCAGTTCCAAGACCTTGGTCTCTGTCATCTGGCTCCAAGGGAGATTATCAGGGCTCCTTGGAGAAATGGTTGATTTTGGAGTCAGGATAGGGAATGTACAAGTAAAAGGAGTGGCCCAAACAAGAAAATGGTCTCATGACAGGAGACAGTTTAGCAAGCTCTTGGTGATCACAGCAGAAAGAAAATGAAGGATATTATATCAAATTTTAACCTGGAGCAGGAGTACCCATGAATCCACACTGGTATATTAAACAAAGATTCTGCCCTACAATAAACATGAACATACAAATAATTCTGTGGTAGGCTAGTGTAGATTCCTCTGGGCATACATCTAGGAATAGCACAACTGGAGCTCACACTACTTCTGTCTTCAGTTTTTGAAGAACCTCCACACTGATTTTCATAGTGTTTGTACTAGGTTCTACTCCCACCCACAGGCTATATAGAGAGGTTATGTTTCCCCATATCTTTGCCAGTGTCTGTTGTAGTTTTTTTTACTGGCATCCATTCTAATTGAGGTGATATGAAATCTCAATGTAATTTTAATTTTAATTTACATTTCCATAATGGCTAAGAATGTTGAGTATTTTTCATATATTAATTGGCTGTCTGTATTTCTTCTTTTGGAAGAAAGTTGAACTGTCTGTTCAATTGGTTTGGTCACTGTTGAATGGGATGTGTGCTGTATCTGATAGGATATAAGGAGTTATTTCAATTTTGTTTTATCTATTGAGACTTGCTTCAAGTCTGAGTATGCGGTCAATTCTGGAGAAAGTTCCATAATTTACAGAGAAAAAGGTGTATTATTTTGTGTTTGGGTGAAATATTCTATAAATATCTGTTACATCCATTTGGCTTATGACATCTGTTAGCATTTCTCTGTTTAATTTTTGTCTGGATGATGTGTCTGTTGGTAAGAATGGTGTGTTGAAGTCTTCCACTATCAGTGTGTGAGGGTCAATATAGGATTTAAGCTGTAGTAGTGTTTCTTTTACAAACTTGGATGTCCTTGTGTTAAGAGCTTTATTGTTAAGAATTGAAATGTCATCTTGGAGGATTTTTCCTTTGATGAGGCTGTAGTATCCTTCCCCATCTCTTTTGATTAATTTTGGTTTAGAGTCTATTTTGTTAGATATTAGCAAGACTGTATCAGCTTGCTTCTTAAATCCATTTGTTTTTAATGTCTTTTTCCAACCCTTTACCCTGAGATAAAGTTTATCTTGATGTTGAGATGTTTCTTGTACACAACGAAGGGATAGATCCTGGTTTTGCATCCATTCTGTCAGTTGGTGTCATTTTATTGGGGAATTGAGACCATTGATATTGGGAGATACCTATGACCAATATAGTTAAAGGGAAAGGGGACACAAGTGACAGTGCAAACTAAAAATTAATTGAAGCATTGTTTCAGGTTGTTTCTTTAGGGATCCTTGAAAATAAGACTTTGCCAAGTACACGGAGATTACTTGAAGTTCAAGATTTTGTCTTTCCTACTGTTTTGGCTATTGCTGAACCCAAATCCTTCACATGTCACCTGTCTTTCAGAACTCTATATTTTTCTGTCTATCTATCTATCTATCTATCTATCTATCTATCTATCTATCTATCTATCTATCTATATCTGTCTGCCTGCCTTTCTCTCTTTCTTTCTTCTTTTCTTTCTTTTTCTTTTGAGTTTCTCTCTACAAGTCAGAAGTCTATGCTGGCCACACATCTCTTTGCAGTTTGAGAAATGTGAAATCTTCTTTCATTCTTCCAGGACACATCAGTTATTACACTTTGAGTGACTAATGTTCTAGCCAGCTAGTGTTTCCCCAGTATATCAGAGACTTTGGAGGCAGCAAACAGCTATACAGCTGGACCAGTCTCTATATTCAATCTCTGCCCCCCATTAAATACCCTAATGGAAGAATGAGTTTGTGGGAATCAGCCATTCTTCAGAGGTTCAGAGTTCTCATTTCCATTGGTAGCAAACCTCAGGACAGGTGGGGCCATGTACTGACTCCAGACCCAGGACCTCCAGACTCCGCAGTTACCTCACATGACCCATGACCGGCTCCAGCTCCTAATCTTCAAGGGTTGAGTTGCCAGCCATCATACCTTCACTGCCTGAGCCAAGCCTCCAGCCCCTTGAACTTTTCAGTGTGTTGGCATCTGGTCCTCTCGTATTTCCACAACACCTCACCAATGTCTCCCACTTCAGAGCTATGACACATTGTCCCTAGTCCTTGTGGCACATTTGTTCCCTGTTATTAGACCTCCATCTCAGTTTTCATCAACATGCTCCCCTTAAGATGGTACCTGCCCAAAGCACTCAGTGTCACCAGAAGGGACAACATAGGTCTCCTTTGAATCTTATTAGAATCCCAACTGAATTAAAGAAGTATGGGAAGAGGAGGCTTGACATGCAGGGTTGGCTTTTTGGTGGTGTCTTTTCTCCAGGACCACCGGGTTCATCTTTTGCACTAGGCTCCAGATTCCTCTCTGCTCCACAGAGTCACAGTGTCCACAGCTGGGTGCACCCCACTTCTTTACCTTTGCTGTACTGCCCTTCCCTTTCCCCACACAGTTCTTCTCTCCTGTCACCCACTTCAGGGGTTCTGCTGCTCTGCACATCTATTTCTCTTTGGAGCAGAGCCAATTCTTCATTCATCTGACTTTAGTCGTTCATTCTGTTGCACAACAGCTCTTTTAACCGAACACTTGGCAGCTTCTCATCTCTGATCACATGCTATTTGGGTGTCCAAAACAGTAAGTTAGGGAAAGGAC
Organism: Onychomys torridus; assembly: GCF_903995425.1. Taxonomy (NCBI): domain Eukaryota; kingdom Metazoa; phylum Chordata; class Mammalia; order Rodentia; family Cricetidae; genus Onychomys; species Onychomys torridus. The sequence goes on from NC_050443.1 coordinate 41,712,246, forward strand.
AGTCTTTCAACAAATAGGACTGATAAGCTGGATATTCAAATTCAAATGACTGGATTGAACTCAGCACAATACAAAAAAGGTAGTAAAATAGACATACAGACTAGTTTTATGTCAACTTGACACAAGCTAGACTTATTTGGGAAGAGAGGTTCTCAATTAAGAAAATATCCCCCATAAAATTGCCTGTGGGTAACTCTTTAGTGCATTTTCTTAATAAGTGACTGATATGGGAGGGCCCAGCTCAGAGTAAGTGGGCTAGTGGTCCTAAGTGCTATGAGAAAGCAGGCTGTGCAAGCCATGAATAACAAGCCAGTAAGTGGCACTCCCCATAGCCTTTGTATCAACTCCTACCGCCAGGTTCATGCCCTGTTTGAGTTCCTGTCCTGGCTACTTTTGATGATGAATAGTAAAATGGAAGTGTAAGTAAAATAAGCCCTTTCTCCCCAAGTTGGTTTTAGTCATGGTGTTTGGTCACAGCTGTAGATATTTAAACTAAGAGAATGAATCAAAACACTAAATATAAGACCTGGAACTGCAAAACCTTTAGAAAAACTGGGACATATGAAACAGCATTAGATTTGGCAATAGTTTCTTAAATGTGGTATCAATAACATACATAATCAAAAGGAGAACAGATATATTGAACTTCATGAAAGTATTTCAAACTGTGTGCATTAGTAGATTATGTCAAAATAGCAAAAATACAACCTAGAGAGTGACATTTTCATAAAGCATGTATCTAGCAAGAGACTGATTACTGAAAATTTATACAAAATTAAAGTTCACTAGAAAACAGCTCATTTCAAAAATGTGTTAAGGACAAGAACAGACATTTCTATTTCTGTACAAATGATCAATAACTGTGTGAGCTGCTCTGGAAGAGAACTAACAAACTATTACACAAACAAATCTTGCTCCTTCCCCAGCACTGAAAAAAGGAAGAAGAAGAAAGGTTTGGTGTCATCAGAGACACAGAAAATACATGCCGGGAAGGAAATGTATGAATTACAGGTGTGTGCCCTGTTCTGGAGAATGTAAGGTGGTCCAGCCACCATGGAGAGAGTGTGGTAGTCCTTAAACATCTTAAACACAGAATTTTGTTTCAGCAACCCCATTTCTGGGTATATACTATCTAGAAAGTTGACAACTGGGTATCAAATGGACATTTTATGTCCATATTTCTATCATTAATCATACTCAATACATGAAAACAACCAAAATAGCCATTGGTAGATAAATAGATAAATAAATGTGTGCTTTTGTATCACAAAAATAAAAAACTAACCCAACCTTAAACAATAGAAGGAAATTCTCAAATGTGCTACATACATCCTTTAGGGAATTGTGTTAAGTAAAATATTTCAGTCTGAAAAAGACAAAATAGTGTATTCTACCATTCATATGAAGTACACAAAGTGGTAATTTTCTTTTCTAGGACATAATGAGAGGGGTTTGCATTAGCTTCCTATGGCTGTAAACAAATAAGTATCTGAGTTAAATCAACTTTCAAGAAGAAAACTACATATTTGCACTATCAGTCTCGAAGGTTTAGATGCATTGGTTGGACTGTTGCCTTTGAGCCTGAGGCATGAGGCAACGTATCACTCTGGGACTCAAGTAGTGAAGATTCCTCACGCTGTGGTGACTGGGATGTAAAGAGCATAAATCTGGGATCCCAATAGCTTATGGAAGACATACTGCACTCCACCTGCTAAAGGTTCTGCCACCTTCCAACAGTATTACAAAGTAGGACTGAGTCTTCTTAATATAAGAGGTTTGGTGAGGCACTCCAGATCCAAACTACGGCTAAGGGTAGGTCCAAGTATAGACACAAATAGACTGGGGAGGAGGCTGGAGTGGGTGAAAGTGAGAGTCAACTAGACATTGACAGTGAAAATGGAGAGAAAGGGAGAGTTTGGGAGAACTCTTCAAGAAGTAGAGTGGGAACTCAGTGAATGACAGAACAGGTAGAAGGAGGAAGGCTCTGAAGTTTCAGCATATATGCATTCATTCACCAAGATAGCCAAGGGGTGAAGGTAGGTTTTGATAAGTGACTGAGTGCTGTGTAGACAATCAGCGGTCAGAGAATAATGGTGTCATAGCCAGTTATTTATGTGTCTCTGAAATTTAGAGAAAAGTAGTCTTGAGAATCATCTAGTACAGATTTATATAAAATGGAAACCCAGAAGAACTGAATTATGAGAATAGCAGAAACACAAATAAGCCTGAAGACTGAAATCCAAAATTTAAGAGGTAGGCAAGGGAACATGAACTCTTCATACGATGATCTGCTGACATCAATTTAACACCAGCTGGGTGGAGAGAACAAATGCTACACACTGTAACATTTGCCATTTCTCATGCTGTAAATTTCTTCAGCATAGCTAATGCTAACCAGTAAGACCAACTGGATGTCAAAGTACCACAGTGACATCATCTGGATAATGAAGTGATTGAGGATGTCACTGTTGAATTCTGCCCACTGGTGAGAGGCAGAGCCTTCCCCTGTGCACTATGGCCTCAAGATCAGGAAAGGGGGACCAAAGCAATGCCATTGCAGGAGATAAGAGGGAGAGGGTCTGGTCGTACAGAGAGTATTGACAATGCTATGATGAAATCACATAAAAGTCACAAAAGGACTTTTGACATTTGTGATCACTTAGTTGTTAAGTCTCCTTAAATGGAATATCAGAGATGGAAGTCTGACTGAAGAAGTTGTCAACTGATGGAGATGGAAAGAAAGTGTTTTCACAGGTGGCTGGACATCTTAAACATCACTTCAAACACCTGAGTACCAAGAAAAAGAAAGGGGACCATTTAAGGTGTTTAGAAGCACTGCACCTCCCTTCACAAGATGCATAATCCATAACAAGGCAAGTAAGAAATCAAAACCAAAATACCTCTGGCTAAGGAGATACACAGCATTCAACTAATTCCTTCATTCATTTAAGATGAGGTCATGCTGGAGAGAGTGGGCTCTAATGCTGTGTGGCTAGTATTCCATATATACACAGGGAGTATGCCATTTGAACATGAGGATGATGTTGTTCACACAAGACATAAAGCACAGAAGATTTCTCACAACCAACAGGAGCTGGGAGATATCTACATACATGTGCTACAATTTTCATGGCTCTGGGCTTGACATGACTGGAGTGGCAGGGGATGAAGAAATGATAGTTACACATACAGAGAAGCTGGGATCAGGTGGGCCATGGACTCTGATGGAGACACAGCAGCAGCAACCCAAAAACTCAGAGAGTTTATTATACTCAGGTTGAAGGCCAGGAGGTGAGCTAACTAATCTTGGTAGGAGGTCTCCGAGGAGAGCAGTTTCAGGCTGCAGTTATTAGAATGAGGAAACTGTGGTTGATACTTTCTGCACAAACTGTCAACATCCACACTCTAACCAAGTGAAGGCCTTGTTCCTCTGAGCCTGATCCAGGATGGCCTGGCAATTCCAATGGTCTTGAGCTCCTGGGCATGGCCATACTCATGTTGACTCACATCCCCTCAGAACTTCATCTACTCCCCATGCAGATGCTCCCTCCTCACCGTCAGCCTTCACTGGAAACACCTCTGCCACACACAAAACTTGTTCTTTCAGCCCCACAACTGTGAGAGTAGGAATGCCAGCCAGTTCACCTACCTAGAATACCATCCAATTTACCTACTTAATCTGGGGGACTTTGCTATAGTGGCTGAGTAGACTAACATAGGATAGCACAAATTCATACTACATGATCTGACAGAATGAATGAACCACTGAAAAACCTGGAATATCCTCTCATTCAATTAAGAGCTAGGAAAGAGGAGCCCAGGAAGCAACACTCACTACAAAGAACTTCCCATATGAGGAGCTGTGGTGTTCACCCATGTCCACTGGGCAGTGTACAATCTCTCTGGCTCCATTCTGAGTGCTCCCTGTTTCCTCTCTGGGAATGGGTCCAGAAACACCAGAGTTGGTCTTTACCTGTACCTTATTTATTATTATTATTATTTGTAAGGACTAAGTCTGATCTTCAGTTATATACATACACATCACACACATCACACACACACACACACACACACACACACACACACACAGAGAGAGAGAGAGAGAGAGAGAGAGAGAGAGAGAGAGAGAACCTTTTTCTTCTATCATTCCTCTTGTATCTGAATCTGTGATTTTTTCTCTGATTTTTTTTCTTAGCTAGTCCTTCTACCTTCTAGTTTAGAAAATCTATGAATGCCTGAATCAAAGGAAACCTAAAATAAGAAGACTTTGTTCCATCTAAGCCAACAAGACAGAGGTTGCAGAGATCCTGCCTGGAGATAGTATACCCTCATGGGGAAACCAAAACAATATACCACACTATCGGATCATATGGAAATATATTGGCTGAGCTGGATAGAAACACTCATAGTTTGTCAGATAGTGTCTTGATCACCCTCACATTCCCATAAATACTTTTGAATGTTCATGGGAGTCTGGAGCCTACACAAACCCAAGAAATAGTTGGAAGAAACCAACCACAGATGAGATTCCAGAGTTAGTCTCATAAGCAGCAAGCAAACAAGATGAGTATTATCTGGGGGCTTCTTCCTTACTGGTGGGTGTCATCTCTCTCCCAAGGACTCCCAAAGTCAGTCTTCACTTTATCAGACTCTAGCAGTGAGCCTCTCTAGCCCTATGTGACATAAAATTCAGACTTTATATGCAGAAAATACAATACTTAATCAACCAAGGAAACTGACCTCAATTGCCCAGACAAAAAAAAAAAAAAAAAAAAAAAAAAAAAAGCCATGTCTTTGTTGAAGAATCTTCAAGACTGACTGGCTGATTTGAGCATCATGATTATGAAGACTGGTATTCGCAGGTCCAGAATTAAATTATGTTCAGCTATCTTCAGAACCTTAACAGGCATTTTTGGTCCATCTCCCTGGCTAACCTACTTTGTGACTGTCAGGTAAAACCTGTTGGAAGAGATTAACAGACTACAAGCTCCCACTAACCCTGAACTAAGAGTATCTTTAGACATCATCTGAGGCCCATACCTCACCTGCTTGATGCTCCCACAAACAAACTTGAAAATATCTTTAATTATTGCTTTCTTTTGTTAGTAACTTTAGGAACTCCTCAAACTCTTTCCATGTTAGAATATATTATTTGGGGTAAAATTAATCCATGCCCTAGGCCGTGGTCAGTCATCTTAACTACGAACAAAGTCTTATTCTCTTTGAACCCTGAACTGATATTAACAGGTGACCACACAAATCACAACACTAAGAAGTGGATAATAAGACTGTGATGATCACTTACCGTGACTGTCTTATACCTGGTCCTAGGCCCATGAGGAGCTTCATGCCTAACATTAGATTGGGATTTGAGGATTCTTCCTCCGTCTTGGATGAGGAAAGGAATCCCCCAGACAGCTTACAAGTGATTTACTGTTTTTCCCTCACATCTTGGGATTCTAACTTCATTGGTCAATGTCTTAATACATGTAACAAAGTACCAGAGATCTGGCAAGTTAAAATCCACAGAAATTAGTTCTTCGCATCCTCAGGGTGCAGTGCCTAAAAAGCAAGGCTTTGGCAGAGTCAGTGTCTGGAGAGGTTCTGGTTTCTCATCTTATACAGCCATCTTTGTTTTATCTTCTTATCATTCTACCATGAAGGCAGAAGGGAGCTCCCTCTCTACTCTTTAAATGGTCACAGCTTGGTATATGAAGACTCCAGGTATATTTCAAAAGCCCCAACCCTCACTATTCTTACTTTAGGGGCTATCCAACAATGGAATTTGGGGTCCCCCAAAACTTTATCAGGCAATTTAGTTACTGCCTTGGTGTTTAATGGTTGGGGGGTTAATTAAGGGACCTTAACTGTGACTTCTCTTTAGATTGGATGGCTGCAGAAATCAGGGTCACTTAAACTAAAAAATCTAGACCTGTATCTTCTTAAGGAAGACCTTTAGGACCTTTGGGGCTGGATAGAAGGATTTGGACTGTAATTTACATATAGTATAGGCCTTATGCTGACAAATTTGGAGCTTGGAAATGATATGATAAGAATTGAGTTTCAGGGAGATAAATTTGGCTGTTTTGTGCAAGAGTGGTTAGCTGGAAATCGGGGACCAGGGAGGAAGCTATCACAAAAAGAAATGTGTAATGAAGGCATTTAATGCAAGACAAGAGCCAGGGGGAGATTCCAGATCCTAAAAATACTTCAGCTCAGTAGAGCAGGTGCTGTGGTCTGAGTCGCCTGGGGGCAGGAGGCAGCAGGCTTATAATTAGTCTGCATAAGTTCTTCCTGGAGGACAAAAGCAGCTGGTATTTTCCTTTCTAATTCTGGCAGTGACTTCCCATTTCAACATAACAAAAGGATTCATTGGAAGGAGAGTGGGACTCCAGAGATGAAAGGCCATGGGCGGGAGTGGGGAGGGTGTCCAGTTATTCAGAGGCAGGCCAGATCCAACACAAGCATTTATAGTGAATGTCAGTCAGGGGGCTGCAGCCACCTCACCTCAGGCTAAGTAGCTAAATTGCCAGGGTTGTTGGATTGTCCCTCTTCCCTTTGATCATAGCAAATAAAAATTGCTGTTTATCTTCAACAAACTTAGACACAGGCACACATGCCCATTCTCATGGTGAAGATATACTGTTTGATTTCTTTTATGTAACACTCTTAAAATGGTGTGAATACAGGAATGGAAAGTAGACACCTGACTGTGAGGAATAAGGCCAGGACTTGGGGGCAGACACTGCAGGGAGGTGTCGGTTAGCATGAAAAGCCATGGGAAAGACCCTTGTGGTTCTTAACATACTACACAATATGCATGGATAGAAGAATCACATCCCTCAGGATTACAGGTTCAATCATTATATTTCATGTGGCATTGAAGACAAATTTAGTTTTTATAAACATGCTCTGTCTTAATTATGGTGATAGACACATTAACTAGTATGTGTGACAAAAATCAAAGAATTAAATGTACTCATACCAGGATGTGTGGGGATATAAGTCAAACTGGGAAATACAAGATTGGTGGGTTCATAGGCTCCAATATCAACATTCTGCTGTGATTTCATGCACTTGTTTAGCAAACTAGAAGGAAACCAGATAAATGGAATTCTTTGGTTTTATTTCTCAGAACTGTTTGTGAACCTACAGTTGTCTCAATAAAAATTTCAGTTTAAAAATCAAGCAGAGCCAGATGTAAAAGTGTGTACCTGTGATTCCAGCATTTGGGAGGCAGAAGAAGACATCACAAGTTTAAAGCCAGCCTAGGAGTAGATTTAAGACTAGGCTGCATAACAAAACTTCACTCCAAAAACACCAAAGTCTAATAGAGTAAGATAAGTGTCACATGTTCTCTTTTATTTGTTTGTCCTAATGCCAAATCTTTAGATTTTTTTTTTTTTCCGTACAGAACCTGAAGTAACAACAGAAGCCAGGAAAGTAGCCAGGAGAAGAGGACCACAGGGGAAGGGGGGCAGAAACTCTAGAGACGAGGATAGTAGCTATATATCTGGAGTCAGGGTTAGCTGTTTGGGTGAGTAGGAGTTATCTGAAGTGGGGGACATTCCTGCTGCAGCAGGAACAGGTGGCAATGGGCTGGGTGCCCTTTCCTCTGGAGTCTTCCAGATAAGCCAGTCCTATGCAGATGAAACAGGTGGTATAATCCATGGCAGGATGAGGTCTTCTGGACTAACCCCTCTTTCTTCTTCGGAAAATGTCTCTGAGGGATGGATTCTGCTCCCGTATTTGTTTGTTTGTTTTTGTTGTTGTTTGTATTGTTTTTGAGACAGGGTTTCTTTTTTTTTTTTTTTTGAGCTGAGGATCGAACCCAGGGCCTTGTACTTGCTAGGCAAGTGCTCTACCAGTGAGCTAAATCCCCAACCCAGAGACAGGGTTTCTCCATGTAGTTTTGGTGCCTGTCCTGGATCTCACTCTGTAGACCAGGCTGGCCTCGAACTCACAGAGGTCTACCTGGCTCTGCCTTCCCAGTGCTGGGGTTAAAGGCGTGCGCCACTGCCACTTGGCTCTGTTCCCATCTTAACTAGCTTATTCTTGAGGATTCATTCATGTTTGAGGCTGCATGTAGCTTTCTGGAAACCATTGTCTCCATTACCCATCATTCCTTGAGTGGACAGGGGCTGTGCCTGTGGTGGCATATTTTTCACTGGTGAGCTGCCACTACCTATGATGCAGTCTACATAGGCCAGCAAGCTATTCTTTGCATCACAGATGGTTCTCCTGTGTGGCAAGGATGGCCCTCTGTGAGTGTGATCTTGACTCTGTCCCTGGTGATAGATCAGACCCTGACATTTTTTGTGGCTTCTTAAGGTTTGCTGCTTCACAAGTTGCACAGCAGCAGTCGCCGAGTTTCCTTTGCCAGGCAAAAGAGGAGCGAGCACAGAGTCACTGGGGTAATTTGTGTTGCCAGTTCCCCTTGTTGGGGTATTAGTGGGAGTAGTGGTGACAGGGTGTGTATGATGTCCCTTACTGCATATTTGTGGAAATAGCTTCCCAAATTGAGCTCTAAACTGCAGATGCATAACAGGTCTTAGGGTGTTCTGAGGTTGTGGGTGTCCTGTCCTCTGCTCACTCCCCTCTCCACCTTCTTCTGTTTATAAACTCATGTTCTCTTCACGAGAAAGAGACTTTGATCTAATTGAGTTGCCTGGTGTGATGGAAGCTCTAATTGTCAGCTTGACACAACCTAGAATCACTTAGCAGGAGAGTCTTAATGAGGGACTGTGTGCTGGGTTGGTTTGTGGGCCTGTCTGTGGGGATTTTCCTAATTAAGTTAATTGATGTGGAAAGACCCATCCTACTGTGGGTGGAACCTTCTCTAGGCAGGGGTCCTGAACTACATAAATAGAGAAATTGAGCTGAGCATAAACAAGCAAACAGCCAGCATGCACACACTCATTTCTCTCTGCTCTGGACTGAAGATGTGATAGGACCAGCTGCAACAAACTCTACAACCATGACTTACCTGCTATGATAGAATCGTAAGCAGAACAACTTCCTTCTCCCTAAGTGACCTTCAGTCAAAGTGTTTATCACAGCAGCAGAAATGGAGCTAGAACCCCAGACCAACCAGTTACTTGTCATTTCATACAGCACACAGCGAGTCAGCAAAAATGGCCTCAGACAGAATTGCTTTCCAGGTGTTCCTGACTCTTGGATCATGGGGTTTAGAATAATGTGACAGGAAGTGGGACCATTTAGTTGTCTCCATCTTTCGTTTTGTTTTGTTTTGTTTTGTTTTTTCATAGTATTTGTGGACATCTTTTAAACAGATGTCAACAGCAGATCCTAAGATTCTGACTTGTACTTTGGCCTGGATGACTTTGGGGTAGCTCTGCAAAGGAGAAGCTTGCTTCCCACTCTGTTTTCTACTAGCTAAGGATTCAACAAGTAGATGGACTTCCACAACTCAGAAGCACACATGCACTAGAACCCAGTCATGCTGGAACCTGGTAGCAGACTTCCAGCCTCTAGAACAATGAGAGATAAAGTTATGTAGAGCTGTAAGCAGTTAATCACAAGTAATAGTACATGTGAGGTGGGCATATATGTGCATAATACACAATGTCCTCATGATATCAGCTAGAGTTAGGTTATTAAGGAGAGCAGCATGTCTCACCAAGGGAATTTCAAACACCCTCCCCTGCTCTGTCAGGCTGAAGAAACCAGCAAGCACCCTTTTGGCAGGAGAGACAAGACCCTCTTGGAGAAACAGTCATGAAGCAGTGCAGTGCTTGGCATTGCTTGGGCCACACCACATGGAAATAGCACCACCCAACAAAAGAAAAAGAAATCTGACACATGGAAATATGATCCCTGCTTGATGTCGCTTAAGAAAATAACCATGCTTCAAACCACTATCTTATGGGAATTTGTTACAGCACGGTTTACCTGGGGTTGATGTATACACAGAGATGGCATAAGTTACAGAGACACTGTCCCTCCTCATGTGTGGGCTGACTGTGAAGATGATTGTGCCTGTTGCTGCTTCCCCATCTTCTCCTCACTCCAGAGAAGGCCAGAGGTACTCTGCTAATCACAAGCTGCAAGTTCCTTCCTGGCTCTTTAGAATCAGACTGAGAAAATCTCCCTGGTCACTGGATCCCTAATAATATGAGCCTAAAGTCTATTCTCTCAGTTTCCCTGCCATAGACTTCCCTTTGCCTAGGAACCAGCCAGCAGCTCAGCTCTCTGAATAGCTCACATATGTATGGTGTCTATGAATATGTATATATGTATGATTTTAATGTTTAATATTTTATATTTGTTGAACATATTAGCTGAGGCCAGAAATATTTCAGGACATGCATATAGAATGTATTGATCAATCTAACATCCACACCCATAGACACCACCTTTCTAATCTCTAAGAATCACAATTATATATTCATACAGGTGTTTTTCTATCTTTCTTATACGAACAAAAATATGCAGTGCTTGGCTTTCTGTCTCTGACTTACTTAATTTAACATAATATCTTTAATTTCCATCCATTTTGCTGGAAATGCCAGAATTCTCTTTTATGTCTGCATAGTACATACTGTCATGCATGCCATATTTCCTTTATCCACACATGCAATAATGGGAATTTATCCTGGTTTCATATCTTGGCATTTCTAAATAGAGCTGTAATAAACATTGGCATTTAATGATTTTTGTTTGCTGATTCATTTCCTTTCAATATATAAGGATATGAATGGTCATAAAGTAGTTTCAGTTATTGTTTTTGATAATGGTTGTGCTGATTCACATATCAGCAACAGTGTATGAGAACCCCATTGTCTCTAGATCTGAGTTTGAGAAGTCAATTCTCCCCTTCTGTCATGGGCTCTGGGGACCAAACTCAGGACATCAGGCTTGTTTGACAAGTGCTTTTACTCATGGAGCCCCGTATACTTTGTATCCTGCCTTCCATGTGCATACGTTTTTTTAATGAGTTTCTAACAGAAAGGTCCAGAACATGCCAGTGGGGGTGAGGAGTGAGGGGTGTGGGAAGGAATAAAAGAACCTTTGAGTTGTGTTCAAACATCTAACTGCTTTAGGCTGCCTGTGCTTTCACTTCAAAGGACACAAACATTTTCAAACTCTCAGCCCTAGCCATGGTAGTGCTGGGACAAACTCACAGCTGCATTTGGCGGTGATGAGAAGGAGGTGATGAGAAGGAGGTGGTCCATTCCCTGTGCTGACATCCAGGCCTGCTCTTATCTGCAGCTGGAGCTGTGCCCACTGTTAAGTGTGTCAATTCTTACTACAGAACCTGAGTACTTAGAAAGTTCTCCTGGAAATATACCACTTCAAAAAAAGTCATCCTTTCACTCATGTGTGCAATATTGTGGAGACTTGTATTAGTGAATAAAACTGTCACTCCACACGCTATTCTTGAAATACTTCTCTTTTGATGTCCTAAGAATGTCTGATATAATCTGCCCCTTCCTGTTTGGGTGTCTTTGCTTGAGTCCCCAGGGATGGGGAGTGCCCTAATTCATATCCTCTGCTTTCTCTGCTGCTGTATATGATCAGAGAATAACAAAGGTTTGCTGGACGTGCCCTTCCCCTTGATGTTCTCTTTTTGAAGATTTTAAGAATTATTTAATGATTTAAGCTGTCACTCTTTGAGCACTGTTTTTTTTTTATGAACTACCCTTCAACTTCTCTGGTCACAAAGAAAACTTCAAGAGAGCCTTCAGGAGTATGAGTTGTACAAGCAAGGAACATAGTGTTCATGCAACCCAGTCATCAAAGAGAGCTTGCTTCATGCAGCAAACAGTCTGGTATTTGGTGAGTTAGTTTTGCCCAGAGAACACCTCTTTAATCTTTTCTTTGTACTGTTGTTTCTATGTTTATTTAGTGATGCTGCATTTCCAGATGTGGTAGATCCAAGGGGAAAGAGAGCTAACATGCAAAGGTCTGCTCACATCACAGTAACTTGAATTTCATCCAGCCCAAGATCATCTCTAAATGTAAGCCTAGGCAGTGAATGTTAATTTTGCAGCTTCCCTCAGAGGAAAATGAGAAGGGTGTTGAGTAGGAGGCTGAATTAGCCAAATCCCATATCTCTTATGCCACCAAGGGCTTATGTTAATCAACAGAGGAAATGTATTTATGTTTAGATAAATTGGTAGAAGATATGTTTGGAAAATAACACAACTAGAAATATAACTTCTTAAGCATCATAAAATCTAGTCATTAGTAGCCAAAAATCTGGAATTTAGATGAAAAATAACATAGTTTCCTGGGAAATAATTATGATACATGTTCTATGAAATATGCTAAGCCCCCTCTAACCCATAAAATTTTGAAAGTTGAAGTCACAGGAAGTTGAGAACAGAATGGTAGTTACCAGAGGCTACAGGAGGAGGGTATCAGTCAGCAAGTGCAATGTTATAGTTAGGAAAGGTCTGTGGTTTGCTGCACAGAATGGTGATGGCATAGAATGTTGTTAGTGTTGACAATTTCAAAGGAAAACAGAGAAGAAAGGGGTTTCACCATAAAACATGATGCATCTTTTTTATGTGGATTAGGATGTTACATGATGTACACATGTATCAAAACATTTCATAGCTGGGGAATGTGAATGAGAACAGTCCTTGTCCTGGACAACATATGTATCAATTTAAAACTTTTTAAAAATTAAAGGAGATAAATTTGCTTTTTTAAGAAGTCAATGGAGCCCATAGAGCTCACAGCATTAAATAAGTCTTGTGAACACCAAATCCAGAATATAAAGAGAGTGCTGTATGCTATCACCAGAGAGAAAAGCATGCAGAGTAATCAGTGTTATACACTAAAAACATCACTTTAACTTTTCTCATAGAAAAAATGTAGAAATAACAAAAACCCTTTTACAAGGTAGTGGCTGTTTAAGGGTCTGCCTCTTGAGGCAGGATCGTTCTCCTGGCCTTCACAGGCGGTCCACACAGACCTCAGAACATTTTTTAAAACAGGTGTGGTAGCTCACCAACTTGGCATTGTAGAGCCTTCCTGGCTTTTTGGCTATATCTGATGAAGATGCTGAGCCCTAAAGATCAGCCTTAACTTTTGGAATCTGGTGCCTGTGGTGTGACACCTTGCACAGCCTTGGCGCAGTGGGAAGGGGCTTAGACCTGCTTAGGCTCAGTGTGCTGGGCTCTGCTGACTCCCCATGGGAGACCTCGATTTGGGGTATGTGGGGATGCAGGGTGGCTTGGGAAGGAGGGCTGGGGTGGGAGGAAGGAAAGGGGGTCTGTGGATGCATGTGGAGTGAGTAGAAAATTTCTTAATAAAGAAAAATGAAAAAAAAAAAAAAGATCAGCCTTGAATCATATGGCTCCAATCAAGGATTCCAGGGTGTGAACACTCTAGATAAAAGGTGAGTAATGATCTCCACCCATTTACCTGTGGATTTTGGTTTCATTTTTCTTTATAGATGAATAATATCTCATTTTGTAAACATACCATATTTTCACTATCCAATCATAAGCTGATGGGCATCTAGCACGTCTCCTGATTATTATTACTAGAGCATCAATGGAAAATATGGAAAGGTAGAGCACTGGTGATGTGCTATTCAGTTTTTGGTCAACTTGACAGTATCTGGGTTATCTAGAAAGAGGGAATCTCAACTTCTTTAAAAAATGCTCCCATCAGATTGGCTTGAAGGCAAGGTCATTTTTCTTGATTAATGGTTGATGGTGGAGGGCCCAGCCTACCGTGAATGGTGCCATTCCTCGACATGTGGTCCTGGAAGGTGTAAGAATGGTAGATGAACATGAACCTGGAAAGCAAGCCAGGAAACGGCATTCCTTTGTGGTCTTTGCTTAAATTCCTGCCTCCAGATTCTTGTCCTGCTTGAGTTTTTGCCTTGGCTTCCCTCAGTGATGGACTGTGATGTGGATAGGAAAGACAGATAAACTCTTTCCTCCAAAACTTGCTTTTGCTCATGGTGTTTAAACACCGCAATCAAAGGTGAATTAGAAAATATGGTATGAGGTGGGGAAGGAGAATAGACAACAACAGAAAAGAAGGGTTAGGGGGGAGGGAGAGTGAAGGGGAGATAGAGAAGAAAGTATGGGAAGGAATAATGAACATAAATGACCTTTGAAAATGCAACATGGCAACCTACTACTGTAGAAACTTCCCAAAATATACATGTAGATAGGAAAATGAAGTTTCAATAGAAAATTCAGATTATTGTATTGCTCTAGGTGGCCCTTCTAAATGTAAGATCTGTTGCTGAAGTCATCATATACTTGATATGGAGAAATCAAAGTGATATGGACCTTTTGGTCCATATGGATGGTCAATATGGATGACTCACCCCTATTGGCTAGCTGTTTTTTTCATAGTACTGGAAGGTGCTTTTTATACCATTGGAGGAGAAAAAATTATCAACAACCTTTAAAAGCTGCAAAACCTGTATGTAAGCTACAATAACCCCTGGCCTATCAATGTCTGCCCACAGGTGAAATAGCAACATGGCCTTATGAAAGTAATCAACCACTTTCTGGTTGGATTTAAGGCCTGCTCCATGAAATGGAATGCTGATCTGGCACTGTTAACAAGGTGAAAAACAAACAGATAATAGGTCAGAGGCTCTAGGGAAGGACATACTACTATTATCTCCTAAGTGTATATAGGATTTAACTGATTCCTAATGACTCATGCTATACCCATAGATCAGTGCATAAAAGAAAACTCTCACAAGAGAAGTTTCTTATTGTAGTGTATGATGATAAACAAGAGACCAAAAACTGGTCAACATGCAAGGAGACTTAAGAGTGTTCAGTTCTAAATGTGATATCTATATAACATGGCTTCCCTCAAATTTCAGGATCTTCACAGAGGAGTGGGTGGAAAGATTATACAAGCTAGACATGACTTCAAGAACATAGTGTTTTCCAAACACAACAGGGCATTTGTACATATAATTCATAGTCATTGTAATAGCATGCATAAGACCTACAAAAGCTTAAACAAGAAAAAAAAATCTTAGCATAGAGGGAGGAATAATGTCTTACTCATATCCAAGGAGCTGTTGAAATTCAGTTTTCTTCAGTGGTGTGACAGATACCTGGCATAACAACTATACTCCAGGGCAGATATCTAGTAATTGAGCCACACAAGCTGGACTATGTAGGTTTTTAAAAAGAGAGAACATGAAGTTAGGTGGATAGGGAAGAGGGTTAAATCTGGGAGAAGGGACAATACGATCCAAATTCATTGCAAAAAATTCTTTAAAAATTAATAAAATTTGTATTTAAAAAACACAGTCTAAAACAATTTTGTCTGGATGATGTTTTGTCTGATGTTCTATATGTTTCAACTCAAAAAGAAGGAATTCAATTTTATCTCTGACATGTTAGTGACATATGCTAGTCCATAACATTAGAACCTATGAGTAGCTCTGAAATCCTCAATGTTGCCATTAAATTGGGCATCAAAACCCATGAGCTAGCTGAACCCAACATAACCAATTGAAAATCTTCCTGAAGGCTTTATTATTACTGTGTTGAATATGGACAATTTGCAGTGCTGCAGAAATACCAATGTGTTTGATTATATGGTATTTGCCTAGAAACTGCTAGACAATACATGTCTGATTGTAAACCTGTGTTGTAAGTTTGGCATGAATAATGCACATTTAGAGATGACAATAATAATATCTACTACAAGATTTAGTTATCTGCAAAGTTATATTTACCTGCCATCTACAGCTGATCATAAGTATTTAATGCTGTAAATTGTCCCATAAGAATGAAAAAGCAATTGTGAGCAATTTTGCATGTTAATGATGGTTGGTCACTTTTCTCATTCTTATTCTACAGTTAAGTAGAAGTAGGATTAATCTGTAGTAAAGAAAATTGTCTTTGTGTAATGGAGGAAGTGGCTTATTGTATAGCATTGAACATACCTTCCTAAAAATGCCTTTTTCAGGCACCATTGGGAAAATACAAGATTGCTTACACAAGCATTTGGACAGAAAAATCATTACTGCCATGAAATGTTTAACTAAAATGAAACTGTGGCTCACATATATTTGAATCCATTCAGCTTCCTCACCTCAGTTCCCAGTGGCCCAAAAGCATGTTAATAAAACTCATGGAGGTTTTCGTACTTTCACAACCATCATTTCTGTTACTGGTAAATGTGTTGTTCATTCTATTTTCTGAAGCTTTTGTTAGAAAGCTTCACAAACTTCTTTAGAAGGTTACATTAGAAATTTATCTTGAACTGGAAATGTACCGCCCAGTGTTTATCAGAAGTCCTTTGATCTGACAGTAGACTGCACTGGTGAAAAGCAATGGGTCGTTTACAAATATTATTTCTGGTAGGATCAAGAGTTCCGTGAAAATGGAATTTTCTCAAGAGATTTAGAAAAGTTTTCTTTTTCTAGCCTAGGTTGAAAATGCTGTGAAATCCGCAGGAAATGGAGCATGCTTTCTAAGATGTCCAGGAATGTGAACAAAAACTCCCTCATCTCGAAGACCATGTCAACAGCCTCCAAGCCAAATCAAATAGCCAATTAAAACACACACATAGGCTTCTATTCTAGCTTTTTTTATTGAAAATAGATTTCATCATTTCAAAAACTGTGTGATGCCCATCTAAACAGAAGACAAAGGTTATCAAAAGTGAAACAGTGATGCATTTTACCATCTAGACATGACATCCTCAATGATGTGCTGATACATCCTTAGCTTTACAAATGCACGCATGTATGTCATTACAACTGTACTGAAATGAACCTCTTAGTTAGGCTTCCTATTGCCACAATAAAGCACTGTGACCAAAAGCAGCTTGGGGAAGAAGGGATTTGTTTGGCTTATGGACTACAGTCTATTATCAGGAGAACTCAAGAACTAAAGGCAGGAACTGATGCAGAGACCACGGAGGGTGCTGCTTACTGAATTGTTACTCATGGCTTACTCAGCCTGCCTTCTTAGACACCCAGGGGTGTCTTCGTGCCTAGGGGTGCCACTGCTCACAGTGGGTTGGGCCCTCCCATATCAATCACTAACCATGAAAATGACCTATAGTCTTGCCCGCAGGTCAGTCTGTTGGATACATTTTTTCAGCTGAGGTTTCTCTTCCTAGATATGTCTAGACTATTGACAAAAAGAAAACAAAAGGAAAAAAAAACAGCACATAATCTAAAAGCTGACAATAAACATTTGACTTTTTAAAATTATACCTATAAAATATCTAATTATTCAATTGTCTGAAAATTATCCTTTATAATTCTTTTATTAACTTGGACTCCAGATTCACATGCATGTGTTAAACTTAGTGGGAATGACTAGCTCCTCTCTATCCATTTGAAACAGTGTACCTCCTGACCATATTTCTTTCTCTTTTTTAACAATTTACCTTTATTTTATGTGCATTGGTGTGAAGCTGTCAGAGCTCCTGGAACTGGAGTTACAGACAGTTGTGAGCTGCCATGTGGGTGCTGGGAATTTAACTCAGGTCCTCTGGGAGAGCAGCCAGTGTTCTTAATCACTGAGCCATCTCTCCAGGCCCTGTACTTCTTTCTTTATCAATAGATATTTGATTTTCTTTATGACGCTAATCTATGGAAGAAGAAGTTCAGTCTGTCTGAAGTAAATATTCAGTCTTCTGGATTAAATGTGGAGACCCAATCGTCATCATGAGTTCAATCTCTGGCTCTGGTAGTTTCTGTAAGTTGGAAGCTAGTTCTGAAGATCAACAGATCCACACAGAGATGACTGGCTGGCCTTTGTCCCTTCATCACCTCAGAAGGCATGACATCTTGCTGACCATGGTTAGTTAGTGATGGAAACCAACAACGGAATTAGAGTGTGGACAAAGGAGCCCAGAAGTGCCATTCACAGAGTCTAACCTCCCCACAGTCTTTGAAATTAGTCTCTGAGGGTTTATTTTAGAGCCACTGAAGCACCAAGTTATCCCCAACAATGGTTTTAACACTACTTAATAATCTTTAGGATGAACAATGTCATGAAAACAGTTTTAAAATTTTGATTCATTCTATTTGCTGCCATCTCATATAAATTAAGGTTTTGTGCACCACCTAAGGGCTTCAGTCACCTCATGCACAGTTCTAATGGAAACATTAAAATGAGGAGACCAGTTTTGAAAACAGTGGTATGAGTTTTAATTATATTCTAGCATTCCTTTTCTGAGGTTAGTGGTTGAATGTGTTTCCTTTTAATATAGTAGCACTTGGGTCCTTTCTTTGTGAGTCCCTCAGTCTGTGAATGGTTTTTATGTTGTTTATAAATGGTACCTTATACCTTCTGATGTTTCTTATACCAGCATTTCTTGAGGGACCAGATATTTACTGATAAATAACTGAAGGAGATTAAGTTAAACTCCCAAGATCTTTGATTAAATGGTAATTTTTAGGGGCTGGAAAGATGGCTTAGTGGTTAAGAGCAACAGCTGCTCTTCCAGAGGTCCCAGGTTCAATTCCCAGCACTCACAACTATCTGTAACTCTAGTTCCAGAGGAACTGGTACCCTGGCAGAGACAAACATACACACACACACACACACACACACACACACACACACACACACACACACAAATAAAATAAAATCAGTGCATATAAATGGTGATTTTAGAACTAAATCAATAAGAAGTTACAAGTTATCTATGTCAATTTCTATCGACTAAGGAGGCCTGAGGTGCAGAAGGGTTAGTCATTACTAGAAAACTCAAGTTGATTATTCAGAGCAATCTCATCATATATACTTAGTAAATTCAGGGAAAATTAATATTTCTTTTTGCTAAAAAAAATTTAAATTGCTTAAGAAAATTCTAGACATGAACCAGTTTAAGCTCAGATCTTTAATTCCTCTCACTGAAAAACTGGATATAGACTCCCACAACTAAATGCTCAAGTCCATCTGTCCCACCAACGTGCTTAGAATATTGAGTTGATTTAATGGGAGGCAATTTGGAATAGTGCAGCCAGCTGGACGTGGGACCCATGAGAAGCGGAAGGCAGTGCTCTACAGAAAGGATTGTCCAACAGGACAGAATTAGCCAAGTAGCTCCTTGAAGTCCACAACATCCCCAGTCTTGGCAACAGATTTCATTCAATATTTGGAACATAACCTTAAAAAATGGGGTTTTATCTGAATTAAAATGCTTCTTGTATATAATCTGACACTACAAAGCTCACATCCTTCCAAAGTGGCAAGGAGGAATCTGGAATCCTGTACAGACTCTGACTGACTCAGCCACCTACCTATCAGAAACTTTCCCTGTCTGCTGCTTAGGTCTCTCTAGTTGCCAGTTCAGTGGGATCTAATGTTGGTATTCACAGCTTGTCTCTCTTTCCTACCTTGATTTATGCACTTTCAGATCCTATGACCCTAAACAGTACACCCCATCCCATTTTTCTCTGTCCCCAGTTAAGCACATTATTGGCTCTAGCTGTGCACAACCTAATCCATATTTCTAGTGTTTAACCCACATATTGGTAACCTAGCTGAATTTTACTTGTGATATATGCTGTGTTTATCCCAGGAAGAGTAACAGATTCTGTTTATATGTCTATTCTGCCTAGTGACAAGTGTCTTTCATTATAGTATGTCTTGTACAGGGTTTTATTATTTACTTTTTATAAGCAATAGGTCAGACTGTCTATGTCCAAAGATAAATAAGATGAATGGCTCTGATGTTCGGTCTGCTCACACGGCAACTGAGTCAGCTTGATGGACACACAGTAGAGTTACTCAGAGAGGTGCTGGTTCTTTATTGGCATTGTTGCTTTTTTTTTGAAAATCATTGCCATGACCCTAGAGTGTCTGATTCAATTTCTGTGGTATCTGACCCAGACAACTGTGTATTTCCAAGTTTTCTGGCCATCCTAATGTGTCTCCCAGTTAAGAACTGAACACATAAAACTGAGTAAAATTCCATCTAAGCATTATACACAAAGTTATGGGACATCCAAATCCAGCCAACTGAAAATGGAAGAAATTAATTCTGGGGTGGAGTGGGAGTGGAGAATTCTTGATAGGATTTTTAGACAACTTTACCCTAAAAACAAAGGGGATTATGCACAGACAAAAAAATTGTAGCATGAAAGGATACATAGCATGTTCCAGAACTGGCATGGCAGAAGGTTCCTCAGACAAGGTAGACATGAGCTTTTCAGCCTGAAATGCTTACACTGGCCCACTAGGTCATTATAGTTTCAGGAATCAAGCACAATATAGTATGCTACAGAGTGAGTTCTGTGCACATTTTTGTTTTATTTGGGAATATGTAAATAATGATAAATAATCCAGAGATGGCCTAGATTAGGATGGTACAAGCTTCTGGGAATCACAGATAATTGATAGGGATGAAACACTGAAGGATGAGAAACAACAGCAGCCCACAGATAAAGATGTTTCCCAACTGGACGCTATTCCCAAATCAGATGGCACATCAATTTCCACATTCCAGAACAGTGTAACTTTATCATGCAGTTGCTTCCCCGTGGCCAAGGTCATGTGCACATACAGATCTCAACTACACCGCACTTCCTTGCTCTTATGCCTCATAGCTTACTTGGCCTTCTCTTCCTGGTAGCTGAATGGCTAAGATAATTTCCTCTATGAATAATGTAAAGAAACCTGAGAATACAACAGTAGATAGATGTTGCTGAAATTGTCTTCATTGATGATAATGTGGCAAAACAATTTTCTTCTGTAATTTCTTACCAGACAGAAATGCCCTATGAATATTTCCTTGTTTCATCATACCATCACTATGATCATCACTATACTTAAACAACTTTGAGCTCACAGCAAGATGTTGGCCACCCTCTAGAAGGCCTTAAAAATGTGATAGACACATTTGCCCTTTTTGCATGCAGATTTAGAATCCTATAGGCCACATTCTCACTATGGTGATTATTGTGTACAGTGAATCCGTGGTATGCTCCATGGGCAGTTCTGAGGATATAGGAAGAGACAAGAATGTGGGGAAGTTGAAAATCAGAGAATAAGATGCGGGGTACACTACAAGCAAGAAGTCACTTACCCAGACAGCTCTGTAGGTCACAGATGAAGTCCTAAGTAAATGTATATTATTGACAAAGACCCCAATGCCTCAGTCCCATGGAAATGGAAAAGCTTCCCCCTGGTCTGCGTTTGGATGTTGACAATCTGTGCAGAAGATGTTGAGTGTAGCTCCCCTTTGCCTGATGTTTATAGCCTGAGACAGCTCTCCCTGCTGAGATCATTGAAACCTGCCTCCTTGTTCAGCTATGTACATTAACCCACTTCCTCATTCAGCTCTGTACACTAACACCACCTCCTCAGTTCAGATCCACAAAATAAACACACTGAGTTTCTGGGCTGCACTTGATGCCTAGACACCAGAATGTATGACCCACCCAATTTCAACTTTTCTGTCTGTCTGTCCTGTCTTCATTCTCTCATTGCCCAGGCCAGGGTTCTAGGATCTAGTCGCTTGTGTCACAGCACCATCTGCATGAAGGGCTTGCTTCCAAAGAGGCACAGAAAATCTGGAGAGACCCTTCACCCAGCTGCCTTCTACTTCAGCAGTTTCATGCGTGACAACCTTGATAGAGCTGGAAGTATAAGAGAAAAAATAAAAGGAATATCGCAGATAAATGTGGTTTTTTTTTCAGTAATTAAAAAAAACATAATAAATAATCCTGTGTAAAGTTAGCAGGCTTCACTTAATCCACAACAATCATCTAACTGATGACATGAAAATTAACATATTGCTGGATTTCTTCTTTACTATTTTGTTGAACACACAATCCTTTTTTCATAAAATACAAACCACTCATGGTATGTTGAGTTGGAATCAATATGAATTGAAATTAGATGTCTTCTGTGTCGTTCTATGTGAACAATTTACAATGTTTTCAGCTAACCAACCAGACCCATTTCCAATGCATGGATGATCTAATGAGTGGCTTTACAGATGATAGGAAAGGAAAGGGCTCACCACGTGGTCACCTCAACTCATCACAGTAAACTTAAAATGTTACCAAAAATAGCTGTCCTCTTTTCCTCAGTGACCCACATGCCCCAATTTGTACATTTGCATTTCCAGGTGCCTTAATGGGAGGCAGTCTATTAGCCTGAGAAAAGATCTCTTCAGGGAAGAATGCCTGACAAGGACTAGCAACCTAGAATCTGGTGATGCTCTGAAGAGAGAGGCACATCCCCTGTACAACATGAACTTCTTCCCCAGGGGATCCACTGGCCAGGAAGCTAAGGTGGGGGGTAACTTGTACTAATATTAATATTCCTGAAGTTCAGTGAAGAGCTTCTTCAGTCTTTTGTTTTTTAAAGAAGCTAAAATGAGCTCTTTCTTCACCTCCAAGATTTATTTATTATATATAACATGTATGCCTGCAGACCAGAAGAGGGCACCAGATCTCATTATGGATGGTTGTGAGCCACCAAGTGGTTGCTGGGAATTGAACCTGGGTCCTCTGAAAGAGCAGACAGTGCATTAACCGCTGAGCAATCGCTCCAGCTTCTTCAGTCTTTACAGTATAGGAACCATCTCACGATTTCCTAATATACAAAAATACAATTTGCATCTGCCTCAGCTGGTTGGTAAATTAATAAAGTACATGGCAGCAGCTTCAAAGTGAGACATTTTTGTGTGATGTCCTTGCCTCTATTTTATTATAATAGTAACTGAACAGATGTGCCAAGCTTTGAGGCCTAGTTTCCCACATCTGTGACCTGGGGCAAGGGGAGGTTACATTTACTACATCACAGGGTTCTGATGAGGAACAAACAAAATAATGTGAGTTCTTGTTGTAGCTCTGAGAGCCTGTGATGTACAAGGATGCCAAGAGCTGGATGTGGTGGTACGGCACCTGTAAGCCAAGCTGTCAGAGGCTGAGGCAAAAGGATCATGAGTTTTGGAACAACCCAGTCTATATGATGAGATCTTTCTTCAAAATGGAAGGGTGAGGACGAGAGGGAAGAGAAAGGGAGGAGGGAGAGGGAGAAGAAACAGTGGCTATAGGTAAGGAAACAGAAATAAACAGAAAAGTAAGCCCACTGCCACACTTACAGGTTCTGAGAATGTTCTCCATAAGCGCAATAACCTCTACATGCTGAAAGTCATGTAAGCTATAGGGGAGAAACCCTGTCTCAGCTATGTGAATCTCTCCATCTTGGTTATGTGAACACCATTTTCAAATATTTGTTTTGTTGCTGTCTCTGTTTGAAATAGCCTCTGTAGGGAAGTATTCATGATTTTCTTGAAAATTTAATTCCCCTAATTTCTGTTTTCTTATGAGGATGATACTTATATATGTGTACTAAAGTTTTAATTGAGAATGCTACAAAAACTCTTTCAAGAAACTTACAAAGCACTTGGCAGGATGGATTGTACAGTGAGCAATTCAACTGAAAGCCCAATTTACTTGTGCTCACTGCCAAAGGGATGTTGCAGAATAGACCACACAACCCTACAGAAGTAAGTGCTTCTGACATGTCTCATCTCAAGATAGATTCCTAGGAACTCAAAACATGCTTTGACTTGTTGTGACAGTACATTGTATCCATGGTGTATTAATCAGACAAGGTAGGAATAAACAGCTCAGAATCCAGGAAATATTTGTCACCATCAGCCTTTTTGGATGTCAGTCAGGCTAGCAAAAATTACACTGATACCTCAACTCAAGCTACATAGTCTGTTGTGGTTGGGAAGCAGTGTGTTCAATATTTGTCAGTCACTCTTAAATACATAGCATTGCCCCTGACACCCCCTCAGCTCATGTTTTAACAATCAAAGCAGGCTACACTGCCATCCTAACTTCCAAGGATGGAGATGTACCCGGAAGAGGGAAGAATTAATCATCAATTAGTATCTGTCAGAGACCACTATCTGTTACGTGCCTCATTCTACACAGAGAGTCAACACTCAGCTCCTCTTGACAGGACACCCAGTACCTCGGTGTAGCATCAAGGACAATACACAATGCTGGCTTCATCACTTTGAGCTCCAAATCCATGAGTTATTGAAAGTTTCTGTCCTCACTGAACCATTGCATGATGATATGACATGGTCAGGACCCATGGCAAAAATTCCCTTTTGGAAAATACTCGATGACTGGTTCAGAATACTTTTGATTCTGCTGAAGAGTCATCTGAGCTGTGAGCATGAACATGGTAATTCTTCCCTCAGGAAGAAATCTACACTGCTCTCCTCAGAACAGCCTCTCCTCATTGTCCCTGACTTTAGCTTGCAGACTTTCCCTTTTTATATCTGACCTCAACCACAGCAGGAGAAGTGCTGAGGTGGAGTCCCTCAGGATGGAGGGAGTTAGGGATAGTTGTAACATGTTTTACATGCCCTATTTAGATGCTCAGGCCCTGTCTGGCTTTACATCTAGAACAAGCCCAACTTTGTGGTTCCCTTGCCTCAAAGTAGCTAATTTCCCTGGTCTTGTATACCAGCAAGGATCTGTGTCATTTGCCATGCGTGTTGCTGTTGAGACGGTCTCCAGAGTTGCTCTCCAGGCGATACCTAGCTTAATGATGCTTCAGTGTATGGTTTTGTTTTTGTTTTACTTTACAATGATGTAAACACACATAAGCTTGTAGTGGGTAGCCATCCCAGCATTGGCCTGGAAGTTCCAACCCCCACTGAGGCTTCGGTAATGGTCACGCCCACAAGGCGGAGCAGAGGAGGAAGCGGAAGACAAAGGATCGGGAAGAGCTCTGTCTCTTGGTTCTCGGACTCTGGACGCTGGAGGTAGACCGAGCAGAGTTCTCCAGAGAACACCGCCGGACTGCGCTATACCCTTGCCAGACCCTGTAACCTACCCCTTCATTTGTAAGTTACCCCACAAAATAAACCTCCCTTTTAACTACGTGGAGTGGCCTTAATAATTTAACCAATATAAGCTCATCTCATTGGTAGTATAATATTAAATAAATTGCAGAAGACATTTTATAATTTGTTAAAAATAGGCTTTGTATGAGGTGATTTTACTGTTATAGAATAATGTGAGTGTCCAGTGTACTAAGGCAGGCAAGGCTGCTGATTTCCTACACATTTTCCTGGCTTAAGTGACTTTGATGTCTGCAACAGCAGGAACGAGGTCTCCAAACACGGCAGTGATGTGCTACACACACACTGAAGAACAAAGGGCAGTGATGCCTGGATTTAAGAGATGCAGAACTCAGTTTTTATATGTCTCAGTCCACTTTGGATTTGAGTCAATTTATGGTCTACTATGCATCCAGGTAAAGGAATATCAAGGTATCTTTTAAGTGTGTTCTTCATGTCTAAGTAAAGCATGATTGAGAACTTTCATCCTGTCCTTGATGTGTGGTCTTTATATGTGCATAATATCACTTATGGCCACTGTAAGACATAAACACAACAGAAGTATGTTCTGTTATGTCCCTAGAGACAGAAAACCAAAATCAGTAGCAATGAGATAAAATCCAAGTAGCAGGAGGGCTTAACTCCTTCCAAAAACTCTGGGGGATGCTTTCTTGCCTCATTTGGTTCCAGGTGGCTGTTGGCATTTCCTGGCCTTTGTTAACTTCCATCTAATCTCCAAGGTCAATATATTTAGTTCTCTTTCTGCTCCATCTCCTTTCTTCCTTCTTAGGATGGGAAGCTCAAAAATGTCACTGCTTCCTTTTCATAGGGACAGTAAGCTGCATTTGGAATCAATCCAGACAACCCAGGATGAACTTCTCACTGGTGCCTGTATTTTGGGGTGTTTGCTTTTGTTTTACATTGTTTTCAGTGGAGAGGCATAACAAACAATACTCTCAAATTCTAAGGATTATGATATGGGTATCCCTTGGGAAGGTTTTTTTGTTTTTGTTTTTTTTTTTCTACATAGTGTGGAGTTTCTCACTGCTGTGAAAAGACAGCCTGTGATCTCACATTTCGGGGCAAATACCTATAATCTTAGAACTCAAGAAATGGAGGCATATGGACTGTGAGGTCAGGCCAGTCCAACCTATGTAGTTAGAGCCTGTCTTCTGACTCAGAAAACCATAAGACAAATAACAAAACATTTTAGCATAATTTCAAAGAATACAAGGAATTAGGAATCAAACTGTTAGTATTTTTATGCAAAGCTAAGGTTTTTTTCTTCTCCAAATATATTTTCCCTCCAACACTTTGAGTTTGGTGACATCCAAGGGCAAAGGTTAATTATAACTGCCGCTAATGAGAAAGACTATTGGCTTTTAAAATGCCAACTACAATTCAATTGCTTATAGTAATAACGAAATTAGTTTATTTTAAAGAGGAAAGGGCATTTGGGTTTCTGGTTTCACAACACCCATGTTTTCACAGGGCAAAAGACTTTCTAATACAAAGGCTCCCTTTCCTTTCTGTATGTAACTGAACTCAGAAAGCATTCTCTAAGCAGAATACTTGAGCTGTAGTACAAACACAACTCTACTCATTCTGAATTTTATCTGTTTTACTTTTGAAATAGAGCCATTTGCATCTATTCATGGGCTGTGGATGTGAGAGGCACTGTGATTCTTCAGTGTGTTAGGAGAGCAGAGTCTTTCCATTAGCAACAGATTTCTCTCTGACAAAATCATGGGCAAGGAAGCAAAGGATGCTGTGAATAATACCGAATGCTCACAGAGATCCAGGAAAATCTGCAAGTGCCATACATTTCCCATGATGTTAGACTCTTTTTAAAGCTCTTTGGAACATGCTTTATTTAGAACACCATCCTGTTATTTTGGGGCAGAGAGGCATTTCCACTGAGAGTGAGGAAGAGAAAAGAAAACAGTGAGGAGGCGCCTTTTGTCGACACACTTCTAACCTCACTTTCCTTGTCAAGTGTTAGTTGGTCTTGCTTTCCTCACTCCCAGGCTTCTCAAAATCTCCCACTCCACATTTGCTCCAGTTCTAGGATGGGTGTTATTTGCATGTCGGAACATTTCGGAAGTTGAGAGCCTTCTGTGCCTCTGTGCCATAGGGAAAGGAAGGACAGTGATGTCCCAGGCACGTTCTCTTCTATTTGTATAAAAACAGCCAGGGATAAGGCCTGGTTTTCATTCATTTCTCTTGTTTTGCTTTGCTTTACAGATTACCATTGGATTTATGTTGCCTTCATTGGCCGTTTCTTAATGAATTGGCTTGTAAAGCTATTTTCTAACGCTACTTGTTAACTGAAATGTCCTTCAGGAGAAGACATTTGAATTCTCCATGGGAACCCACTGGCTGTGTGCAATGCTTCACACCATAAATCACCTGCATCCCCACTGTCTGGTAAGTGTTGTGGAGGTTCTTGAAAAACAGCATAGCTATATTGCTATCCAAAGAGAATTCTGCCACATGCCCTTCTAGCATGGGAAAGCTCTTAGGTTTCTGTATGAGAGCTGACAATCACCCAGGACTCCAGTCGCTGGACTGTATTGCTGACCTGAGACTCATGGATGGATCTCAGCTCAATCTCTGCTTTCTAGCCAGAGCAGTCATAGATGAGAGGATCACTCTTAGATGTTCTCTCAAAAGCCATGGAGCTAATTGCTAATATATCTGGCTCAAAGCTAATGCTTCTGCTGCATAGACAGGCCCATAGGATGTCACTGGCACGAGGCTGCTGGAATAAATTATTTTTTTCACTGATTTAAAGAATAAAAAGCCAGGAAGAGCCAAGCCTCAGCACTCAGCCAGACTGTCCTGAGAGTCAGCCCGGGCAGAACAATCAAAAACGAATCATGGACCTGAGTCCACTAGGACGTTAAGTGGTTTTTCTGGGTTTCGTTTTTTATGTTTGAAGAGAGATGAGTTCCCTTTCTTCCTCGGATTTGGCTTGTTGGGCATTTTGCGGGACAATGAATAATCCAGACAAGCAAAGGGGATCTGGTTCTTCCCACAGAAGCCTCCTTCCATTTGAAAAGTGGGGCGGGGAGCAGCTGCCAAATCTTTGTCTCAGAGAAAGAACATAGGCAGGAAGTCAGCTGGATTAAATGTTGAAGCGAAAGGTACATGAATATTCTTAGCTCCTTTTCCCCTGTCCGTCTGCCTGCCAGGGATCTGTTTAATTCCTCGTCTCTCACATACAAGAACTCAAGAAAGAAGCCACTGTGCTTCCTTTTCCCTTTAGTTCTTCAATCCAGATATAGCTTGGGTCAATGCACAGGTTGCTTTTATCTTGTCTGATGGGGTCCTGTTGGCAGCCTATGTAATTAAACACTGAACAGATTTGTTTTCGAACTCTGTCACATCAATCAGAGTGCCTGAACCTGACATACTCTTGAGGTACAGAGCCAAAAGTCCTAATGATGAGGCTGTGAAAGGGAGATCTTGCTAGGTGACATTATCCATGCTTTGTCAAGTAGTACATTTGTTCATATCTTGTGAACCAGCCAGTGCTGTCCTTGGTTGGATTCTTTTCAAGCTATTTATATAGCACTGTCATGGAAGATGGCAATCATGGGTATGCGGAACATGAAAAATAGGCTAGATACATAAGATCCAGTCTGAGAGACCATCACACACACACACACACACACACACACACACACACACACACACACACACATTGGTGTCACTTGGCTCCCAAGGCTCAGAAAACTATCACAGAGATGCCATACTCTGGCTGCTGCTCTCTCTGTGCAAGATAGATGATGTGTCTCTGGTTGGGGAAACTTTGGCACTCTGCCAGTGTATGTCACGCTACACAAAGCCAGAACGTAAGTTTGCGAGTATGGGGAAATCTTGGGTCCTTCATAGTTCTTGATACAAAAGAGAAGCACTTTGGCTTTCAGAAACATGCTATGCAGACCCAGTTCAAGAAAACTGAAGCTGAATTTAGCATGATGGAAATGCAGAGAGGGTGTTTTTTCTAATAGTCTTCAATATGTGTCAAAAATTATACTATTGTAAAGGTGACAGTTCAAAAATCTTTAGCATTAGATATGAAAACAAAGGTACATATTTGTGCTTTTCACATCTGATAATGGTCAAAAGAAATTCAGAAAAACCTTTAATCTGAAAATGCCAATGAGATTTAGACTTCAATGTTCACTATAGAAATGAGGAAAAGGGGGAGAATTTGGAAAATATATATTGTCACTATAAATATTTTAAGTATGAAATATCTATTTTTGTCTGAAAGTTCTCGTTATCCTAGAAGTAAACCACATAGTAGATATAATTTTGGATTTAAAGATTCTAATTTTGTTTCAAAGATAACTGATTGGTGATATCTTATATCACCACTGTTACAATGTATGATATTATATATCATACAATGATGCAATAATAAGCTTGAGACTTCTAAATCAGAGAAAGAAAGAGAGAAAGAGGGGCAAGAGAGGGAGAGAGGGACAGCCACCATAAGCTCCTTTCTTTGCTTCCTGCTATGATGTGAAGCTCTGCCTCAATGGTGCTTACCACACTGGACCTCACTCCTTTCTGTGAGGTCCTCATTTTGTTTATCTGACAATGTTTTTTCTCTATACAGCACCCACAAATGTTTCTTTACTCAATTACTGGTAACCAAGCAAAAGAGAAAAACATAATGCAGTCAATTCCCACTTTCCACTATCATTACATTCTTCTACATCATACTATCACCATTGCTTTCAGGGGAAAGAAAAGATCAAGTTTCTACAGACTTCTGCTCACATTTTTTTTTTTGGTCAACTTATGAATACATCACTATTTTAAGTGAGCATTTATTTATATATGCCTCATTTATCAAGCCCCAGAGGACATTATGGGGGAAAAAAGATATAGAAAGATTATAAGGGCTGGAAGATGGAGAAGAAAACTAAGAAGCTCAGACTTCTGACCATTACATGGCCATCTCATTCACAAGCATACAAAAGATGATGCACACATACACAAGCCATGGCAATGGGAGAGAATAGACAGGAAGGAAAGGTAATAGGAGAACAAAAGAGGATCACTGTGAACTCGTTACTATACATTCCACACATCTTTATAGTAATCAAAACTAAGAACTGAAGAAGGGCAAAATGTTCTGGTTTGAAGTGCTGAATTTGGAGTCAGATAGCATCAGTTCTGCTTTTGACACAGTTCTCTTAACCACACTTATCTTCATAAAAACTGACATTAAAGAAATGTTACAGCCGGGCGGTAGTGGTGCATATCTTTAATCCCAGCACTTGGGAGGCAAAGGCAAGCGGATCTTTGTGAGGTCAAGGCCAGCCTGGGCTACCAAGTGAGTTCCAGGAAAGACACAAAGCTACAATGGAGAAACCCTGTCTCGGAAAAAAAAAGGTTACTATGTTAAATAAAAGAGAAGCCTTATTTAGTACATGGGGCTGATTTCTTAACACTGAGCTTCTAGGTAATGGTCCATAATACATGCAAAGTCAAAAGACTTTCAAAATTATGGATTTTCTCTGTGAAGCACATCAAAGCTTTTTTGCACTCAAGAACACTCGAAAACAATTTTGGTTGAAGTCAGGGACTAGGAAATGCCAGACAAGTACCCTATACCTGTGTTCCAGATCTGCCCCAGATCACAGCTTCTGAAACATGATCATGAATGCACTTAGGATCTGAGAAATGAACGTGCGAGCTGTCAAGACTTCGGCTGTCAAGTGTTTCTGAAAGCACAGGGGCCAAAGAGTAATACAAAATAGAATTTATAATAGATTCAAAGTTTTAGCAGTACTTGTCTATGTTTTATCAGGTACCTTCACTACAGCCTGAGTTTTGAACACAGCCTATGGCTTTCTACAGCACATGACTTCACACCCCAAAACACCAACGCATGCTGCCTGAAATACCTCAGTTCAGATTTGAGAATATAATACATTATACTATTGTTTTATGCACAAAAGCCTTCTGCTTTTATAGAAACATAATTACTTAATTGTAGAAACAAAGTTTTTAGTATTTTCTACCATCATTCCTTAGCATGTATGGATCAAATCCAGTTTTAGATTCTGTTAGATTGAAATGTTTTATTTTTAAAACTTAATGTTTCAGTTGTTGACTTGAGTTTACTTAAAAGGCATTCAATAAAGTTTGCTTGAGATTAGGACAACATTCCCAATAATTCCTGAAATGATCTGAAACACAATTTTCTCATTTTATACCATGTATATGTGCAAAGCAACATTTCCAGAATTAACAATTACTAGTGAAAATATCAGTCAATTCTGAAAACAGTTAAAGATACTCCATATCTCATAGCATTCAGTATTCAGCCAAGATTTCATTCCTTATATAAAAATAAATAAGCATATTCATCTCCTTAATCAGTAAATATCCCTTCATCTATAATAAATGCTAAAATTATATATTTTTAAAATAATTATTTTTTCTTTTTTGTGATTTAATTTTACATATCAGCCACAGATTCCCCTGTTCTCCCTCCTCCTGCCCCACCCCACCCTACCCCCATCCTCCCGTCAATCCACCCCCCCATTCCCATCTCCTCCAGAGCAAGGACTCCCCTGGGGATTCAGCTCAGCCTGGTAGAGGCAGTCAAGGCATGTCCAGTTGTAGTTAGAGTTTTCCTGCCTTGCCCAGTCAGGACAAATCTCTCTTACCTGCCAGTCCCACAATCGCTCAGACCCAACCAAGAAAGCACACAGAAACTTACATTGTTTAGAAACTGTATGGCCATGGCAGGCTTCTTGTTATCTACTCATTCTATCTTAAATTAACCCATTTCTGTTAGTCTATACTTTGCCACATGGCTTGTGGCTTACCAGTGTCTTTACATGTTGCTTCTCATGGCGGCGGCTGGCGGTGTCTCTCTCCAGCCTTCTACTTCCCAGAATGTTCTTCTCTCTTGTCCCACCTATACTTCCTGCCTGGCCACTGGCCAATCAGAACTTTATTTACACAGAGCGATATCCACAGCACTTCCCCTT
Organism: Onychomys torridus; assembly: GCF_903995425.1. Lineage (NCBI taxonomy): Eukaryota > Metazoa > Chordata > Mammalia > Rodentia > Cricetidae > Onychomys > Onychomys torridus. The sequence continues at coordinate 41,744,081 of NC_050443.1, forward strand.
TTCTTTTTTTTTATTTTTTAAGGAAGGTTTTAACTTTTACATAGTATAATTACATATAACAAAACAATTATCAAGCAAGAATTACAGTTACAATATTAAAGAAGATATCCTATCTATCTTATATTTGTGAGTCTAAGGTTTTATATCTAACTTATCTTTTATCATAATTGAGGAAATTATAACTATCTAGCCTTCAATCACATCAAAGACCTCAGAAGGATATATTACCTGAGAACCGGGAAAAGGATGCAAGCATTTTTCGGGAGTCTTGCAAGAGTAGACAGAGATGGCTGCCAGCCTGGACAGTCACCTAATGTTTCTTTGCAAAGTTGGGGCATTTATCTTCAGCCCACAGGGCTAGAGTCTCTTGGTCACTTTTCTCAGTGTCCTATAGAATATCTGGCAGTTTCCTCTGTGAAGCAGGAACCTGAAGGACCATTTTGTCAAGCAAAGTTCAGTGGTCACCTTTCTATGGGTCCTGCATGTCCAGTTGATCAAGTAGTCCAGGCAAGAACAGTTTCTTGCCCAAATGGCTATTTTGGCCAAGGTGAAGATAAACTCCATATGAAGTGTCTTCAATGCCCTTCCTCCTCTCTGAAGTAAATTGGTGCTGCCAGGAGCAGACATGTTTCACTGTCCAGAAAGTCTAAATTTTAAGAATAGTTTAAATGCCATATTCTGTAGACCTTTGAAGTGTTTGAAGATTACCTATCTATCTGAAATATCTCTGTGTATACCTAGAAGACTTAACTAACATGGCTACGAGTATGATTATCATAGATGACTAATTATTAATCTATTTTTAATTATCGATTATAATTTTAAATGAGCTGTACAAACACAATACTTTAAACAAGAGTAGAAATATATACACAGTATAACAAAATTAACTTTAAGTTTATATCAATAGACAAAAATCTATACCAATGTAAAACATTTTAAACAAGTTGTTGCTCTTTAGAAGTTCCTTAATCTACCCTTTCAGACTATTATATCTATATCATATCCCCTTTTCTTCTTTAGAAAGAGATCACGTTTATAATCAACCTGCTTTAAATAAAAATATTGGTTTTTCTCGGTCCCACACCAGAGGGCTCTTCTGATTTGGGACACAAGAAGCTCTTAACCTTTTCTTTTAACAATATGCCTGGGTTTAGAGAAGGAGTGAGCCAATTCCATCTCCAAAGCCAGCTGGGAATTTGGGCATAGTTTCTCTTACTACTTCCTGCTGGAGTGGGGTACTGTATCTTATGGGAACACAAAGAAAATTTTAGGATTATGGAGTAGTCCATGAGGGTAAACCTCTGAGCCAGTTGCCTTGAAACCATTTTGGATGTTGGATCATCTGGGCCATGGTGTCATCGGAGACCTTTCAGGTGGTCTTGGCTGATCAAACCTGATGTATCTTAATCTGGAACAAATCCACAGCCTCTGGCTTTCTGTGGAAACAAAAGCAGAGACTCTTTTCCAAAGCAACATATCCTTATATTCAAATTTTGAAGTCAAGGTACCTTTAAAATTTACATATTTGTTTAACTCAACAGCTTTTACAATTAAATCTTTTTCTGCAGTTAAAACTCCCAAAGACAAGACAAACCAGATTCTCTGTGTAATATCCATCTTTGTAAGACTGAAACGCTGCTCCACCCACCTCAGCTTCCCAATATGGCGGTGGTACAGTTTGCTACCAGCTCTGGGTCTGGAGCCATGTGTACCATCAACTATCAGAAGCAGTTCTATCAAAGCAGCACATAGCCCAGAAACCATTTTTTTTTTTTTTTAACTCGCAAAGGCTAAATCCACCATGCAGCAGAGCAAAGTGCTGCTTGTAGACTTCTCATTCCCACCACAGGGCAGGTCAGACAAACATGCCAGAAACCCGCCACAGTAGCTCAAACCTGCAGGCTGCCACTAACTTGAGAGAGACAACTAGGAAGCTGTTTTTAGCTCCATTTTAGAATATTTTTTTTCTCAGGTTTTAGGTGGAAACTCTTGCCAACAAGTTGGGTGCCATTTGTAGTTAGAGTTTTCCTGCCTGGCCCAGTCAGGACAAATCTCTCTTACCCACCAGACCCACAGTCGCTCAGACCCAACCAAGAAAGCACACAGAAACTTACATTGTTTAGAAACTGTATGGCCATGCAGGCTTCTTGTTATCTACTTCTTCTATCTTAAATTAACCCATTTCTGTTAGTCTATACTTTGCCACATGGCTTGTGGCTTACCAGTGTCTTTACATGTTGCTTTTCATGGTGGCAGCTGGCAGTGTCTCTCTCCAGCCTTCTACTTCCCAGAATGTTCTTCTCTCTTGTCCCGCCTATACTTCCTGCCTGGCCACTGGCCAATCAGAACTTTATTTACACAGAGCGATATCCACAGCATCCAGTCCCCTCCTCCCTTCACCTAGGCTGATCAAAGTGTCCCAGCATAGGCTCCAGGCTCCAAAAAGCCAGCTCCTGCACTAAGGACAGGTCCCAGTCCCACTGCCTGGGGGCCTCACAAACAGTTCAAGCTAATCGACTGTCTCACTTATCCAGAGGGCCTGATCCAATTGGGAGCTCCTCAGCTATTGGTTCATAATTCATGTGTTTCCACTAGTTTGGGTATTTGTCCCTGTGCTTTTTCCAATCATGGTCTCAACATCTCTCACTCAAACAATCCCTCCTCTGTATTGTTGATTGGACTCCTGGAGCTCCACTTGGGGCCTGGCCATGGATCTCCATGCATCTGCTTCCATCAGTCATTGGATGAGAGTTCTATCATGAAAGTTAGGGTGTTTGGCCATCAAATCAAGAGAATAGGTCAGTTTGGGCTTTCTCTCAACCATTGCCAGTAGTCTAATGTGGAGGTAACTTTGTGAATTTCTGGGAACCTCTAAAGCACTTTGCTTCTTCCTATTCCCATGGGAGTCTTCATTTATCAAAGTCTCTCTTTCCTTGTTCTCCCTCTCTGTTCTTGATCCAGCTGGGACCTCCTGCTTCCCTATGCTCTCTTTCCCCTTCATTAACCCACCTCATGTCCAGTTTGCTCATGTAGATTTCATCCATTTCTCTGTCATTGGGGGATCCTTGTGTCTTTCTTAGGGTCTTCTTTACTAGGTAGCCTCCCTGGAGTTGTGAGTAGCAGTCTAGTCTTCCTTTCATTTACATCTAGTATCCACCAATGAGTGAGGACATACCATGTTTGTCTTTCTGAGTCTGGGTTACTTCTCTCAGTATGATTTTTTTCTAGATCCATCCATTTGCCTACAAATCTCATAATGTCGTTGTTTTTCTCTTCTGAGTAGTACTCCATTATGTATATGTACCACATTTTATTTATCCATTCTTCAGTTGAAGGGCATCTTGGTTGTTTCCAGGTTCTGGTTGTTACAAATAATGCTGCTATGAACATAGCTGAGCATGTGCCCTTGTGGTATGATTAAGCATTTCTTGGGTTTATGCCCAAGAGTGGTATAGCTGGGTCTTGGGGGAGACTGATTCCCAATTTTCTAAGAAAGCACCATATTGATTTCCAAAGTGGCTATTTTGCATTCCCACAAGCTTGCATTCCCACCAACAGTGGAGGAGAGTACCCCTTGCTCCACATCCTCTCCAGCATAAACTGTCTTCAATGTTTTTGATCTTAGCCATGCTGACGGGTGTAAGGTGGTATCTCAGAGTCATTTTGATTTGCCTTTCTCTGATAATTAGGTATGTTGAGTAATTCCTTAAATGTCTTTCAGTCATTTGAGCTTCCTCTGTTGAGAATTCTCTGTTTAGCTCTATAGCCCATTTCTTAATTGGACTGTTGGGAATTTTGATGCCTAATTTCTTGAGTGCTTTATACAATCTGGATATCAGCCCTCTGTTAGATGTGGGGTTGGTGAAGAACTTTTCCCATTCTGTAGGCTGTCGCTTTGTCCTGTTGCCCATGTCCTTTGCTCTACAAAAGATTTTCAGTTTCAAAAGGTCCCATTTATTAATTGTTTCTCTCAGTGTCTATGCTATTGATGTTATATGTAGGAAGTGATCTCCAGTGTCAATGCATTCAAGGCTACTTCCTATTTTCTCTTCTATAAAGTTCAGAGTAACTGGATTTATGTTGAGATCTTTGATCAACAAGTTTTGTGCATGGTGACAGATATGGATCTATTTGCAGCCTTCTACACATTGATATCCAGTTATACCAGCACCATTTGTTGAAGATGCTTTCTTTTGTCCATTGTACCATTTTGGCTTCTTTGTCAAAAATCAGGTGTTCATAGGTGTGCACATTAGTGTCAGGGTCTTCAATTTGAATCCATTGGTCCATATATTGGTTTTTATGCCAGTACCAAGATGTTTGTATTACTGTAGCTCTATAGTCAAGCTTTAAGTCAGGGATTGTGATGCCTCCGGAGGCTGTTTTATTGTGCAGGATTCTTTTGGCTATCCTGGGTTTTTTGTTTTTCCATATGAAGTTGAGTATTATTCTTTCCAGGTCTGTGAAGAATTGTGTAGATATTTTGATGGGGATTGCATTAAATCTGTAGATTGCTTTTGGTAAGATTGCCATTTTTACTATGTTAATCCTGCCTATCCATGAGCATGGGAGATCTTTCCATTTCCTGACATCTTCATTTTCATTTTTCAGGGATTAAAAGTTCTTGTCAGCCAGGTCCTTCACTTGCTTAATTTGAGTTACCCCAAGGTATTTTATATCATTTGTGGCTATTGTAAAGGGTGATGTATATCAACCTTTTTTGTCTAATGTATATTGGAGGGATACTGATTTTTTTTTTTTTTAGTTAATCTTGTATCCTGCTACATGGTTGAAGGTGTTTATAAGCTGTATGAGATCCCTGGTAGAATTTTTGGGGTCACTATGTATACTATCATGTCATCTGCAAATAGTGAAAGTTTGACTTCTTCCTTTCCAATTTGTATCCCCTTGATCTCCTTATATTGTCTTATTGCTCTGGTTGGAACTTCAAGCACTATATTGAATAAGTATGGAGAGAGCGGACAGCCTTGCTTTGTTTCTGATTTTAGTGGAATCACTTTGAGTTTCTTTCCATTTAATTTGGTGTTGGCTGTTGGCTTGCTGTAAATTGCTTTTATTATGTTTAGGTATGTTCCCTGTATTCCAGATCTCTCCAAGACCTTTATCATGAAGGGGTGTTGGATTTTGTCAAATGCCTTTTCAGCATCTAGTGAGATGATCATGTGGTTTTTTCTGTCTGTTTGTTTATATGGTGTATTACATTGACAGACTTTCATATGTTGAACCACTCTTGCATTCCTGGGATGAAACCTACTTGATCATAGTGGATAATTGTTTTGATGTGTTCTTGGAGTCTGTTTGCCAGTATTTTATTGAGTATTTTTGCATCAATGTTCATGGGGAGATTGGTCTGTAAAAGTGTCATGAAGATCAAGGCAAGGATGTCAGAGAATTGTAATGGTTAATCTTCATTGGCAACTTGACTAGACCTAGTATCTTCATATAAATATACTGTGGTTGGTTGTTTTTTTAATCTTTTGGGGGACCTTCCACCCAGCTCCGAAATAAATCACACATGGAGGCTTATTCTTAATTATAAATGTCCAGTCTTATCTTGACTTGATTTTTGTCAGCTCTTCTTAACTTAAGCCCATCTATCTTTTGCTTCTGGGTTTTTTCCTCTTCAAACATCTATATATCTTACTTTCACTCTTATTCCATGGCTGGCCTCTGATGTCCTCCTCCTTGATCCCTCTTGTTCTTTCTTCTTTTCCTCCCAGATTTCTCCTTCTATTAATTATCTTTGCCTGCCAGGTCCACCTATTCTTTCTCCTGCCTCAATATTGGCTATTCAGCTCTTTATTAGACCATCAGGTGTTTTAGACAGGTAAAGTAACACAGCTTCTTCACAGAGTTAAACAAATGCAACTTAAAAAGATGTAACACATATTTGCATCATTAAGCAAATTTTCCACAGCATAAACAAATATAACACGTCTTAAAATAATATTCTATAACAATATACCTCTTGCTATTTCTAAATAGTATTTCCAGAAAGAGTCAATGAAGGAAGGAAGGTAGATAGCACCATGCCATTGCCTGGGGTCCAGGACTGAATAAAAGGAGAAAGTAGGCTGAGCACCTCTTTCCACTTCTGCACTGTGATTGCAATGTGAGCAGCTGTCTCACACTTTTGCTGCCATGACTGTCCCCTCATGCTAGAGTGTGCCATCAAACTGTGAACCAGCATAACCCCTTCCTTCCTTAAGAACTTTCATTGGGAATTTTGACACAGCAGCACGGGTAGCTAATACAGAAAATAAAAATGTCATGGTCGTAAAGCAGTTTCTGATTTGTGACTGACTTTTCAGTGTATGAGTTTTTAACTTTAAAGAGATATGTATCCCATAAAGTCATACTTTGAATTTGAATCTTTTCTTATACTAATGATGTGCAGTCATGCCCTTCTGTGGGATGATGTGAATGTGTCAGTGTTCTGAATTTGTTGAAGGCAGGCTTGGCTAGATTGTGATGGTTGGTATGTCAAATATATTAGTTTTTTACTTAAGAATCATTCTAATCTGTGGGTTAATCAGTATATAATTCTGTTGTGGACATATTGAGAAATATACTTTGAATCTGTGACAACGAGGACCACACCCAAAATAGAGGATACACATGCCCCAGGCCTCATCCAGCAGGCAAGAGAAGTGCTTTGTTTGGCCAGTCCAATCTAAGGGAACAGATGGCAATGGAATTGAAACTGAGCACCCCAAATTCATTATTCTGCAAGGAAAAGGCAGAAAAAGCTGTCCACCACAGTAGTTGGGATGTGAGGTGGGACAGGATGCTATCCATTCTTATAGATGCAGATGGAAAGGAAAGATACTGTTCCTATTGAAAAGAACCAATGCTGACCCATGCGTTGGTTCACCCCTTGATGAATGAAACACAAATAATCACAACCAGGAGGTAAAAGATTAAAAAACAACAACAAAATGGACTAGTTGTAACAAATAAGGAAATACTAGAAATATTTACCAATGCATTGCTTTCCCAAAAGAAGCAAGGGACTTTTACTGGGGTAACCTCACACAGTCCTATAGGAAAGAAACCACCAGCTACAGGGCCTAGCATGTTCCTGAGGCTTTATAGTTAAAGACTTCTGCTATATATCCCACATTTGAAATTGGCAGCCAAAATGCTCCCAGTTGGAGAACTTAGCATTGCAATGTGATTAAAATAAGTAACATTAGCTGTCACCTGAAAGAATATTGGATAGGAAGGACTTCCTTGAGCCAGGTGCTTGTGTTTGTCTCTGGAAAGCCTGAGCCAAACAAACCACAGCTCTGGACTGTGAAGCAGACCAAGACCTTTATTTAACCACAACTTCAAATTCTCTGGACTACAGTCATGGGAGTGGGGCAGAACTGCAGATCTGGGAGGTACAAGAATGGAGTTCTGGGCAGAGGCAGGCAGGTCGAGTGGTGGGATGGTGACTGCAATTGCAATAAAAACCAGAAACTGAGCTACCTACCACCCGCTGAGGAATCAGTGAAAACAAGCTCATAATCAAGAGCTTGGAACAGGGATGCCTTTAATCCCAACACCCAGGGAAGGAGGCATCTCCATGGGACAAGACCAGAACGGATCTATACACTGTCTGAGGCCAACCCAGGGCCAAGCTGCCGATCCTGTGAAACCCAACAACTTGGAGGTGTTGCTGAGACTACCCTACTCAGCTGAAATCCATCTGGGAGAGGAGTCAGAAACCTACAGTTTGCAGCCTGAGGAAACAAGAATAGCTGAGAAGTTGGCAAATGAGCAAAACATGACCTAAGAACACAATAGAAGGCACCACCCAGCCACCGAACCAGATCACCAGAATGCTAAGTATACACTTCACCAACTGAGAACAGGTAAGCTCCCATCTCCACACCAGCAGATCAGGTCTCTAACTCCTAGGCCCTACCCAGTGGAGACCCAGCAACCAGACAGCTACCTTTCCCTACCCCCCCCCCAAAAAAAACCAAAACCAAACCAAAACAAAACAAAAAAACTAACCCCTATGAACCAAACAATCACTGAAACCATAAGCACACCCTATACCAACCGGGAACAACTGCTCCCAGAGACAGAACCCACTAACACTGATTTGACTAAGCTGATCCCAAAGAAACAGAGCCCAACAGCACCAATTTAACAAAGAAATCCTAGTGAACCAAGACTAACAATTAGAACAAGAGAGGCACCTTCAGACACAGACACTGCCTTCAACGAACACAGGAAGAGATGAGTAGACTCCAGTGCCAAAACACAGGTAACAACATGAAGACCTATATGACAACGTCACAACCTAGCGATTCTACACTTACAAAACCTGAACATACCAAGGCAGAAGACACAAAAGAAATCAACCCTAAAAATGACTTTATGAAGATGATAGAGGCCCTTAAAAAGGAAATGAAAAACTCCCTTAAAGAGGAAAAAAAATTCCCTTAAAGAGGAAGTAAATAATTCCTGTAGATGTAACTGGCTTGTTAAATAAGAAACACAGAACCGATTGCAGAGTTAAAAACCACAAGGTCAGAGCAAGAGTGGAAAACCTTACCCTTCACTGCTTCTGCTGTTCTTCTTCTCTGCCAGAGACCTACTTCTGTGTGTCCTGTCTATTTAAAGACTTTCTGTTCTGTTTTCTCATTGGTTGTAATCCCAGCCACATGACCTCCTTGTCACTGCCTGTTTGTACAGACCTCCAGGTCTTCTATGGTTGGTATTGAGATTAAAGACGTGTGTCTGCCATGCTGGCTGTGTCCTTGAACACACAGAGATCCTCCTAGCTCTGCCTCCCAAGTGCTGGGATTAAAGACATGCCCCACTACTGCTTAGCTTCTGCTCTGGCTTGCTCTGACCTCAAGGCAACTTTATTGACATACAAATAAAATCACATTTCAATACAAATAAAATATCACTAAATTTCCCCTTTTCTATTTTAATAAAAAGAAAAAAGGAAAAAGTTACAACTAATATAAGAAAAACTATATACAAAAGTACAATAACTATATATACCGTATATACAAACAATAAATACCTAAACAATGTCTAGTCCATTTGTATTTGACAAATTCAGAGAAAATAATTCCATTATCTATCCTATTTTGGTAAGTCCAGAATGTACCTGATTCACTTTTTATCCTAACTTATATAGCTAACAGAACTGTCTTATAACGTCTTTCAAATTTATACACTTTACAGCTCTTAGTGAGTTTTTCTGAAATCCTTAACAAAGGTAATTATAACTATAACTAACTGATCTTCAACTCCCTCAGAGACCCAAGAAGGAAATAATACTACGTAATAAAAAATAAAAACAAGAAGTGCATGCAAGCAGCTTCCAAAAAAAAAAAAAAAAAAAAATGTGAGTTGACAGAAACAGCCAGCTGCCTGGACAGTCACCTGAGGTTTCTCCACAGTGTTGGGGCATCATCTTCAGCCTATAGGCTTTGTGTATCTGACAGACTCTTTTGTGAACTAGGATGTATACAAGGTCAACAGTTTGACCTCACATTTGGTGAGAGCAGTCCATGTACCAGAAACACCTGAATTTCATTAGTGTCATATCTGATTAAGGATTTTAAATTCTGGAAATTATTGATGTCTTTTCAATTCAGCTGTCCATTTTTCTTGGCTGTGTATATGTGGCTTCATCTTGGCATCCTGTTCTTCTCCACATCGCTCTATTAAATGCCAGTCTACTATTGAGAGGGGTGAGCTTAGTTATTCTTCAAGAATAACTGTTTCATCTGCTGTTCCATTGCACATCAGAAGCCATTGGCCCACTCCCTGTTCAGCTGCCTTCGAAGAAAAGGGCACGGTACCTTTTACAGATTGCAAAGGTCACTCACTTCAGAGATGGTGCCATATTGTCCTGGCTTCAGAAGATGCCTTTTCTTAAAGCCACAACCACACTTGTTTTGGCAAGAATTGGTAGTCCTTGGTTTAATGTCCTGTCTGTCCTGTTTGTCAGCAGTTGATTAGAGGATACTTTGTTGTCCAGTGGCTAACTTTTGCCACAATGAAAGTTAATTCCACATGCAGTTTCTTCAATGCCCATATTTTCTCTGAAGTAGATTGGTACTGCCAGGAGCCGTCATGTCTCATAGTCATAGCAAAAAAGAAAAATTCTTAAGTTATTAAAACATTTTAAATGCCATATTCTGTAGATCTCTGAAGGGTTTGAAGATGACCTGTCTATCTAAAATATATCTGTTTGATCTTGAAAACTCACCTAATATGACTACAAGTTCAATTGTAATGTCTAACCACTAATTTTCATTTTTACATATCCTAATAGTTGGTAATACTAACATTCAAGGATTAGCAAATTGTATTACATTGTTAAATGAATAGTATAAATACAATATCTCAAGCAAGATTAGAAGTACATGTATGGTATATTCTAACAATCTCAATCTCAATAATAATTTGTATACAATATAAAAAAATCCAATTGAATGTAAAGTATTTAAAACTAGTAATTGTCTTTTTCTTTTTAACAAGCACCTTTTGCCTAGCCCTTTTCCTAACCCTTAACAACAACTTGTAACCAACCCTCCTAAACAATGAAAACTATCCCAGACCCAATACCCATAAAAAGACCAAAAAGCCACCCACCCCACACCACCCCTTTTGGAATGTGGGCGTCGAATTCTTAAAATAGCTTCCTGCTGGGTATGGGTGAAGTTATCTTTTATTCTGAAAAGAAAAATTTGGGGTTAATTGACAAATTCTAGGAAAGGTAACTATATTCTTTGTTATCCATAATGCCAAAGTTCAGGGTTTATCTCAAGTCCTTATTCAAGTAGTCTTTGAAACTGGATCATCTCAGCTAGCCATCTCAGAATTGCTCTAAGCACTTTGTAGTCCAAAGCTGAACTGTAGATGATGTTTGTCAGCTTAGTGATACTATTTTCCACGTGGAATTGTCATTGTGGGGCCCCATCCTCTTCCTGGAGATTTCAGTTGAAGTTAGGCCTGGCCGTGATTTCCTGCAGAAAACTGAAAAGAGACTTGAACACAAAGACATGTATAGGCAGCTAATCGAAGGCTTTTCTCTAGAATTAATTAGTGCTCTATATGACCATTATTATCTTAACAAAGTTTAATATATATATATATATATGATATAAAATTCATACTTTAAGAAAAGTTTAAAGAATCAGAATAGAATCAAAGAATTGAGATTAGTAGTAGACTAGTCCCTTAATTAATTTGGTTTTTCTCCTGTCCCATGTCAGAAGATGGCTCTTTCTTCTGGTATGATACAGGGAGTTTTCATTTTCCTTTTAACAACATGCTTGAGTTTAAAGGAGGAGAGAGCCATTCTCCAACTCCAAAATCAGCTTGAAGCTTTAATTGAACTGAGACTACAAGAAGACTAAGAGTATTAATTTTTTAGAGAAGAGCAGAAACAAACATTTAGAAAGATTTATGAAATTTTGTAGATGATATACCAATAGGCCATTTTACTCTTTTTCCTGGGACAGATGATTTGTCCTTTTTCTTCAGTTGTCTCATTTGTCCAGTGTTCTTCAGATTCCTTAGCCTTCATTCTCCTAAAAGACAAAAACAAAAACCCTTCCCCAAGACTAATTTTGGGGAGGTCCCTTTTGGCAAGTTACATCTGATTAAATGAAAAGGCATGTATTGATGGCATAAGTGAGTTTAAACTGGATGGTCATGTTGGTTGATGAACTACCACCTCCTCTAATTAAGAGGTCTCTCTTGTACAAATCGAACCTTTATCAGTTTTGATGGTACCCACAGCTTATCTTCTCCTGCAGAAACAAAAGCAAAACATCGTCCCCAACTTAACACATACCCTGGTTTCCATTCTGAGGTCAGCACATCCTTGAAGTATATAGGCTGATTTAATTCTGTTGTTTTTTCTATTAACCAATATCTCTCTGCAGCTGTTGTTCCTTTCTCATTAGCATTGAGAAAATTCAAAGTTAATAGAGCATTGTGCAGTCTATTTCTGGGGGTTTTTGTTACCCCTTTCTGTTTATTTATCATGTCCTTTAGAGTTCTGTTGGATCTTTCTATAACTGCTTGGCCTGTAGGATTATGTGGTATACCTGTAATATGCTTTATATTATAATAAGCAAAAAACCGTTTCATTTTAATAGAGACATATGCTGGAGCATTGTCAGTTTTAATTTGCGCAGGTATACCCATGATGGCCATAACTTCTAGCAAATGAGTGATTATAGAATCAGCTTTTTCAGAACTCAAAGCAGTTGCCCATTGAAATCCTGAATAAGTATCGATAGTATGGTGTACATATTTCAATTTTCCAAATTCTGCAAAGTGAAACACATCCATCTGCCAGATTTCATTCCTCTGAGTACCCTTTGGGTTACATCCTGCTGGTAATGGTGTCTGATTGTAGAAGGAACAAGTAGGACATTTCTTTACAATTTCCTTGGCTTGTTGCCAGGTTATGGAAAAATCCTTTTTTAAACCTTTACTATTGACATGATGTTTCTTATGAAATTCTGAGGCCTCCAGCACATTTCCTATCAATAATTTATCAATCTCATCATTACCTTGTGCTAGAGGGCCTGGCAGACCAGTATGGGATCAGATGTGAGTTTTATATAAAGGGTGACTCCTTTCCCTGATTGTATCTTGTAATTGAATAAATAGTGAAGTTAATTCTGAAGCATCAGGGATAAATTCTGCAGTCTCAATATGTAATACCACTCTTTCAGCATACTGAGAGTCAGTAACTATATTGAGAGGTTCTGAAAAATCCATTAATACCAACAGAATAGCATACAATTCCGATTTTTGAACTGAATTATAAGGACTTTGAACCACTTTACTTAAATTTTCTGATTTGTAACCTGCCTTTCCTTGTTTGTTGGCATCTGTATAAAATGTCCGAACTCCAGATATGGATTTTTCACGTACAATTCAAGGCAAGATCCAATCAGCTCTCTTTATAAGATCAATTCTATTGCTTTTAGGATATTTGCTGTTAATTTCTCCCAAAAAATTACTGCAAGCTCTTTGCCAAGGTTCACTTTCTGTCCATAATTTTTCAATGTCCTCTTTAGTTAAAGGTACAACAATTTCTGCTGGGTCTATTCCTGCTAACTGATGAAGTCTCAATTTTCCTTTCAAAATTAAGTCAGAGAATTTTTTCACATAAGTTTTTAATTTTTTATTTGGTAAAAATATCCATTCCAACATATCTTCTCTCTGCATTAATATTCCTGTAGGAGAAGGTAAAATAACCAAAATGCAATCCAGCTTTGGATCAACACGATCTACATGTCCTTCATGTACTTTTTTTTCTACCAAGGCCAATTCTTTCTCAGCCTCAGGTGATAATTCTCTTGGACTATTTAAGTCCTTGTCACCTTCTAAGGTTTTGAACAAATTATTCAGTTCATCATTTTTTACCCCAACAATAGTTCGTAGATGAGAAATGTCCCCAAATAATCTTTGAAAGTCATTAAGAGTCTGTAGGCGATCTCTCCTAATTTGTACCTTTTGAGGTCTAATTTTCTGTAGCTCTATTTTATATCCTAAATAGTTAATAGAATCTCCTCTTTGTATCTTTTCAGGAGGAATTTGTAATCCCCAGCAAGGCAATATTTTCTTTACTTCTTCAAACATTCTTTCTAAAGTATCTGCATTTGAGTCAGCTAGTAAAATATCATCCATATAATGATAAATTATAGATTTAGGAAATTTTTTACGTATCACTTCCAAGGGCTGTTGTACAAAATATTGGCACAGGGTTGGACTATTCAACATTCCCTGTGGGAGGACTCTCCATTGAAATCTTCTAACCGGTTGAGAATTATTGTAAGTAGGCACCCTGAAAGCAAATCTTTCTCTGTCTTTTTCTTGTAGGGGTATTGAAAAGAAACAGTCTTTTAAATCGATAACTATGAGAGGCCATCCTTTAGGTAACAGAGTAGGCAAAGGAATTCCAGATTGTAGAGAGCCCATTGGCTGAATTACTTTGTTAATTGCTCTAAGGTCTGTTACCATTCTCCATTTACCAGATTTCTTTTTAATAACAAATCCAGGAGAATTCCATGGGCTAGTAGATTCTTCAATATGGTGAGCATTTAACTGTTCTTCTACCAGTTCTTTTAAAGCCTGGAGTTTCTATGTTGTTAAAGGCCATTGATGAACCCATACAGGCTTGTCTGTTAACCATTCTAAAGGCAGAGCTGTTGGTGTCTTTGCAAGATCATCAGTTTTTGTGCCCTGTTCTTGTATAATATGGATGGCTGTTGACCACTCATTAGAATAATACCTTCTAATATTTCTCACAGAAACATGTGCTAGTTTATGATTTATTTCTGAGGGTGGAGGGATGTTAATCTGAGTATTCCATTATTGTAACAGGTCTCGACCCCACAGGTTCATGGCTATGTTAGCCACAAATGGTTTTAATCTGCCTCTCTATCCTTCTGGGCTTATACATTCGAGCCATCTTGCACTCTGTTTAACTGGAGATAATGTTCCAATTCCTAACAGTTGAACATTTACTTCCTGAAGAGGCCAAGATGGATGCCAAAATTCTGGTGCAATTATGGTAACATCAGCACCTGTGTCTACCAGACCAGACAACAAAACACCATTTATTTTTATTGTTAATTGTGGTCTTTGTTCATTTATAGAAGTTTGCCAAAAAATATTCTTTATGGTTTCTCCTGAATTTTCTGTTTTCTCTGTCTCAGTTGTTCCATTACTCTGAGTAGCCTGGTTTATTCCAATAGGCATTTGGTTATTTAACTGCTCTGAGTAGGGGTCTCCTCTATGATTGCAGGAAAAGTCTGTACTGGATTCACTGTAGGGGCCTGCCTGAGGCCCCTCTGGGAGTTTCCCAAAGACTGAGGCAAAGTATTACCTTGTCTGTCCCTTGTTGATCTACATTCATTGGTCCAATGTCTTCCCTTACCACACCTTCTACATACTCCTGAAGGAAGGGGCATTCTGTTGCCATTGTTCCTTGAAGAAACATTGTTTCTAGAAGTGCCCTCTTTACAGTGCCTTTTCAAATGTCCTTGCTTTCCACATCCAAAACATCTAACATTCCTCAAACCTCTTGAAATTGCTTCTCCTACCCACATATTATCATGATCATGAGCCTCAACATTAACCATGTCTATAATCCAATCTTCCAAGGGTGCAGATCTCGCCTTTAATGGCCTGATTATTCTCTTGCATGCTTCATTTGCATTCT
The DNA here is from genome assembly GCF_903995425.1 of Onychomys torridus. Lineage (NCBI taxonomy): Eukaryota > Metazoa > Chordata > Mammalia > Rodentia > Cricetidae > Onychomys > Onychomys torridus. The sequence goes on from NC_050443.1 coordinate 41,759,316, forward strand.
CAAAAGCCAAAGATTCAATTATTATCTGGCTAGCTTCTGAATTTGGGACCATTCTCTTTACTGCTGAAGTCAGTCTTTGTAAGGAATCTGTGAAAGATTCTTTTGGGCCCTGTATAACCTTTGTAAATGACTCAGTTTTCTTCCCTGGTTCCTCAACTCTGTCCCATGCATTCAAGGCTGCCATTTGAAATAGAATTATAGTTTGGATATCATATAAACATTGTGTTTCTACTGTAGCATATTGGCCTTCTCCAACAAGCTGATCCTGGAAGATTTGTATACCTCTATCCCTACATTGTTTTGCTATGTTTTTAGCTTCCTGTTTGAACCACATTTGCCACTGGAGCTGCTGTCCGGGTTCCAGAACCACCTGTGCCAGCCCCCGCCAGTCCTGCAGTATAATCCTATTATAAGTTGACCAGGAGTTTAACATTTGCTTTACATATGGAGAATGCATGCCATAAGATACTATTGCTTCCTTAAACCTTTGTAAGTCTAACATTTCAACTGGAGTCCAAATATTTTGTGTATTCACTTGACCAGGTTGCTATTGTATGGTTACCGGATAAATTAAGGGTGATTGTGTGAAAACAGGCTTTCTTTCTGTAACCTTATAATCCAATCCTGAAACAACTTCACTGTTAATTTCTTCTGTCTGAATCTGAATTTCTTTATAATTCATTTTAACAGGTTTAACAAGTTTTTCTAAAATTTTTATCCTGGCACTTAAATTGACTGTCTTTTTAAATTGTAAAATAAGGATAAGAAGAATAACAATGTACACAATTCGATCAACATTAATCTTCTCATATAGTTGTTCCATTACCATACTGCCTAAAATTTCAAACAAAGCCCAATTTTCTTCCAATGTACACATAAAACCCATTTTTTTTAATGTGGAAAAAAATCTCTTTTAAATAGTTTCCTTTAAAATATCTGATATAAATGACTTACCAATTCTGCGTAGAACAGTAGAAATCCAAGGGAATTTCCAAACAGCTACCTATCGTCCGAGGTGGGAATCCAGAGAAAGAGAGAGAGAGAGAGAAAGCAAGAAAGCGTAGCCACGTTCTGGCTAAAAGCTTGAATCCAACCGCTTCAATGTTCCGATCTGAGCTGAGTCAAGCCTGGGCTCTGGCTTCCTTAAGCTCCAACCGACCACATGCGCTGGCGTTTCAGTCAAAAGCAGCCTATCTGCAGATGTGTGTAGCTCCTGCAATTAGCAGTAGCTCCCACAGGCCTGAGTTGTTTGTAGCACTGGCTTTTTAAGTAAGTAACTCCAGCTGTGGCGGTAACCGCTTGTGGCTAAGGTAGGTTGGGCCTGAGTCCTAAGCTGAGCTAGGCCCGGGTTAGGCACAAGCTAGGCCAGAGTGAGGGAGCTGGGCCAGCCCAGGTGGGAAGCTGGACCCACTGCCAAGGCAAGTGGTTTTTTAATGAATTCTTGCCCCACATTGGGCGCCAAATGTAGATGTAACTGGCTTGTTAAATAAGAAACACAGAACCGATTGCAGAGTTAAAAACCACGAGGTCAGAGCAAGAGTGGAAAACCTTACCCTGCTTCTCTGTGTGTTCAAGGACACAGCCAGCATGGCAGACACACGCCTTTAATCTCAATACCAACCATAGAAGACCTAGAGGTCTGTACAAACAGGCAGTGACAAGGAGGTCATGTGGCTGGAATTACAACCAATGAGGGAGGAGAACAGAAAGTCTTTAAATAGACAGGACACACAGAAGTAGGTCTCTGGTGGAGAGGAAGAACAGCAGAAGCAGTGAAGGGTAAGGTTTTCCACTCTTGCTCTGACCTCATGGTTTTTAACTCTGCAATCTGTTCTGTGTTTCTTATTTAAGAAGCCGGTTACATCTACAAATTCCCTTAAACAGGAAATGAAAAACTCCATTAAAGAGGGAGTGAAAAACTCCCTTAGAGAGGAAATAAAAAAATTCCCTTAAAGAAATGGAAGAAAAAACAAACAAAAAATTGGAAGAAATCAAAGAGAGCAAAGAAAAAGTAATTAAACAGAGGAAGGAAACAATCCAAGATCTGAAAAATGAAATTGAGACGATAAATAAAACACAAACTGAGGGAATGCTGGAAATAGAAATCCTGACTAAATGAACAGGAACTACAGAAACAAGCATAACCAACTGAATGCAAGAGATGGAACAGAGAATCTCGGACAATGAAGACACAATAGAGAAAATGGATGTATCAGTCAAAGAAAACACTAAAGGCAAAAAAGTCGTAACACAAAACATCCAAGAAATTTGGAACACCATGAAAAGACCAAACCTAAGAATAATAGGAATAGAAGAAGGAGAAGAATACCAACTTAAAGGCACAGAAAACATATTCAATGAAATCATAGAAGAAAAATTTCCCTAACATAAAGAAAGAAATACCTATGAAGATACAAGAAGCTTATGGAACACCAAATAGGCTGGATCCAAAAAAAAAAAAAAGTCCCCTCACCACATAATAATCAAAACACTAAACAACTAAACATACAGAACAAAGAAAAACTATTAAGAGCTGCAAAGGAAAAAGAGCAAGTAACATATAAAGGCAAACCAATCAGAATAACACCAGACTTCTCAATAGAGACTATGAAAGCTAGAAGGTCCTGGACAAATGTTATGCAGACACTAAGAGACCACGGGTGCCAACCCAGACTATTATACCCAGCAAATCTCTCAATCACCATAGATGGAATAAACAAAATATTCCATGATAAAACCAGATTTAAACAATAACTGTCCACAAACTCAGCCCTACAGAAAGCACTAGAAGGAAAAATCCAACCTAAAGAAGCTAAACATACCTATGTAAACTTAAGCAATAGATAATCACACATCAACAAACACCAAAGGAGGACAACACAACACAACCACAAAAATAACAGGAACTAACAATCACTGGACATTAATATCCATCAATATCAATGGTCTCAACTCACCTATAAAAAGACACAGACTAACAGAATGGATGAGAAAATAGGATCCATCCTTCTGCTGCATATAAGAAACATACCTTAACTTCAAAGACAGACACTATCTCAGAGTAAAGAGCTGGGAAAAGGCTTTCTAAGCAAATGAACCTAAGAAACAAGCTGGTGTAGCTATCCTAATATCTAATAAAATAGACTTCAAACTAAAATCAATCAAAAGAGATCAGGATGGACATTACATACTTATCACATGAAAAATACACCAAGATTAAAACTCAATTCTGAACATTTATTCCCCAAATACAAAGGCACCCACATTCATAAAAGAAACATTACTAAAGCTAAAAACGCACATCAAACCCCACACATTAGTAGTGGGAGACTACAACACACCACTCTCACCAAAAAGACAGATCTACCAGACTGAAACTCAACAAAGAAATAAAGGACCTAACAGATGTTATGACTCAAATGGACTTAATAAATACCTACTGAACATCCCATCCTAACACAAAAGAATATACCTTATTCTCAGCACCCCATGGAACCTTCTCAAAAATTGACCACATGCTTGGTCACAAAACAAATCTCAACAGATACAAAAACATTGGAAAAACCTCCTGTATCTAATCCAACTACCATGCCTTAAAGTTAGACTTTAACAACAACAAAAATTATAGAAAGCATACAATCTCATGGAAACTGAATAACGCTCATCAATGGGTCAAGGAAGAAATAAAGAAAGGAATTAAAGATTTCCTAGAATTCAATGAAAATGAAAGTACAATATACCCAAACTTATGGGACACTATGAAAGCAGTACTAAGAGGAAAATTCATGGCTCTAAATGCACACATAAAGAAGACAGAGAAATCTCAAACCAATGAATTAACAGCACAACTGAAAGTGCTAGAACAAAAAGAAACAAACTCATCCAGGAGAAATAGACACCAGGAAATAATCAAATTGAGGGCTGAAATCAACGAAATAGAAACCAAGAGAACAATACAAAAAAATCAATGAAACAAAGAGTTGGTTCTTTGAAAAAATCAACAAGACAGACAAACCCCTAGCCAAATTAACCAAAAGGCCAAGAGAGAGCACCCAAATTAACAAAATCAGAAATGAAAAGGGAGACATAACAACAGACAACAAGGAAATCCAGAGAGTCATCAGGTCATACTTCAAAAACCTGACTCCACAAAATTGGAAAATCTGGAAGAAATGGACAATTTTCTGGGTAGATACCACATACCAAAATTAAATCAAGACCAGAGAAACCATTTAAATAGATCAATAACACCTAAAGTAATAGAAACTGTCATCAAAAGTCTCCCAACCAAAAAATGCCCAGGACCAGATGGTTTCAGTACAGAATTCTACCAGACTTTCAAAGAAGAACTAATACCAATACTCTTCAAATTATTCCTCACAATAGAAACATTAGGAACACGACCAAACTCTTTCTATGAAGCTACAATTACCCTGATACCCAAACTAAACAAAGATGCAACAAAGAAAGAGAATTACAGACCAATCTCCCTCATGAACATCGATGCAAAAATACTCAACAAAATATTGGCAAACCAAATCCAAGAATACATCAAAAAAATTATCCATCATGACCAAGTAGGTTTCATCCCAGGGATGCAAGGACGGTTCAACATATGAAAATCTGTCAATGTAATACACCATATAAACAAACTGACAGAAAAAAAACCACATGATCATCTCATTAGGTGCTGAAAAAGCCTTTGACAAAATCCAACACCCCTTCATGATAAAGGTCTTAGAGAGATCAGGAATACAAGGAACATTTCTAAACATAATAAAGGCAATTTACAGCAAGCCAACAGCCAACATCAAATTAAACAGAAAGAAATTCAAACCGATACCACAAAAATTAGGAACAAGACAAGGCTGTCCACTCCCCATATTTATTCAATATAGTACTAGAAGTTCTAACTAGAGTAATAAGACAACAAAAAGAGATCAAAGGGATACAAATTGGAAAGGAAGAAGTCAAACTTTTACTATTTGCAGATGATATGATAGTATACATGAGTGACCCCAAAAATTCTACCAGGGAACTCCTACAGCTGATAAACTCCTTCATTAAAGTGACAGGATACAAGATCAACTCAAAAAAATCAGTAGCCCTCCTACACACAAATGATAAAAGGGCTGAGAAAGAAGTCAGAGAAACATCACCCTTTACAATAGCCACAAATAATATAAAACACTAACTAAACAAGTGAATGATCTTTTTGATAAGAACTTTAAATTTCTAAAGAAAGAAATTGAAGAAAATACCAGAAAATGGAAGGATATCCCATGCTCATGGATAAGTAAGATTAACATAGTAAAAATGGCAATCTTACCAAAAGCAATCTACAGATTCAATGCAATCCCCTTCAAAATCCCAACACAATTCTTCACAGACTTGGAAAGAAAAATACTCAACTCATATGGAAAAACAAAAGACCCAGGATAGCTAAAAGAATCCTGTATGATAAAGCAACTTCTGGAGGCATCCCAATCCCAGACCTCAAGCTCTACTATAGAGCTATAGTAAAAACAGCAACTTCTTGAGGCATCACCATCCCTGACCTCAAGCTCTACTATAGAGCTATAGTAATAAAAACAGCCTGGTACTAGTATCAAAACTGACATATGGACCAATGGAATCGAATTGAAGACCCTGACATTAATCCACACACATATGAACACCTGATTTTTGACAAAAAGGCCAAAATCATACAATGGACAAAAGAAAGTATCTTCAGCAAATGGTGCTGGCATAACTGGATGTCAATATGTAAAAGATTACAAATAGATCCATATCTGTGACCATGCACAAAACTCAAATCCAGGTGTATCAAAGACCTCAACATAAATCCTGTTACACTAAACTTAATAGAAGAGAAATTAGGAAGTACTCTGGAACGCATTGGCACCGGAGATCACTTCCTAAATATAACACCAACAGCACAAACACTGAGCACAATAATTAATAAATGGGACCTCTTGAAAGTGAGAAGATTTTGCAGGGCAAAAGATATGGTCAATAAAACAAAAAGACAGCCTATAGAATGAGAAAAGATCTTCACCAACCCCACATCTGACAGAGGACTGATCTCCACACTATATAAAAAACTCAAGAAATTAGACATCAAAATACTGAACAATCCAATTTAAAACTGGGCTAAAGGGCTATACAGAGAATTCACAAAACAAGAATCACAAATGGCTGAAAGACATTTAAAGAAATGCTCAATGTCCTTAATCATCAGAGAAATGCAAATCAAAATGACTCTGAGATACTACCTTATACCTGTCAGAATGGCTATGACCAAAACCACTAATGACAGCCAATGTTGGAAAAGATGCGGAGCAAAGGGAACACTACTCCACTGTTGGTGGGAATGCAAACTTGTACAACCACTGTGCAAGTCAGTATGGCGGTTTCTCAGAAAATTGGGAATCGAACTCCTCAAGAGCCAGCCATACCACTCTTGGGCATATACCCAAGGAATGCTCAATCATACCACATAGATACATGGTCAACTATGTTCATAGCAGTATTATTTGTAATAACCAGAACCTGGAAACAACCTAGATGCCCATCAACTGAAGAATGGATTAAGAAAATGTGGTACATATACACAATGGAGTACTACTCAGCAGAGAAAAACAATGACAGCATGAAATTTGCAGGCAAATGGATGGAACTAGAAAAAATCATCCTGAGTGAGGTAACCCAAACTCAGAAAGACAAACATGGTATGTACTCACTCATAAGTGGATTCTAGATATAAAGCAAAGAACAATCAGACTGCAACCCACAGAACCATAAGGCTATATATATGGCATGGAGGACCCTAGGATGACTGTTGCTTATAATAAGATTTGGTTTTACTCAATTACTGAGCAACCCTCAATGAAACATTACACTATTAAGGCAAGAATTTATACTGTATCAAGCTGATAATAGAAAAATTAATTAATTAATCTAAAAAAATAAAAAAGAAAATAAAAAATTGAACTATTAAAAAAAACAAACAAACATATTTTGCTAAAGCAAAAAGGGGAAACTAGGGGCCCTTCATTCCTCTCCACATTCTATTCTTTCCCTTGTATTTTATATTTTAAATTTTTTATCAGTGGATTCTGCTGGAGTATCCACCACAGACAAGCAATGGAGGGCTCCTGTTGCAAATCACCCTCTGAAGTGATGGAAGGATCTTTCTACTAACACTTGGAGGGTAATCAATCGGGTGTTGGTGTGGGCCCGGAGTTCTGCTTATGTCTTTCCTCAGGACAATGAAATTCCTCATTGGGTTTCTGAGCACTGAGTGCACCCTGTGGCTGCAGCTGAAGCCCAATATGGCAGAAACCTATTGGGCCTTCTTGAAAATTTCTCCTCTTCTGATGCCAATTGGGATTAAAAGCCCAATAGGGCCAGCTTTGGCAAGCATTAACATAAGCCTAGGAACTGCTGTGGTGGTATTGTGTTCCCCAAAATATTGTGTACACTAATAAATTTATCTGGGGTCAGAGAACAGACAGCCACTAGATACAGAGCCAAAAATGGTGGCTAGAAAATGGGTCAGAGCAAGCCATAGCAGAAGCTGGGCAGTGGTGGTGCACGCCTTTAATCCCAGCACTTGGCAGGCAGAGCCAGGGGGATCTCTGTGAGTTCAAGGCCACATTGGAAACAGCCAGGCATGGTGACTTGCACCTTTAATCCCAGAAAGTGAGCCTTTAATCCCAGGGAGTGGGGGCAGATAGAGAAAGATTATATACGGCATGAAGACCAAAAACCAGAAGCATTTGGCTGGTTCAGCATTTGACTGGTTAAGCATTCAGGCTTTTGAGCAGCAGTTCAACTTTCAGCTGAGTTCCATTTGGATAAGAACTCAGAAGCTTCCAGTCTGAGGAAACAAGACCAGATGAGGAACTGGCAAGGTGAGGAAGATGTGGCTTGTTCTGTGTCTCTGATCTTCCAGTGTTCACCCCAATAACTGGTCTCAGGTTTGATTTTATTAATAAGACTCTTTAAGACTTATGCTACAAACTGCAGCCATGTGGTTGGATTCTCCAGAAGGTAATGTATGGTAACTGCTTTTTCAAGTATGTTTGAGAATGTGTCACCCAGACACCTAGGAGATTAAGGATAACACTGAAGATCACTGACCTCCATTTATTAACAGTAGCATGCCAGCTAAGCATTTTCATTTTCACAATCCTATTCAAGCTAGAGCAGTACCTACTTCTCAGGAGTGGCTCTGTGCAACATTTTTTGGCCTCCTGAAATTCATTTAGCCCCCTTTGAAGATACCTTAAAATTTGTGAGTCTGAATGTAGCCATTATGAAATGATTAGTTCTGCTCCTTGTGAGCTGCCTGTTTTTCCTTTATGGTTCTTAGTTGTTCTTTTGCAGAGCTACCAGCATAAGTCATGCTGGCATTAAGAATAATGGGCCTCTGTGGTTCGTATTCCTGGAGTTGTGTCCACATGCTTCAGAAGAGAATTTGACATCAGTGCTGCTGTTGTTGCTGTTATAACAGTGATGACCACCGCTACTACTGTTTCTGGGATTGCCATTTCATAATTGGTTACTACAGCTAGCACAGTGGAGAACCTGGCAGCAAAAATAGCTACCACAGTTAATTATTTTTCATTCTATTGGGCATGACAAATTTAAATCAATCATTATATACATTTCGATTGGCTTTGAAAGTTATAAATTTACAAACTCAAGTTCCATTTGCTCTTGGGATACCATCTTAACAAGACTCCAATTTGCAGTAAGGCTTGTTAAGGAAGGGAATGCCTTTAGCCTACTGGGTATGGGTGGGTTAAGACTTCTGTTGGTCTTTTCTGTGTCAAACACAGATTGCAAGCCCAGCGCCACTTAGAGATCTTTGGCAACAGTTAACTCTGCAGCTCTCACATGATTGAGCCTGTATGATAATGAGTATTCAGAGACAGGTAATTTTTGGGGGGCACTCACCAACCTAAGACAGAACACCTTTGTAGCCTGGACAGGTGTCTCCATGACAGGCATGCAACCTAAGTCATTTTTTAGTAAAAGGGGGGATGTATAGGTCCCTGGCCCCCATTTTGGGTAACTGTTGCATTGCTTGCAGACCTTGACCTTGATATCCTCCCTATGCTACTTCCCTGTGAGATTGCACCCTCCTGAATGCTTAAGGGAAGCTCCTTGTCTGTGTATCCAGCATATTGGGTGTTAACAGCTTAGATGCAAGATTATAAAACATCAGAAGTAGGGTTGGGGATTTAGCTCAGTGGTAGAGCGCAAGGCCCAGGGTTCTATCCTCAGCTCCAAAAAAAAAAAAAAAAAATTCAGAAGAGAACTGCCCTCTGGGATTCTCCCATTGTGCTGTAACCCTGTATTTAAGACCTCCTCCCTCCTTCAATATATGGCATTTGGCATTCAAAAAAATAAGAAGAAAAAGAGGGGGGTCAAGATCATGATGGGGAAACCCACAGACATAGCTGACCAGTGCTAGTTGGAGCTCACTGACTCTGGACTGACAGCTCAGGAACCTGCATGGGACCGAACTAGGCCAGCTGAATGTGGGTGACAGATGTGTGGCTTGATCTGTTTGTGGGGTCCCTGGCAGCAGGACCAGGACTTATCCCAGGTGCATGAACTGACTTTTTAGAGCCCATTCCCTGTGGTGGGATTCCTTGCTCAGCCTTGATACAATGGGGAGGGGCTAGGCTCTCCTTCAACTTGGTATGCCAGACTTTGTTGACTACCATGGGAGGCCTTACCCACTCTAAGTAGTGGATGGGGGTAGAGTGGGAAGGAGGTGAGGAGATGGGGAGGGAGGGGGAACTGGGGTTGGTATGTAAAATGAAAAAAAATTAATAAATAAATACATTTGAAAAAAATGGAATTTTGGCTTTGACAGCATTAACCAGTTCTCACAAGTTAGCAAAGCAACAGTCATAGGGAAAGTTGCACTCCCCTCTCCTATAATAGAAGCCTTCTTTTATTCTTCTTCACCCCACGGGCTCTGGTTTCACCACAGGGCAGCAAGACTCCATAGTAGAATGCTAATTTCTACTCACAAGTAATGGGATGGTGGCAGAAGAACTTGAGCTCTGTAATTGCTGCTTACAGGATAATTAAGAGCTTAATATTATGAAAGTTAATTATAAAATTATATTAATTAATTTTAATAGCCCAGAAATCCTCTTGGAATTGGTATCTGAGAAGAGTGCAGTCTCCAGAGAAGCCAGCCCAGCAGTCAGAGAAGTTGCATGCCCAGAGCGACACCAGCCTTGATCTGAGCTTATTTGCAGAAAATGCTTGAAAGACACAGAAGACACATACATGACATGAACATGCGGCCTCCTAGGGATGGTGTAGGGTGTGTAGATCAGCAGCAGCTGCTTCCATACATGCCCTGGTGGCTTGAGAACACTTCCACAGACCAAACAGTAATTCTTCTTTACAGCTTATAAACATTATCAGGGTTCCATTATGCAAGTGGTGATGGTGATGATGCTAGTGCTGTGTGCCCATGAGCACACACTCTCATGAACACACATAAGCATGCATGCATGTGGACACTAAACATTGATGTCAGGTATCTTCCTATGTTGTGATCCATTGTATTTGTTGAGGCAGGGTCTCTCACTGAGCTTAAAGCAAACTCACTGAGATAGCTGGACAACATGGCCAGTGAGTTCCAGGGGTCTCTTTTCTCCAGGTCCCCTGCACTGGAGTTACAGTCAAGCATCGTGGTGCCCAGCTTTTTATGAAAGGGCTATGGACCCAACTTCAGGTCAGCCCAGGCTTGAACAGTAAGTGCATTACTGACTGAGCCATCTCTTCGGCCTCAAAAGTGGTATTTTTTAAATAGGCGTGATTTTTTTTCCTAAATGTGAGATTTGATGATGCAATCACCGTGTATGTTGTTATAATAACAACCCAGTGACTCATTTCTAATAAAATGTACAGATACATGGTATGATGAATTCACTTAATGCTGAAACACGTTACACCTTCCCTCAGTCACAGGCCACAGTCAAGCTTTGTCAGGTGACTTAATGCATTCTCCTTGTGATACTAATCAGTAGTCTTGCTTATTTTGTGAAATTTGTGGTGATTTGTCTGAGGATTTTTTTAAATTTCCAGTTTAAGGAAGAATTTTGATATCTCATTTTTCAACTAAAAAGAGATATCTGCTAGGAAAAATATAATGATAGCTTAAGAAGCCATAGTGGGAAAATGATTCTTGAAATGCAATCAGCGATATTGTTTTAACTGATGTATGTAACATAAACACATTTGAGAAATGCAATGAGGAATTTACTGATCCACTTACCAAATGAGAGATAATGAGATAGAAGAACCCGGGACAGCATGGAATACAGACTTGGGGTAGGTCAGAGGTCACCAAGAAAACTTTCAAGTTTGATGAATCAATAGGACTGATTTCTAACAGTTACAGTTTATGTCATGAAAAAATGAAAATTAAAATCAAGTGCAGGTAAGGGCATGCAGGGAAAAGTCCAGCAGAAAAAAAGGCAGAATTTTCTAACTTGTTCATTCCCTGAAGGAAAGTGCTCGCTCGATTCTCCCAGAAGTGGTGAGCAATACAGGTGCAAAGCGCTGCTACTGTTTGACCTTTCCTGGGGATATGTGAGCATGGATTTGTTCATCTGAGACATATCACTAGTGACAGAACCACAAGAATGATTCTGCCCAAGTCTAACCTGGTGAACAAGTGAGCTGCTTTGGGTTACTGACAGGAGAATATGTGGGATGCATCATTAGTGACTCAAGGGTAGCTGCATTATCAGAGAGACCACTGGAACGAGTGACTACTAGGAAAAGATGTGTCACTAGAGCTCTCTGCTCGACTTTCAAGAAGTCCCACTAGACAGTCTCCTCTCCTCCAGCAACCATTTATTGTTCAGAGAATCTTGATGAGGGACATTAAGAACCTAGTCATTACTTGAGCTTCCCCAACCCTTTAAGTTTCATTAGCTTCTTGAGTCTTCTGAACCTTTAGGAAGGAAAAATCTCAATTTAGAGAACACAGCTACACAACACTTTCATCTAGCTCTTACTTCATTTGCCTCTTTCACATGAATCTTGGAAGGTCATACAGTTGTCTGATTATTTTCTTTCATGTTTGAATGAGCACTGAGCTACTATACCACAGCAATAGTCATTTAGTCTCAAGAGCTCAACCAGTTATGAGAATATCTGCAACAACCACATTCACTTAGATTTTAAAAAATGTTTCCCTTCATAACTGACTGAGGTTTACAGCAGCAGTCATCTGTGAGCATAACGTAAGTGTTTATAAGTCAATTTGGTAGGTACATCACATCCATCTAACAAAACATTGGGAGTTGCTTCCCTGCTTGTACCATTTACCTGTCCAGCCATGGGTTTTTGTCATAAAGTACCAATAATGAGTTATTTCCTCTGGAATAAGCCTTAAATCCAATTGTAAAGCAATGGTTGTACCGACAAGTACTGTGCCACTATTGTTCCTGCAAGTCCATCATACTTGGCATGTTGGTATTGTTACACATGGGATCCATGTCCAAACAGGACTGTCAGCAACAAGTCTATGCTGGCAGATAGCACCACAAAGGCAGCAAACAAGAGTTTCCAGCTTAGTCACACACTGATTTATCTATGTCCTACAACCTAGTGCAGAGTCTTTAGCAATAGGTACTTACCACCTAGTAATAGCATGCAATCAACATGAATAGCAATAGCTTGTATGGTGTAGGGCCTCAGAAACTTCCCTATACCAGAAACTTATATAGGGAGGTAGTCTATGCCTTATACTTGGAGTTTTCATACTCTATGATTCCTAGAAGTTCCTTTTCCCACTCATAGTGGTGCCTTCATTTAAACTCCTTGGGTCCTGTTTTTAGTGTCTTTACAGAACCTTTTCCAAAGCTACAAGACACTCACTGGTTAGCAATATATAACAACCTTTTCACAGAGGATGGTCAGGAGCTCTGAAGGTCTACCACTCTCCACTCTAAGCAAATGTCAATTAATCTTTAGTGACAAGAAAAACAAAACAAAACAAAAGTTAAGAAGTTGCAAAACAGCAGGAAAAGATTACAGTATTTTTGTCAATTGTTTACTTAAAGTGTTGAATACAACAGCATGGGTGAGAGACACTGCCTCATACAGTCCTTCAAGAACATAGTCAATCTCTATCAGTTACCTTGCTTTCCCACTTTGGGATACCACTACTGTCATTGGATCTACTGCAATTTTTCTACCCCCAGTGGTCTAAGCGGAGCAAGTTTGCACTTCCTGTTCCAATTCAGGCCCCAAGGAGAACAAGGTCATAGTTTAGCCTGCCATGACTGCCACTGGCTCCAGATCAGCACGATAGACCTTTCCTTTTCATCAGCCACAACTAATTACTGAAAAAAAAAAAACCTCCAGCTAAGCAAACAGTGTACCTCCCAGTGTTTTCATGCACAGTAGAAACATGCACAGTATAGTTTAGGATGATAAATACTTCTATGACAAACTTGATCTTTTTCACTTGCATTATTTTATCACTTGTGTCTTCTGTCAACTGTTGGTCAGACTTGTCAAGGCTTCTAAAAGTTTCCTAGCACAGTATTTGACTTTCTGTTAATATTTTTCTTAGGAATTAGGTTTAACACAAACCTAGACACATTTGCCTTTGAGTAACCTTTACAAACCCCTTTCTGTGCTTTGCCCTTCTCTCATCCTGTTTTGGTTGCTTTAGCATTTTATGAGTATGATTTTCAATCTAAGTCATTCAGATCAACCAGAGCCTCCTCTACTCTGCATTAATTTTCTGTTGATGTGATAAAACACCATGAACAAGATCAACTTATCAAAGAGTTCATTTTTGGCTTACAGATTTGGGGGGGGGGAGCCTATTATGGCAAAATGTAGCAGAGATGGTAGTAGGAGCAGAAAATTTAAAGATCTACTCTCACATCAACCTCAAGTAGGATGCAAAGACTGAACAAGAAGTTAGGCCAAGCTATGAGCTCTCAAAGCCCACCCCAAATAACATACTTCTTCAGCGTGACTCCACACTCAAAATTTCTATAACCTTCCCAAAAAGCACCACAAATCCAGTGACCAAGTGTTCAAATATGTGAGCCTATGGAGGACATTGCTCATTCAAAGTACTACATACTTTATAAGCATCTTGTCCCACCATGGAGTTGAGCAAGGCACTAAAAGTTCTAACAGCACAGTTGAGTCAATCTCTTATTTAACTCCCCTATACACAATGTCTTATCTGGTTGGGCAAACTGCCCTTTGAATCCTTTTTATTTATCAAAATCTCAGCTAAGGCAAATCAAGCATCCCTAACAGCTCATATGTGGCAGCGCAACAGGGACTGACTTCCACTGTGCTGCCTTGGGTTGTACAACCTTTGTCTCAAGGATGGAGAAGTGGTTTTGAGTCATCTTCTCTGCCTCTATAGCACCCAGACTTATGTGACAGGTACTCCAAATCCTCATGAGTCAGGCTGTAGGAGACTCTCACGTCTTGCTTAAAAGTCTTCCCTGATTTAAGCAATGCAAATAGAGCACATGCTATTTGTCATCTTCTGTACCAGGCCATGGTTAAAGGCCGTGTCTGTATTCAGAGTCATCGGTTTTCTTTTCTTCTATGCTAAAAGTGGGATCTAAGGGCATTCTACAAAATATGCTTTATTCTCTTCCTCCTCGCTGCCTGATAGTCCCTCAGTGGCTTTCAAGTATTTTATCCAGAGAAGGACTCTTTAGCATAAACTGTGTTTATCATCCATTCCCCATGCCTTGTCAGCTGGAAGAAACCGCAAGTCATTACATGAATCCTCCCCCCTTTTGCTTCACTCTCCCTGCCAACTAGAAGCCACTGGAAAAGAAAACTCCTTCATGTTTTTCTGGCACTTAATTCCTCCCTCACAGAGACACATTCTTCTGTATTCAGGGTAGACAGCTGAGTCTCCACTGCATTTTTTTTTACCTGTAGTGTGAATCTTAAAAGATCTCATTAATGAAATAAAACCTGAAGCCAGGTATTGGGGTGAATGCTGGAAGATCAGAGAAACAGAACAAGCCACAGCCTCCTTACCTCACCAATGCCTCAGCTGAACCTGTTTCCTCTGACTGGAAGCCTCTGTGTCCTCATCCAAGTGGATCTCAGCTGAACTGCTTCTCAAAAGCCTGAAAGCTTAACCAGCATAGTTCCTGGTCCTCATGCCTTATATACCTTTCTGCTTTCTGCCATTACTTCCTGGAATTAAAGGCATGAATGCCTGGCTATTTCCAGTGTGGCCTTAAACTCACAGAGATCCATGCCTCCAGAAGGCTAGGATTAAAGGTGTGAGTGCCATTATTTTCTAGCCTCTGTATCTAGTGGCTGTTCTGTTCTCTGACCCCAGATAAGTTCATTAGGGTGCACAAAATATTTTGGGGAACACAATACCACCATACTTACCCATAGGAAAAGTCATACAAGTGATGCCACAGTCTGTGTGTGATCTTGTTACATAATTCTAATTTCAGCAATTGAAATATATTTTCTTCTTCATCAGTCATTTGGAATGTATGCCTATACTCATAAAATGGACCTCATTCATCAGAGAGGAATGTCACCCCTTACCATATAGAGGGAGATGACAACCCTGGAAGTTCCCTACAAACCTAGTAGTCTAAAGTACTCAATCACATTGTATATAACCATATATGGGAGATACAGAAGCAAAACATGTAGAAAAGCCTTAATACTATAATGTTCAGGACTGTTATGTGGTGTATTATGTTCCCCAAAATATTGTGCACCCTAATAAACTTATCTGGGGTCAAAGAACAGAACAGCCACTAGATATAGAGGCTAGAAAATGGTGGCACTCACACCTTTAATCCTAGCATTCCAGAGGCAGAAATACCTCTAGATCTCTGTGAGTTCAAGGCCACATTGGAAACAGCCAGGCATGGTGACACACTCCTTTAATCCCAAGAAGTGAGCCTTTAATTCCAGGGAGTGATGGTAGAAAGCAGAAAGATATATAAGGCGTGAAGACCAGAAACTAGATGCATTTAGCTGGTTAAGCTTTTTGGCTCTTAGCAGCAGTTCAGCTGAGATCCACTTGGATGAGGACACAGAGGCTTCCAGTCAGAGGAAACAGCATCAGCTGAGGCATTGGCGAGGTAAGGAGGCTGTGGCTTATTCTGCTTCTCTGATCTTCCAGCATTCATCCCAATACCTGGCTCCAGGTTTGATTTTATTAATAAGACCTTCTAAGATTCCTGCTACACTGTTACCTTTGGATATAAATCTGCTAGAAGCCTAGCTGCCAGCACAATAAACTACATCCTGGAGGAAAAATGTCAATGTCTTGTTCTCTGTCCTGAGTAACCCATAAAACCCAGGTAGGACACTAGTGACACACCAAAGGTACACTCTCACTGTACTCTAGCTTGATGATCCAATGAGTTTATTGGAATTACATACAGAAGCATGGTGACTCAAAGGCAGCTGCATCACCAGAACTTCACCCCCACCTCCAGCATGGTTGGTGCCTCATAATACCAGAAACCCAACCTTGCATGGTTGATGTTTCACAATACCAGAATGCCACCCCCCCATGCACACACATAATTGATGTCTAGACACTAGAACACCTCATTCTATATTGATTCCTCACAATAGCAGAACCCCACTCTTGCATGCTTGATGCCAAGCTTCACTGCTGTAGCTCACTAGCCAATTCTTAGGTAGAGGCAGTCTCCTTTCTTGCAGCAATTTGCTTGCTGTTGGTATGACCTTCCGACATGTGAGTCTTGAAACTTTCTGAGTTTCCCAGCCCTTGTGAGTTTCCTTAGACCTCTGGGCTTCTGAGCTCCATTCCTCTCTCAGGAGGACATGCTTCAGCTTAGAGGAAACACCTGCACAATTTCCAAGCAGGTATATTCTAATGGTACATATACATATACAATGGGACATTATTCAATTGTAAAGAAGAATGAAACCATGAAATTTGCAGGTAAACAGGTAGACCTAGAAAAGATGATATTGAATGAGGTCACCCATACCCAAAAGTGGTTTTTTGAGGGGCATGTTGTAATCATGACTGACACCTGTTACTCAGTCTACATCCTGCATTATTAAAACTAATACAGCTTGGTGCCAGTACTCTATGTGGCCCTAGGACCTGTTAAAGCCAATTCCTTCCTTGCAATGCATGAAATTTGGGCACCCAAGCTGCTCAGTTAGCCCCTTTCCGCACATTTTTTTCCGCCTCCTTGAAATTTGTTTCCCTTTTTGTTAGTTTTTTAAACAGCCTACTTACAACAAAAACAAAACATCTATAATGAGTTCAGAACAATGTCCATTCCATAGTAACAATGTGTGTGTTATTACTTCTCAAATGTCATTTAAAAAAACATGAGGAATTTGGTGAGGCTCTGAGCTTTCTTTTTGCTTTATTCATCACAGACATGGAGATAAATAAGCTGGCAAACCAGAAATGCCAAATGGAGCTGACATTTAAAAAAAAAATCATACACGGTCAGATCCAGCTCAAAACATTTTAGTCTTGTGTGCTAGGGGTATGGAGTCTTCAGCAATAGGGGATCATCCTCAAGCCTAGAGTAGTAACCAAGGTCTACATCCACAATCTATGTTGTTTTAAGAGTTACTTAGACTACCGTGTCCTATCATGCCATGCCTGGTACTGGGGATTTGTTCATCTATGGTTCTTGCAGAGAACATTGCCAGCCCAAAATGGCTTAACTCTTTTAAGATGTGTGTACATATGTGTGTGTGTGTGTGTGTGTGTGTGTGTGTGTGTGTGTGTGTGTGAGTGTGTATGTATATGTACATACACTTACATGCACTATGTATAATTTCAGGTAAAATAATATGATTTAGGTAAAAATAATATGAGTCCTTGAGGCTTTATCAAACAACCTTGGTGTTATTTGTTCCTCATCCCTCATTCTTCTTTATTGACCTCCCTCCCTCCATCCTGGTTTCAGGCCCATCTCTGTTTTTCTGTTTTCCACTTCATAACACTTGCCATTATATCTTGCTATTCCCCTGTCAAGGCCACCTGCCTCTGGCCTATGTTATTACTTCTTATATTTTGGTTGTGAACGTAACCTTTTAATGGCTGAGCTGTCTCTCTAGCCCATGTTATTACTTCTTAAACGTCATTTTTTGAGAACAGGAGGAAGATGGTGTCATTTATATTTCCCTGGTTTCTGTGGTTACTCCATGCTATAGACACACATATGAGGATTTGTAGCTAGGAACTGCATGTGAGAGAGAATATACAGCATTTACCTTTCTTGGTCTGGGTTACCTAGCTCAATATAGTGTTTTCTAGGGCCATCCATTTTTTTTTCTTTTCATGATTTTATTTACAAATGAATAATAGTCCTTTGGGTATGTGTACCACATTTTCAATATCCAACATCTGTTTAGACTGTTTTCATTTCCTAGCTACTGTGAATAGGGCAGCTCCAAACATTACTGAGCAAGTATCTTTATGGCAAAATGTAAGTCCTTTGGGCACATGTCAAGAACTGGTGTAACTGGGTCATACGATAGATTTATTTTTAGTGATTTGAAGATTCATCACAGGGATTTACAGAGTGGATGCACAAATTTGCATTCCCACCAACAGTGCATGATGGTTTCTCCACAACCTCACCAGCGTTTGTCAGTTGTTTTTAATCTTAGCCATTCTGACAAGGGTGAGATGAAAACTCAAATTGTTTTAATTTGCATTTCCCTGATTGCTAAGGGTAATTAACACTTTTTTAGGTATTTCTTAACCTTTATTATTATTATTATTATTATTATTATTATTATTATTTATTATTTTGAGAACTCTGTGTTTAAACACTTTCCCATTTTTAATTTGGTCACTTGCTTCCTTGATTCTTTTTTTTATTATTTGTATATTCTGGATATTAATCTTATCTCAGATGTATAGCTAGAAAAGATTATCTCCTCTTTTCCTGCAATCTAACTTCCATGGTATTAGAAAATACTGTGTAAGCTGCCAAGGGAATGAAGCAATTAAGTAGTCATATCCAACTGCGACACCTATGAACCACAAAAATCACCATCACAGAAAGATAGCTCTAAATGTGAAATAAGTGGCGTTCACATATTGGTGGTAATCAACAGCTGTCTAGTTGGACTTAAGCCCCACTTAGCAGTAGAGAAATAATACTTGGTACTGAAACACTTGCCAACTTCCCAGGACTAGTGAGATCATAGACATCAGGAAAGGATCTACTACCACTACTTACTAGGTCAGCATGATTTCTTAGTACATTCCAAGTCTTATCCTTATACCCACAAGTAAGAGTAGCTACCATCCCTCATCAAAGAAGTATCTCTTTACAGCAAATAGATGCCATTACAGAAGTCTGCAACTGGATGCAGTGCAGAGATCAAAGAATCTTAAGATTTACCATTGAGTTTAGCTACATCATAGCTACTGCCTCTATGGCCCAGAGAACATTAAGGAAGATGAGTCATAAAGATTGTAAGACCCGGGCTGGAGAGATGGCTCAGAGGTTAAGAGCACTGTTTGTTCTTTCAAAGGCCCTGAGTTCAATTCCCAGCAACCACATGGTGGTTCACAACCATCTGTAATGAGATCTGGTGCCCTCTTCTGGCCTGCAAGGATATGTGCAGACAGAACACTGTGTATATAATAAATAAATCTTAAAAAAAAAAGATTGTAAGACCCAGAATACCAGGAAGTCTGCTTTGCAACGGTCTCTCTTAGAAACAGTTACACAAACAAGAACAGAACAATGGCAGACACTTTCTAAAATATAAACATACATATATTTTTTAAAAGAGATTAAGTGGGTTTACCCTATTACAGATGACAATACCCCCTATTAGACTCCACAGGCCAACAAATGAAAAACCCAGTGGCAAGAATGGGTTGCCTCTATTGGAGTTGTTGGCCAGTGAGGTCCTATAAAGCCTCAAATGTTACAGGCTTTTGCCATTACTCTTGCTTACTTTCTAAAACTTGATGTAAGACCTTCATGCTGAAAACAACACGTTTGAGTGACAGAGCATGGGGAAATCAAGCTGGTATTGATCCGCAGGCTCTATCCCTACTGTCCAGCTTTTATAATAGTGGAAGGTGCTATGCAAGCTATCAGAAGAAAGTAATAGTCAGTTTTACCCAGCTGTGAACCATGTGAGCTACAATAATGACAAGCTTGGAAAGATGTCCCCACTAGTTCAACAGTGGAAGGAACATCATGGGAATAACCAACACCTTTGTGATTAGATTTAAAGCCCACTCCACAAGATGCACCCTATACCTAGCACCATTATCAGAGCCAAGAATCTCTGGCTAGAGAGGTGGCAGGTCCTAGGGAAAAGCCCACTACTATTACTCTGGTAAAGGCATATACTATTAAACCAACTCCTAATGGCTTACTGCTATACACAATGATTAGTGCTTATCTCAGTGATCATCAGAGAAGCTTCTTTTTGCACTAGCTGGTGATTGACACAGAAACCCACAACTGGTCAAGGTACAGGGAATAAAAGACTGCTCTGCCCTAGCTGGACATCTATAATATAGCCCTTCTCCCGAGGCTCAGTGATCACAGCATCAACGGAAAGACTGTGGGAGCCAAAGTTGGTGGATGACTACAAGAAAACAGTGTTTTCTGAACACAACAGGAAAGTTACACACATGAGCTCACAGTGATTTGTGACAGCATGCATAAAACTTGTGCAAGCTCAAGCCATACAAAAGTATCAGTATTGATGGGGGAAATGGTCATAAAGACCCATCCCTAACTAAGGAACTACAATAACTAATAGTTTCTGGAAAATGGGGAATAAGTTTTTCTTTTTCATTTGGGTTCCCCTGGGGGGTCACACACTCATGATTATATGACTAGTACTAATTAAAATGGCTGGGGTTTTTTTTCTGTAAATTAAGAGACAAATATGGGTGCATATGAAATGTGAGTGGATCTGGGAGAAGTCAAGAAAGTGATCTAGATCAATATACAATGTATTAGATTCTCAAAGAATTAATTAAAATGTGTATTTAAAAAACACTGTGGTTAAGATTCTGAATGACAAAGAGAACAGATCTTGAAAACAGTAACAGAGAAATAACGTCTTATAAAGGGAAGCCAATTTGTATGAGCGCTAACTTCTTGAGAAAAACTAAGAGAAAGACCAAGTGGTTTGGTATTTCTTTCTTAGGAAAAAGTCAACCTGGATTTTTATATCTACCAAGAGAGGACAGAGTCCCAAACAATCCTTACCCAAAAGGCCACTAAAAAAATCACTGATATTTATGTCTTTTCATCTTAGTTAAGGTTCTCACTTTGTGCCATGGGGTACAGTTCTTACTAGAACAGTGGTGATGTGATGTCTAGACACTTAGATAAAACCCAGGGGATACATTTCTTAAGCTGTACGAGGCAAAGGTGGTGCTAAGGAAACTAGTATAACCCCAGCACCTTTCCCATGCTGCTTTCCTTCTTAATTCCTGTATCTATACTACAGGACTTCAAGCTACAGCATGTGTGCAGGCTGGAAACACTTTCAACATCAGGATGAGTCTGCTTTCACAGATCTACATCACAGAGGTCATCACCTAGTGCTGTTGTCCCAAGGCTGTTTAAAATTAGACCAACTTCAATTGTTCTGTAGTCCACTGGCTAAAGTGTCAGTACACCTAACAATTCATTCTCCCATCCCAGCAAACTGGATCAACAGTGAGATTTCTCAGTGGTCTCTAACTGCTTTAATTCTGAGGACTCTTTTTGTGAAACATGCTTTATGTGAATCATGAACTTCATGTGTCTTCACTGTCACCATAATATAGCAAATCTACTTTTCTGTAATATATTACAGTTTTCCCAGGTCTCTAATTCTCTTTCTGCCACAAAGTACACTGGAAATTGATATTAAATCTCCTATGAATGCTTTAAGGAGGAAATAAAAAGCAAATCTTTGAAACTTCATGATATGGTATAAAATACATAGCCCTGGTTAAAACAGCCTCCTCCCAACACATATGCTCCCACATAAGATCAGGTAATATTCAACATCTTCAAAATGGTCTGTGGGCTTTTACTTAAATGTAACAGCCTTTTATTGCAAGGTTTTCATGTTTGTTTTCTTCCTAAATTCTTTCACAGTGCCTGCATGCAGTCATTTAGAACTGGTTACTATATTTAGCACAATTTTAATTGGAAAAGTATGCATAAGTGCAAACAAGGAGACTTCAATGAAGTTATCAAGATAAATTTTTGTAATTAGGTTTAACTATTTCTGCTCCATAAAAGGTTTCACTCAAATAACAACACAAAACATTAATGTATTCTAGAGATTCTGGGTTTCTGGCATCAAATGTAAATCCAGAGTCTGGAAATAAGCTCAAGTTCCTTGGGCAGAGTATTGGCCTATGCTTTGTTATAAGGGCCATGATCTACAAACAAGCATGTGAGATCAAATTTAAGAAAGTGTTCTGTTGGCTTCAGCAGGTAGAGCCAACACAATAAGGCCAGGTTTCCATCTAAAGTGAGTGAGGAAGACCCAAAAGCCTGCCTTTACTACTGTGCCCATGGTGTCATTACTAGCTCCAGGATGCAATAACCTGGACTCCTTCAACATCTGCTCCTACCTCATCAGATCAAAGACAAGGCTTTAATGTGCTATTATATCAACCAGAGAGTTCATTGATGCACAGTCCTGAGCCACATCTTCAGAGGTTGTGACTCATTGGGTCTCAATAGGATCCCAAAAGTCTGAATTTTGAGGAGCCCTCATGTCATTGAGGACAGATGTTCCATCATGAACCACTCTTTGAAGTGCTTAAACCAAAGTCTCCTTTTCTTCACAGACACTGTAATATGAACTTTTAACAATTTTGAAATGGATAACATGTACAAGAAAATTATACAAACATCTCAGTTTGGTCTCATTAACCTTGGGAAAATTACTTGTGGTCTTTAATATTATGATAGTCTTCTCATGCTGTTGTAATTGTTATTGTCTTGATCCCCTCTTCACTGACCATTGCCTGTCTGGCAACACATTCACGGCTCTCATAAAAATTCATACATGTGGCAGAATAAGGTTTGACATATGACTTTGTGTACTATTGCAGTGAATGTGTCTAATGCAACTAAAAGCGTTTTCTCCATCTTTTGTATCTTGAAATATCACTATTCTTTCCTTTGCTTTCTCTTCCTTTTTTTCCCTTCTCCCTCTACTTTCCTTTCTCCTTACTGTAATTAGGGTAACAGGACTTGCCTAGAGCATTGACAAGTACATTCCCTGGAATAAGAGAAGAATTTGATGACTAAGAAAGACAAGACCAGGTTGCAAAGAAAGGTAAAGCAACCGAATTATACATTCTGTATGGGAGAGATCTAAGGCTAGAAGTCTGCTCGGCTGGCTTGGGTGTTTTGTCATGACAATCATGCTTAGCTATCCCCCTTCCATGGCTTCCAGCTGTTTCCCATTACAGTGTCTTCCAGGATCCCAACACCACCATCTTGGGGAGTCCTTTTCATTTTTCCTGTTGCACTTCTATTAGCGTAGCTCCTTCCAGTGTCCCCACTCAGATTCACATTGACTGCCAGCAGATGGAGTGATGACTGCTATAGCTACTTAATGCTGGGAGGGGGTGGGATCTAGGGGGCTGCCAATGAAGTGGGGAAGAGGGAATGATTTTCCTACCTGTGAGGTAGGC
The DNA here is from genome assembly GCF_903995425.1 of Onychomys torridus. Taxonomy (NCBI): domain Eukaryota; kingdom Metazoa; phylum Chordata; class Mammalia; order Rodentia; family Cricetidae; genus Onychomys; species Onychomys torridus. The sequence goes on from NC_050443.1 coordinate 41,783,038, forward strand.
TTTTGGATTGTTTCAGGTGGAGTTGCAGTAAAGTTCTGGTCTGAGGCTCCAACTGCAAGATCTATAGGCTCATGGAAGCTAACAGAGAGAAGAGGGGAATGTTAGAATCCATTCCAGTAAGACTAATACACCCAGTGTGGAGTGATAATCCGCACATAGTAACAGTCAAGTCAGGGAGAGTTGTGAGCAGAGCAAAAGAATACTATTCATCTAGGACTTAGATGAATATTTCTTGAAGTGCAGTCTGAAGTCCTATAGCTGTGCACAAGATTTTGAGTCTTCTTTTGGAGAGACCCTTTCTAAGTTCTCTTCAGATGGAGACTATGTAAAGTGTCCCTTTCTGACCCTGGTGTGATAGATCCAGGAATTTAGGTCAGCCCCTTTTACTGTGTAGATATGGATAAAATTAAGTCATAGAGGCCCTCCCTAGTTGTACTTGGAAAGAACATTCTTTGATTATCTTGACAATAATTAGGTCTGCAGGACATAATGTAAAAGCCTCCACGTCCCTCATTGCTAGGCTACCTTGTTTAGTCCCAACGAACTTGGAATGTGCTTAGCCAAGTTGGGTGATATGAGTGGTTAGTTTCAGGGTTATGTAACAAACCCCTTAACAAGGAAGGCCTGTCACACAAGGCTTTGAAATGGCCAAGTGCCAGTTTTCCTGGGGTAATCCTTAAGTACACCAGGTCTATGGATAGCAACTTTGTCCAGGGGGTTTGAGTTCCTTACATTAGTTTAGTGAGGTGCCTTTTTAGTAACCAATATATTTTTTCTACCTTTCCAGAAGATTGGAGATTCCAGGCACAATAGAGATAAAATTAAATCCCCAAGGCCTAAGAGACTTTTGAGGTAACATCTGCCTTGAAGGCTGGTCCACTGTCACTTTGTGTGTGCTTGGGTACCCCAAATCTAGGAATTACTTTATTTAGCAGAGTTTTCACTGCCTCCTTTGCCTTTTTCCATTTGGCAGGTAAAGGTTTCAATCTAGCTAATGGAAATATATACCTATAACAAGTAAAAGATTTCCTCCCCAACCCCCCAACTCTGGCAAGTAAGTAAAATCTGTCAATCCTCTTCTGGATACTTTCCTTGCCTCTGCATCCAGGGGGAAACAAACTATGATTCTGTGGGGTGTGCTTCATATCTCTAAACTATCTGAGGGATGGAATCCTATATTTCCCATCTCATAAACATTCTTTTAGAAAGTTGGATCAATCCCCACCCCACCCCCCATGCAAGATGATGATATAATTAATGAATAGACTTTAAGAATTTCCATTGTAAGGATGCATGCAGCCATAAATAATTGTTAGGGGCACCTCACCATCTACAGTGGTTCACAATACAGTTGCCCTTTGTGGCCTCCTTCAGAGTTGGTATAGAATGGCCTCACAGCAGGTAAGAGGGAGTCTTCTCATAGGAGAGGGAACATCCCCTCAGTTCTCAGCTTTAGCAATGGTATCTGCTATGTGGTTACCCAAGGTTATTGAGTCCCTTCTCTTTTACTGTCCCAGATAGTGCATAACTGCCATCTCCTGTAGGAGCTGAACTGCTTCTTCTTCTATAATTTCTTTGGAATGATTTTCATGGGTCCCAGAGGTGTTAATAAACTCCCTTCCTTCCAGATAGCTGCATGTGCATACAGTACCAGACTTGTGCATTTGGAGTCATATAGATATTCATCATTTCTCACTAAGGATCAAAAGCTGAGTAGCAGCTCTATTTGTTAGGCACTAGTATTAACTTCAACTCAATGAGACTCAAGAGTTTCATATTCTTTTAGAGCATCAAATCCTGCCTTGGAAATTCCAACCTGAATCAATGAACTTCCATCTATAAACAGTTGGAGGATAGTCTTTAAAAGTGGTCCTCAAGGCATAGGTTTCCTCAAGGCATAGTTCTTGGTATAAATTCTCAAGACTTTCCCCACCCAGTATTTAAGAAAAGGACAGATGACAGTGGTCACTTTAGGTCTCTCTATTTGGAGCCTGATATTCTATCATTCTGCTGACAGCCATTAGTGTTCTTTAGAATTAAGTATTTCCACAATGTCTTGGGAAGTATGTATAGTGAGGAGGTCTACCAGGGTTTATTTATGAATCTTTGTAATCAGGAACTCCATGGCTGCAGTTGCCCTCAGGAATCTTGGACATCTTTTAGACACCAGATATAACTTGTTGCTAATATCACTGATTGTGGCATTAGGTACTTTGAATGAGTCAGGATCCCCAAGGCAGTCTCCTTTCCTCAGGGACATGTAGAGAACATTGGACTGAGTGGGCAGTCCCAGAGTAGGGCTCCAGTAAGCATGTCCTTGAGTTGTTAGAAGGAGCTATCAGCCTTAGATTCCCATACTGGAAAGGGGGTGTGAAAGATGCTTTGAAGCCTCACTGAGGAGGTGGTAGAGAGGCCTGGTCAGTTCTGGAAACTCAGAAATCAAACTTCGGCAGAAGACTACAACTGCAAGGAAAGCTCTCAGTTGCCTAACTGTCTGAAGAGGGGATAGCTCAAAGTAGCCTGAGTCTGATTAGAACTCACTCGATTCCCTGAGAGAGTCTATTCTCAGAAGTCCCATGTAACAGCTCATCTACATATTGGAACAAGTTTGCATGGGCACTTGACCAGTCCATGAGGCCATGTGCAAATAAATGGAAGATGTTCTTAAATCCTAGGGAAATAATAGTTGAAGTGACATGTCTGTCTTACAAACGGAATCCCCAAAGGTAAATAAGAGATGACTATCCAGGTGCAAAGGGATTCAGAAGAAGGCATCTTTCAAATCCAAGACAGAATAGTAAGTTTTTCCAGGTAGAACCTGAGTCATGAGGATGTAAGGATAGGGTCAGGGTAAGCAGGCCACAATCTCATCAACTAGTCAGATATTTTATACCAACTCCATTTGGTTAGCCCCTTTTGAACTCCCAGAATAGGTGCAATATGGGGGCTAGAACATTCTCTCAAGTCTGTTTTTTAAGGGCCAAGATGAAGGAATTAAGTCCCTCTGTCACTTCAGGCTTTAATGATTACTATTTCTGGTGGGGAAAATGGGATCTTCTAGATGTGTATGAGCAAGGGAAGTGGCAATAGACCACCCTGTAGTCTCCCTGTCTGTCTATACTGAGGGGTCTATATTGACTTCTACCTGGGGCAAGCATAAGTTCCCTCCCAGAGGCAGGACAAGTCCCACCTGAAGCTGGGAGAGACTGTCACTATCCAAAAGAGGAACAGGAGTCTGAACAGTGAGAAAGGAGTTTGGGAAGAGGAAGTAATGACATTGACAAGCAAATGGCTATGTGACAGCCTCTTCAGGGCCTGTCCTGATATGTCCTAAAGGTGTTCATTTACAGAGACTGAGGACCCAGAGAAAATAGCAACAAAGAATATCAGATGCCCATGTCTTTTAAGAAATTCAGGGTGCGCTGTCCTATGTGTAAACTTACCTACTATTGGCCTGGCATTACTGGGACCTGAGGAAATGGTCTAAGAACCCATCAATGTTCAAATGAAGGAGGTGGAATCAAGACCTAGAGTTTAGGGGACATCCTACCTTTCAGTGATTGCCTTGAAAGTTGGGACAGAGTTCATGTGAATGCCAAGACCTATGTCTGGCTTTCTTCTGGAAGTAACTTGTCTGTTCACAAAGGAAGCATGTCCTGGAGGGTCCCTTCTGGATAGCCCTGCCCTGGATAACTTTTATAATGGTTAGTCAGTCAATATAGCATTTTTCCTTTGTCCTCCTTTTCCAGGTCCCAGCTAGAATACACTGACATAGCATTTAGGACCAGTTTGTCCAGCATCTTGCCTGGCTCAGCCACCAGCCTTTGTAATTTTCTCCATATATCTGGGACTGACTGAGTCAGGAATTTGTTTTTCAGGAGACCTTTTTCCTCCAAAGATTGTGGTGTTTCATCAGTAATTTTTCTGATACCTCCTTCAGTCTACGGAGAGAGGTATAGTAGGGAGTTCATTTTTCTCCCTGGCAAATAGCCATCAGCTGTGAGTAATTAAGAAGTATGAACCTGGCTTTCTTTAAGTCCTCAAAAATACAAAAGATGAAGTACTTCTGTTGTTTGAATCTTATATGGTCTTTTAATAAAAAACCCAGAGCCAGATATCAGGGTGAGAGCTGAAAGATCAGAAAAGCAGAACAGCCAGCCACTAGTTCTTACCTCTAAGAAATCCTCAGCCTAAAGAGGGTGAGTTCCTGTTTCCTCATGCCTTATATACCTTTCTCTGCCCACATATCACTTCCTGGGTTTAAAGGTGTGTGTGCTTCCCAGTACTGGAATTAAAGGTATATGCCACTACTGCCTGGCTCTGTTTCCAGTGTGGCCCTGAACTCACAGAGATCCAGGTGGATCTCTGCCTCCCGAGTGACAGGATTAAGGGTGTGTGTCACCACTGCCTGACCTCTATGTCTACTCTAGTGGCTGGCTCTGTCTTTTGATCCTCATGCAAGTGTATTAGGGTACACAATATATCACCTCACACTTCCTTTCCTGTGACCTCCAGGGTAACTGACATCCCAGGATGGACCCCTCAGAGGAACAACCTGGATTCCTGTGAGAATGTGGGCCTGTGAGTCTTAGCTCTGGGCATGTAGCAGTCATTACTAACCCCTACTGCCCTTCCAGTTATCCACAGTTTTTCACTAAGGTCAGGATCAGGTCATACCAACAGGCCTTGTAGTAAAGACTTGTTTAGATGTCTTGGAAAGTTCTAGTCATACACATATTGGTCAGAATTCTCAGTGAAACTATGTAATTCTTTTTCAATATCTTTAAGATCTTCTAATGAAAAGGCTCTGTGAGCATATGTGTATCCTGAGCCAAAATGTGGTGGGCAGGATTATGGAGGGGGCAAAGCTGAACCTTAGACCAAAGCAGGATCATGCTGACGATTATGGGTGATTTTGAAGGTAACAGACATTGAACACAAGGAACCTCAGACCTTTCTTTCTCTTCTACACAACTGGTCAAATTAAAGAATAATATTATAAGTAAGGATCTCTTGATGTCGTCGTTTTTGTCACCCAGGGAGATGCTGGGACTGTACTTCCTAACAGAAGAAAATCTAGTTTTGTGTGTGAAGAGGGTTTCTGGGTGTACAATTTTGTGTTTGAGTGTATAATCCCGTGTTTAAGAAGACAGTCAAGTAGCAACTTCTTAGGAAGTTGAAGGAGAAAAGTTAGAGACATCATGGATTAGGGCTACCCTTTCTCTACCATCATTCCCTGGTCCACCTTGATGGGCATGTACAGCATGGACTGTCAGCAGGGAGCAGCTAGTCAGGTCTAGTCTGTCTTGGGGAAAATGCCCAACTATGCAGGGGAATTTCCACACCTTACCCATGGCTCAGTGCCCTGTTGTATCCGTTTCTTCATTCCTATGCTCCACACAGGCTCTAAGAGGGAACAGAATCACCATTTACCAAATTAATTTGAGCAGTTGCTTTGCTCCAGTCTAACTCATCCAAGTTCACAGAACTGGGGACAGCCAGATGCAGAATCAAGGCAGCTAGACACCAAACTGATGCACTAGTGGATCCCAGGAGTCATGTATGCCTCATTCTGGTACCCATCCATCCACCTAACAATTCAAATATTCTAGTCATTTGCAGAAAACAAGTGGCAATTAGAATTCTAATTCCAAGAAGTAATAACCAGGGTATAATTATAATCAGGTCAGAGCAAAACCAAAGTCAACAGTGTAAATAGCTGGGTGTCCACTATCTGGGATTCCCTCCAATCTAACAGACTAATATTGTCTTGTTAATGTCTGGATGTGGTGCACACACAAGTCTAGACACACAAGTGAACCCACTGAGGGGGAATCTATGAACTTGGCAGCTACATGCCAATAGTAATAAAAAGAGACTAAAGAGTATAAGAAAGACCTTGCTGCCTAAGACCTCGAAGTTCCTTGTCATTTTTATGAATAAATTATCCACGGTGAGATTCAGAGGTTTTAGTCAGCTGAATTACTCAATATCCTCACACATCAATCCATGGATAAACACTAAAAAAGATTTAACTGTTGAACTAAATCAAAATGAAAGGAAACAATTTTCAATAGATATAAAAAAGCACTTTAACAAAGAGCCCAGAAAACCTAAACTTTTCTTTTCACCCTATTTCCTAAAGAACTCTGAAAGGACAATAGGAAAATGTCTACTCAGACCTCAGGTAACAACAACCCAATGTTTTCAGTATTTGAAGTAAGTGATGAATCTTTTAAATGCCAGAGCCCTTTTCTAATGTGAAGAAATTAGTGATCAATTCAAAATCAGGAGCTAATATTTGTTTTTAATGAATTTGTCAGCATTTGCATGGTATCAACATTCAGTCATAGTATTTTTTTCATGTGTGTGTGTGTGTGTGTGTGTGTGTGTGTGTGTGTGTATTAGTATGTGTACGTGAGAGTGTCCACAGAGGCCAGAAGAGAACACTGGATTCTCTGGAACTGGAGTTATAGGTAGTAGTGAGCCACCTGACGTGGGAACTGAGAACTGAATTTGGGTCATTTGTATGAGCAGTAAGCATTTTTAACTGCTTAGCCATCTCTCTGGTCCCTCATTATCCCGTTTTTGTCCTTTTGTTTTAAATATTTGCTTGTTTAGGCACATTATTTATTGAGGTACAATTAATACTCAAAAGTTGTATGTATTTGATATGTACAATTAAATGATTTCAAACATATGTTTACATCTGTGGCATCATCACTACAGTGAAGGCATGGCATGTATCCACGATACCCGTGTGTTTCCAAGACTAGGGACTAAACTCAGGACATTGCATGTGCTGGGAAAGTTCTGTGCTACCGATATACATCCCAAGCTCTTTATTCATTTCTAGTTTAAGACAGGGTCTCACTAAGTTGCTCAGGCTGGTCTTAAACATGATATCCTCGGGCATATCAGATGTTGCAGGCAGGCAGCAAAATGACCAGCTCCTTGTGTTTCTTTCGGTGTGCTTGTGTGTTTGTGTGGCAAGAGGACTCAACAACAGTCTGTCCTCTTCCAATTGCAGATGTTATGATATTTATCAAATCTCCAGAACTTACTTGAATACAAATAAAACCTTATAACCATTGAACAAGGCAGAGTATATGAACAATGTTTTATGTTTGGAGAATTTCAAACTTCGTATTCTAATTATTTCCAATTAAAATACTCCACACACTAACTAAGACATTTGTACAATAGAAAATTTCACTTAGATCTCATCTTTATCAATTAAGGTTATTTGTTAGAAAAAATGTTGATATAAGAGAAATTTTGATATAAGCAAAGAAACTAACTACTAAACCAGTTTCGCATGAAGTTGAGTAGGTGTAAACAAAACAATGGAGGTAAACACATTTGTGACAAATTGCAAAAGGAACTTTAGGGTAAATGACACAACTGTTTGATTCAAGCTTTATGTTTAAATCTTCTCTGATACAACACAGCAGAAAAATATTAAACATCAATCAAGAAAACACGTTTGCATGTGAATAATAGTACTGCAATTATATTTGGTTTTTATGCAATGTTATTTTTATTGAGATATAGTTGGCTGTTAAATTGCATGAATTTAATGTTAAAAACGTGATGATTTGCTACATGTATGCATTGTGGAATAATCTCTTTAAACAACTAATTATCATATATCACCTCACATAGTTTCCACTTTCTTCTTTTTCTTCTTGATGAAGAGACAGATCTGCCTTCCAACATAGGTCAAGTACACAATAAATATTGTTAGTGATCATCATGCTTTTGTATGTTGAGCCTCCAGAACAATGTACTCATGTTTGTAGGAACATCATCAAAGAATGGAGTCCTGTGAGGAGATTTTGGAGTACTTATGAGAAAACTCTAAGGAATCAAGACAAGTCTTGTGACCTTGGTTTCTTTAAAAAACAGAATTGTTCTTGGAAGATGCTTTTGTGCCACTCCTAGGTGTGGCAGATATAAGTGAATTTATTTCACATTACTCATTATAACCAGCTATTGTTATTTGTTTGTATGCCTCCACCAGGGAAAAACATGTTTTTGCCTCATGAGGCTTACACTTCACTTTTACCTCCTCTTAACCTTAAAAGTATAAGTTGCCTGATGTCCTGAATAAAGGCTATTGCATGAGACTTTAGTCTGGCTCATGAATTTGCTCCATTTTCCTAGGTAGTGTGGTGATAATGTTGTGTAACTGAAAGCATGTACCCCTTGACCAACATTTCTCCACCCTTTCCCACGACAGAAAAGAAAATAATTGTTTTATTCAATACATAAAAATATGTTTTAGCTTGCACCCAAAGATGTTTGGCACAGAAGCTTTCTCTCACAGGATGCATGTTATGATCCAAGTGATGGAAATCAAAGAGTTGCACTGTCCAACATGGGTTTCAGAGGCCTGGATAATGAAGATATAATGCCCAACATCATGGGATCATGGGCTTTGTTTAACCAAACACCATTTCTGTAACCACTTTCTGGGTTTATATGAATTCATTCTTGGATATAAATTCAAATTTGACTCCTTTTTTTGAAGTCTTCCTTCATCCTTTTTTTTCATCAATCATGCATCACCCTCAAACTTCCTTTAGACAGAATCCATCACTCTTATCAAGCCCACAAATGCTGAAAGCATACCTCTGTGTAGCCTCCATTCTTCAGCTGTTGCCATTTGTTGGAATCTGACCTCTTGGAAGGCAGATTATTCAATTACTCTGTGTCTTTGAAGAAGCCCTGGACCTCAGAGGATATTCCTAGATACATCTAAGATTGTTTTGAACAACAGAGCTGTCTTTTCCAGGCTACTGTCTATCCTTGTGTCTGGCCACAGATCTAGCTACCTTTCTATCTTCCTAGTATCACAGGGTGACTTTGCATCAACAAGGAGCATTTAAATAGGCCTCTTGTGGAAGAACTTGTGAACCAATTTCTCATTGGGTGAAAATCAAGGAATATTCTTTGATCACAAATATTGAGCACTTGGCCCACTACTTAGCCCCAGGACTCTTCTAGCCTCCTGCTTCAGCATGAGGTTGGCTGGTCACTAGGTTTTGAGATAAAGTGTTTGAGCTGCAAGGCTGTACTTACTTGGTCCAAGAACCTCGGTGATTATAATGCTGGGTCATCAACAATCATTGTGGTGGGTCAGTTCATGAACCCATACAGTGCCAGAAATAAACCTATGCAGTGCTCAGAGCTCTGGGTTTTCTTAAACTCAACACCAATGAAAGCTGCATGTCAGAAATTACTGGAGATTAAATGAAGCCAATATTGAACGTTGACCAAGAAGCAATCCACTGAATTAAACTGCCCCAGAACATGTGATAAATGAAGTCCAAATCCTCACCTCTGACATAGCATTTTCTTTTTCAGATAATTTTAATATAACTCAATATTTAGTTGGTTTTTTTCCCATGAGACTTTACAAGTCTTTTTTCTTTAGAATATTTTATCTTTGTGTATCACCGGAACAAAGAATGGTTAGAAATAAATAAATCTGAACCAAAGCATCTGATCACAGTTTAGTGTGAAAAGGAAAAAGTATTTTTCCTTCTTAGTAGTAAGGAAATTCTAATTTTACCCACAAGCAATGGTCTCCTAGGAGACTCTGTGTGCATTATCACCATGGAGACCAACTCAGGGGTCCTCTCTACTCCAGACAATGTGAATCATTTGTGAAAGCTTGTTTGGGGAACTAAAGGCTAGACACATGTGCACATGCTCTACACACTGTGTGACACTTCCCAAATCTATCTGAGGCATCTCAGGGGGTTCACGCATTGTGCCCTGCAAAATTCCTCTTATACTAAGAATATATAGAACAGTCAGAAACTAGGAGAGTGGGCAGATCATCAGCCCCTATGGGAAAATGAACCACACCCATTCAGACTTAGGGAAAGACCTATAGGAAGCAGCCAGCAGCCCTCTGTGTAAGTAAATTTGTTGCAACTCTGTAAGTTTGGTCCCAGGTTTTGGCACCAAAATGTGAGTTCTGCAACTCTGGGTAAGGTATCCTGCTGGCTGGAGCTGCAAAGAGACAGCTCAGCTCTGGAAGGGAAGTTTTTCTGACTGTTTGGGAGAGTCAGGCCTGGAATTGCTCCAGCAGGGAAGGGTATCCTGACTGCTGGGGAGAGTCAGGCCTGGAGCTGCCAGGAGCTCTGCAGGGAAGGGTGTACTGACTGGGAGAGTCAGGCTATACCTAGTGTAGTCGGGGGTGGTCTACTTGCAGAATATAGCAATCCTGCTCCTCTCCTGGAGAGCCACTACAACTGTGCTTTGCTCAGCCCCCTCTTGAGGGGGCTTCCTGCCAGAGCTCTGATTCTCCAGCCTAAGAAATTGCAGACATCTCTTTCAGCCCTCCCTTGCTCTGTCCACTGAGGGACTGCAGCAAGGATCTTCACACCCAAAACTTTTGAGAAAGATTTATTTGGGAAGGAGGAGTCCAGGAGAGTAGCTGCCTCCACCAGAGTGGAGAGTATTCTCCCCTTTTTAACTGACCAGGCAGGGAAGGTTATATAAGATATCTTGGGGCAGAGTCAATAGGGATTGACTTGGGGCCCAAGGTTCTACTGTTCTGCTCTGTGATTGGTTGGTTTCACAGGTCAGTTGTCCAGGGGCAGAGATGGCTCTGATTTGAGCCAAACTGTGTTTCTTTCACTGGCCTTGTTTGAGCCATCTTTCCCTAGTTCTGGGCTCCAGGGTCAGGGTGGGTTTCTTTAACCAACCCCTTTTCCCTATACTCTGTCCATGCACCTCCTCTTTCCTCAACAGTTCCAAAGGCTGAGGAGGATCATAGCAATGCAACACATTAGTGTTGTGCAGAGGGGAATATGGGAGCTTCTGTTTTTCATTTAGATTCTCAAAAAATCACTTTTGATTACAACACAATTGCCATCTGAACAATTCAAATCACACTGATTACCACAACTATTTAGTGAATCTTTCCCTTTGTAGAGCCAAACATTGTGCCATCATGTTAGCCATGGAATCACTGTTGACTGAGAACAGGACCCAACTTCATGCCTTCCTTCCTCTCACCACTTTGTTTTAGGGATCTCAGTGAAGAGGTACCTGGCTGCGTGGAGATTATGAAGATTACTTGCTTCTAGAGCATCAGTGAAGTGTTACCATTGGTCGGTATGCCACACTCAGGAGCTGGCATGAGAACGAAAGAAAAGAGAGGAAGAGAATATCAGAGTACTGGTCATTCCATAAAGCACAGAGAGAAGAAACCATTGGGTCTCTAACAAAGGACACTCAAGCTTCATGCATGAGGTCAGAAAGCACCTTTTTCTGCTAACTCACTTTTATTCGTATGAGCTCAGATGCGCACATGTACATGCTGCTACTAGCCCTTTCTGGATTTTCTGTTACAGATTATTTATTATTTCTCCCACTTCTCTTGGACATATAAAAGCACTTTTCCACATGAGAAAAGTGATGTTCTGTGAGAAGTAATATCGCCTCCTATGTGGTGCTTTCCAGACTGGCACAGTTATTTTCCTTCACCATCGATAATGTGCCTATCACTGTACCATACTTGACTTCCTGTGGCTTAGTTATGCATGTTATTGATTTCTCAACTGATTTGTGGGTCAGGTAAGAAAGGTCCAAGTATAAGCTATCTCTGAATCCTTTCATCTGGTTCATCTAGTCATCAGTTCAAAGAAAAAAAAAAGTGCCAAGCATCAAATGCACTAAAGCAACCCCTTGAATACAGGCAGTTGAGCTAATGAACCAATGGGTCTAAGAGGACCAAGGAACTTTCTGGGTTGCAGAAGGTCCAATCCACCATCTAATAGTACATTAGCAAAACAAGGAAATAATACAGCTGGACATTCAAACTGAGCCATCTGAATGTCAGCATCTATCAGCCTTGTAAAGAGACAAGGAAAGAGATGGAGACAGAGAGAGACAGAAAGAATAATAATTCCCCAAAGCATGCAGCCAAAGGTAAGAATGAGTGAGCAATCCTGGGTAGTGGATGGATGGGGACTTTCTAGAAGCTAGGGCAGCCACTGGTGGTTCTGTATCCTGAGATCTGGTGAAAGGCTTTGACTCCAGATGAGATGAAAAGCTGGCCCATGAGGGCATTCAGCAAAGGGATCTTCTCCTGTGGCTTTTCAGAATGGGCACTTATTCTTGTGACTAGTCTATATGGAGACAGGAAGATAACCCAATCAGAAACTATGGTCAGGCTCAACCATCATTGCACTAGGATGGGAGAGTTCTTCATCTTATTATAGTGCCATTGGGACCCTGGAATTTATTTTGTGAGTGGCTGCTCAGAACCCAGGCTACTGGTCTAGAGAAAACCAGCACATGTGAAATGGAAAATAGTCTTAAAAGGAGAATTAATTTATCCATGCCAGGTGGTATGCTGTGAGTAGATCACAATGGGTTCCAAATATGTTTCCTGGCACCTTTGTGAGGATGATCTGGGAGCAAGTGAATCTTGCAATCTGCAACATCCAACCACAAACCATGCCAAGAATGTGATATTTAGATTTATCACCCCGTGAAACTACCAAGAAGCAGCAAAGACCAAGAGTGCTTCAGTACATAAACAGAATCCCCCAAAAGGATTTTGCCAGAGAGTTAGCTCAGTGGGTAAAGTATTAAGTGTGAGGATCTGAGGCCTCAAGAACTATATACATCTAGATGTGATATTTGATATCAATAATTCTTGTGGTGCTGCTGCTTCTAATGGAAAATATGAGGCAAAGACTGAAGTAGTCCAAGAAGCCCAGTGGCAAGCTAACATGCTTAATACTGCAACACACATTAAAAAAAAAAAAAACAGTTTGAATCAACTCTTTCAATCAAGATGAAAGGCAAAAACTAGTACTAGAGGTTGTACACCGGCCTCCACACACATGCCATGGCACACAGGTACACCTACACCCCCACACAAAAACAGGCATATATATGTATGCCTATCCATATCCATATCCATATCCATGCATACACACATACATACACACACAGAGGGAGAGAGAGAGGGAGAAAGGGAGAGAGAATAAATAAACATTTAAAAAAATCTCTCAAGTCACTTGTTTAGGACATGATCTCAGAGAGGACTAAGACATTTATAAGGTATAAGGAACATGAGATAGAATGCTACTCGATGTGTTTTTTGCCTTTTAGAGACTCACAACACATCTCAAGGAGCCCCCAGTAGGGGTTCACTTCTCACTTCTTATAACACGGTGTTTCTCATAGAAGGTTTGATCATGAGCCAACAATAAAATGGAATTCATTCTCAAGGGCAACCATTAGAAAAAACACTACATATTCTTCCTGCATAAGGGAAGATTTTGAGAGGTAGAGGTTGTGGAAAAAAGAATAGTACTGAAGAGAGAAGGTCAGATAATAGGAAAAAATGAAGTGATTGGAATGGTGTTTGCATAAAGTAAATATAGACAAGTACACACATTCAAAGTACTGTCACGCTACTGCCTTTTACATCTCCTGAAGTTGAGGAAAGTGGGGCAAGAATTATGGTACACAGTGTACAAAGAACACAGGAAGGCTCAGGAAACAGGGGCCTCTCATGAGGTTCTAGCAGGAAAAACAGAGCCTTGAAAGCTGACTCTGCTATGTCTGCAGGAAATGTGGTGAAACATTTTCTGCACCCAAAAGATCCACATGACTATCTTTCACCTACAATTATTTAGCATTTACTTAGTTGAATGTGGTAAATCATAGATCCCAGCCCAAGGGATGCTTCTACAGAACATCATCAGGAAAAAAAAATGGTTACAATGAAAATAACATAGGGAATAAAATGCAAAACACTTGGCGATATCTCTTCCAGCAGTGAGAGTGCCAAACAATAGTGGCCTAATTGAAACTTATTTCTCAAACAATTGAGTGAAGCAGGCACATCAGTTACAGAAAGGATCACTGGAGATTGCTGCTTTAATTATTTCATCTCTTTTGCTCTTCTTTATAAGCACAAGTAGTGCCCTGTCCCTGCTGCATCGCTTATGCCATCGTTGCCATGGTAACAAATGTGCTTTAATGACAGAGAGGCACAGGAAGATTAAAATGAAGTAATAAAAGTAAAGGGGATAAAATAGCATTGGGCTGAATGAATTTTATGTGAAGTGCTATTGATTTTATTAACATAGGTTAACGCCATATCGAGTTCATGTTTTAGCTCCTGGTGAGAGGCATAAATGGCAGATCATATCTTCCAATAAGATGTTATTTAAGGTTTTTCCTTTTCTCCTTGAGGTGCCAACTTCCCAAAGTAATAACTGCTTCTATTTAATTTTCTTGAATGAAGAAACTACAAGCTTAGAATATTTCCTATCTCCAAATTTTCTATAAATAAGTTTAAAATAAAACTAATTTTATCATCGATGTAAGTCAATTAGATATGTCTGTCTGGAAGTGATAGAATTTGAGGGCGACTTTAACTGAAGCACAAAAGCAGGAAAAAATCAATTCCAGCATAGTCGATAGCAGTAAGGTGTAAAAGGAGCCCAAAAATAAGCTCTTAAAGGGGAATATAAAAAGAATAAAGCAGGAGGAGTGGAGGATGTGAGAGAAGACACTGATGGGGTGGGGAGATCTCCCAACTCTGCTGAGTTTAGAATGTTCAGAAGTCACTCACTGAGGACCTGCAGCAAGCAGGTCACCAGGGCACATGATGCCCCCAGCAAGTACCAAAGAGGCAAGGGCAGTCTACAGGTGCCTCTGTGCTCGGCTGATACAATGCATGAGGAGAGGACAGCATTTCTTCTTCCTTTGCACTGGCACACTATACATTATTAAAACAAAATGTGAATTTTCATCTGTTTATACATCATGCAATTATCATATCAGTTGAACTGAAAAAACAGTTCATCACCATAAACATTTTTCATTTTTCTTGAAGCCATCACATTCCCAGTCTGTTGAGGACTAATTTTTTTTTTTTTTATTCACTGAAGAATTGTCACTTGGGTTGGTTTAACAAAAAGTTGAGTGGCTAATAGCTAGGCAGGATTTCCAGACAGAGAGGATGCTGGGAAGAAGAAGGGCAGAGACACGGGGGGTAGGGGGGAGAGGGGAGAGAGAGAAAGCAGGAAAGCAGGATTGACAGTATGTACGTGAGGTAAAAAAGCCTCAGGGCAGCACACAGATTAATAGAAATGGGTTTATTTAAGTTATTTTAGCTAGCTAAAAATAAATCTAAGCTACTAGTCTAGCTTTCATAATTAATGTCTCCGTGTGGTTATTCGGGAGCTGGCAGGCGGGACAGAGGTAGACTCACTACACCAATCCCCTCTCAGTAGAAATAAACTGTTAGAAATACATTGTTGCTATCTGTTGTTACCCCATTGTGTAATAGAGCACGGAACAGCCTAGTTACAACAGTATTCATTCACCAACTTGGCCTCATCTGTCTCCCCTTACCCTCCTCTGCCTCCTGTGAGATCAAATTTCGTATTTCACATATAGGTGAGATCAAAGTGTTTGTCTTTCTGTGTTTGGCTTATTTCGTTTCGTTTAATATCCTCCAGGCTTATCCATATTGGGACAAATGGCATGACTTGAGATTTAATGGCAGGGTAATTCTCCTTTTGAGTATAGGCCATTTTTTATTAATTCCCTCATGGATTGGAATATAGTTTGAGACTATATCTTGGCTATAGCAAGATATTACCTCACTCAAATGAAAGTGGCTAGCTTCAGAGATGAAAAAATAATGAATGATGATCAAGATACAGAGAGAAGAGAATGAGCATGCATTGTTGGTGGGTATATAAACTATTGGAGTCATTGTACAACAGTACAGAAGTTCCCCAAAAGAGTAAAACTAGACCTGCTGTTTGATCTAGTAGCCATACCTCTGGACCTCCTGGCATGTGTCTGTAGGAATAGGAGTAAAGATGTTGAAAGAGACACTCTCACTCCCATGCTCATTGCACCACTGCTCCCCATAGCCAAGATGTGGAGACTATCTGGAATGGACATATTGTTCTCAGTTGTGAACACTGTATTCCATGGCTACTGCAAAGACAACTTGGTATGTTCCCACTTTACGGCTAAAAATGCAGATGACAAAAATCTCAGTTTTTTAAATGAGGAAAAAGGAATGCCATGTCTAACTTTCTACCTCTGATACCATCTCTATATTTCTAACTACATAGTATAATGACTTTTATTTTGTTTAGTATTTAAAGTACACCAGCAATGATACAAAGGCTTCATGAACACTTCCTAATCTTGTCTTTTCTTTGCAATGAAAAGACCAAATGCAGGAGACATCATAGGTCCTGGTTTTCAAGTGAGAAAATCAAAACCTTGATATCTACCTGGGTTCCAGCCATGGAGCCCAGTGCTTCCTTAACACATACCCTGGCTTTACACATGCTGTCAGGTTCAGTTCTGGAATGCATGGTGTAGAAAAACATGCTAAGGAATGGAAAAGCCAATTTCATTGACAATAAAAATGCTACACAAGGCATCTGAGCCAACCACTCTCATCTGTAATGGGAAGAAAATAACATCCACCCAGTGATGTAAGTGACTATCAAAATGAAGCAGACTGTTCATTAGATGCCCTTGGTTTATTAGTGCAGCAAAGGTTCCTCTCCTTCTGGTGCAGGATCAGCTCTCCACCACATTTCCACCGCTATGCTTAGCACTGAATGTGCTGCAAGTCAAACGTGACTTTTTTTTATAGTCATAGCCTTTGCTCACATGACCCTGCCAGAAATCACTAATCCTCATCACAAAGTGACTGTAGATTCGAGGGTTTCTATATCATCCCACTACTCTGCTGAATTGGTCTAAAGGCCTGGGTTTTTGTTTGTTTGTCCATTTGTCTTGTATTTATCAGCACTGTGCTATTTTTATTACTATGTCTTTGGAGTATAACTTGAAATCAGATATGGTGATACCTCCAACACTATTCTTTTCACTCAGGATTGCTTTGGCTTTGGAATTTTTACAGAAGATTTTACTGAATCTGTAGATTAATATATAAATTAGGAACAAAATATTAATTCTACCAAATTATAAGCATGAGAGGTCTGTCCATCTGTGTCTTCTTCATTTTCTTTTTTTTTTTTTTTTAACATTTTGAAGTTTTCATTATCTTCCAATTTCTCGCTTAGGTTTTGGGGTGGTTTGAATGAAAATGGCCCCCATAGGTTCATATATTTGAATACTTGGTCCCTTGTTGGTGAAACTGTTTGGGAATCATTAGAAGGTGTGGCCCTGTTGGAGAAGGCCCTGTGTCACTTTTTGGGGCTGGGCTTTGAGGATTCAAAATAATCATTCCATTCCCAATATCTCTCTCTGCTTCTTCCTTGTGGATCAAGATGTAAGCTCTCAGCTATTCCTGCCACCATGGTTTTCTTCCACCATCACGGACTCTACATGTCTAAAACTGCAAGCCCCAAATAAACTCTTTCTTCTACAAGTTTCCTTGGTCATAATGTCATAGCACAGCAATAGAAAAATAACTAAGACAGGTTTATTATATTTGTCATAATCAAGTTACCTTCGTTCCAGGAATATAGGTTAGTTAGAGGGTCTATTGCTGTGTTAAAACACCATAATGAAAAGCAACTTGTAGAGGAAAAGGATTATCTCCACTACAACTCTCAGGTCACACTCCATCACTGGGGAACTCAGAGTTAGAACTCGGGACAGGAACTTAGAGGCAGGAACTGAAGCAGAGGCCAAGGAATAACACTTCTTTCCAGCTTGCTCCCCATGGCTTGCTTATCCTAATGTCATACAACATCCAGGACCTGCTCAGAGTTGGTAGAACCCATAGTGGGCTGGGCCCTCCCACATCAATCATTAATCAAGAAAATGCCCTATTGAGTTACCTATAGGCCAATCTCTCAGAGATATTTCTCTCAATTGAGAGACCCTCTTCTCAAATTACTCTCATTGTGTCAAAATGATATAAAAACTAACTGGAACAGCAGGATGACTGTTTTTAACAAAATCTCAATAAATAAAGACTGAGAGCCAAATGCTGGGGTAAAAGCCTGCAACTCAGAGAGGCAGAGAAAATACCCAGCTGACGACATTCCTCCTCCACCAACATTTCTGAAAAACCCTTTCTCCTTTGCCACCTCAAACCAAATACTCCAAATGAGTGTCCCTCCATTCTACTTCCTATGCATCTCTCTATCTGTCCTCCTGACTCCCTTTTATTCTCTACCATTTCTATATTTATTTCCTGTCAACTGGCTGCTTGCTCCACCTCTTGACCTAGGACTGACTTTATTTAGTCCTGTTTACAATATTCAAGCGGAAAGCTCTTCTATTAAAAGTATGTGCTAGGGCAGAGCCACACCACAACAAGAAACATGTTTATCCAGTAAATAACCATCTTGAGGTTCACAGTGCAAATATATATCCTGCCACAGATGATTCAACATATGCAAATCAATAAATATAATACAGCACATAAGTTGGTGCAAGGACAGAAATCATGTGATCATCTCAATTGAGGTAAGATCCAACACCACTTCTTGATAAAAGCCACAAAAAGACTAGAACATGTCACAACATGATAAAGATATAACAAACCCACAGTCAATATCAAGTCAAATAGAGAAAAATTCAAAGAATTTCCACTAAAATTATGAACAAGACAAGGGTGCCATTCAATTCTTATTCACTGCTATTCAATATAGAGCTTGGAATACTATCAAGAACAGTAAGGGAAGAGAAGCAGGTAAAATGGATATGCGAAAGAAAGGAAGAAGACAAACTATCCCTGTTTGCAGATGAGACAATTCTTTATTTAAGAGATTTCCACCAGAAACCTGTATGTGGTGATATTGTGTTCCCCAAAATATTATGCACCCTAATAAACTTATCTGGGGTCAGAGAACAGAACAGCCACTAGATATAGAGGCCAGAAAAAATGGTGGCACACAAATCTTTAATCCTAACATTCCAAAGGCAGGGATCTGTCTGCATCTCTAAGTTTAATGTCACACTGGAAATAGCCAGGCATGGTGACATATGCCTTTAATCCCAGGAAGTGATGGCAGGAAGCAGATAGGTATATAAGGCGTGAGGCCCAGGAACTAGAGCTTGGTTAAGCTTTTAGGCTTTTGAGCAGCAGTTCAGCTGAGATCCATTTGGATGAGGACGCAGAAGCTTCCAGTCTGAGAAAACAGGATCAGCTGAGGAACTGGCATGGTGAGGATGCTGGGGCTTGTTCTGCTTCTCTGATCTTCCAGTGTTCACCCTAATACCTGGCTTCAGGTTTGTTTTAATTAATAAGACCTTTTAAGATGTGAGAGATGATAAATGGTTTCCACAAAGTAAAGCATATAATATTACTCCCCTCCCCACCCCACCCCCGCCAAGTTAATATTCTTATATACCAGTGGTAAATATACTGAGAGAAAATCAGGAAAGCAATCTCATTCATGATTTCCTCATAGTTTTTAAATCTGACCATGGGAATCACACAGCATTGCTTCCAACCTTCTCTAGTAGACAGTAGCCACAGCACAGATCTGACCACTCCATTTGCTCTTGGGGTACTTTGCTCCACTTCACCCACCTCTTTCCTGACATTCTTGAGAGACAGTTAACTCCCTCCCACAAAAAAAAAACAATTATATATATGGCCTGCTTTGAAGTTGAGATATTTGTCCTACTAGGCATTCCTTTCCATTCCTCCCCCAAATCCAGTAATTCTGAATCTTGCTGTGCCCTGTTACCACATGGCGGACATGCCCGGGCACAAAACACACACACACACACACACACACACACACACACACACACACACACACACAGAGAGAGAGAGAGAGAGAGAGAGAGAGAGAACAAACAAATAAACAAACAAACAAACAAACAAACAAATAAATAAATAAATAAATAAATAAATCTGACAATGGTCAAGGCACTCTCAGGACAGGACACCTGGATCCCATATTCCAGATCCTCCAGCTATTAACAGCAGCTGCTTCACCTCCCCCTCTGAGCTCTGTAGCTATGAAAAATGGAACCTGAGTTTGTCCTGCTGAGTGTGGACCAAAGCTTCCATGGGGTCAGCTCTAACACAGATTCTCCCCCTGAGATTTTCAAGCTGCTGGGAACTCAAGTTTTCCAGCACTGCTCCAAACCTCTTCTCAGTGGGATTTGTATCTCCTTCCCTGGTCAGCTTCTTGTACTTTTTACCACAGTGTCTTTCACACCATCTTCACAGAAAGGCAAGAATGTGCTATCTAACAAACTGTAGATTGCATGTGGTTAAAGGTCAAAATAAGCCACAGTGACGACTAATTGTCACTCTCTGAAAATATCATAGGAAAGAAGAAACTCCTCTGGTGAGTGCCTAAGGAGAAAAGTTGTATGAGCAAGGACAAGCATTCCATTCAGCTTTTTCAAAGCTGGCCTGATAAATGCAGGCTGTGAAAGAAGACACTTTCCTCTAACAAGTATGCAGACAAGTCTCTGGAACTGAGCTAACCAATTTACAAATAAAGTGACTCCATGGCATAGTATAGTGCTGTAGTCTGTGCTGTGAGTGTGTACACAAATGAGTCATGTACAGAAACCATGAGTTCGTTCTACTCAGTTCTGGAGGCTAGGCTGAGAGTCTAAGGCCTACATCCAGTGCAGAGGCAGCATAGGGCAGCTCATGTTGACAGTTGCACATGGCACCAAAAGAAAAAAAAAAAAGACAGTGGCACATGGCAAAGACAGAGCCAGCCTGACCTCTATAAAGCAGCTGCTCTTGATGTCTCTCATTAACCCATTAACCTACTGTGCTGGATAGTTCTATGTCAATTTGACAGACGCTAAAGACATCTGAGAGGAGGAAATCTCAATTGAGAAAATGCCTCCATAAGATCTGGTAAACCTTTTGAGCACATTCTTAATTAGTGATTTATTGGGATGGGTCCAGACCCTTGTGGATGGTGCCATCCCTGGGCTTATGGCCCTTAGTTCTATAAGAAAAGAAGCTGAGCAACCCATGAGCAGCAAGCCAGTAAGTATCACCCCTCTGTGGCCTCTGCATCAGTTCCTGCCTCCAGATTCCTGCCCTGTTTGAGTTCCTGCCCTGTTGTCTTCCTTCTATGATGAACAATGATGATAGAATATAAGCCAAATAAACCCTTTCCTCCCCAGGTTGCTTCAGTCATGGTGTTTCATCATAGCAATAGCAACCCTAAGACAAGTTGGTACCAGGACTGTGGGGTATTGCTGAGGCAGACCTGACCATGTTGCTTTAGGAATGGTTGTGGAAGGAAACCCTTTCCTCCCCAACTTCCATTTTGGTTATGGTGTTTAATCTCAGTAAAAGAAACCCTAAGACACCCACTCATGAGCCTTTATGGGCTAACTACATCTTAAATCTTGATACTTCACAACAGAGATTAAATGTCAGTGGTACTTAGGTCGAGTCATTGAAACCATAGCAAATACCTAGAAAAGAACTTTTTCACTGCAGTGGGGATAAGAAAGCCCTGCTGCATTTAGCACACATTTGTTCAAATTACATTTGTTCAAATTAATAAACAGTTTAAACCTAAATTAGGTAAAGGCAAGAATATCAACCAGCAACTTTTCCTAAAACTTCACTATGGTCCTGTCAGAGTGAACCAGTTATCATTCCTTCTTTACAGCCTGCATCTCACAGCAGAATATGAAAATATGATTGTCCTTAATTTATAGATGCAGTAAAGCTTGGTAACTTGTCCAAAACAATAGTCAGTAAGTGGAAGAGTCTGGATTCCAATCCAGATCCCCTGTTTTGTAGTAGTCTACCGAACTGAACTGTATGGCTAGACCTGTAATTAACACAGGATGAAAAACTGGGAAATTCCTTGGGGGAGTTACTCTTTTGAGTGGGTGAGAATGATTTCTTATTAACATATCAATGATCTCTAAGTAAATTAGTAGTTGTCCCTGGAGAGGGCCTTTAAAACCACATTCTGTTAGGCCGACTCTAGGTTCAGCCTCCATGTAAGGAGCATCTAAGGTTACTTCTGCACCTCACCTCTGAGTCATCCCAAGCCCCACTGTGGAGATGAGAACTAATTAGATTTGACTATGTGTATTTCATCCAACCCGAAACTAATGAAACGTTAATCACCACCTCTTTTCTGATACTATCAATTTGATTAATTTGCAAATGTTTTCCCAGTGAACAGAGATCTTCCTGTCATGTCTTCCAGCCTCTATCAAGGGCATGGGAGCTACTCTACACCAATTCAGAGAGGCTGTGGATCACTACCTTTGCAACTCAGAAAGATTGCTTAGTCTGTCCTTGTCTGCTAGGTTTACTGCCTAAAAATAGAGTTAATAAGAATCGCCACATCTTGATACTGCTAGGAAGACAATGCTTACATATGGAGTTGTCTCCACAAATAATATCTGCCACCATTATTACTGGTGATGCTACACAGGTTACATTCTATAGATGGTTTGAATTTGAGGGTTGCTGTGGATCAAATGTTTTTATCCTGGGGATATTGAGATGACTGTGCAGGTAAAAGCACTTAGAGTCAAGCCTGAGGACCTGAGTCCAATACCCAGAACCCACATAGTGGAGAGGAAAGAGCTGACTCCACAAGGTTTTCTCTGTCACATGCATGTGTATGGATTATAAAATAGACAAACAAATAAATAAGATTCCTTTGTGTCCCTCAAAAGTCATGCATGGAAACCCCAATCTACCCAATGGATCCTTTATAAGAGGTTTTGAGGTCTTTATTAAAGAAGAACTCATTCTGCTCTTCACCACACCTTGGATACAATGACAAGTCAGCTGTCCCAAGCCAGAAAGAAGTCACTGACTAACACTACATCAACTGCTCCCTTATTTTGAATTTCCTTCTAGCCTCCAAGACTCTGAAAGTTGAGCATCTTTGAACACTTTGTAGCGTAGTCTATGATATAACAATGCAGAAGTCCAAGCTGTCCAGACCAGGAATAAAGAATAAAAGGAAAATGGAGGAGATGGAGGAAGAGAGGGAAGGGGGAGGGAGGGAGGAGTTGGAGGAGGGGAAGACAAAAGAGCCAAGTCCACACTATCTATAATCAGTCGTCTCTGGGAAGGTTTTAATTGTACTCTGAGAGCTCTGTCCTTTAGAACAATTGCTTGTTGTGTGGGGTCATCATAAAGAACCCTTCCTTTTCCAGAGTATCATCAGGATAGTCGCAGCCTTCCCAGGTTACACCAAGAGCTAGCTCTCCCCAGCTAGGTCAGGCTGGCAGCCACTGGAGACATCTGGAAACAGGCTCATGCTGACCGCTGTTGTCTCTAGGAGGGCCAGTCCTGTCTCTATGAATCAGTAGCAGGCTTCACGCTGACACCAAAGCTGTGTGATTTGAGCAACAATAACATTAAGAAGAAGAAGAAAAAACCCTGGGGATGATGCCAGTGATCAGGATGCTATAATTAAAAGCAAATCTAACACTACAGCCAAAGTAGGTCAGTCATCTTGGTGCAGTCTTTGATGAGAACAGAAAACAGAAACCAAAGAGGTAAACAAGTGTCTGTGAACATGTGAGCAAGAAACAGTGGGTAATCTGCCTATCCATGTCTCAGTAGACTATTAGGAGGAAGACTCACCAATGGGCCACAGCCTAGTCCGTATTCCATAAACGTAGAATTTTGTAAGATAGGGAATATTCTGTTCCAGTTCTTTTTCAATACAGTCTGATTAAAAAACAAACACATGAATCAAACAAGACAAGATCACCTCACCTCTTCCTTTGTGTGGAACCAGAATACATTATCAAAAGAGGGGAGGATGGGTTCCCTCTGCCTCCATCCAATCCACAGAAACCTTAGCTCCTTGGAAACTGCACTTACATGTGTCTTACTCCTTTCGAAGTAGCAGGTACCAGATAGGTGCTCAATGAGATCCATACTACACACACACACACACACACACACACACACACACACACACACACACACACAGGTTTAATCTGTCACAAATCAGTTGTGGAAATTGAAATAGTTTGCCAGTGGAACTAGGAAATGGTCTCTTACTTGAGAACTTTTGGTGATTCACAAGAGAAATGTGCCCAATAGGCTCAAGTATTTGAACACTTGATCCTTAGTTGGCGACACTGCTTGGGGAGATTATAGAACGTTTACAAGGTGGAGCCCTGATGGACAAAGTCTGTCACTATGGTACCTTTGAGAGTTTATATGCTCAGCCTTCCAGTTTGCTCTCTCTGCTTCCTACATGTAGATGGAAATGTAATGATACTTACTACAGCAACAGAAAAGTAGCTAATGCAGAGCCTCTTTCCATAACTTCTCCTTTAGGTGTATAGTTCTGCCCAATGGTTAGTTGTATAGCTGAACAAACTGACCACTGGGGTTATAATCCCAGAATTACGTCCTCTCTACCTAATGGAACTTTGACAAGCACCTTAAGTATCTATACTGATAAGTTAAATAATATTGTGTGTGTAATTTCATAAAATTCATAAAAAAAATTGATGTCTCTTTCATAGCCAATAATGATGTTCCATTCCTCTGTTCCCAGTTGTTTCCTACTTGGACCAAGCCAGTTGAGCACTCCTCAGGAGCAAGAAAAGCCTACTCTACCCGAGACAAAAATGAAAACAATAAACAAATTTCCTCACTGGTGCCATTATTAGGAAAGACTGAGGAGAAGAAAACCAGATGGAGCTGTGAGTAGGGTGAATATGACAGGAAGCAAGGGCAGCTCGGACGCATCAGTCTCCCAACGAAGCTGCATGTGAGCGCCATTTCCCCTTCACCTCTTTCCTGCCTGTTTGTGGATAAGATTTCACTGCCATGGGAATACCTCCCACAGTGTTCGGCTGCATTTTGCTGAGTGACAAATGCCCCTCTTTGTGTCTAGTGAGTTATTGCTACTTGAATTGTCATCCTCTTGTCATCATTATGAGGAAAGCCTCTGCTTCACTGTGTCTGACTGCAGGGTGGGGTGGGGGCAGGGAATGGGGTGAGGGACAGAGGTGGCTCAGGTTCTCTGAACTCAATTAGTCAGGAGAGAGGAGAAAGCAAATAGTCACGCACACTTTAAATTACCACCCGAAGAGATGATTTTACAAAGATAATTAGATTGGGGTTTTCCATGTTCGCTAAACTTTCATCCTGAAGGTTCTAGTTGCTGCTTCAAATGATGAGATGTGCCAAATCTGGAGGCTAGAAGAAAGTATATCCCCTGGAGCCCAGACACTAGGAAGCAAACTCAAGTCTTCTGCAGAAGTAACAGACTCTCTTCCCACTGATCCATTAACCACAGACTCCAGCTTTTCTCTTGAACTGAATATGACTATAAGATGGACTTTACCTTTATGAACATTACTCTGTAGCACACACTATGGTGATATATTGTGTACCCTAATAAAATTTGCCTGAAGATCAGAGAACAGAACAAGCCATTAGATTAAACATAGATGCCAGGCAGTGGTGGTACACACTTTTAATCCTATCACTCAGTAGTCAGGTTCAAATTCACCCTGGACTACATGAGATTGACTCAACCTAGGAGAGAGACAGAGCCAGGCAGTGGTGGCTCTCACCTTTAATCCCAGCACTTGAGATCTCATGCCTTTGCTTGGGATGCACACATGCCTTTAATCCCAGCACTAAGAAGGAAGTGATGGCTGGGCAGAAAAAGGTATACAAGGCATGAAGAGACAGGAACTGAAGGCTTTTTCAGGCTGAGGAGTCCTAGAGGTGAGATGTGGCAGTGGTTTGTTCCTTTGTCTCTCTGATCTTTCAGCATTTACCCCAATATATGACCCCAGGATTTTTATTAAAAGACCAATTTAACATTTGCGTTTCAACACACTATGATGGATGTTCAGATTAAGGAAATGTTCCCCCAAGAGATCTGCAAGGAGAAGGAAACAGCAGGAAATGTAAATGTGTTAGCTGTCTGTCATTATAACACTACAGGCAATCCACTTACAAAAAGAAAAGTTATTTTGGCTCACTGGTTTAGAGGTTACAGTCCACAAGAGGATAAAGCTGTTGCTTTCTTCTCTGTGCAGGGGCAGAACACCCCTGCTGAAGCATGGGGAAGAGCAACACATGCTCTTTATGACTACAAGAGAAAGGGTCAAAGAAGAAACCAGTGTCCCTAAGTCCTCTGCATGCACCTCCCCAATGACATGAAGATCTTCCACTAGACCCCACCCCTGAAAGCCTCTGCCACCTCCCAACAGCACCACCTTGTGGGGGCAACCATTAATAAACCAGTTTGGGAGGACAGTCAGTGTCCCCATTTTGGTGGCAAAGGAAGAAAGAAAATTTAGACAAGGTCCAGAACTTGTCTTTATGGGAGACAAGATACGTGAATACTGACCTTCACCTGGCCATATATTATGACTGGATCTTAGATTCTCTCAAGGCCAGATATTAGAGCCTTGGTCCCTAGCAAAGGTAAAGAGCTTTGTTCCTCACATGTTCCCTCTCATAATGTCATGTCTCTTCATGGGACCAGAACAGTGGGGTCAAACAGGGACTGAAAACTCTGAAACCATGAGTTAACATAGTGCTTTCCTCCTTTGACTATCATGGGTACTTATCAGAGTGACAGAAAGTTAGCACACCAATGATGCCTGGGGAGACAAACTCTCTAAAACCTCTACTCTCTAATCTAGATGTCACAAACTCTCAAGGAGCTCTGCAGCCATGTCCTCAGCAGTTGCAGGGAGAAGGATGCACTGAAACCACTATTGGCAGATTTATCAAGGATACCTACAGGAAAAAAAAATGTGGCAATGAGAAAACTCATTTTAAGGTACTTGATTTGCATCTGATATTTGGATTTGCAGACTTCAGAGTTATAAGTGAGACGACATAGCCCAGGAAGGTGCTGAGCCCTCTGTGCAGGTACTGTGTAGGACCAATGCAATGCAACTGTCTATCTCAGCTTTATATCACTGTGGCGATGTACATGAAGTGATCTATTTACATTGAAAGGAAGAAAGTTTATTTCAGCTCAAAGTTTCAGGGACTTCAGTGCATGGTTCTGTGACCTCACTGTTACAGGCCTATAAATAGACATGGCTAGTGTATGTGGCAAAGCAAAACTGTTCATCTGCTGGTGGCCAGGATATAAGGAGAGAGAGGCTATATCCCAATATCACCTTCAAAGGCACACCTACAATGATATAACATTTTCCCACTTGTCCCTGAAGGTTCCATAACCTACCAAGGAAAGCTATATTGATTCCTCTTCTGTTCCTATGATGAGACATTAAGACCAAAAGCAACTTACTAAATGAAGAGTTTATTTTGGCTTATGGTTCTAGAGGGAGAATCCATAATGGAATGGGAGACATAGAAACAGGTGACCAGAGCAGAAAGCTGGCAGATCACATTTCATCTGCACACAGGAAACAGAAAGCAAGTAGGAGGTGGGATGAGAATATAAACTCTCAAAGCCCACCCCAACCTCCTTAAAGTCCCATAACCTTCTCAAACAGCACTACCAACAGAGCATTCAAATACCTAAGCTATGGGAGGTAGAGGCATCTCACATTCAAAGACCACAGGATGGGGACCAGGCATTCAAGGATACCTGGACCTTTCAAGGATATCTAAGATCTGAACCATAACACCAAGCATCTAGTAAGGTCTGTGCTGTTAGAGATCTTTCCAGTTCATAGTGAATAGGAGTTCTGAGCTTGATTTTGCAATAATGTATATAGAACAGAATCTGAATTCTTAGAGCGTCCTATTTTTACGGACAGTTCTGGCCTTTGGAAATCCTTCCCTGCTTCTGTTACTCAATAGATGAGATGGTCAAGTTGTGCTTCAGGCTTGAAACCCTGAATTCCCTACGTGCTGGTGGATTTTTGTCAGCTTGACACAAATCCAGCAATATCTGGGAAGAGGAACCTCAACTGAGAAAATTCCTCAGATTTCCTATAGGCAAGTTTAAATAGCATTTTCTTTTTTCTGTTTTTATTTAATTTACATCCCAATAGCAGTTCCCCTCCCTCCTCTCTTCTAATTCCCTCCCCTACCTCTGCCCCACCTCCCTCCCTCAATCCACTCCTCCTCTATTTCTGTTCAAAAAGGGACAAGCCTCCCATGGCTATCAACAAAGTATGGCAAATCAAGTAAGACTAAGAGGCTTCCCTTGTATTAAGCTAGGCAAGGCAATCCAGTATGAGGAATATGTTCCCAAGAGATGGTCAAAGCATTAGGGACAGCCCCTGCTCCCATTGTTAGGAGTCCTACAAATAGACCAAGCTACACAACTGTGTATATGTAGAGGGCTTAAGTCGATCCCAGGCAGGCTCCCTATCTGTTGGTCAACAGACTGTGTGAGTTAGTTGTTTCTGTGAGTTTTCTTCTGATGTCCTTGACCCCTCTGGCCCCTACATTCCTTCCTCTTCTTTAGCAGGATTCTCTGAGATCGAGCTAATGCTTGGCCGTGGGTCTCTGCTTCTGTTTTCTTCAGTTACTGGATGAAGGTACTCTGATGACAATTGGGATAGTTACCAATCTGATCACAGGAAATGGCCAGTTCAGGCTGTGTATCTACTATTGCTGGGAGTCTTAGCTGGGGTTATCCTTGTAGAATCATGCAAGTTTCCCTTGAATAAGGTTTCTATCTGACCCCAAAAGTCTCCCCCTTCCAGTCACCTCTTTCAGTAATCTCCCCCTTCCCTGCCCAACCAGCCCTCAAGTTCCCATCCCCACCTGCCCCAGTCCACCCAGGGGATCTCTTCTATTTCTCTTTCACAGGGAGATCCATTTATTACCCCCCCCCCCCCCCCCCCCCCCCCCCCACTTAAGCCCTCCTTAATGCCTGGGCTATCTTGAACTGTGGATTGTAGTATGATTATTCCTTACTTTATAGCTAATATCCCCTTATAAGTGAGTATATACCATGTTTATG
Source organism: Onychomys torridus (assembly GCF_903995425.1). Taxonomy (NCBI): domain Eukaryota; kingdom Metazoa; phylum Chordata; class Mammalia; order Rodentia; family Cricetidae; genus Onychomys; species Onychomys torridus. Next base: position 41,811,894 of record NC_050443.1, read on the forward strand.
TTTCTGAGTTACAACACTAAGGGTGATTTTTTTTCTAGTTCTATACATTTGCCTTCAAATTTCATGATGTCATTGTTTTTAACAGCTGAGTAATACACCATTGTGTAAATGTACAACATTTTCTTTATTCATTCCTTGGTTGAGGGACATCTAGGTTGTTTCCAGGTTCCAGCTATTATGAATAACACTGCTATGAATATAGTTGAGCAAGTAAGTGTCCTTATGGCATGATTGATTATCCTTTGGATATATGCCCATGAGTGGTATCGTCGGGTCTTGAGGGAGATTGCTTCCCACTTTTCTGAGAAACAGCCATATTGATTTCCAAAGTGGCTGTACAAGTTTGCATTCCCACCAGTGGTATAGGGATGTTCCCCTTGTTCCACATCTTCTCCAGCATAAGCTGTCATTTGTGGTTTTGATCTTAGCCATTCCAATAGGTATAAGATGGAATCTCATTTACATTTCCCCAATGGCTAATGATGTTGAAATTTTCATTAAATGTTTCTCTGAATGACATTTTCTTAATGAATGATTGATTTAGGAGGACCTAGCCCACTGTGGGTGGTACCATCCCTGGGCAGGTATTCCTTGGTTGTTTAAGAAAGTAGAATGGAGGGCATGGAGAGCAAGCCACTAAGTAGCACCCCTCCATTGACTCTGCTTCAGTTGCTATCTCCTGGTTCCTACCTACACTTCTGCCTTGGCTTCCCCCTCCATGGAGCGTGAGGTAAGATGTGTAAACCAAATAAACCCTTGCCTTCCCAAGTTGGTTTTGATCAGTGTTTTTGTCACATTAAAAGTAAAGAAACTAATGAATATTCCAACATTTTACATTTCTTTGCTTCTAGAAGGTTCCAAGCAGTACCCTAGCTGTCACCATTTCCAAGATGACTGAAAGAAAGACAGCATCTATCCTGGCCACTGAAGTCTAATCAAACGCTTTTATTTATTTACTTTGCATATGTATACATATATGTCTGTGGGCAAAAAGCTCATGCTACCATGCATATGTGGAGGTCAGGGGATGCTTTGGAGGAATCAGTTCTTCCTTTCCACCATGAGGTTATTGGGCTTGAACTCAGGTCATCAGACTTAGTGGCAAAAGTGACTTTATCCACAAGCCATTCTCACTGATCCCAAGTAAACATGTTTTGTAGCTAAAGTGATGTCCCCTGTTTGCTAATAACCCTCTGACTAGTCATTTTCCTTAAGTAAAACTTGTCCTAAATTATACTGAAGTGGATACAGAAAGGGAATTAATAATAGCTTTCATTAAACTGAGCAGTGTTTTGTTATAAATGTCATGAGCATCCTATCTTTGTCTGGGACTCTTCCCTTTGGGAGCTTTTGCCCATAGACATCAGACAGTAGAAGGAGAGTATGGAATGGAAAAGGAAGCATAAGGATCGAAAAATGAAAAGGTCAGTTGTCTGAGGAAGACTGGAAATGCTTTGAGCATAGACTACATTAGCATGACAGAGCATGTTCAGGAAAAGCTGGAGGTCTCTAAGGGCAGGAAGAAGTGATGCTATAAAAATGACTTACAAAGAGTGGGGATGCTGTGGGCCTGGGATTTTTCAGCCTCCTATCAGTCAAGTCCCTGCTTGCTAACCCACTTCCATTCTCAGAATATGTTCCTCTTTCTCACTAAAATGTTGTCTTTCCACCCTCTCTAGATGCCCCTGGTCTGGTTTTTGTTCCCAGACACAATAACATGGAAATCTCAGTGTTTCCCTTCAGACTTTGATCACATCCTTTACAGAACCACCAGTTTCCCTAGGCACTCCCATTTAGACATGACTTTTTCTGGTGCTAAGCTGAACTCCCAAATCTAAAATATAAACCCTTATATTAAAACTGAATAGACAAGCAGCTCTTCATTCCAAGTGTTTGCCACAAGACAGTAGGCAAAGTCAACATACATCAAAGAGTCTCAGTACCCAGATGAAAGGGAAAATATCAAACACTGGCTGTTTTTATTTAATTTTTCATCACAAAATAGAGAAGTACAAAAATAGCAGAGAGATCCTGCATATCACTCACTCCATTTGGCCCAGTAATTGCATCTTACATAACAGTAGGATGAAGTGCTCCTGCTGGGCAGGGATGGGGGCTCAGCTCCAACTGGGGAACACCTGCTCTTGCTGGTGGGAAGGGCTGCAATTTTTCTTGGTGCTTAGCAGGAGTTCTTATAGAAAACTTGCTGTTCCAAAGATCTGTCTTGCCAGGAGTTCCCTTTCTTGGCTTTGGGACTAAGGACCATGTTTATGTTCTCTAACTTTTGCAAAGTAAGTCTAGGAGTATGGAAAATAGTTGGAGGAACTGAGCATCTGATGTTCCTTAGTTCCTAAGGTCACCAGTGACTCTACTTTCTTTTCTCTACATTTCAGGGCCTTGCATTTGTTATACATATGTCTGATGGCGGGAGTTCATCTGTTCTTATCGTAAGCATAGAAAAGTGCAACTGTTCTATCTTGGCCTAGAAGTGGCCACCACTCAGACAGGCAGAGGAAGAAGAAAAGACCATCTTTGGGATGGTATAAACTAACTAGCATCACTTTCTACAAGGTGGGTTCAAACCAACATCTTTGCATGTGTTAAGCAAGCCCTCTACGTCTAAACCTCATCTGCATCCCCCACAGCACATTAAAAATGCTAAGGCATTAACTACTGTAGCAAATGCTATTGTGTTGTTCTGTAAGAGATGGTAAAACAAAGAGTCCCTAGCATACTATCCCTTCCCCCAGTTCCCTTACATCCGCACTGACTCTGAATACCCTGAGCATCAAGACCATTCATGGATAGTCCTCTCTAAGTATTGAGTCTAACCACACTCACTTATGTTACAATTATGACAGCATTAAGAAAGTGTAGTATTACCAAATGCCTTAAGTATTTCACTAAACCTGTCCAAGTGTCCAGCTTCTTTTCCTTCTGCCTTCATCTACCTTGAGCTGCCAGAGACACCCACAAGACTTAAGACCAGAACCAATGTCCCATCTGGGGCTTACAATAGTCAAATTTTATGTGAATAAATGGTTATTTTTATATACTCCCTTTAAAGAGAAATTAAAAAAGAAATGATTCTCAAATGTACTAATTGATCTGAAGAGAATTAAGAAGGTTAAAATTGTGTGAAGAATTCTTGTTAGGGAATAGCATATTTGTAAGGTGCTGGGGTCCTCACAATGATGACCTGTTGACAGCAAAAGGACAGCACATCTTTATGCTGGAGAATCTGTCAGCCTCCTGCTGGGACAGGCAGATGTTTTACATGCTTCCAAGTAAGATGGAATGTGAGTGTACATCACCTATGCAGCATTTTTGCCAAAAAGTTTTATCCTGACTCTAAAAAGTTATCTAAACACAAGTGCAGTTTACAGAAAATGGCAGTTTAAACGAACATTAAAGTCTCAACAAAGAAGAAACTTTATAATCCCAGACCACTGGAAACTATAGGAGATAACTCTCAATCTTCAAAGGACAAAGATCATAGGTGGCAAAGGTATGACAAAACATAATGTTTTAAATGATGTAATCTCATAAAAACGTATGCTCATTGGTGGGAAAACATGTTGATGTTTTGGAGTAAAATTCAGTTTGTTGTACAAATTATATGACCCAAGAATTATCATCAATTTTCCTAGATATGATGGCCTTGTAAGATTATATGTTCAGTTCTTCAGAGGCGTACACTGATATTTTAGGGTGAAAAACTCATATCTTACATTCAAAGAAACATAGCAAAATTTCAACCAATTTAGAGCAAGTCTTGTGCAAACTATGGTCATCGAGTCGTTTAGACAAATGGCCTCCTTTTAACCATGGGCCAGAATATATTTCACTATTTCTAATGACTGGACAAAAATGAAACAAATAATACTTCCTGATACAGAAAAATTATATGAAATTTAAATTTGAGTGGTTAGAACATGGCCACATGTATCATTTCTATGTTGTCCATTCGCCGGTTTTGTACTACTATAGCAAAGCTGAAACAGCCCATCTGACTTCCAGAACCTTGAATATATTATTCAGCCTTATGCAGAAAGTTTGCCAACACCTGACTTGGAAGATACATAGATAGCTATAGTATAGTTTTTAACTTTCCTCTACATTTTTCGGAATATAGAATCCACCTCCCAATTGCAATATGAGCTCATCAGGAAGTGAATCTGCTTTCCCCCAGAGACATGCTTGCTTAAGGATAAGGATGTATGGGTTCTGAGAAGTTCTTCCTTGGGTGTATCCATCACTGTGGAGATATCAGAGTGTGATATAGGCATGCAAGAGGCAGCAAGCTATCATGACATCAGTTCTGGTTCCTCTTCTGATGTTACAGTGAAACATTCTGACCAAACTTTGTTTGGCTTACAATTCTAGTCACAGCTCATTACTGAGGGAAGTCAGGAAAGGACATAAAGGCAGAACGTGGAATCTGGAACCATGGAGGAACACTACCTGATGGTGTGCTCTCTTTCTGGTTCATACTCAGCTTTCTTATATAGGATCACCTGCCCAGCAATAAAAGTGCCCTCAGTGTGCCTGGCTATCCTGCAACAGTTAACAATCCAGACAACCCCCCACAGGTGTGTTCATAGATCAATCTGATCTAAACAATTCCTCAATCAAAGCTTTCCTCTCAGATGATAATAGGCTCTGTCAAGTTAACAGTTAACACTAACTAGGACACAGTGGTAAACTTTTTAAATAATCAGAATATTTTGTAACTAGGACACTCTAAGACAATGTTAAGGTCTAAGTCTGGGGTGATAGGTCAAATCATTAAAGTACTTGCCCTGCAGGTGTGAGGACCTAAGTTCAGTCCTCACAAACACATAAGAAAAGCTAAACATGGTAATGTCTACATCCCAGTTCTGGGAACACAGAGAAAGGTGAACTCCAGGGGCTTGTTAGTCAGCCTAGGCTACTTGATGAGATCCAAACCAGTGAGCAGTGAGAATCCTGCCCCAAGAAATTAAGGTGAACAACAATGGAGGAATAATGCTTAAAGTTGTTCTTTGGCTTTTTGCATGCACGCACAGCCCCACACAGAAATACATAAGCCACTAACACAATCATTTTCTGTCATTCTGAAGTACAGTATGCAAAGCATAGTTCTATGTGCTGCACAGTTGTATGACTAGCAGTGCAATTGGTTTGTGTACCACGCCATCACCACAAACATGTGATACATTGCCTATGATCTTACAAGGGCTATGATGTCACCAGGTGATGAGATTTTTTCAGTTCCATCATAATCTGATGGAACCATTGTCACCAATGATCTATCACTGACTGAAACATGCTTCCTCAGTTACCTTATAAGCAAAGAAGTTGAAACCATTGAGTTCAAGTCAGCACTTTGTTAAGCATACTCATACAGTAAGCAGAGAGATGAGCCTAGATGCATGGCCATTTTTTCACAGACACTTTTGTTCTCATGTTGAATAGGTCCTCTTGAAATAATTTTTGAAATATGTGATTTTCTTAACTGAATTCTTCTAGGAGACATGAAATATTGGGTCACAAGCATAGTGTTCAAAGTATATCCTATGTCTACAGTGTTCCTGTACCTTCTTTGCTGCAGCCTTTGTGCCACGTAATTTGATCAATGACGACAGCTGCCACCACAAAGTTACACTGACATACAATATAAAATCCTTCTTCTGCCTCTGGGATGGCAGAATTTGTACACGGACCCTGAAGTTCACCCTGACCATCTAGTAAGGGCCATGTCCCCAGATGCATCAAATATCTTCCTCAAGTAAGTCTCAGAAGTGGTAGTGAAAACATCTATGTAGGATTCCTACTATGCTCTATTAGAGACATGTGCATGCTCTATGGGCCACACCCACATAGTGAAGTGAGCCAGCTGGATTAGCATGTAGCCACACAGATGAACCTCAGAAACACACCTTGAATCAAGAAGTCAAGCATCAGAATGCGATTCATTGTATGAATTCATCATATGAAACCATTTTTGTATAACAAAAAAGAAATCACAGGACTTCCCCACTTCATTGACTTTTATGGCTATTGTGTGACTGTGTGGATATCTAGATGGATATCTATGTAAAAGGCAGTCCAAGAGAGAAAGTGAGGACTTGGGTCTTGGGAGGGATTAATAGAGGAGGATGGCAAAGTTTTTTATAATGTGCTTTTTGTATATAAGAAATTGGCAAAGAATCAATTCCTCTTTTAAGGAGGCTTGTACTTGAGGCTTTAATATGATTATGCTGACTGTTCTGTCATTCTAATAGTAAAGAAACATGATCCTGCTTGCCTAGGTGTTCCTACTCATAGATCTCTATGGACCCACAGGCCTCTTTTAACATTTTATTTCACTCTTTGATTAAACATGTGTTAACTGTACATTTTGACAGGGTGTGACAGTCAAGCATATGCATACAGCAAACCCTAATCAAATCCATTCTCCTTATACCCAACTACTACCTTTCCCAATTTCCATAACCATTATTTGTGCTTTCAGGTTAAACACTTATGGCTTCCACACAATGTGGTGTTTGTCTTTCTATGCCTGGCTTATTTCTTGTCTCACTTAATACAGTGCCCTCCAGTACTATCCATTCTGCTGCAGACAAAAGGTTTTCTCTTTTCTTTGTGGCTGAGAAATATTTCATAGCAGAGGTGCTCCACGTTGCCTGTTCACCTGATGGGTGCCCAGGCTCGGGGCTATTGCTCTGCACTTGTCCTGGCACATCAGCCTTGGGACACAAAATTCCATCATTACTGCACAGGACAGTTATCAACTATTCATGACTTATCAAATTCCTATTGATATCTATGACTAAGTGTCTAATCTTTTATTAGATTTGATTCAAATTGCCCAATTCTAAGATAGATAGCAATAATGAGTGACTCAATGATTATTTATTTTTTCATAAATATTTCTAGACAGTGAAATATCATAATGAAAGTGACAGGACAACAGTGGAAGGCAGATGTAAAAGTTATCATTACTCACATATTTATAACTACACACACAGAATTAAGGAGGAATTGGCCATGATAATCAAAGGAACAAGACACATTCATAATAACAGCATTGTCTGGGGGTGTTGAGCAGGAATGAGAGTCAATATAACATAACATTCAATGACTTTCAATCGGCCTTGTGTTCATGAGGTCATGACATAACTGAAAAAGTGCCAGACAATCTCAGCAGGTCAAGAGAAAGAAGCAAAGGGAACTCTCATATCTCTAATGCAATATAAAATTACCATTACACAGACAGCTTTGGTTTAAGCTTTGGTTGTTTTTATTTATTTCCGTGTGTGCCTTTATATCTAGATGTGCACTACATGCATGCAGGTGCTATGAGGCCAGAAGATGGCATCAGAACTACTGGAACTGACGTCAAAAATCATTGTGTGCACTGCCCTGATATGGGAACTGGGAACTGAACCAGATTCTCTGGAAGAGCAGCAAGCACTCTTCACCTGAATTATCTCACCAGCATATTACAACACAGACAGCATATGACAATATTTACAACAAAAATCACTAGACAGACCCTGCAACAGGCTAGAGATGACAGGAAAGACAAAACACAGAGTTTGTGCATTTTTTCTGTATACATACTCATAAAAAAGTCTGACTTTGGAGCTGGAGAGATGGCTCAGAGGTTAAGAGCACTGACTGCTCTTCCAGAAGTCCTGAGTTCAATTCCCAGCAACCACATGGTGGCTCACAACCATCTGTAATGAGATCTGGTGCCCTCTTCTGGCCTGCAGTCATACATGCTATGTACATAATTAATAAATAAATAATTTTTTTAGACTTATATAGAAAATTAACAATAGGTAATAATGAAATAGATTATAATAATAGATCCTTAAGCATCCACAACTTGTAACTACAGCTCCAGGGGATCCAATGCCCTCTTTTTGCCTCCAGGGGTACCTGTACACGTGTGCACATAAACAAAAAGCTAAATTTTTAAAACTATAAATTATTTAGTTCTTGAATTTTCTGTTTTCTGTTGTTGGACCTTTCTTGAGCACAGGGAATGGAACTGTAGAAAGCTGATGTATAAATAAAGAAGATCCCCTGTGCAATAATTGCACCAGTTAAGTCTGTAAGCATTATGCTTATATTTGATATAAAACTGTGGCTATTAAGCATACTGTGAATGGGTATGTACAAACAGACTTACACACAAGTGTGTATTATAGGAGGAAATATTAATGTTTCAGAAAATGGCCATAGAACAACTAGATGTCAGTGCACAAAGCAAAACAAGACATACACAACGCTCACTTCACATTTTATACAAAAAAAGTGAACTTTAAGACCAAAGGTGAAATGTGAACTACAAACAAAATAATAATAATAATAATAATAATAATAATAATAATAATAGAAAATCAACCAGCACATTTGGGTTCTGCAAGATTTCTGAGATACAACAGCAAAGCAAAATTCATTAAAAGTACATTGACGATTAGAGACCATCAAAGGTTTTCAATGTCTGCTTCACAAAAGACACTGTAAGGAGAATAAAACAAAGCCTTCAAGATCCTCGATGTTGAGACTGGTGACCTGAGTTCAATTCCCAGGGCCCACATGGTGAAAAGAGAGAACCATAGAATTGTTCTCTGATATCCACATACACTGACCCTACAAATATAATGTAAAAGATTCAGGGAGAAAATGCACATGCTTTGCAAAAGACCTAAAAGATATTATATCCAGAATATAGGAAAAATTGCCCAGACTCAGTAAGAAAACCAACTCAACAGCAAGAAAACAAAGAAGTCAATAGCTGCCACTCACCACAGAGTGGTGCCTGGTGGGTGGTTTGTGAGCACACTGGAGAGATTCTCGGGACCATCCATCACCAGGGAAGTGGAGACTGACCCACAGTAAACACTGTGGCTGAATATGGGTGAGTGTGGGAAACAGCAATAAGAAAAGATCACCTTAGAACTGGAATTGACGGCAAGCAAAGCAGCAGAGCGAGTAGAACTCTCACCCACCTGCTCAAACCGAAGATTGCCCAACCTTCCGGAGACCGTGTGCCAGCCTCTGACACAGGCAGGTATGCGTTCACCATGCAACACAACAACTTCTGGTAATCAACAGGAAAAACAAAATTGTGTACTTGAAAGGCAAAAATATTGTCTAAAATGTTTCATGGCTTTACTCGTAATTACTAAAAGCCGAGAACAACCCAAATGTCCGAATGAATGGTAAACCAACTGTATCTTTGTAATGAACCACTGCCTTACAGCAAAAGGAAAGACTGTTGGCATATGCAGAGACAGGCCCCCATCTCAAATGCAGTGTGATAACTGAAAGAAACCATCTACAAAACACTAAAGACAAAATTATAGAAACGAAAACAGACTGTGAACAACTGGCAATGGAGCTGCAGAGTGTGCTGAGCACCACAGAGCATGATGGGAGAATCCAGGTTGGAGTGGCAGGCAATGAGACTGCACCAGGGATGCTGAGGTTGTAAAACCACTGTGCGCACCTGTTAAAAAACCACAGACTGGCACTTTGCAAAGAACAAACTTTACCTTGAAAAAAGTAAGAATTCAATGGCAAATGTTAGATAAAAACATAGCATTTTCACATATCTGATTGTAAAACAAAATTTGCAGCCTCTGTGTCAACAGAATTTTGACAGCAGCTGTGGGCAGACATTCGTGAATAGCTTCTGCAGAACAATTTTGCAAAAGTTGCTGAAAATTTAACGAGCACACCCTCAGAAGCACAAAGATTCTATTTCTGAGAATTAGTTCAGAAGTGTACTTGCATACCCCTAAGACCAGCCATACAGTGTATGATGGACATGTGCAGATATATAAATCATCTATGAAAACAGGAAAAGCAGCCACAAATTGTGCCTTTCAGTTCAGCACATTCGAGGTTAAGATGAATTCTGAGGGATCTGTGTTCAGTCCAGCAATTTGCATGGCACCATCTGGTTTTGGCTCCACATCAAATGTAATGTGGGGCCTAAAATAGTATCTGTTTAATAAGTATAATTTCATTACCTAAAGCTGTGTTCACTCTGTCACTATGTCAGCACAACACAGTTCCCTCCCCTGTGTCCTAAAGCTGGCATTCTCCACAATGGCTATTATAATGTCATACTTTATTATCCACCCCTGTTTCAGCTGTTTATAACTGTTAGGAAGAAAAACCTGGTGTGTGTTCTCTGCTCTGCACTTACTTAGATAGTGAGCCTCCTCAAGTGTGCTCAAGCAAGATGGTAGGCACTGGTCAGACTCCATATCACCCTTATTCAGGGCTTCTGGAATCGGTACCTGGACTATTGTAAGATATTGAAAATGTTCTCTGAAAGTCGCATACTCCAAAAAGTCCTTTTAATTTGTCTTCCATAGAGCCCAGAGGGAGCTTCTAAAATATGCAACTCCAGCCTGCATTCCTCCAGTGCCCTGCTGTTCCTGAATGATGATATCTTACCTCCTTGAGATACCTTGTCCTGTTGTCTTCAGACCTATCCCTCATCATCCTATGCTCCCAAGCTTTCACCCCCTCCATGTAAAACTTCCTGGGTACAGCACACCTTGTAACAAGGACACTGAACTATTCTGAATTGCTGTAATAAGATCTGAACGTGGTTAGTTCATGATTTTGGAGGTTCAAGAGCAAGATGCAGGCTCATATCTTACAAAGACATCATGGCGAATGATGTGGTAGGAAATGTGTGAGAGGGAAAGATTATATGGTAAGAGCCAAGGATCTCTTTAAGTTTAAGGCCGGGCTCTCTTTTATATCAACTCCTAAGAAGCTAACTGGGATCCTGTGAAAACTGATTTGTTCAAAGGACAGAGTCTTCTATGACCTACTCATCTTCTACAGGAATCCTCATCTCAGAGAGGACCTACCATCTCTGAATGCAGCCACACCAAGATGCTGGGGACACAGCCCATCTAAACCACAATAACAAAGGCGGGCCCTCTCTTTTCCTTTTTGCTGCTTCCTTTAGTTATCTTCACATACATCTCAGCTTCTACTGTGCCCACGTTCCTTTCTAAATGTGTGAACCAAGAGACCTTCTGAGACATTAATTTAATGTTCTCTCTGTTGTCTATCTTGTACCAAACAAGGTTTGCTGAGGTCACATAATTATGTCTTGAACTTCTAACTGCTCTGTATGTTCTGGAGAGGATATTGTGCCTCAGATTTCATTCTACCATCTGTCCATAGCAAGCACTTAGAACAGAGATATTACTCAAAATTGTTTGAGTAGCTAATCCATTCCTTGGATCCCCTCAGATGATGGAGAGAACATTTCTTTATGTCAATGTTCTGTTACCAAGCAATCCTTAAGAAGGCTACATGAGTCATCATAGGGATCTACTAATTAGTTAAATGTTTTCATGAACACACCCAGAATAAGAGGAAACAAAGAAATGTTGGACTTTGAACCAAAGTTATATTTGGCCAAAAGACAGTTCCATGCTGTTTCTCGTCAATACTCAACAGATTGCCATTTTTAGCAGCTGTGACAAAATTCCAGGCTTTCCTCACACCAAGACAAAAACACAGAAATTTACATATATATAATGTTCCTCTAGAGAACCCTAATAAATACATCACTATTGGTAACTTTGTACAGAATCAAACTGTGGGATGCCTGAGATGAAACTCCAGTGTTAGGCATAAGCATTATGTCATCTAGCCAATGGACTGTGTGAGACACACAGCAAGGGCTCTTATTTGCTGAATGGAGGTGTATGGATCAGAGAATCAAGATGGCCCTTTGTCTCTGTATGTGGGAGTTACCATTTCCTTTTTAAATGAAATGAAGGAAATAATCCATGGACATAATAAGTAGAGGACTGAGGGAGGTAGCAAGGTCAAGGTTCTTTCCATGGTGTGGACCAGCAAGAGCACAGAGGACATCACTCCTTGTGCCAGAGCTAGACATGGAGGTGAACTTTTCCCAGGTACTGTCTCAATATTAGTGCTCTTTCCCCCTGTCACCCAAGGAGTACATTTAGTTTCCAAGTAAATGAGGACCTGCTCAAGGGATTCTTCAAACCAGTGCAAGAGTCAGCCCCTCACCCAGCCCTGAGGGCTCACATTCATCCAGTATTGGTACCCTTCACTAGGATGGTCAGATGGTTTCAGGTAAGAGTGAAGGCCGAAGAAAAGTGAGGGGTCTGGGAACCAGAGTGTCCACTAACTCAATGTGGTCCTTTTAACCCAGCACCCAGCCACTTTCCAGAGAGGTCTGCATCTCATTCTCCTGCTAAGCACAAGATGTACATGATGAGAATCTCCATCTACTCACCTCTCCCTTCCTGGGCAATGCCAGCCACAATGACCTTTGCAATAAGGTGGCTCATAGGATCAGTCCTGTGCTAGCTCCATACCCATTCTGCTCTTTGGCAAGGTCTACTGTAACTCTGGGACTCAAATTTTCCCCCAAAGACACAGCAGTTTTATCTCTGGGAGGAATGTTCTCATTCACTATCTTTACCTGTGAGCAGCCACAGCCTTCACTGGGGCTCAATCAGGGAGCCTCTCAATGTAAAGGAGGCCCACCAGTCCTCTGTTTGGCAGTTCTTGTCTCTGTGTAGCTGCAGTCTTATAAATTTAATCCCACTTAATGGAAGAACGTTTGACAGAGCTGAGTGGTCAAGAAGAATGATAGTTACAGGGTGGAGGTGAGTTTCCTTGATTCACTGAGTAGTGTGAGTATAAACATCTTATTTATAAGTAACTGTCTGTGAGTCCTCCTCAAATAAAGAGATGCTATTATTAAGGCTTTTTTTTCTTCACACCATTGAATTCCCTTATAAATGATACTCCTCTTTAAAGGTCTGTCTTTCCCACTATGTACTGTGGTCTATGATCTGTGTAGCATGGCTCAGTTAGCCTGGAAACTAAACAACACTCTCAGAGGTTTCAAACCTCTGAGAGCTGTGGCTCATTTTCATTTAGTCCAAGCCAATTGTTGGCAGCAATTGTCTGTGTCACCTCTGCAGGGCTTACTCACAGCAGTTCTTACTCTGGCAAAGTCCCTTCTCATTCAAACGTGCCTTCTCTATGCACTGCTGTTTTGTTTGTTCATTGGGAATGTACTGCACAGGAGATAGTACGGTGTAATTTAACTCTAAGGACAAGACAAGGAGACTCCCGATGTCTGGGGATCCTGGCCAATTTCACAGTCAATAAACAGACTAAGAACCTCGGTTTTTTTCTCCTCCCTCATCCTCAGGCCATCATGGAATGAGTGGTCACAGGTGCCACACTTACTGCTGCTGCTTGCTACTCTGCTAAAAGAGATGAGCATGCTGTATTTCTCAGGACAGAGAGGCTGCCAGGAATCCTGGGAAGAATCATGGCCAACTGTTAGGAGATTCTTGTAAGATTCTGGGCCCTCACATTCAAACTCATACCCCAGGGAACCAGCCAGGGAGTAGAAAGCTTTTCTGAGCACATAAACTCTGACACATTTACATGTACAAAAGAGAAGAAAGAAGAGTTAAAAGTGCATTGCAAATAAAGTAAATATGTCAATAACCACAGACTCACCAGACTGCTGTGCTGACCATAGAATCCTGAAGAAGACAAGAGATGAATTATGTGTATATATAACTTCCTGGTGTGTGTGTATTACTTCCTCTGTCCCAGTTTTAAGACAGCTCCTTAATAAGGCTGGAGACCTTCTGCTCATGCAGAGGACCCAGGTTTGGTTACCAGTACCTACACAATGGCTTTCCCAACTCCAGTTCAAGGAGATCCAATACTTTATACTGGCCTCTTACATAGGCACCAGGAAAACATGTAGTACACAGGCAGGCAAAGCATTCATACTCATAAAACAATGATAAATAATATTTCAAGGTGTCCCTTAATATCTATTCTATTTGGGAATATTTGTACACTCTGAAGAGGTATGCTGTGATTGGTGTAATAAAAAGCTGTACCAATAACTAGGCAGGAGTGCTAGGCGGGACTTCTGGGCAGAAAGAGGAAGAGAACAATGGAAGAGACAATGGAGAGGCAGAATGAGTCAGATACACAGTATGAGAGAGAGCTGAAAGCCATGTGGTAGAATGCAGATTAATAAAAATATGGGTTAATTTAAGTGATAAGAGATAGTGAGACAAGCCTAAGCTAAGGCTGAGCTTTCATAATTAATAATATGTCTCTGTGTCCTTATTTGTGAGCTGGCTGATGAGACAAAAAAAGGACTCATTACACTGTTCTGCTGGTGATCCTGGCTTCACTTACTCCATGGTTTCCCACCTTCCCTCTATTTACCAAGCACAGGGGTTGCACTTTTTGTGTGCATCTGTCCAGAAGATGCACAGTGCAAACTGAATGAGACACTTCCTGCATTCCATTTCTCTGAGCCCTTCATTTATGTCCATGTTCTAATGAACAGTGTGATTCATCACTGAGCCGGGGCAGAAGTCAGTTCTCATCTCCAATTCTCTTGTTGGAAAGGTAAAAACTGAAACCCATGATGTGGTATTTAAAACATGCATTGCCACATTCCCTCTTCGCTTCTTATTTTTTTTTTTTGTAACAAGGTGAAGTACAAGTACAAGTTTATCAAAGGGAGTCTAATGCCTGCCAAACCAGCAGAGGCCACTGTGAGTCCCCAGAGGACAAGTGAGGTAGAGATCACAGCGCACATCCCCTGTGAGCCATCAGCCTAGATAAAGAAAAGAGCCCTGGGTGGTGGTAATGGCAAGATACACTGAGCCATAGGCAAGATCACCTCCTTACCATTACTTGTGCATTGACATCACAGAGATGAATGGACAAGAGGTGAGCACATTCTCTACCTAAGGTGATAGAGAGAAGTTTCCTGCTCCTCTCTGGCCAAGGCAATACACTTTACTGCTGGGATTCACCTCCCAAAAGTATATGAGTGGAAGCTTAGATGATACAGTGGTTGTGGGTGGTGGTGAAGCTAATAACACAGAGTAAATCGGTCATGAGGACCTATACTTAGAAAGGAAAAGGGCTCATTCTGAGAATAGGTTAGATCTGTTGGAACTAGATTATTTACCATGAGAGCAGTTGTCGTAATGCACTTGGACCCTTCCATGTGTGATATTACTTCTGGGAATCTGATATGATCTGTTGTATTACGACACAGCATAAGGCCCTTGTCAGATAATGGTAACTTGAGCTTGGACTTCCAGCAGCTGCCAAAGTTGTGAGAGAAAATAATCCCTTTTGCTTTGTACATTTTCGATCCTCTTTAATTATAGCAAAAGAAAATGAGTGAAGACATTTACCATTGAGACAAACTTTTTGCTTGCTTGTTTGTTTGTTTCAAGACAGAGTTTCTTCATGTAGTTTTGATGCCTGTCCTGGATCTCGCTCTGTAGATCATAGAGATCCGCCTACCTCTGCCTCCTGAGTGCTGGGATTAAAGGCATGTGCCGCCGCCACCACCACCACCACCACCTCTCATTGAGACAAATTTGATAAATAAGAGTTTCTGGTTATATGTTGAAAACACCATAACTGGAACTGGACCTGGACTAGTAAAACAAGATTTAGGCATTGACAAAACAAAGGAAAGAAAAACAAAACAAAAGGCTTAGATATTATAGCTGGGATGAAGTTCAGAAGGACTCAGTTTGGAATCTCCAATCAACCCAAAGGGCACCATCTGTCCATTAATTTATCTGCAAGACTAGAACAATGGCAGGGAAGCATATATGATCCAGGAGGCACACAACAGAAATGGGATGGACCTCAAAAGCAGCTAAAAGAAATGGCCAGGATTGGTGAGTGCCAGGTCAGAGTTCAGGGACCAGCTTTAATCAGCCCTTGCAGAATTTCAAGCAAGATCTCTCACATGCAAAGTTGGGCTGCACAACATACAAACCTAGATTGCACTGCTGTCCTCACAGGTGGTCCACTTTCACGCAAGTCAGTCACTAACCAGAGAGGAAAAGTGTTGCTGCTGAGGACAGGCCGTCCACTCAAGATAGACCCAACACCTCCCATGTCACCTGGCCTGAGCTGCCAAACAGCCAGCATCTCTGTAAGCTAACACTGAGGCTTTTCCGCAGGCTATGAGGCATGTCTCTGTCTTCCTGTCTGTCAAAAACAGCTCACTGTGATTGCTATCATGAGTGAAGAAGACAGCCACCCCATCACTCAGTCGCAGACCATGTACTGAGAAATGTTTTCCTAAACTGAAACAGCAATAGCGGCATCATGAGACTTCATCTCATGGGGCCACTGTCACATATACACTGGGAGTTACAGACAAAGACCAAGCCTACTTTGTTCCTTTATTGTGTTTGCTCGGATGCTGTGAGCAATTCGGAGCTTTAACTAGTATGCCATTTATATGTGAAGTAGCTGGAGCATGTAAGAATTAACACACAAAAAGGGAAGCCTTGGATATGATGAGAGCCACTTTCAACCTGTGTGAGGCTTTCCCGGGGAGGAATGGTGAGCTTGGTCTGAAGGGTGTCAAAAACTCAACCACCGTCTCCAGAGATTTGTATTAAAATTCAATTTACAGCAAGTCTATCAGGAGTGGATTATAGTCTGGGGCTATAGCATTCAATGGGGACAAGTCAGGAGGAGCTAGAGGTAGAGATTACTCCCTTTCAAGACCCTGTCACAAAGACAAATAAATAAAATAAAGGCAAGGTGAACCACCTGAAGAAGTGTGGGAAAGCTTTAAAGGGTATTCTGTGGAAATGCCAAACAGAGGAAAGCATGCCTCTTTTATTCTGACACAGAAGATTTCACAGAAAGACATTGTCCAAGGAGATGACAGGACAGGAAATGAAAATCTGAGCTGTCAAGAAGACATATTAGTTTTAGATTTCAAGTCACCTTATGATATCATCTTTAAATGAATGAAGAAAAGCCTAGCAACATTATAAGAAAAAAATCCAAACCTGCAATAATGGAAGAGTATGCCAGCCCACAAAAGATAAAACAACAGAAAAAAAAATACACTAGTTAACCCACATGGGTGAAACCCTGCTCTTAGTAACCAGAGTACATGGTATCCACACACTCAGAACATCTAGGAAAACTAACTGCTCTACTAACTTCATAAAAGGAAGTCACACAGCACAATTCTCCCAATATTAGAACAACTGAGCTAAAAATCTACTACATAGACAACGAGAAAATTGACATGAAGGATCAAACATGTCTCTGTGATCAAAGACACAATGGAATCTACAAGATGATTGAGATGTGCAAGAGTGAAGCTACAGATGAGAGTCTAGAGGAGAGGTGATGGAGGAAAGAAAGGCTGAAGAAGAAATGCAAGAACAGCAAATTTAGGACCACCCTCCATAAAATTAAAAAAAAATAATAATAAGGAGAAGTGTGGAAATGAATGGGTTAGGAAACAAATGCTTGCCAGAGAAGCACAAGAAAGTCTTGAAAAGACTAAGGATAATAAAGCCTGGGAGGAGATGCCTGAGAAAGGGCCATGTGTCTAAGAAGGAACCATCACAGGGATAGCACAAAGCTCAGGGGAAATTACAGGCTGTTAATGCCAAGGCATTTGAAATTTTACATGAAATGGACAAACAAGAGAAGAGCATAAGGTTCTATTCATAGAACCTTGGGAATCCTGTAATTATTAGAGAAATGGAAACTATAATTATAAATCTGCCCACAAAGCAAACCCCAGGCCAGCTGGATCGCCAATTAATTCTGCCACAGATTAAAGAGCAAGCCTCATGAACCTTGCCTAATTCTTCCATGGTCTTTGTAGACAACCTGAATGTATACAGCAAATACAACTCTCAAATGATGACAGGGAAAGAGAATTCAGAAGGAAAATTACAGGTTCAACTCTTTCTTGAATTCAGCCCAGAAATGATAAGCAAAATAATAGCCAGTAAAATCTGCCCCATATATGAGATGATTCCATACCACTGGGTTTGCTTATTCCAGGGTGCAGTCAGCCATTCCCATTTCCTACATTATCTGAAGGAAATAATGTGCATGGGGCTATTTTAATATAGAAAATGACCGGAGATAGCTTAGTGTTAGAGTGCTTGCTTCCCATGTGCAAAGCCTAAATTCAAATTTTTCACAGAAAATAAATGCACGATAAAATTTAATATCCAGAAGGATTTAAGTCTCTTCTCCATGTGAGAATTGCACTTCCTCAATCAGATGAAGTAGCCATATAAATTCCATTCTGCCTGACTCTGGGAAAGGGACAAAGATGAGCCTTCTTCTCCCCTCCCCCAAGACCATTTAACAGTATTTGGGAAGCTTTGTCAAGCCACAAAAATCAAGAAAAGGAAATAAAATGCAAATGGTTAGAAGAGAAGAGATTTTTTTTTCTTTTTTTTTTTACTTATTTGTAGAAAACCCAAACAAATGTACAGGTGGGAGACTGAATTACTAGAACACGGAAAAGACAGCATGCCTGAGATGCACCTTAAGGAAAGAATTCAAATTAAAAAGATATTCCACAGAAGCCAGCCAAAAGATAGTGAAATTCTTCTTCTTCTTTTTAATTCCTGAGAGGAATGATTTGTAGCAGAACACTGTATCAATATTAAAAAGTGAATTTACACAAGAAAAAGACATCCTGAAGGCCTTCCTCATGACTTCATCCAACTTAAACCCCTCAGAAAGGCCCACCTGCACATGCCCATCCTGCTGGGATTGTAGACTTTAACTTTTTGGTGCAGATCATTTAGCATTTCATGCATAACACTGGGAGCTGACTGACATCAGATGAACACATAAATGTTGTATCTCCAGCTAGCTGTCCCTCCACCTGGATGGTAAAATGATAAATAGAAAGGGTACTTCTTTCTGTCCATCCTTTGGAAAGGCTGAACAGAGTCATTTGCAGGGCCCCCACAAGCCCAGCTAGTGGCTGAATTTGATATGAGTCACAGCAGCAAGTGCTGTGGGCTTAGGAAGAAACACTTCCCACTCACCATGTTCAGAAGTATGTCTTCCACATCCACCTGAAACATTGGGTTCCTGTGGTAACTATTCTGACTGGAAGTACATGTGACCAGTATATGTCAGCAGCAGCCACTTACCCCATCTGCCTGCATTGTGTGAAGGGCAGGTGAGCACTGGAGATCACAGCAGCTTTGTATAGTGGGTCTAATTCATAAATTCTTCATTATCAGGCTCTATCAATGACCAGTGGGATATGTATGGAAGAGAATATTATACAGCAGCGAACATGAACAGAATGGAATAGATCATGAAAATGATTGAAAATTGCAGCATTCAAAATAATGCAGGTCAAACAAGTCCCTCACTGTAACATTCAAAAACCAAGAAAAGCTTAGCTCTACTGTTGGAATTCAGGACCAGAGTCACATATGACAAGAAGGGAAAGACTAATGTCTCCCAGAGGGAACAAGGAAGGGCTCAGATGTGTGGTCAATGTCCTGCTTCCTCACCTTGGAAGCCTGTTGTAGAGCATTTTATGGAAATGGTCCTTGGTACTTTTGGCTTTGTTGTGTACCTCATTTTACCACCCAGAAGTTATAGTTAGAGGGAGAGCTAGCAAAAGACACAGAATCTGCTACACGCTCAGTTTTGTTAGGTATTTCCCTAATTCCTACTCTGGTCCTTTCAGTATATTATTCCCAATTTTAAAAATAAAGCTACATTTCAAAGGTTACGTGTAGGATGGAACAGCTTTACAAATGAAGCTGTAGCCAAAAGGAAATTTTCCCCCAGTGTACACTGCTACAGCTCTGTGATGTATTGAACCCTGTTCCAACCCCAGTTCCTTGTGCTTTGCTGTTTCTGAAGATAACTTTCTACTTAGATTTCTGTTGCTCTTAGAAACACCATGACAAAAAGAAGTTTACAGTCCATCATGGATGGAAGCCAAGGCAGGAATACAAGGCAGGAACTTGAAGCAGAAACCAACAAAAGAAGACTGTTTACTGGCTTGTTTATGGGCTCGGGTTCAGTTAGCATTCTCACACAGCCCAATCCCACCTGCCTAGGCATGACACTGGCTACAGTGTTAGGATCCTGCCCTCACTCCCACACATGTGCAGCTTGGGGGTCTTGCATCTTACAACATCAGGGGGCACTGGCAACTATGTGGTCACGAAGGCTGCACCTTAAAAAAGTCAGATGAGGACCCACCCTCTCTCTCTGTTCCCTGCTTTCTCTCTACTCTTCCCCCTGCTTTCCTCCCCTGCCAGGCCTGGCTCTCCTCTCTTTATTCCTCCCCCTTTTCCCCCTAATAAAGCTCTAAAACTAGCACTGGGTTCTGTTGTGACCGAGACCTTTCCACGTGGTAACCAGCGCCACCACCAGTGAGGCAAACAGCGCTGTTTACCTATCATTTGGTGTCGTTTACCTATCATACAGTGGACTAGGACCCTTCTGCATTAGCTAACAATTAATAAAATGCACCCCAGACTTGCCCACAGGATAATCTGATAGGATCAAATCATTAATTGGAGTTCCCTCTACCTAGGTATGTGACAAGTTTAAACTAAAGATAACTAAGATAATGATCTCTAAATAGTTGAATGTGTGTCTCAATATTGCAGGCTGTCTTAGTTTGGATTTTTATTGCTGTGAGGAGAAGCCATGACCACAGCAACTTTGATAAAGAAAACATTTAATTGAGGTGGCTTGCTTGCAGTTTCAGAGGTTCATTCCATTATCATCATGACGAGGAGCATGGCAGTGTGCAAGCAGATATGGTGCTGGAGCTGAGAGTGCTACATCTTGGCTTGCAGCAACAGGAAGTCAACTGACTGTCACACTGGGTAAAGCTTGAGAAAAGAGACCTCAAAGGCCATTCCCACAGTGACACACTTCCTCCAACAAGACCACACCTACACCAACAAGGCCACATCTCCTAATAGTGCCACACCCTTTGGGAGCCATTTTCTTTCAAACCACCACATAGGCCATACTAGTATTTGCACAAATGCAAAAATCAGTGTAGGGTTATTTGGAAAGCATATCTATTTTTAAGCATCTGAACATTTGGAGATATTCAGAAAGCTAATGTTCAAACCCTTGTTCCATCTCATTAATGGTAAATTCACAGGTTTACTGGGATTATTGAAGTTATTATTTCTGTGTCATGACTTAACCAACAAATTTCAGAAACTCCCTCAGGCTCACTATGTGTTGATGTCTTCATTTCAATGAAAGAACCTGGGGGTTGGGAAGATGGCTTAGTCTGGCTGCACAAGCCTGAGAACCTCACTTTGGATTCCTCAGAAAAGCCAGGTGTTATCCTGTGTCTATAACCCTACACAGTGGGAGCAGACACAGACAGATCTTAGAACTACCTGGCTAGTCTAGCCAATCAGTGAGGTCAAGGCTCAGTGAGAGACTGTTTGAAAGGATAAGGCAGAGAGCCATCAAAGATATTTGGTATCTGACTTCTACACACATGCACACACATGCATGCATATAAACAGAGACTGTACATACATAGGAGGTGGAGAAAGAAGCCACACACCCTCTTGTCTCATTACTATGGGAAGAAGTTTGATTGTGGGCATAATAAGGCATCATTAAAGTCTCAGAGCCTTGTGGGGATGGCAATAACCAGCAGAGAGATGAGACATGGCACTATGTGAAGACCCAGACCCTCCCCCATTTCACTACAGCAGCTGCCATCGTCCAGTAGAAATCTGTACAGCTTGAAAGATAAATGGTTCTGGGAAAGGAAAGGACAGGAAACTCTCTTTCTCTGTCCCATCTTCTAAATGAGAAAATGTGTGTCTGTGTCTTCATCTAAAAGCGAGTAAATCAAGTTTGAATATGTCAGGGGATTCTCATGGAAGAGAATGGTATAATCATTCACAACTGTCTGTTTCTCTCTGAGTTCCAGTTGCTAAATGGAACTGAAGTGCCTCACACTGCAGCTGAAAATGGATATACCTCCTACTTGAGCCTAGGAAGTTCTGCCATGTGCCAAGCATGCTACAGGCACTGGGCCACAGCATTCTTGACCATAAGGAGGATGTGGTTGATTTCAGTTCAATAAAAAGGAAACTGGTATTTGCAGAAGCGACTTGCTTAAGAAGAGACAGCAGGTGGATGATGTACAGGATTGAACCTAACTCCTCCAGATTCCTATTTGAGACTTAGACTCACATACTCTTTTGAAATGTCATTTATCACATACAAAAGTAGATCCACAAATGCACTTCCCAGCCTTTTGGCTACAGTCTAATTTACATTCAGAGAAGGCAAACTACTTATGCAAGGTCATTCAGGAAAAATTCATTCATGTTAGTTACTTTAAGAGCCTTTGTTCTGTTGTACACATGCAAAGTTCTGTACTAGATTATCAGGAACTGCAGAACTGCGGCCACAAAAAAGCTGAAGGCTGTGTCTTGGAGCACCCATGTCCCTCTCAACTGTTCAGGACTTTAATATTTCACTTGTTTGCCAAGCATGTGTTGGTTTATACATTGAGATTCTTGCTCAGCAGACATGACTAAAATTCTGGGTCTGGGTGAGACAGGTGTGGCAAGACATTTGATATCTATCATTTGCTATTCAGAGTAGCATCATTTGCTAGCCATAGTAGCAGAAATCCTGACTGAATACTCAGCTTCTCAGGATGAATTTGTGTTGTACAAATAATGAGCCCCAGCCATCATGAGCCTCTGGGATGCCCTGCAGAGACAGTGCTCAGTGAATTCACATTCTCCACAGGTCCAGGCCATGTTTTCCCTTGAAAATTATTCTGAAAGTTTAGATTTTACTTAGCTCTCCAAAAGGCCTCTAAAAATAGCTGCACAAACTGAATATAGACTTTCTTTTCAAGAAAATGTTAAAAACTCATTCTAAGAGAATCTCCAAAAAAAAATCATCTAACATTCATTAACATTCTTATTCATCTTTTAAAAATTTAAATGCAATCAAGAGATAATATAACTAATACTTAAGGAGAAATAAATCACAATATTCTCTCTAACAAACTGGTTTTCTCTACAGCATTGTTGTGGATTTCCTTAATAGAATTCTTTTCTGCATTGTTTCAGTTCAATATGAACAACTAATTTTATATGTTTAATTCTGGAATAACACCAGGTGGTGGGTATAGTTTCTGTTGGGCCATGTTAATCCTAGATTAACACTGGTAGTTGTGAAATGCCGTGCGTGGGTAGAGTTTACAGCATGTATGGGTATTTGAGTTGGGATAATGGACACTGAAGATTTCCGTGTATGGGCTACACCCTGCTAGCAGCATCATGAAACAATGCATATTGCCGATTTCAGCTATAGTAAGAAGTATCTGGCAAACCAGAAGGCTCTAACCCCAGCAGGCATGTTGTTGCCATACTACACAATCCAACTAAGTACCCTAAGTACCACTTTAGAGACCAGCTTGAGCCCAATTAACAAAGACAGACTGATGCTTTGTTATGATGATAGGATCCCAGCAGAGCTGGGAAAGAGCTACACCTTAGTGATGAAAGCCAATGATGTCTCTGTGATATCTGGAAGTTCCTCTAGTCACCCTTGTCTTGACTTTTTGAAGAGAATACTTAACTTTTATGTTGCCTTGGCCGTCATTTTGAATGTAAGTTGGATTTTCTCATACAAGAATCAGATTTCTGCTCCTTGCCTCCTCCCAGGTCCTCAGTGTGGTCCACAGTTGCCTCATAAAACATTTCCCAGTAACCACTTACCTTTGGTATAGTAGTTATAACCCCCATTATTGGCCCTGCTGATTTTCACACCATGATCTGCGGAGAAGAACAGCAGTGAAGCCCTCTTAGCACATCATGTGCCCCCAGTTCTGTGCCTTCTTACTTTCAGTCTGCTAGTGGGAAATCTGTTTGGATAATTTCTTGGACCCAAATAGAGGTGTCTACTAGCCCCTGGCTCACTTTCTCCCTACATGTTCCCTGACTTCTGGGAATATGGCCCCTGGTTATGTTATGCACCTTAAAGATGCTAAGTTAAAACAACTGAGTGGGCATTTACTAGAATTTCTATAACCCTGAGTGTTCCATTGTTTAGTTCACACAGGCACCTTCTAGCCATGTTCTACCAAGCACCACCAGGGATGTTTCTCTGGCCAAGGTCAGTTGTCAGCCACTCTCTGCATGCAACTTGCTCTTCTCTTTTCTGAACCTGCTGCTACCCACTCCATGCCTGCGATGCTTTCTGTTTCAAAGGCTAGGGTGAAAGATGCTACCCTCTCTCCGTTCTCATGCTTCCTCTTTCCTAAGAAGGACAACTTTTAATGTGTAATATTTTTGTTTATTCTTAGAGAATTTAATACATTCATACAATGACATTTTTATTTGAAACATTCAGTGGTAATATCTTAGATGAATCAAGGGGAGGAAATAAATCTGGGAAGTTAGAAAGGATGCCCAGATCTATGGAAGTCTTTAACCCTCCATCTCCAAATCCCAGGTCTCACTCCTTAGATGACTCAGTTTTCTCTCTTAATAGTCTCATTCACCATTCTCCTTCTTACTCTCCAACTTCCTTTCTTGCCATCTTCTAGCAATAAGTTAGAGAGATTCATTTTGAAGGTAATTCTGTTCACATTAGTAGGAACCTGACAGCTATCAGAGCTATCAGAGTCAACTTTACAATGCTTAACACTCTATCATAAAACTTCCAACAGAGAAAACATGTCTATCTGCAGTGAGGATGAGTCAGGACTGCATGTCTTACTAAGGGAGAACCCATATACCTTAATTGGAGAATGACCCTTCCCCAATGGCGAGGCTGCAAACCTGTTGCTTTCATCTCTAAGGTTATTAAAAGCATCTATGAACACGAAATACTAATCCTCTTGAGGATGTATCCATTACATATCTAGAATGAAGGGTGGAAGAGTACATCTTTAAATGGTCTTGATAACACACCCCTTTTACTGGAGTGCTCCTTCCCACTTTCCATCATACTGTCAGCTATTCTGATGATTTTCACAGAAGTTTCTGGCACTAAAGTCCTTTGATTAGTTTCATATGATAACCACTTAAGGCTACTATGGAAGTGCTCCAATAAACCAGGTGTGATGGCACATACCTATAAGGCCAGCACCTAGATCACAAGTTCAAAACCATTGTGAATGAAACAGAAAGAAGTAAATGAGGGGAGGAAAATGAGGGAGAAGAGAAATTCTACAGCCATACCACCCTTACTATGTTCGACCTCATCTGATCTTGGGAACCTAAGCAGCATCAGGCTTGGTTAGTACTTGGATGGGAGGCAGGAGGGAATCAGAAAGAAAGAACAGCAGCATCCAAGTAGCATCCACCATGCTCCTCAACTCAAAGTCCTACTAGATTTGGCCAATTTCAAGGAAGTCCTAGAGATGTAATGCCTT
The DNA here is from genome assembly GCF_903995425.1 of Onychomys torridus. Classification (NCBI taxonomy): domain Eukaryota; kingdom Metazoa; phylum Chordata; class Mammalia; order Rodentia; family Cricetidae; genus Onychomys; species Onychomys torridus. Next base: position 41,837,194 of record NC_050443.1, read on the forward strand.
AGAAAGTCAAGATGATGCTAGTGCTCAACTCTAGCACCAAACTCCACTCCAAAGATTTCAGGCTGACTTTCTGGTCCTTGGTTATTGTCAGTCAGTACCTGGGGGGAAATGCGTGTCTTCCAAAGAAACCCTTCTTTACAACAAAGTAATATCCCATGGTCTACTTACAAATACAGAAAGAAGCCAGCAGGGAGATGCGACACTCCACTTTGACATTTGTTGTCAGAGTGCCTGATAAAACTGCATGTGCCCTATCTCTAATGAGCTATATCCTCAGCCCCATAAGTGGCCCAACACAAGCCCACAGGACATTCTGGGGAGCAGCTGCACTCATGGGGTCCATAGGCAGCTGAGAGCCATGTCCTAGAGTGTCTAGTACAGCATAATCACTGTATCCAATAACTTTCACAATACATGGATAAGAAGACCAACCCTGCAGAAAGCCACTGTTGGGTGCTGTTGCTACTTGCTCTAGGGAATAAAAAGAGCATGTGTGGCCTGCCAGTACCTCCCTGGGACTGAGGCATTCCCTCCCCAGTTTCAGAGACTGATTTTTTTCTGTGCCACATCTCTGTTGGCTGTTCTTACTTAACTGTACTTCTCTACATGCATTCTCTATTTGGCCAGGCATTTTGTTGTTGTTGTTTTTATTTTTTATTGTTGTTGATCTAGAAAGTTCAGGGAAGAATTTAAGAAGCAAAAAGGGAGTGACTCTCTCCTAGGAGCAGCTGTAATCAATGTGCCTTACTGAAATGGACCTAGGAGGAGGACATAGAGGAAGTCGAGTTAGAGATCTTTCAGAAGCCATGCAGGGACTCATCCAAACCAGGAGCATGTACATGTGAGAGAACATAGGGTACTTGTTACACATCTGACTATGAGACTACTTCTGGGTGGACTTTGTAGCAAAGAGTTTATCACAGTGAAACTAGATAAGGTCCTGGAACATGGCGCAGCTTAACCTCTTGAGCCAGCATGACATTGCTAATTGGATGGTAACAGTAGCACTGTTAGCCAGAGTTTCTGCATCTCCACCCTCCTGTTATTTGTGGCCAAATGGTGTTTATTGAAGATGCTACTTAGGCATTGGATGGTGGTTATCAGCATCTCTGGCTTGTTAGTTGCATTTCTCCTCAAGTTCTGCCACTCAAATGCTTCCAGGTGATGTCAAATGTCCCCTGAAAAACAAAACCACCCCCAACAGAGCATGCATTCTACACCAGCAGTCACCAGCACTGAAGACACACTTGCATAAAAGATTCGAGAGGATGAATGTGCCACAACACAGTGAAATACAAAGCCCCCTGGAGGACAAGGGATTGCACAGGGGGCACTATAGAAATCACCATGGGAATGCTGGGAACATAATCTACTTCAGGGTTAAAAGAAAGTTCTGTGCAATGCCACAAAGATGTCACAAGCCCTTTTAAGAAACTCTTAGAAAAGACACTCAGGAAAAAGAAGAGAGCATGTCCTTGCTTCCAAACACTTGGGCAAGTAGGAAACCTTGGATAACTACTTTCACTCTTCTGAATGTCAAGTTCCTTATCTGACAGTACCAGATGATGATAGTGAATAGCATTGTTTTCCATGGGAGTGTGAACATAGTTCACAACAATGCACAGCATTTCAGAACACATAGAAGTAAGGATATCGAATGCCTTTACCACAAAGAAAGGATAAATGTTGGGAGAGGTAGATTCACTAGTTGATCTGCTTTGATCAGCACACAATTTATACATATTGAACCAAGTATATATAATTTTCATGTTCTGATCAGAAATAATAAAGTATTGGTGAGATAGTTCAGTGGGAAAGTTACTTGCTACCAAGCCTGATAACCTGAGTTCAGTCTCCAGGAACTACATGGTAGAGATTGAGAGACAACTCCCACAGGTTGTCCTTTGACTGGCACACATGCAGGAGCACGCACACACACACACACACACACACACACACACACACACACACACACACACACAATGAATAAAAAAAAAAAATCTCCTGACGTATATGTAAGAAAGGACTGAGAGGATGTGTTAAGCTAGTGACTGACTGCTATTAACAGCAGTTCAGTTCTGTTGGAACACAGAGTGAAGTGTCGCAAAATTAATAAATTACTAAATTAATTTAATTAAGAAAAAAACACCACAAGACAAGAAGGGAGAGAACTGAGCTTGGGAATGGCTCTGACTGTGCCATATTGGGAGCACCTTGTGAAGAGAAGAGATGTGGATCCTTATATGTCAGCAAACTTGCTCACAGTTGTGTTGAGAACTGTTTTAGAGGGCAAGCCTAGAGTTGGAGATTCAATGCAGAAACATGGTACTGTGTTGGGTAGGATGGAGTATATGTCAAAAACAGCGGAAAGGGGTGCAGTAGCTCTTTGGAGAGAGAAACTGGGAGGATTTAGTGAAAGACCTGACAGGTTCTGGGGCAGAGAAAAGGGTCTGAAAGACAGAAGGAAGTTAGCAGGAAAAGAGAAGAAAAACAAAGCTAAAACCTGAGAGGACACCCTTAGATTAGAGGAAAGTACCAATAATGACCATAGACAAAATAATGCCACTTGCCTAGCAGTGTGCTAACTGTAGTCTGAATAGAACATATATAGTTGTCTGTATTCTGCTTTGGGATGAGATATCAGGCAAATTCAAACCCTCTGCTACCCAGAAATGAGCCCGAGATTCCCATGTGTTTAACCTTCCTTTCTTACTGCAACGTAAATGCTTAATGTTTAATTATTCATCAAATTTAATTATCCATATGTAGCAGTTAAACCAGAAGACAGACACTGAATATTTGAGTTAAAAGATTTGGAACCATTTATATTTCACTAATATAAAGTTTTAATTCTATTCCTCTACAGTTTTGTTACTTACTTTCTCACAAGGCTATATTCATGATGAAGATCAGATATTTAAATGGGACTAATTTTTGTTTAATAATTTATTAATCCTTCTTACTTTAAAAAAAAATGATGAAAACATAGTAGCAATAGCTTCAGAGGTCAAAAGCTCACTGGAAACTATTTTCACCCAAGCGTTTGAACGTGTTCAATGTTACTGGGATAAGAATGCATGTCATGTATTAGAAACCGGGTCAAGTCAGTCCCACTGGAAAGGAAAGTTTTAGAGAATGCTGCTTTGTCACTTACGTGGAGAAAACCAATTTCTAGTTTAACAACTTCTCATTCTCAAGCAATGAAATTAATAAAGCTGAAGAAAAATTCAACTAAATTTTAAAAGTAACTTTCATTGAAATGATGGTAACTCAAAATACATTCAAACAGCACATTGAGAAAAATTTATTCCTTTGAGTTTCTTGTTGGAATCTTACTATCTTAGTTAGGGTTTTGTTGCTCTGAGTAAATGTACATGATCACAGCAACTCTTATAAAGGAAAGCACTGAATGCAGCTGGTGTACAGTTCAGAAGTTTAGTTCATTACCAGCACTACAGGAAGCATGGTGGGAAGCAGAGCAGCATGCAGGCTGAAAAGGTGAGAGTTCTACATCTGCATCTGCAGGCAGCAGGAAGGGCCTGGCTTGAGCTTCTGAAACCTCAAAGCCCACTCCCTATGACAGTTCCTTCAACAAGACCACACCTACTCCAACCAGGCCACAATTCCAGTAATGAGCCTATGGGAACTATTTTCGTTCAACCCACAGCATTCCACTCCCTGGCCCCCATAGGCTTATAGCATTATCATAATACAGAATGCATTTAGTCCAACTTCTAAAGACCCCATAGTCTATAACAGTCTCGAGCCTGTTTAAAAGTCCAAAGTCTCCTTGGAGACTCCTGGCAATCTCTTAACTATAACCCTTGTAAAATCAAAATAAAAAAAGCAGATCACAAACTTCCAACATACAATGGCATAGAATATACATTACCTTCACAGTTACCAAATATTCATGCTAGTAACTGCTGTGTTTACTGCTGCCATGCCTAATGGGTAAAAAGATTGCTGCTAGACCAGAGAAAGCATAATATTATCTTAGCAGAAACAAATGATAAGTAATGACATGATGTCTGGGAAGAAAGTAAGTTTTTGGAAATCTGATGAAATTGGGAATATGTGTTCCTACCTGCTGCACCTAACTGTGCTGTTAGCAGTGAGTATTTTCAGCTCTACGGTTGCAAAACCATGATATATTTGACTTAAGTTTTTTGATGTGTCAATTTGTTGACAACTAGAAGATAAAGGCTGTGGTGGTTTAAATGACAAATGTTCCTGTAGGCGTCTACATTTGGACACTTGGTCCTCAGTTAATGATGCTGTTCGTGGAGGTTCAGGAGATGAAGCCTTGCTAGAGAAAGTACATACACCCCTGGGGGTGGGATTTCAAGGGTTAAAGTCTCACCCTACTTCCACTTTGCTCTCTCTGCATTGTATTTTCAGTTGAGGATATGAATCTCTCAGCTTCCTTCTGCTGCCATGCCTGCTCCTTTATCTCTCTGGAACCGTCAGCGCAAATAATAATCTTCCTTCTCTAAGATACCTTGATTGTTATTTTTTTTAATGTTCTAGAATAATCTTTATCTGTCTGTCGTTACAATTTCATCTTTTAAGTAATTGAACCTGCACATTTTTACAATCAGTACAAAGGGGAATATCATGTGCAGTTAGCTAGGCTTACAAAATGTATTGATTGTGTTATTTTATCACAGAAGTAGAAAAATAACTAAATATAGAAGTTGTTGTCAAGGAGAGGGCTATTGCTGTGAAAAACTTGACAATATTGATTCTTAGAAGAATGTAGAAGGCCTTGGGACTTTAGACGAAAGAGTCCATTGAACGTTATAAGCAGAACGTAGCGGGGTAGTCTAGTAAGAGCCTAGAAGACCCTAGTGCTGAAAGCAATGCAAGCCACGGAGGCCTCTCTCAAGAGGCTTCAGAGGGGATCAACATTAGCAATGTGACACTTTGGCTGTTTTTGCCCATGTCCTGTGAACTTGCCTTAGGCTAATTTGAAAGTAGTAGACAAAATTATTTGATAGAGGAAACCTTAAGACTATATAATGTTGAGATTGTTAGCATGGTCATCAAGAATAGTACTTACACAGGTCTACATGAAAAAAAGTAAATGAGGCAAAAAGAAATACAAAATGTAGAGTTTGGAGAGAAAAATAAACCAATGAAACTTAATTTTACATCCAAGGCATGTGCTGGAAGAGAGGCGGTACATGTTAAGGAGACTAGTGCTATTAAGGAGAGGCCGACTCTGTCCTGGAACAAAGGGAAGGTACCCTTTGGGCAAGACCCAACCAGGAAAGCTCCCAACTTGTGAAAAGAAAAATATGGTTTTTTCTGCTCCTAGAAATCAATTGATTAAAAGCTCTGTTGCTGATGCGAACTTTGAACATTTTAACAAACCACTTCTAAAAATATAGTTTGAGCACATAAAATACCTCTCCTTAGATATTCACAGAATTTGGCCCTTAGTTGGTTCATTTCCCCATTAGTCACTTCCCTTTGGGGTTATAAATGATAGCAGACAACTACTGCTCTTTGTGTAGATCTTATTACCCTCTCTGTTTGACCCTAAAAGGATTCAAGCCTGGTGACCTTGCCTTGGCCAGAGAATTGCTGCTTTGTATGCATATATAACTGAAATACCTGAGAGATTTGGGGAGAACTAGAAGACAGAAACTTGAGGAGGACTAGAAGAACAAGATGGGAGATGAGGAAGAACTAGATGAGGAAGAGCTAAATGGGATAATTAAGAGAGAATTTAGAGAGTACAGCAGAAAAATGTAGAGAGAAATCAGGCAAGAAATGAGTTAAGTATGAGAATAGAACTGAAGCTGTGTAGGTAGATTTTGACTCAGAAGAATAAAGTGAAAGGACTAAAGAGTTTTGTGTTCATAGATTCATTTGATATCATTGAGACTAGATTCCTCAGCTGGTTGTTAGATTCTTCCATGGACCCTGGGAAAAGGCTACTAGGGGCTGGACTTTGTTACTATTATATGTTGCAAGTATGTATTTGCCCTTTTATGTTATAGGAAGTTATAATTAAGAAACTGCCACCAGGTGGTAGTGGTGCACACCCTTAATCCCAACACTCAGGAGGCAGAGGCAGGTGGATCTCTGTGAGTTCCAGGTCAGCATGGTCTACAGAGTGCATTCCAGGACAGCCAGGGCTGCTCAGCAAAACCTTATCTCAAAGAACAAATAATAGTGGTGGTGGTGGTGGTGGTGGTGGTGGTGGTGGTGGTGGTGGTGGTAAATTAATTGCCTTGAGTCTCAAAAGAAAATTGGGAGTTTTAAACATTTTTAAAATGTTGAAACTTTAAAAGACTATGGTGACTTTTGAAGCTGTACTGAATGCACTTTGCATTATGATATGCTATGAGATCTATGAAGGGCCAAGGAGTGGAATGTGGTGGTTTAAATGAGAACTCTCCCCAATAGGCCCCAGTGTTTGAATAGTTGGTCCCTAGAAGTGACACTTTTGTGGGGATGCTTAGGTATAACTTTGCTGGATGAAGATGTTACTGGGGTTAGGATTTGTGAGTTTAGAGCCTCACACTCCTTTTACTTTGCACTTTCTCTGTTTTGTGCTTGTGGTAGAGGATATATACCTTCAGCTTCATCTTCCTGTTGCCATGCCTACTGCTTGCTACCATGCCTCCACCCCAGAATGATGGATTCTTATCCCTCTGGAACCGTGAGCCCAAACAATCATTTTCTTCTGTAATTTTCCTCTGCCATGGTATTTTATCATAGCACAGAAAATGTACTAAAGCAAAGACTATGAACAAATATTTTATCCACTATTTTGAAAGGCAACTGTTACTAAAGAACTTGAAGCAGGGTGGATCTCCTCAGAGTAACACTCTAGTCCCTCCTTTCCCCTGGCCCTTGACACATGCTGTCACTATGTTCCAGAACTCCAGTGGTACCTTTTGCCTCTTGCCCCATCTAGCCCATTTTTTAGATGTGGCATCTATACCCCTAAATGTAAAGGTATGCACATGAGATGCATGTAGGTCTTCCTATCATGGTCCCACGGGACGTATTTCCTGTGCCTCTCTATGTTGACAGTCCTTCCTCTCCCTCAGCAGGAGTCTGATTTTGTAGTAAATGCTTCTCCATGTTCTTATTTATAACTTTACAAATTGTCCATGTATCCCTATACATTCCAGTTCTGCTGGTCTTGGGAACTCTTACGTGGCTTGTAGGAATCAAAGTGCTATACTATGTCTTGTTTCCTTCCCTGAGCACTGAAGATCACATAGCTGACAGTGTGATATCTGCTAAAATGTGTTAGCAGAGCATCGCACAAGTGCCAACTCCGTGCTCCACCACTGGTGTTTTCCGACTAACAGTTTTGCCAGTGGGCCTATGTACAACAGCTTCTCCTTACTTTCATTTGGATTTTTCTTCTTATCATAAACCAGGCAGTGGTGGTGGTGCACGCCTTTAATCCCAGCACTCTGGAGGAAGAGGCAGGCAGATCTCTGTGAGTTTGAGGCCAGCCTGGTCTCCAAAGTGAGTTCCAGGAAAGGTGCAAAGCTACACAGAGAAACCCTGTCTTGAAAAACCAAACCAAAACAAATAAAATAAAATAAAAAATAAAGATCAGAGCTCACTTTCCTTGGTTTCTTGATGAATTGTGGTTTCTCATTTGAAGACCATCTCTTCAAGTCATTTGCTCATCTTTGCCCATCAGCCCTTTCCTTGTTGGTACATGTTTCCTTTGAAGCTTTAGATTGGGTCTTTGCAATAACTATATTCCATTCATAACTTGTCTTTGTACATTTTTAGTGGTCTATTTTTCTGACTCTTAATGGACAAAAAGATTAACACCAGTTTTAGTTCAGCAAGCTCTTCTTATGTCCAAAGCAATGAAATTAATATAACTTGTGCAAATTTTTACAATTTTTAAGACTTACTTTCAGATTGCTTTCATTGAAATAAAGGCTCCTCAAAAATGTATTTGGTTATAGTGCAATGCATATTTAGTACTTCCTGGTTTTGTGTCCTATTAAGAAATGTTTCAGCTGGGTATAGTGCACATGCTCTTAATCTCAGCAAATGGGAGGCAGCAGATCCCTGTGAGTTTGAGCCCAGTCTAGTCTACACTGTGAGTTCCAGGTCAGTCAGAGCTATATAGTGGGACCCTATCTTGATTTAAAAAAAAAAAGTTTACACAATGCAGGAAGAATTCATTGCACATTGATTATTTAAAAGTTTATAGCTTCTATGAGCATATTTGAACAAATGTCGTCATGGTATGATTGAGCATCCTTTGGGTATATGCCCAAGAGTGGTATAGCTGGAGTCTTGAGGTAGATTGATTCCCAATTTTCTGAGAAACTACCAAATTGATTTCCAAAGTAGCTGTGCAAGTTTGTACTCCCACCAGCAGTAGAGGAGTGTTCCCCTTGCTCTGCATCGTCTCCAGCATGTCAGAGAGCCTTCACCTGGTAACTGATGGAAACAGATGCAGAGACCCGCAGTCAAACATTAGACAAAGCTTGGGAAATCCTGCTGAAGAGAGGGAAGAAGAGTTGGAGGATCCAGAAAAGTCAAGAGCATCACAAGAAAACCCACAGAAACAATTAACTTGGCTCACAGGAACTCACAGAGTCTGAACAAATAACCAGGGAGCCTGCATGGGACCAGTCTAGGCCCTCTAAAAACATGTGACAATTGTGTAGCTTGGTCTGCTTATGGGACTCCTAACAATGGGAGCAGAGGCTGTCTCTAACATTATGGCTGGCTCTTAGGAACCTATTTCTCATACTGGTTTGCCTTGCCTAGCCTTAATACAAGGGGAGGTGTTTAGTTTTACTGCAACTTGATATGCCATGATTTTGAGTTGGCAAGGGCCGTGTGAGGTCTGCCTCGTTATGAGCAGAAACAGAGGAGTAGATTGAGGTGGACAGAGGGGAAGTAGGGTAGGGAATGAGAGGAGATGAGTGAGGAGAAACTGTGGTCTGGACATAAAATAAATTAAAAAATTTTAAAAAGGTTTGTAGCTTAATTTTTCTAATTTAAGTATGCATTTTTCCTGAATTGACATTTCATGTAGTGTAATGTTATTTTGTTCCAAATGAACAGTAAATATCCTAGCACCATTGACTTGTTGGAGCCATCTGTCTCTTATACTGGAGTATAAGGATCTCTCCCTGCTCAAAGTCTATTTGTCTATCTCTCTCCCATCACATTTACTTCAGGCTGATCATCATACTGACAACATGGACAGTTAGTCTTCTCTTCATGTTCCTATTCTAGGCTTTCTGTGTCTTGATATAAATTTTTCAAATAATTGATCAACTTATGCACAAACCACACTGAGATTTGCCTTTAAATTTCCTTATAGTGCATTCCAATGAGTGTGACAGATGTCTCCATGTAGGAAATTCTGCTCTGCTGTATCAGAACAGTCAATAAATACTGGGACTGGAAAGATAGATCACTTCTTAAGAGCACTAGGTTCTCTTGCAGAGGACCTGTGTTTGATTCTCAGAATCCATGTGACAGTTCACAACTGTCTATAATTGCAGTTCCAGAGGATTTGATACTTTTTTCTGGCCTCCATTAATACCAAGAACACTTGTGTTACACAGACATATATGCAGATAAAACACACAAAAACATTTATAAAGACAATTATTGTTGATTTTTTATTCTTTTTGGATGTTTTGCATATCATTTTTGAAGGATCTACTATTGTATTATTGACATTTTAATGTTATGTTAAACAGCAGAATTTTGCCTTCTATTATGGGTTTTCCAATAGATGAAGTTCCAATTGATTTTTATATTCATCCTATATACATCAGCCTATTACACTTTCATTGATTAGAGTTAATATAGGTAGATCATTCCCTATCTACACTCTGTGTTGTTCAGATGATGAGGAATCAAAACACAAGGGATGGTGTGGCAGATCTGGGCATCCATTGGTGGCTCTGTTTATTCTGCATTTGTAGTAGCCCAATGAGAGTAGCAGATGCATCTCAAGGCACAAAACCAAGAAGAGGGTTGAGATCCACACATTTCCATGTGAGGAAAGACCTTCTGGTGGCTTTAGGTTCTATTTTCTAGGACTTTTCAGGACCACCCAAAATAAGATCTTCCTATTCTCTGTAGTGTCTTTCTCCCTTTCCTTCTTATCTTCTATGGATGGTTTTTAGAAAGACTATCTCAAATGTCTTTCTCAGAGTAAGAACAACTCTACACTCCATAGTTCATTGCACTGTCATCAAAATGCACTCAATGGCTCATTCTTATTACCTAATAGCACACATCATAGGAGATAATTTGTACACATCTATAACAGCTCATTTCTATAAAGTTAGTTCTTGGGGGATCCCTATGTGGACACTCTGCTGCAGAAAATAGGTTGGAATCAATGTATCTCACAGGTGTGTGTGTGTGTGTGTGTGTGTGTGTGTGTGTGTGTGTGTGTGGTGTTGTTGCTGTTGTTGTTGTTGTTGTTGTTGTTGTTGTTGTTAACTCCGTATTTCCTATTAGGGTATGTGATCCCAAGAATATCAAAGACTTTCAGGCAGAAGGACTGCCATCTCTTCCCCCACCCTATCTGTGAGGGAGAGGAAAGGGAGGTGGACACTCACTGTCAAATTATCTTACTTGAAATAATACCATCTAACCTTCCCTTTCACATAACATCAGTACCACAGCTGTGAGGCAAGACTGCCAAAGAAAAGCTGAAACAATGGCTATGACAACTTATATAGAGGCTTGGAGATTGATTTAAAAACAGTTAAGTTCACAGACCTGGAAAAAAATAATACTAAACTTCATATGGAAAAACAAAAAACCCAGGATAGCCAAAAGAATCCTGTACAATAAAACCACCTCTGGAGGCATCACAATCCCAGACCTCAAGCTCTACTATAGAGCCACAGTAATAAAAACAGCTTGGTACTGGCATAAGAACCAACATGTGGACCAATGGAATCGAATTGAAGACCCTGACATTAACATGCACACCTATGAACATTATAATTTTTGACAAAGAAGCCAAAAATGTGCAATGGAAAAAAGAAAGCATCTTCAACAAATGGTGCTGGCATAACTGGATGTCAATGTATAGAAGGCTGCAAATAGATCCATCTTTGTCACCATGCACAAAACTTAAGTCCAAGTGGGTCAAAGACCTCAACATAAATCCAGTTACTCTGAACCTGAAAGAAGAGAAAGTAAGAAGTACTCTTGAACACATTGGCACCGGAGATCACTTTCTAAATATAATACCAGTAGCACAGACACTGAGAGAAACAATCAATCAATGGGACCTGTTGAAACTGAGAAGCTTTTGTAGAGCAAAGGGCATGGTCAACAAGACAAAGCAACAGCCTACAGAATGGGAAAAGGTCTTCACCAACCCCACATCTGACAGAGGGCTGATATCCAGAATATATAAAGAACTCAAGAAATTAGACATCAAAATGCCCAACAGTCCTATTAAGGAATGGGCTATAGAGCTAAACAGAGAATTCTCAACAGAGGAAGTTCAAATAGCTGAAAGACATTTAAGGAATTGCTCAGCATTCCTAATTATCTGGGAAATGCAAATCAAAATGACTCTTAGATACCACCTTATACCTGTCAGAATGGCTAAGATCAAAAACACAGAAGACAGTTTATCCTGGAGAGGATGTGGAGCAAGGGGAACTCTCCTCCACTGCTGGTGGGAATGCAAGTTTTTACAGCCACTTTGGAAATCAATATGGCGCTTCCTTAGAAAATTGGGAATCCATCTCCCCCAAGAACCAGCTGTAGCACTCTTAGGCATATACCCAAGGAATGCTCAATCATACCACAAGGGCATTTGCTCAGCTATGTTCATATCAACATTATTTGTAATAGCCAGAACCTGGAAACAACCTAGATGCCCTTCAACTGAAGAATGGATAAAGAAAATATGGTACATATGAACAATGGAGTACTACTCCGCAGAGAAAAATGACATCATGAGGTTTGTAGGCAAATGGACAGATCTAGAAAAAATCATCCTGAGTGAGGTAACCCAGACTCAGAAAGACAAACATGGTATGTACTCACTCACAGGAGGATACTAGATGTAAAATGAAGATGACTAGACTGCTACACAGCTCCAGGGAGGCTACCTAGAAAACGGGACCCTAGGAAAGACTCAGGGATTACCCAATGACAGAGAAATGGATGAGATCTACATGAACAACCTGGATGACAGTGGGAGTAATGAAGGGCAAGGTTTGAGTGAAAGAAAGCTTAGGGGAGCAGGAGATCCCAGCTGGATCAAGAACAGAAAGGGAGAACAAGGAATAATAAACCATGATAAATGAAGACCACATGAGAATAGGAAGAAGCAAAATGCTAGAGAGGTCCCCAGAAATCCACAATGATACATCCACTGTAGACTACTGGCAACGGTTGAGAGAAAGCCTGATCTGACCTAGTCTGGTGATCAGATGGCTAACCACCCTAACAGTCGTGCTGGAACTCTCATCCAATAACTGATGGAAGTGGATGCAAAGATCCTTGGCCAGGCCCCAGGTGGAGCTCTAGGAGTCCAATTGTCAAGAAAAAGGAGGGACTGTAAGAGTCTGAATTGTTGAGACCAAGATTGGAAAAGCACAGGGACAACAAATAGCCAAACTAACAGAAGTACGTGAATTATGAACCAAAAGCTGTGGAACCCCCAACTGGATCAGGCCCTCTAGATAAGTGAGACAATTGAATAGCTTGAACTGTTTGGGAGGCACCCAGGCAGTGGGACCCAGCCCTGTCCTTAGTGCCTGAGCTGGCTGTTTGGAACCTGGGGCTTACACAGGGACACGTTGCTCAGCCTGGAAGGAATGGACTAGACCTGCCTCTACTGAATCCACCAGGTTGAATTGAATCCCCAGGGGAGTCTTGGCCCTAGAGGAGATGGGATGGGGGGAGGGGCTGCAGGGGGAGGACAGGGGAACCCATGGCTGATGTGTAAAATTAAAGCACAAATACAATAAATTTAAAAAGGAGAAAAAAAGAAAAGAAAAAAAAAGAAAAAGAACAGTTAAGTTCACATGTATGGTGTGAACTGAATTATGCTGTAAGGTGATTAGATTAACACAGTAAATTCCTTCTCTTTACAGTGCCTCCAGTATAAAATAGCCACCTGACACTTGCTGAGGTTTGTGGTTTGCAAATAAACTTATTTTAATTTTAAAGCCAAGTAAAGAAATTTCTATCTATTCATTTCAAGAATATGTTCTTGATCCTACAAATGATGTTTTCCATAATCACCTACCAAAAGAATTGATAAAATTCTTTCACTGAGCTGACCACAATGAAAACAATCCATTAACTTCAATATCTCATTTTCATCCATACAGAAATGTCATTATGTGGCTGAAACACAATTCTATACTTTTGTCCAGCTCATTTTGCAGATAAATAAACCTGTATTCAAAATGCTTTTGTGTTCTGTGATAAAGCAATGGTACACTATTTCCTGGTGCTCCATGGCAGTCTCTGGGCAAATCGGAAGCCAGTATGCCTCTTTCCTCTGGGACTTGGGAAAGCTGTGTTCAATGTGTCTTGCCATATGACTTTAGAATTCTCATCTAGTCCCAGAAAACTTCGAGACAAAACCATCCTAAATTTTCCTTTGAAACATACAACGTACTGTGTCAATTTCATAGATACACACCTTTACACTTGGTCTTAGCAGCACCCCCATGGTGCTCTTCCAGCTCATCATTCCCCCATTGCTGGTTCTCTCTCTTCTCCCAGTCAGTTCACCTTTCAGATACCTGACATATATTTTCATGACTTTTATCCTCCCCTTCCCTTCTGTTTAAACCCCTTCCTCCCCATCTCAAAAACCCTTTCCTACTTTCATGTTGACTATACAACACACACACACTCATACTCTATATTATGAGAGAAAGCATATGGTATTTGGCTTTCTGAGTCTGGTTTCTTTCATTGAAAATTATTATCTCCAGTGCTGCTCATTTTCCCATGAACGTCTTAATTTATCCTTCTTACAGCTGAAAAAAATTTCATTGAGTATCCGTGCTACATTTTCTTTATCCATCCATCCTTGATGGATCTTTAAGATATTCCATATGTTGCTCACTGTAAGCAATGATGTGCAAGTAACTCTGTGGTGTGTTGACTTGGGTCCTTTGATGAATACCCAGGAATATATAGCTGGGTCACATGATAGATGTGTCAGTGTTTCCAGAAACCTCCACACTGATGTCCACTGCGGTTGCACAAGTTTACATTCCCAAGAACAGTGAGCAGAGGTCTTTTTGCTTCATGCCTACACTAACATTTATAATCATTTGTTTAACCGATGTTGGCCATTTGACTAGAGTCAGATGTAATATCGGTTTTGATTTGCATCTCACTGCTGATTAACGATGTCAAACACTTCGATAAATACATATTGGACATTTGTATCATCTTTCTGAGAACTGATGATTCAGTTCATTGGCCAATATATTAATTTGATGATTTCAGATATTTAATTTTAAGGGTTCTTTGTATAATATATATAGCAAAGAGTCTCTCTGATTCTGAATGTTACCACTCCTAATGCTGCTAATGGTTTATTTGGGGATCCTGTATCAGATAAGACACTCTTGCCCACCAGAACTGGCTTCACCTTAGTAACTTTTCTTTGCACACCAGAGGCCTCTCCTGGCCACACTTAGTCTTACGTACTTGGCTAGTCAGACTTTCCAACATTCTCAACACTTGCCAATTTGAATCCATTGGACTGGCTAATATTTTTGCTAGGCAGTGACTCCTGAGTGTGCTGGGAGTTGAGGAGGCAACCACAACACTGAGATCTGTAAAGGCCTCATCTTTGTACTTTTAAAACCTACTAAGCATTAACTAACCAGCTGGGGTGGTGGGTGGGTGCAACTGAGGGTACCATGTAGTCCAGTGAAGCTACAGAGCACAGGGTTCACAGCAGTGAACCCCAGGACAGATAGTCAGTTCCCAAGTTTGATCTACCCACTGGCCTCAGGCTCATGGCTAGGCTATGAAACTCAAATTGTTTTTGTTTGATGGAATCTGCTCCTAGCCATCAAGGGTGTGACAAGCTTTCTGGCACCTTTGACTGCCTGAGCCAAGCCTTCTAGCATTTTACCTAGACATCTTCATTTCTAATGTTTAGCCATGTGTTGGCTTTTTCACTTCATTTCATTTCACTGAAGTCCATCCTTTTCCAGGAATCATCAACACTTCTCTGAAACAGAGAGCAAGCATTTGGGGTCTTAGAGATGATATGGCTTCTAACACAAAAAATCAACAGTGTTGTGGCATGAAAGCAGCCATAAAATCGGCTAAATTAATGGAAGTAACTGTGTGCTGAGTGGGGGGGGTGTGTGATTTGGGAAGAGTTGGGATAGGGCAAAGAATATGACCAAAATATATTATATGAAAAAATTTTAAATAAATCTTAAAAAAAAAAAAACTTTCTTTGACAGCCAAGTCAATGAAACACGAATTCTAATTGACCAATACTCACTCAACCATAAGACATTGGACTCTACTCTGAGTTTTATTGTTTCTTCTGTATTAAAGCTATTTGTCTGAGGTAGTCTTTTATATCGCTGGTGATCAATAACCTTATGTGGACATTATTACAAATCAGTCTTCTTCTAGATTAGTACTTCCTTAGTCTACGGGGAGGGGTGAAGATACAAGTTTTCATGTAGCCAGGTTAGTCTTGAACTCTTTATGGCCATTGATAAATTGAACTTTTGACCCTCATTCCCTCCCTCCCTAATGCTATTGCTATAAGTATGCACATCTAGTTGTGTGCAGTGCAGTGGATTAAATCCAGGACTATAGGTACACTCGGCAAGTACTCCACCAATTTAGCTATATCCCCATCCTTGGAATAACATTTTTCATGAATTCTGAGTAAATTGTAACTATTATCTATTCAAATAGCACCATTCCTCATTCCACTTTTGCCATCTGGAAATTATCAATTGTATATGAATGTTTCTCTCTTAACATATGATTCATATTCTATTTCATATTTTCTGTCTTTTTTCATCCAATGATTCTTTCTTAAACTGTGACTTACATGTTGTTCTATACACCATAAATGCTTACAGTACATATTTTCTACTCTAGAAGTTATGCTTCTTCTAAAACTCCATCAGCCTTTTCTAGTTCATTATTCTTTTATGCTTTTATTTTATCTTGCATATCTTTAATTATTCTAAAAATATTTTAGCCAAATCTGGTGGTGTATACATATGGTCCCAATGCTTCAGAGGAAAAAGCAGCAGGATTACAAGTCCAAGACCAGGTAGGGCTACATAGTAAGTTCTGAGCTGACTTGGACTATGTAGTAAGACTTGGTCTCAAGAAAAATTGAACCACAGACAAAATACTTTTTATGCTATTCATCTGAAGCTCTTGAGGTAAGGATAACTGCACAGCTCTTGCTTTGCAGTCTCTCACTTTGGGTTAATTACTTCCACTTAAATCATATGATTGTGGGTTATGGTTTTTGTCATCACCAGAGCTTTGTGAGAATATGTTCCTTCTCACAAGGTTTGCAATTAATTCTGTCATAAATCCCAGGAACATGTGATGTAGAACCATGATGTACACTAATTCTTTGCTTAGAAACTGCTGAGCTACTTCAACAGTACACATTTTCAAGCCCAAATTGATGTCACTGTAGATGTGTATCATGAATGTATAATTCAAAAATCTAACAAGTATATTCACTGAGGGCTTAAAGTCTCCAGTTTTGACTTGATGTATGACTCTTCATTTCAAATATACTCTTCTCTAGGGCCCAAAGAGACACATCATATCCTTACCTTGTTTCAGCATTAAAACTCTAGCCCTTGGACTATATGCTAAAGCAGTAACCTTCCCAAAGGCAAAGAAGTTGCTGAGCTAGCTCACACTCTGCTTTTCATTCTCATTGTCTTTTTAGCCCTTTGTGGAGTTCTCTCTCAGTGTTGCTCTTTGCTTCTACTTTCTAAAAGGAAAAGAATAAGTTAAGGAATTTACCTTTATTTGGTATTCAGTACAATAGGCAGGGTTTTCAGGTTGCACATTCTTTTTTATTATTTACGGGAAGCAGTCTCAAGATGTACAACTAGTGTATCACCTTTAGAGATAACAATTCTGGATTTAAATTCGTTATCTGACATGAATTCTTTGCTTGGTCTTAACCTTTCTGTTCCTCAATTACCTCATTTATTAATCAAAATAGTTCCTACAATTATCAGTCAATTCAGTAACAGGAAAAATTTTTCATTTTCACTATCTAGTGCAGTAAGCAATCCAACACAAAGAACTATGTGCTGGCACAACCATTGACAGGGCCAGAGGGGCTGGTACACGCCTTCACCACAGGGATCAAGGCCCAAATTTGGGTATCAGGGAGCAGTGTCCTTCAGCAGTGATGCTGTTGACTGTCATGCAGGGTCATGATTGGGGAGCTAGACAATGATACAGGTATGGAACACCTGTTGATCTTGGGCAAGCAAACACAGCCCTCAATGGATAACCTGGGCCTGCTGACCATTATCAATCAACCCATTGTCTTTGTGGCTGTGCTGCCAGGTGGTCAGTATGACAGACATTACTCCAACTTCTCTGAACCCCCACGTTTTATTCTAAAACTTCTAACTGGAAAACAAATATATCTTTGCTGTGGGATGTTGTTCTGTATGCTGTGAATATGTGTTGTTCTGATTGGTTGATAAATAAAATGCTGATTGGCTTCTAGCCATGCAGGAAGTATAGGTGGCATAAGCAGATGAGAAGAATTCTGGGAAAAGAAAGGGCTGAGTGAGGAGTCACCAGCCCAACACAGAGGAAGCAAGATGACAAGGCAGAACTGAGAAAAGGTACCAACCCACATTGCTAAACATAGATAAGAATTATCTTAATTTAGTGAAAGAGCTAGTCCATAATAAGCCTAAGCTAAAGGCCAAGCAGTTACAATTAATATAAGCCTCTGTATGTTTATTGGGGTCTTGAATGGGTGTGGACCACGCAGGACACAGAAAAATTTCCAACTACATATCTTTTTATTTATTCCCTATGTAGTGTGGTGTGGAAATGGGTGGTTCCTGCTCTTCAGTCTCTGCAGAGCAAGCTTCTGAGAGAGTTGCTTTAAGGCATTCATAGAAAGGATGAGATATAATGGGTGGTAGACCAAGTGCACTCAATTGAATTGGCATGAGACAGTGCCCATTTAACTCTTAGGGCCCTGAGAGTCTACCATTTGCTTCCCAATGATGCAGGGTTTGTGTTGTGTCTGCATTGCCTGTGATTGAGCAATGGAACTCACTGATATTCACAGATGTTGATTCACCAAAATCTGATTTGTTTTTGTTTCTTCTCTGAGACAGGATATCCCTGTGTAGCCTTGGCTGTCCTGGAACTCACTTTGTAGACCAGGCTGGCCTCGAACTCACAAAGATCAGCCTGCCTCTGCCTCCTGAGTGCTGGGATTAAAGGCGTGTGCCACCTACTACTAGGTCAACACTGTTTGATTGACCAAATAATGCTGCCTGTTGGAGGAGAACCATGGGTTTCATCTATAAATCCCTGCCTCCTAGAGGCAGCATTACTTGGTCAATCAGACAGTGTTGACCTAACTGTAGCCACAGCTCTAACGTGTGGGTAACACGTGTTCCAGTCTGATAGCCAGGCACAGCACTGCAGGGAATGGCAAGGCAGCACACAGATGATCACATATAGAGCTCCCAACAAACTCTGCAGTCATCCAGTAGGATCAGCCAGGGGTGATGCTGCCAAATACCTCATGTTGTTAACAGTGCTCCTTGTTGCGTTTAATGTGAGATGCTGAATAAAGAAGAAAGATGAGGCATGAACCCTCTGGTGGAAGGTGTCTGATACAAAAGAAATAAACTAAACTAACGTTTATTTGAAATATCATAAAATAGAACTTCCCCCAACTAATCTTCTACTACACTGTGAAAGATGTTAACAATTTATAAGTAGGTCAGTCAGACCATTATTCATCATAGTCTTTTAACTTGGGAGAATTTCAAATGGACACATGGGGCAAGATATGGAGATCTCCTCTACCCTGTGACTCAGCATGGCCCAGCCTGTCTCCTCTGTAGTCCATGTCAGTGGCTCCTTCAGATGGCCACAGTATGTCCCCCTCATCTGACATTTCCACATTTATCTCAGATAATTTCCACAGTGATCCTTGAGGCAGGCCCTAGCTGGTCCCCTGATAGTCTGATGTACCACAGAGAAGTCTGCAACACTGAACAGCTTGAATGCTGACTCAGGTCACCCGTGTATTCAGGCCAGAGTCAATTGTAAGGATGAACAAAGCAAATAAAGGCAAAATATACAAGGGGTTCACCATCAGCTATTTCTGATGTAGGACATCACCATCCAGAGCAGGTAAGGGATGCCTCCAGTACACTATCTGGAACACTTGAGAATAAACACGGCGAGACAGCTCTCAAGGTCACTTTTCTTCCTGGCAAGTCTCTCATACCCAGCTACTGTTCAGAATCAGGTTCACCATTGCAGATTTCCTCTCTGCTTGCTGGATGTCTCCCTTGCCCCTAAATCATAATAGATACTGGGCTTCAGTTTCTTCTACCACATATGATGCTGAACATAGCCCGCTTTCTCTGTGCTTTCCTCCCACGTGTCCACAGACCATGTTTTCTACCAGTTTACAGTTTCAAAAGTGGCCATCACACCTGGAGGTCTCCTAAGTGAAAGGACCACTTGATAGCTTCCAAAAGACAGGTGGTGGGCCAGACCCTGCCTTCTCTGCCAGGAAACTGTGGTTTGAAATAAATTCTTCCCCTAAATCATTTCTTTATTTTGTCTCAGCCGTAAGAAAAGTAACCAGCAAAAATAACTAGTAACAAAACAATACCTAAAATCCCCACTAACACCAGAAAAACTAACAACAAGCAGTGTTTGCAAAGATGTATAGAAACTCGAACCCTTGAATGTAGATTTAGCCTATGATCCAGCAACATCAGTCCCCTGCATGTGCCCCAGGGAAATGAAAGCAGGAACAGAAACAGAGTACAAGACCACATTCTTAGCTGCCTAATTCACAAAAGTCCAAAGATTGAGACAGTCTCCTTGTTCATTGATGGAGGGGAAAGTTAACAAAATGTGATATACCCATACACCGTATCCCTCAGCCTTGAAATGATGGGAGATTCTGACATGTACTATGACACTGACATCCTACCAGCTAACTTGATAGTCAGTGGAGGAACTTTCCTCTCTCTGGTATTTTACTCAAAGCCCTAACACTAAATGATATGTAGAGACACTGATGATCAAATTTCTTAAAAAATACCTCTAAAAAGCTAAAATTTTTATATCTTACTCTCAAGAAATCCGAACTAGGGATGTTGCTTAGTGGCAAAGTACTTTCCTACCATGCACAATATCCCAGGTTTAATCCATAACATCACAAATAATTAATTTTAAAAATGAAGTGCATACTCCCACAAACCCCTGGTTTCTCCCTTTGCTTTCTGCTAAACAGACCAGACAGAAATATGTGCAAAGAGGGCACCTGAAGGCAAAACATGTCCACACCCAGCACAAAACTCTGATGGTTTGTCCATAGTCTTAGAGTTTTCAATGACGTCAGTAACAAAGCTACAACAGTAAGATCCTTGCCAGTTCCAGCCACAGGGTAGAGTAATGTTCAACACATTAACACAGAGTCAGAAATAAAGAAGGTTGGTGCTAAATGAACTGTATGTGAAAAGTATGGGTGGGGGTGGGTTGTTACATGGGAACTGAAGAGATGGAAAAAAGCTTCACCAGTGAGTCCTATCTACTGCAAGCATACTTAGTAAGGTAAAAGACATGAAACTGGTGGAAAAGTCAGCAACCTCCAACCTCTGGAAGTCTTTGATTGCAGGCCAGGTTCTAAATAGCGAGCTTGCTGACCTACCAGCTGTCAGGTATTTTTAGCCATGAATTTATTTATAACACTTTTGTTTTAGCCATTTCTAGGGGAGGAAGCCATCTCTGCATCTTCTTGTGATTTCTGTGATGTGTTTTGGAGAAAATAGCTCCAATGTATTTCACACCTATAATTTCATTGCTTGGAAAGGCCTCCAGGCTTTGGCAGACACGGTCGTAAGATCTGCCTGTGCCAAGCCTGTGACCTCCCAGGTCCTCACTCTGCACAGCCCTGCTCAAGGAGAAGAGCCACTGCATACATGTCTCTCACATAGAGAGAGTTGAATTTTGACCCTATGTTTGGCTGATATGCTCCCAGGAGAGTGGATATTCCCCAGCATGCACTGGGTTTTTGAGGCCCTTCTCTACTTCCTTTCTGTAATAGTATACTATCTATGTTTAAATCTATCAAAAGTGCACATAGCTATACTGTAGTCCCAGTGACTTGAAAGGCTAAGGTAGGAGCCTGGATCACAGAACAAGATACCGTCTTTTAGAAGTACCGTAGCCTTTTCTTTCCTATAATGTCATTTCTTTCCACCCAGTACTTCAACCATCTCTGTGTCCCTCATCATGCTGATTGATTTGTGCTTCCATACTCACTCATGATTTCTCAGTATTCCATCCATCCTCAGATGGGAACAGACTGGTATTCCTTTTTATTAATGGCAGTGCAATTTGTTTAACTTTGAAGGATATTCCTTTTATTTTATTTATAATTTTAAGCTAATAATAGGTAGAGAACACCCATCAATGTCTATCATGAGGAACATAGGCAATGCAGATGGAGCATGGCCCTAGGCTTCTGGCCCTGACATGCTCATTTTCTGTGTTTCTATTTTGAGGCATGTCTTTGGTATGAACAGAGGTGGCCCTCTGTTCACAGTTGCTGCTGAACCAAGTGGATGGAGCAGGTGCAAACACTCTAAGCCTTCTGGAATCTCAGCAAATTTGCATGTCCTTAGGCCTGTCCATCCCTTGGGACCCAGGAAACACTTTCCCTCATGATCACCTTGAACATCTACACATTGCATCCTAAAATTATCCTGCCTAACAACAACGGCAAATTCTCTTTCTGAGACAGGATATTGTTATGGAGTCAAGGTTTGCCTGAAACTCATAACCCTCCTGCCTTAGCCTCCCAAGCACTGGAATTAGGGGTGTGGATTTCCATGTCTAGAACAAGTACTCCATCTTTACTGAGCATGGCCATCCCCACTAACCACTTCCTTTATCATGCAGTCCCCTGAACCTGACCGACCGGGAGCTCAGGTTGAGCATCTGGATATTTTCTTCACCTTCCCAGTTCTGCAGACTTCTTTCCACAGCTCTGTTTCAATGACACAGCTCTTGCCCTGGTCCCCATTCCCCAGCTCCCCGGCTTTTTGTCTTTCTGTCACAGGGGCAGACGAACCAAATTCACTTTGACTTCTGCATGCTGGAGCTTTGAGATCTGAACTTTGTTGAACAAGAAGGACTACCCTCCCAGTGGCAGGAGTTTCTAGAGATGAGTTAAAAAAAAAAATTCCCTCTGAGTATCTTTTGCTGATACTAACCAACAAATCTATAGTCTACACCCAACCTCTAATCCACTGAGGCCAGGCAGATTAGTGGGCATGGCTCACACCAGATCATCTTTAAACTGGATCACTTGAGACTGCTTTCCATCCTCCAGGGAGGGGGTCAAGATAAAGGCCACTTTCCTCCCTTCCCTCAGAGTCTGAGGCCCCTACAATGTGCATGCTCTTCTCTACCAGTAACAAGTCATCCTTTTAAAGGCAGTCACTTCCTGGTCTGCTGTCCTCACCAGAAAACCATTAAAAACACCATCCCTCCACATGAATCTTTCTCACAACTCACACGAAGGTGTTTGCAAATTTTCTAAAGGAAACCACACAACAGAACTCATCATTTTCCTCATGAATTTATGATGAGTAACCATTAGCCATTAACCCTAGCTGCAGACTCCAGTCACTTCTGAAGGCACTCCTGTCTTTCCGACCATTCCTATGCACCTCACTTCTGTGCCTTGCTGCCATCCTCCACTTGATGAAGAAAACAGAAAACACCGCAGTTGAAATTCCTCCCTTCACCAAGTAGTCTGCTGCCATTTCCACTCTCATCCATGCATAGAAAAGCTGCTTTGAATCCTGGACAGAGCCTGGTCTTCCAGGAGAAGCTCCCTGGATCTTCACCATTCACGAAATCACAGTGAAGTGGTTCTTTCTTTTTCACGCTTCACTATAACTGGGCCTTCTATTCAGTACATTTAAGCAATGCTCCTCAGGACATCACCACGAAGCAATGTCTCTCAGCCGCTGGTCATGCTGACTATCTGAAGTGAATCACCAGCATGCTTTCAACGCACCTGAAACCCTCAGGTATGTACCTCTGAAGAACTAGGCCTTTGGAGAAATGTGACCAAAATGACTTAGTACATGTAGAGAACTCAACATACATCCTTATTATGGTCCAATATCCAAGTAGGGCTCTGTTGATTATGATTACCTTGCAGTTCCCCCTGTAGCTGGTTTGCATCAGTGATAAACATAAAATAAAACATCAACATACAAACAGCTGCAAGGTGGTGAATAAAAAGTGGGAATTACTGTCTAAGCTTTAGAGAAGACTGACTGTCAAAGGAGCATCAAGACAAGAGTGAGAACACTTTTCTAGATTCCAACAGTAGACCTCAAGGTTTGGGATGTGCCAGACTGGCCAGTTTGTCCCCTGACCTAGACATTCCAATGGATGTTAAAAACTTTATCAGTGCCCTAATTTGGAATTTTGTCTTTTGATCTTAGGCCTGAGCCCAGTGCTTTGTCCTTGCTAGACACATGATCTATCACTGTGCTAAACGCTTAACCCCAGAACCCTATAGTTTTACAGGTCTGGAGTCTGTACGTATCTACAGGGACAACTCCATGGGTCCAAGCACCCAACTCCAGTGGGTGGCTTGGCCTCAATCTGATTTAGTTCATCCAAATGCTCAGCTGCCCATACTTCCTCAGCCCTCCTGTCATGAAAACCTCAGTCCTTCTTCACCTCGATGGAAACCGTGCTTAGCTTTGACATTAAGCCTTTGTTCCTCATTTACAGATCTATCCTTCACCATGATAGAACTGTCTTCCCTTTTATTTTAACTTAATGTGTGCTTTCTTGGTTTACACTATTAGATTCCAATATATTTCACATGATGGAAATAGGCTGGATGACCAGCAGTCCTACATTCCCAGATCCTGTGAATTGCATCTTATGTTGGGAAGAAAGTCTCTGCAGAAATAAAATAAGCCTCTTGGGATGGGCTGTTCTCCTGTACTATTTGGGTGAACTGAAAGCAAACATGAGGGGAAAGATAGCAGCAGGATCAGAGGGCTACGACTTGACAGTAGAAGGAAGGGGTGGACCGATCTAAGCCAAAGACAGGGGCCATGAGCCTCCCGCAGAGTCTGGGGAAAAAAGAACAGGATTCCCCTCAGACCTATGAAATTAAGTAAGCCCTGCTGATGCATGGAGACCTCAGGCCTCCTGCAAAACTGTAGAATAAATCTGAGTTTCTTTCATCCTCTAGGTTTGTAATAGTTTATTAGCATAGTCAGAGGGAACTAATATATAATATGTTTTAATCTCTGGCCTCACTGGTTCTTTTTATATTGTTTTTGTAATTTATTTAAGAAGCCTGGTCATCCACCTAAAGAAAGTTTCCTGTGTTTTGATGAAGCTAACTGAATCTTCATGGCCGTGTTTAACTTGTTCTTCAATTAAAGTAAATCCTTTATTTTGATTTTTGGATACAAAATCCTCATTAGAGAAGTTCAGTCTGGGGGAGAAAACACTTCTCAGATGGGCTGCGCCATCCCTAGGGCCTCAGCTCAGGAGATGTCTGTCAGTCTGTTTTCATGACTAGACATTGATTGCTTCATCCAATGTCACACTGATGGATCCCTGATGATGGCCTCATCAACGTGCAGTGGACATGTCGATAAATGACATTGACAACAAATATTTGGTCTGCCTCTTATTAAGGAGGGCAAAGAGACTGTACTTTTCATCACTTCATCTCTTCTGGAGTTATTGGCTAAATTTAATCCATATAAAGAACACTTTCCAATCAAATATTTGCTAAACCTGAGGCACAGTATGAACAGGAAGGGTAAATATTTGAATTTTACACCAGTTTTCATGAAAAATTAATTCATCTGTAGTTAGCATTCTCTTTGCTCTTATTTGCTTTCTCTGCCATCAGCTCTGCCTATGGGTTCTAATAGGTGCCATTGCTTAACCAGCACATCTTCTGGGAGCTCAGCTTATTCCTGAGCCTGGGGGTGCTGGTCCATTTGGACATTTTCTTTCCTCATGAAAAGCAGCTTAGAGTTTCAGGTTTACACAATGGCTCGCCTGGAGCTCCTCCCCATGGGTTGCTCCAGGACAAAGCTTGAGTTGGCAGGTAGCAGTGGTTCATAGGCTAAGCCAGGCTTCATCTCTCAGCTAGTGTGTACCAGGAAGATGTCCTCCCAAGCTCCACATCCTGACAGCTTAAAATCAGCCAAAAGCATTACAGATCTGAGCATCTTTCTCCTGGGACTCAACATTTACCACACACCTCTATGGTTTCCCACAGCTCAGCATCAGTGTGGATCCTCAGGCAGTCTCTGATTTTTTCCTTTTGGGAGAGGAATAGCTTCTGGGAATTTCTTGATTGTTTAAGATCAACTTTGTTTTTGTGTTTGAGGATAAACTACATTTGCATTTGTACAGAAAGGCTTTTTGGTGTGCCAAATGGTGAAAAACCCCAGCAACTGACAGAGTATGGGGTACGAAGCAAGTGACAGATAGGTGAGGATTCTGAGAACAACTGAGGCTCTGCCTCTGCTTCCTCTGCAGTTTTTCTCATGGTTCCCAAACCCAGTGGCCTGCATTGGGATGTTTGAAAAGTCTTGGGGCTGTGGATGTAACCTGGGGGTTACAGCCCATGAGAGGAAAGAAAGGTTTGTGCAGCAACAGTACTAAGGAATGTTCTGAGGCCACAGAGCCAAGTACCCAATTCAGAAATAGGAGAATTTGTAAGAGTCAAGGCAGCTCCTTAGAAAGGTAAGGCTCCATACAACACTGAATTGTACTAAAGTAACTGACATGTGAAGTATTTGGCCAACTTTAGCTCACTCCTTGCAATAAATAGCCCACAAATAAAAATAAAACTGTTGGGGCTGGAGAGATGGCTCAGAGGTTAAGAGCACTGGCTGCTCTACCAGATGTCCTGAGTTCAATTCCTAGCAACCACATGGTGGTTCACAACCATCTATAAAGAGATCTGGTGCCCTCTTCTGGCATACAGGCATACATGCAGGCAGAACACTGTATAAGAGAAATGAATTGTAAAATAATAAATAAATAAAATAAAACTGTAATTTTTTACCCCAAGGGAATTGTAAAAGTAAAAAAGGGAATTTTTTTAATATTCCTTTATGCCAAACCAAAGTTTAAGATTTTAGAACAAGAAGTTACACAGAAGATGACTTGGAGGGTTTATAGACAGCATGACAAATGTTTTCCATGAACACAATTAAGACAAGCAATCAAATTTAAAATATCTCTGATACTGTGTGGAGTTTAAATTTTGATAAAATGATTCTAAACTTGGTCAGTGACACTTGAGAAGGCTATGACACATGGCATGCACCAGTGCACTTAAAAGTGAACCAGGAGGTTGCCACAGGCTCCTCAGCACAGAAGCAGATTAGCACCATATTAACAGGTGGAGCCTAGGAATGTGCTGACAGGGACCACACTGCACACAGAGAGCTAGCTATAAGGGATAATTTCAACTAGTGGATCTAAGTAGGGCCATTCAGTAAATGGCACTCAGCCATTTGATTAATTCTAAGAAGAAAAATAAAGTTAGATTTTGTTGCTATAAGAAACATTAACATGCATTCTCAGTGGCTCTCATGGTAGTGCCTGAATGATTAATTTTTTATTGATTCTAAAGATTTTTATTGAAAAAATTCAGTTGGACAACAATAACTAATAAAATACTTCTCCAGAAAGTGTCTGACACAGACCCAGCAATGCCAGAGACAGACAATACAAACCCTGACACATAGACACTCACAAGCACACTCGACAGAGGTGTCCTAGAGACCATGAAAAGTTTGTACCAGTTTGAAGGTCTGTGTGACCATCAGACTAACTGCTGTCTTTTGAAAATCTCACCTTAAAAATACACAAGCACAGATACAGAACAGGAGCCATTTACTTTACAATAGCTTCCAACATAGCAGACCCAACCTAGTAACGCTCAACGAGGGATTTCCAATAACCTATGTCTTGCTTATATGATACACAGGCAAAAAGGATCTTCATTTACTACTGGAAGAAGTTTCCTCAATACTAAATGGATGAAATGAAATTAGGTAAAGAATCTTGTATGTAAATGAAATATGCAATAGTGGGTGTATAAAAACTACGTAGTACAAAATAAAAATAAAGAAAAGAAGGAATAGGAAAAAGGAAAAGATAGATGGACAGGCAAACATTTAGCATTAAAAATATCCACTAAATTTAAGATAGTGTCAACCTCTTAAATTTGAAGAAAGCCAGGGAAGAGAATGCAATTTTAACTATATTTTTAAAGCTTCATTTATAAACAGTCTGTCTGTGTTAGTTATGGCTGTGTCTCTGTAAATTCAATGCCTGACAGAAACACCTGAAGTTGGGAAAGGCTTGCTTTTGCCCATCCATCCTGAGACTCCAGTTCACTGTGGTATGGGTTCCATGAGAATGCAGGGTGGCAGCAGGAACTTGTCCTAGCTCCTATTTAGATGTCAGAGGACCGGGAAGCTGAAAGGGCAGGCCAGAATCAGGGATGGGCATCACCTCTCAACGTCCACCCCCAGTGACCTGCTTCCTCCATGCAGATACCACTTCTTAAAGGCATCACAGCCTCTAAAATCATAGTACAAGCTGAGACCTGGCATTCAAAGCATGAGCCTGTGAGGACATTCAAAACTCAAGCCCTAAGATGCTCTGTAACAAATCACATAGGGAATTAAGGCCTGCTGACTTCAACCAAGTAGCATATGTGTGAATGTTTAGTGTATTTGTTTGATAAAATAAGAGTTAAGTGTTTTGTTATTGTTATTTTGCTTTAGAATTTGTCATCCAAATTTTAGACTTTATAATCCACTATTTAAATTTTTAAGAGATTAAAGAAAATATATGCTGCTTAGATGTCCTCAGTTGAGAAACATCTTTATAAAATCCACAAACAGAATAAAAGTTAGAATACCTCAGAAATACAAACAAATTAAAAAGCAATGGAAAACTGGAAAAACTGCTTACCAATTGATAAAGTCATAAAATCAATGACATAAACAAATGCCATTTTAGAAAAGTGGATAAAGATAGTGAGCAACAGCAAATAAATAGAGAAATTAAGAAATGATAGACACTGCTTGCAACATTACTAAGAATTTGGGGTTTGGACGAGGAGAAGAAAATTTTAAAGCTGTTTGAAAAGTTATCACTGTCAAAGCAGGGAGCTGAAGGGTCTTGCCTAGGATGGGAACATAGCCTGCATTTCCCATCCTGACCATTGCAAAACTGTGGAAAGGTGAGGCAGGGAGAAGAAAGGGGATGGGGGAGAGAAGTACAGTCCCTGGCTGTCTTTGCTAGCAGCTATATACACTTCGTTGGGGTTTTCAGCTCCTAAACTCTAAGTTCTGGAGACACTTTCTCTTCCTCCTTCAGCAGTATCTTCTTGTGTACACATGTTCCATCCGAGCAGTGTATCAATCTGAAAAGAGCTCACCCAGCAAACCCACAAAGATGCCAGAAGGTCCCTAGAGGGGAGGGTATAGCTCCGGGAGCTGAAATGGCAGAGTACCCTTCCTGTGGTGCATGTTGGTGAACAGAGGGGAGCCTGCCAAGTGTAGGAAGTACACATGGAGGAACCTACATAAACCAGGTTGGTCCCAGGAAGAAAGAGTCAGTCTAAGGGTCAGGAGCCCAGGCACTGAGGCAGCCATATGGGTTGCCCGGGGGCAGCAGAGAACAAGAGGAGACTAGATAATTATGAAAATGGTTATAAACAATGGCGAGTAGAAAACTAAAGCCCAGCTGGGGATGGAGTTGAGTGGGTAGGGTGCTTTCATAGCAAACATGAAGTCCTGGAGTCAATCCCCACACCACATAAACAGGTGTGGCAGGCACAACACCTGTAATCCTACCATTCTGATCACAGAGGGAGGAATGTCAGGAGTTCAAAGAAATCCATGGCTACACAGCAAGTTCAAGACCAGCTTGGCTACATAAGACCCTGTCTCAAATTAAACAAACAAATGCCCAAATGACAGAAACCTTATAGCTCTAAGGTTATATACCTATGTGAAAGGGAGGGGTGTTCATATGGGGTTATCTGTGATCTCTTACTATCACTGTTCCCTAAAACTTCTTGAGTGTAAGTGTGTGTGTGTGTGTGTGTGTGTGTGTGTGTGTGTGTGTGTGTGTGTACCCAAGCAGGATCAAACCCAGACCTCTCACATATTGGAGGCAATCATTTTACTACTGAGCCACACTTTGAGCACTATAGGTATCTTTTTTAAGAAATGAGAAGTTAACTCCTTTTATAACAGTCAAGTCAAACAAAGCTACAGGATGAATCTCTGTAGGTTTTATTGGGGACTGATATCTATGAGGACTGCAATCCATCTGACATATACACTGCATTGGACTACAGGACCATATACCAGGCTGGGGTTATGGTGGCAGCAAGCTAGCTGCCTTTGTGCTGTGAATGCCTTGATAGGATGGTTACCTGGCTGAAGTATGAGCCCCCCTTCCTCAGTCTTCTTAGCTCCATTTTGAATCTGAAGGCTTCCACAGCAGAGGGATGATCTGCACACCCTGAAAGATCTCCTGCTGAAAAGAAGCAAAAGAGCAGGAAGGTTTTGAAATATTTATGTGAGTCAACGAGATAATACAACAGGCTTAAAAGTCAAAAGGGAAACGCAGTTGGCTGGAGACAAATTGGAAGTGTCTCTACCCTTTGCCTTTCCTGGTCACACACCACACCCCAGGAAAGAAGCAGAGAACAGCTGGACACCAAGGGTTATTCTGAATGGACACTGAGGCTCTGGGTCTTCACACCAGGGACAGGAGGGGACCATGGTTGAGCACAGCAGTCACCAAACATACCTATGTGGATGGGAGCTGTACCGCACATTCCTTATAACTTCCTGATTCTCTGTTCAGAATCCATCCTAATAATACCTTAGCTGATCAATTAGAGCAATGTCAGAAACATAAACACACGATGTGAAATCACATAGAAAAAAAAACATATAAACAATAACACCTGCACATCAGGAGCTTTGGAATCCACCCATCATACCCCCATGTAATTATAGGCAGAGGCTCTCCATTCACAAGCTGAAAAAAGCCTCACTTACTTGTGGAAAAATAAGCTTACTCTTCAAGTACAGATGTAATTTTCAAAATAAATAGTCATGCCCTAAAGCACAAGGTAGTGTCAGGAAGTTCTAGAGGTTATATTACCTAAACCATGTTTGTTTCCATGAAGCAATAACAGAAAGAAAACCCCAAATTTATATAATTTTGAGTGAAGAAAACAAATGAAAGTAGAAATTGTAAATCAATTGTAACTTAATAATAAATGTGGGCTTGGTAGTGCTAATCACAGAGCAGAGTGCTGTGAAGGTTGTTTTAAAACAAGTGTCCTTAAGTGCATTGATTATGTTCAAAGACAGATTAAAATAAATTAAATTTCCACACAAGCATCTGGAAGTAGCAACAGAACAATAAACCTGAAAGAACTAGAAGAAAAATAGCCTATTTCAATAAAATAAACCTACACATAAAACTTCCAGATAGCAGTGCCATAGGATAGTCCAAAAATCACCAATAAAACTACTTTGGGAAAATAAAGTAAAAAGGAAAGTTATACATAAGAAGGGAAGGTACAGGGGATGCCTGACACATCAGGACTCCCCGTGCCATAAGAGATTCCAGCAACTTCAGCTTCAGAACAGGGGTGGGCCTGACAGCCCAGATGCAGCTTGGTGATTCCTTATAGTCCTATTCACTCCTTTGAGAAGATTTCATGGTAGATAAGTGTTAAACATGCATTAAGTGTGTCTTTTGTGATAATCCACACTGAAGAGTAAACCCCAGATTAGAGGCCCCTGGGGAACAACAGCAGGGAAATCAGCAAGGATCAAACTCTTTCTCTACCTTGACATCCAATCAAAGATTATACATTTATCGTCATCATAAAACAATAACTCAAAGATTAGGAGGGTGGAAACTGTAGATCAATGGTAGAGCCTTTGGCATGTGTGAGGCACTGGGTTTCATTCCCAAGATCAAGGAGGGAAGGGAAAGAGGACAGGGAAGGAGAGGAGGGAAGAAAGGAGGGAGGGTGGAAGGGAGGAGAGAAGAGAGTGAAGAGAATGGAGGGAGAGAAATGGGTACATGCATTGCGAAATGGCTAAATCAACCTTGTTTTCATATATTTGTTCACATATTCATTGTTTTCTTGTGGTGAAAACACTTAAAATTTAGCCTCAAAACAATTTTCAACAATGCAATGCTCTGTTGTTCACTGTATCCCATGCTATTTTCAGTGGCTCTGATCAAGTTGATGCATCCACTCACTTCCTCTCTAGTGCTAGTAGCCTTTAGATACTTCTTACTGATAGTGCACATCCCTTAGGTGTGTGCCCCAATTATCATTTGATATTGCTGAAACAATTCATCTTTCTCACCACTACAGCTTTTACTTACATTTTGTACCTCTAAAGCCAATCATTTCCATGTTTTGCCTTTTATTGTTTAGCTGATTGCATCCATTATGTGCAATGGTTTATCTGCTCACTTTCCATGTATTTCAATCTGCCCACTTTAACGCTTCCTCCAGCTTACAGGAACCTTTAGTGCTGGGTAGTGGCTATGGGCCATTGCTCCTGAACAGTGGTCATATTTCACACCGTTGTCTTGTCTGAGTTTTAAAGATAGAGGTTCTTTGTTTTCTCAATAAAGGTGGCATTGGCCTTTAATTTTTTGATATTTTTTCTCTCTCTCAATCCCACTCCCCATCTTTTTAAAAATCTTTTTTTTTTTTTTGCTGTTTGTTTTTTTTGTTTTGTTTTGTTTTTCAAGACAGTGTTTCTCTGTGTAGCCCTGGCTGCCCTAGAACTCACACTCACTCTGTAGACCAGGCTACCCAGAACAGAGATCCATCTGTCTCTGTCTTCAGATTGCCAGGATTAAAGGTGAGATTTTTTAAAACTTAAAGGATTATCTCTTGCACTTAGTAAGGATTGAATTTTTTTTAATGTCACAATTTCAAAGGATATCTTTTCAATAGCTACATAAATTGAAAGTCTTATATGTAAATATATTATTTATGTTAATTAAATTTAAAATTTATCTCAGAAGGGATCCCAGTATTTAACAATATTTGCATTCTCTCAATAAACCAGAAAATTATCCATCTTTTAAATATTGTCTAGTGAAATGTTCTATTAGTTACGATCTGGAAGGAATTGGGAAAGGGCAATAAATATCTTCACACATGTCACATTAAGGAACAAAAAGAGAGATTCTTGGAGTAGTTTAGACCAAAAGCAAGCCAAATTTTATCCTTTACTTCCCTTTGGAATATATGGACTGTGGTCTATGTGGTGTGTGTGTGTTTGTGTGTGTGTGTGTGTGTGTGTGTGTGTGTGTGTGTGTGTGTGTGATCTGCCTGTCCCTAATGAAGAGCTTTGCTCTATATTTGTTGCACAGTATAGAAAACAGTATGAGGAGATACATGGGGACATCATGGGAATAGGAAGAGGCAGGGTGCTGGGAGGCTCTCAGGAATCCACAAGGATGACACCACCTTGGTCTGCTGGCAGTGGTCCAGAGTGTGCCTGGACTGGTCTACTCTGTTGACCAGCCTAGAAAATAATCTGTCATCATAGAGCCTTTGTCCAGTGACTGATGGAGGCAGATGCAGAAATCCACAGCCAGGCACCAGGCTGAGCTCCTGGAATCCAATCGATGAGAGAGAGGAGGGATTCTGCAGGCGGGGGACATTGAGATCATGATGGGAAGACGTGCAATGATGACAGGCCACACTAGTGGAAGCCCATTAACTGTGGACTGGTGGCTGTGGAGCTCCCATGGGACTAGACTAGGCCCTCTGGATACGGAAGATGGTTATTTGGCCTGAATTGTTTGGGGGGCACCCAGGCAGGGGGATCAGGATCTGTCCCTGGTGCATGGATGGGCAGGCTTTTGGGGATCCGGTACCTGTGGTTTGACACCTTGCACAGCCTTGGTGCAGTGGGAAAGGGCTTGGACCTGCCTAGGCTCAGTGTGCTGAGCTCTGCTGTCTCCCCATGGGAGACCTTGATTTGAGGTATGTGGGGATATGGGGTGGCTTGGGAAAGAGGGCTATGGGGTGGGAGGGGGAAGGAATTGGGATCTGTGGGTGGTATGTAGAGTGAGCAGAAAATTTCTTAATAAAGAAAAATGAAAAAAATAAAATAAAACAGTATGAGGAAGGATATGAGGAATGTTTTTACAGAAATCTTTAACAGTTTATAAAGGAAAAGTTACTTTACTGGTCCCAAATAACCCAGAATAGCACTCAAAACTGCAAACAGACACCATTAACCTAGCCACATGTTGCTTCCAACATTTATGGGATATCTGTTGTTCCAGGTTTCTTTCAACCTCTTGGCTGCTTTCAGTAAATGACTATCATTACTCACACAAATATACACATACAATAAGTTACTCTGGGTTGGGGCATGGAAGATTATATGCAAAGCTATAAGC
Source organism: Onychomys torridus (assembly GCF_903995425.1). Taxonomy (NCBI): domain Eukaryota; kingdom Metazoa; phylum Chordata; class Mammalia; order Rodentia; family Cricetidae; genus Onychomys; species Onychomys torridus. The sequence continues at coordinate 41,870,986 of NC_050443.1, forward strand.
TATAAGCTATGCCTTTAGCTTAGGTTGTAAAAGCTGGTTTAAGGGGAAATACAAGGCATACTAAGATCGGCTACATTGTTTGTTTGTTTGTTTGTTTATTAAGTGAGACTTAAAAATGCTGAGTGCACACTAAGGTAGCAAGCTAAACAAGTGCACACAAACTTAATTTTAAAAACTTTTTTTATTATGTGTATATAGGTGTTTTGCCTTCATGTATGTCTTGTGTGTTACTTGTGCTTCTGGTGCCCTCAGCATCCAGAAGAGTGGATTGGATCCCCTGGAACTGGAATTACAGATGGTTATGAGCCACAGTGTTGGTGCTGGGAATCAAACGCACATCCTCCAGATGAGCAGCCAGTGCTCTTAACCACTGGACCACCTCTCTAGTTCCAAAGCAAATATATATACATTTAAAAAACAACAACAAAAAAACCTAAATCTTTCATAAAATAGAATTGCATATCAATATTTATGCCAATTTTAGGATCTTTTTGTCTGTTGCTTTTTATTGCTCGGTCTACAAATTGCATTTAAATGATTTGGAATGTTTCTGCTTTTTCTGTGCACTTGAGTAGTTAGATAGACCCAGATATCTGTGTTTTGAAGTCTGGAAGAAACTCTATCAGTAAATTCTGTCCCTGGCCTCCCTTTCCAGCTCGCCTTCTATTTATGATGTTTGGTTTGGTGACGAGGGGTTTTTGAGTCATCTTTAGCAAAACCTGAAGACGTTAAAATCTTAATTTTCTTTCAAGCAAATCTCTTCAGGGCTTCATCACACTCTATGATTATTTTGCATGCCAAAAAAAGACAGATGGATGGTGGGAGTGACCATGTGTAGAACAAGAGCAGCCTCAACCCATCCAAGAAATGCAGAACTAGCAGTCTTGCTTCAGAGCCTTCAGCATGTGGAATCAGGGCTGCTGACACTTTGAAAAATAATGGAGCTGCCACCTTTGAGGAAAGCTTTCCTTCATGCTGCTCTGCTGCTGCCTCCCAGAAAAAAGCCTGGCTGAACCAGGTAGGTCAGGTTCACCACAGACATCTGGCTGCACCCCAAAGACCTGTTCCCTGCAGCTGTCCTGTTGGGAGAGCTACATTTCAGAAAATGGAGGCAAGGGAAGAAGGCCAGGGGGAAAGAGACTGGCTGTCCAGAACACGACAGAGCCAGGGATCCTGGCATCACCCCTGCCTCTAACCACTAGACACCAGTCGCATGCCTCATGCCCAGAACTGACGAAATGTTCAAATTCAAACAGGCTGCCCTGCTTTCTGCCCATCTCCTAAAGCCTGGTTTATGTGGTGCCTCAGACAATATCAAGGAAGCTGTCAGGAAAGCGCAACCAGGAGTGTGTCCCTGGTATCAGAAAAGGGCACTGCAGAGTGATGGTGGTCAAAATTGAATTTTTGGAACATCCGTGTATAACTGAAGATAAAAAGAATTTGAAAACAGACCTAACCACGGTGAAGCGAAATTAGAAATTACTCCGGAACATATCTGTTGCATGTGGAGATAAGGCAAATAGAGCAAAGCAGGATTGACTAACCTGGAGTGGACCTGCCAACACTCATTCTGCAATGTTTTTCAACTTTCTAGACAACTGAAACTTTTAAAATAAAAAAATTGAAAAAAACATGGATAGGAAAAACACCTACATTGCCGTCCCTGTTTTTACACATTGTGCAACACTTCCCTCTTGTCACAATAAGTCTAGTATGTTCCCACTGAACACCCCTACCTTCCTCTCCACTACTGTATTTAGCCAGTTTCTTACATTTTAAACTTTAAAAATGGGGCTGGAGAGATGGTTTGCAGTTAAGATCGCTGCTGCCCTTCCACAGGACCAGGTTTTGTTTCTAGAACCCACATGGTGGTTCCCAAACTTCTGTAACTCCAGTTCCAGGGAAGCTGATGCTCTCTCTTCTGATTTCCGTGGGAACCAGGTGTGCACACTTATATATATGAAATAAAAATAAATACATCTTTAAAAAAATAAACAACAAATTAAATTTAGTTCCTGACCAATGCACTAAAAAAATAAAAAGCTGTCAAAATAAATATACACAAAAATTTAAATATACATATCTGTTGTTCGAGTTTTAGATGGTCTTTTAATAAAACAAAACCCAGAGCCAGATAGATATCAAGGTGAAAGCTGAAAGACCAGAGAAGCAGAACAGCCAGCCACTTACCTCTACAAAATCTTCAGCCTAAAGAGAGTGAGCTCCTGTTTCCTCACACCTTATATACCTTTCTCTGCCCTCCCTTATTACTTTCCAAGATTAAAGGCATGTGTGCTTCCCAAGCAAAGGCATGAGATCTCAAGTGCTGGAATTAAAGGTGTGTGCCACCACTGCCTGACCTTTATGTCTAATCTAGTGGCTAGCTCTGTCCTCTGATCCTCAGGCAAGTTTATTATGGTACACACTATATCACCACATATATCCTTTATTATTTTATGAGTTAGCATTTTATCTATTGAATTAGAACTGAGTAAAACAGGACATAGAATGTTTGAATTGTATCTTCCCTTTCCCCGTTACTCAGCACTCTTCCCATAGCTGCACCATTTCCCCACCATTTCACTCTTAATTCATCCCATATATTTACCCCATGGGCCTGTCTTCTTCCATTGTTACTTACTCAGCAGTTTGTCCTCAACACTTTGTTAAGGACCAGCTCAGATGACTCATCCATTGTTAAATTTGTTCTTCTGCTCTCATTGACAGACACAAAGATGGTAATGGAGCTCAGTGACAGAGACTTGCCTAACATGCAAGAAGCCCCAGGGTTAAGCCCTCAACTCTGTATAAAAAAAGAGAGAAGGAAGGAAGGAAGGAAGGAAGGGAGGAAGGAAGGAAGGAAGGAAGGAAGGAAGGAAGGAAGGAAGGAAGGAAGGAAAAAAGAAAGAAAAGAAAGACTTTCTTGAAGCAGAATTTTGTGCATATTTCCTTTTACAATAGTTTGGCCTTTAATACTGAAGATTATGTGATAAAGTCTATAATATGTGAGAATTTTTTTAAATTTTCAGATTAAATGTAAGAATCATTTACATGTGTACAAAAGGAAAGTTTCCTGATTCTTCATATTCAGTTGTTATGCTACTGTGCTTGAAGTGAAAAAAATATTTACTAAATACTGACCAAACTCAGTCTAAAACAGTGGTCACCTTGCCCCTCAGGCATGTACAGTAATTACAGGAACTTTCAATAACCACCACTGCTCGCTTCTGTAACCATAAGGCGTTGTTCTGCTCCTCTTGAATCTTACTAATTTTCTTCTTAAATTTTTTGTGGCATTTTCTTTTTTTATTATTATTATTATTATGTGTTTTAATTTTATACATCAGCCATGGGTTCCCCTGTCCTCCCCCCTCCCACCCCCACCCCCACCTTCCCCCCAGCCCCTCCCCTCCATTCCCATGTCTTCCAGGACCAAGACACTCCTGGGGATTCATTTAAACCTGGTGGATTCAGTACAGGCAGGTCCTGTCCCTCCTTCCAGGCTGAGCATGTGTCCCTGTGTAATCCCAAGGTTCCAAACAGCCAGCTCATGCACTAAGGACAGGTCCTGGTCCCACAGCCTGGGTGCCTACCAAACAGATCAAGCTATTCAATTGTCTCACTTATCCAGAGGGCCTGATCTAGTTGGGGGCTCCACAGTCATTGGTTCATAATTCATGTGCTTCCATTTGATTGGCTATTTGTCCCTGTGCTTTTTGCAATCTTGGATTCAACAATTCACGCTCTTACAGTCCCTCCTCTTTCTCGACAGTTGGACACCTGGAGCTCCACCTGGGGCCTGGCCAAGGATCTCTGCATCGACTTCCATCAGTTATTGGATGAGAGTTCCAAGATGACTATTAGGGTGTTTAGTCATCTGATCACCAGACTAGGTCATATCAGGCTTTCCCTCGACCATTTCCAGCACACTACAGAGGATATATCATTGTGGATTTCTGGGGACCTCTCGAGCACTCTGCCTATTCCTGTTCTCATGTGGTCTTCATTTATCATGGTCTGTTATTCCTCATTCTCCCTTTCTGTTCTTGATCCAGCTGGGATCTCCTGCTCCCCTAAGCTTTCTTTCCCTCAAATCTTGCCCTTCATTACTCCCACTTGTTGTTCACAAGATTTGTGGCATTTTCTATCCCTTCTTCCCAAGATGTTGACTTCTGACATGATGATTTCCTTGACTGTGCTGTGATTCCTCTTAGATGCTTATAAGTGCATGTGATGCTTTTGCCTTCTGAGTCACTCCAGGCAACCATGTGTGGGTGGATCCCGAGTTCTATTTCCTGAATGTGGGTAGATCCAAAGTTCTACTTTCTGAATGTGTATGGATCCAGGAATCTACTTCCTCTATTATATATGGACAGTGTCAATGTTTGCAAAAGTAAACTTTCTTCAGATGAAAGGGTAAAACATTCACATTTTGTTTGAAGTATTATATACACTATATATGGTTATATATTAATATGTCCTTATAAAATGATCCTTAAACAAGATCATCTAGTCAGTTATATTACAGTTCCTGACCCTATACCAAGGTCTATGGTCAGAATTTGCTTTGGGCTGCCAGCTTACAAATAACAACACTGAGACTTATTAATTATGAAAGCTTGACCTAAGCTTAGGCTTTTCCCCAGTTAGCTTTTATAACTTAAATTGACCTGTTTTTTATTAATCTATGTTCTTCCATGTGGCTTAGTTACTGCTCCTCTATACCATATGTCTGACTTCTTCAGTGTCTTGCTGGTATCTCTCATGCATCTAGATTCATCCTGAGTTCCTCTCTTTGCTCAGAAGTCCTGTCTATTCTCTCCTGCCTAGCTATCGGCCATTTAGATCTTTATTAAACCAATCACAGTGACACATCTTCACATAGTGTAAACAAATATTCCACAATATTTCCCTCTTTTTGTCTAAATTGAAAGAAAAGGATTTAACTATAACACAGTAAAACTATAGACAATTATCGGGCACTGTCTAAATAAAAAAGGGGAGGTTTTAAACTGAACTAACTAAAACTATGTAAAATAAGAACAATTATCAAGTAAGAATTACATTCACACTATCCAGTCCATATGTATTTGGCAAATTTGGAGAAATTACTCTATTATCTATCCTATCTTGATAAGTCCAAATTTTTATACCTGAATCATTTTCTATCATAGCTTGTATTACCATCTTAAAATATCTTTTTAGACATTAAAACATTTTCTTAGATAAACAACTTAAGCTTTTATATCTCTCAACCATATAAACTTAACATCTCTATTGTAAGTTTCTTTTCTGAATTTGGTAACAAAGAAAATGGTTTGTCTAGTATTTGACAACATCAGAGACCTGAGAAGGATATAATATTTCTTAAGTAAACAGGAAGTACATAGCAAACAACTTCCCAAACTATAGAAATGACAGAGACATCTGGCTGCCTGGACAGACACCCAAGTTTCCTCTGAAATATTGGGGCATCCATCTCCAGTCTACAGACCTAGAATATCTGACAGACTTTTCTGAAGCAGGAATTATGAAGGACTTACCTACCCTGTCTTGGCAAAGTTCAATAATTGCCATTTTGTGTCCTGCTTGTCTAATTTGGACAGCATTCTGTCAGTTTTCAAGGCAAGGGCAGTTTCTGGCCCAATGGCTAACTTTGCCACAATGAAAGCAAACTCCATATGGAGGTTCTTCAATACCCATCATGCTTTTTGAAGTAAATTGGTGTTGCCAGGAGCAGACATGTCTCATTGTTATGAAAAGCCTTGTTATTACAACATCATAAATATATTCTGTAGGTCTCTGAAGTGTTTGAAGACTATCTGTCTATCTAAAATATATCTGTGTTTGACCTTGAAATTATGCCTAACATGGTCACAAATTTGATTGTTAGATAACTAACTACTAACCTATATTTCTTAATTATATATAACATTTTTAAATGAGCTGCATAGGTATAATACCTTAAACAAGAGTAGAAACATATATACAATTTAACAAAAATAACTTTAAGTTTGTATCAATATACAAAATCCACATCATTGTAAAATATTTAAGACTAGTAGTTGCTTTTTTTAAGTAGATTCAATAATCTACCCTTTTATCCTAGCATTCCCCCTTATACTCCCTTTTTCTTTTCATAAAGAGATCCTTGAATCTAATCCCCTTTCTTTGGTTCCCTCCCTAACCATGACAAACAATAGCTTGCAACCAATCCCCCTAAAAGATAATAAACATCCATAATCTACCAATTGATCGGAAACCATCCACCCCACCTCTTGGGAATGTGGGAGTCATGTTCTCTAGAGTGCTTCCTGTTGTCTTGGGATGACAGTGTCTTTAGGGGACCCTGAGAAAATTGGGATAATGGTCAAGTCATGAGCGAATTAGCTGTATTATATTTTGTTTAGTCTCTGTATGATGGGAAAGTGTAGAGCTTACCTAAGAGTCCTGGCTGGAGTAATCTGTGAGGCTGAGCCATATCAGCTAGCAGCTTTGAAATTGTTCTGTATCATGGACTATGGGAGTCCAGCCCCTCGATAGTCCCCTCCCAGGGTCCAGGAAGAATCTACAACCAGATGACAACTAATCTTTGGTGAAAAGAAATGAATCTGTGTACATGAAACTTCTTAGTCCATATACTTTATTATTCTGTGTCAGTTACAAGTTTATATTCTGGTCTCATATTCAGCTCATTTCTTGCCTGATTTCTCTCTACACTTATCTGTGGTCCCTTCTAGGTTTTATCTTAATTCCTTCATCTAGTTCTGCCCCTTCTAGGTTCTCATCCATCTTGTTCTTTCCCATATCATCTCCTCTCCCATATCCTTCTCTTTCCTCATCTCATTCTTCCTCATCTTGTTCTTCCTCATCTGGCTCTTCCTCGTCTTCCATCTTGTTCCTCTAGTACTCTCTTCTAGCCCTTCAATCTAGTTCTTCCCCATCTCAGTTTGTTCCTCTCAAGTTCTTATCCATCTAGTTCTTCCATTTTCTTTACTCTTCTCTGTGTCCCAGTGCCCTGGAAGTCCTGGTATATATACACTTACAAGGAATAATCCTTTGGCAGTGCAAAGCCAGGCTTCCAGAGTCAAATGGAGGGGTGATAGGAATCACATAGAGGGGCAATAACCATCAGTTATCATTTGCAACCCCAAAGGGAAGTGACCAATGGATAAATGAATTAACTAAAGGCTAAATTTGGGTAATAACTAAGAAGAGGGATCTTATGTGCTCCACTATAGTCTTAAACGTGATTAGTAGAAAATGTTAAGAATCTATAAGTTGCTAGGTCAATGGGAGAAAATAAAACTGCCTTCTTTTTTCCTGTGACTCCTATCTGTCCAAGCTATCTGCCTTTTTTCTGCAGGGTGGGGGAAAGTGTGCTCAGTTGCTAGGCAACCTGCGTACAGCTAGATGCCTCTGGTGATAGTTAAAGGGAGATCTGGAAGTAGAGGTAAGGTTTGGGAAAGGAGGAAATAAAGTTTAATTGGCACATCCACCAGGCCTTCTCAAACTGGTAGGCCTGATGGTTAAGTCTGTTCGTAGAGAGTACAGAGGTATCTCTGATAAGGTACTTTCCTCCAAATGGGGATGGACCTGGCCGGATGCTGCCAATGATGATAATTACAGAGAGGCTTGAACTGGGGTTCTGGCTGAGCATAGCTGTCAGCATAGAAGGCTATCTAAATATTCCTAGAAGTGGTTAGGTAAGGAGTTAAAGGTCTATAAAGTTAGTAAGGCTGTAAGAAAGGAGGGTCTGAGCTAAATTGTATAAAGCTATTACTTAACATCCACCTGACCTAGGCAGTGACTCCTTGTGGAATTTAAATTTAAATCAGGAGACTTGCATGTAGACTGTTATTACTGCTAGTCCTTGAAAGTGGCCAAAGGAGATATCTGATTCCAGAGAAAGCCCTTCCTGAGGCTGTTCTCCAAATACCTGGAATGTGTAGGTCCAGAGAGTGATCAGTCCACACTGTTAGCCCTTCTTACGGAAAAGTCAATTGGGAAAACTATAAAGGCACACATGATTTTCATAACAGAATACAGCTGATGTATAACAAGCCAAATAACACCAAAACCTCCTTGGAATCTGGCTTCCTCTAGAGGAATTCCTTGATCCCTCCAGGTAGTGACTTTGCCACAACCAGCTGAGTTCTTATGATATATTCCTGTAGCCCACAGCAGTTCTGGATGCAGAATTTTGAAGAAACTGTAACAGAGGCATTTTGAGAGGCTGGATCACCTGGGCTACTTGTTTTCATTGGGGTCTGGTCCTTTTTTTCTGAAAACACACTAACTTTTAAAGGATATATATATATATATTAACACAAGTATGGAATGTGCAGTGTGTACAAGTCAGCTAAAGATGATTTTCTATTCTGTGTTTGAGCAGGTAAAATTCTTCTGTTAAATTTATAAATCTGTTTGGGTTGCATAACCAAACTGTAATATAAATCTCTATCCATACTATATGAAAGGATGGCACATAATAGTAAGTCATGAGGATTCTGTAGGCAAGAAGATTTAACATGTATCATCTAGTCTCAGAGCTATTCCCTTGTTGAGAGAATGAGCATATATGTTGCCTGTCTTGTAGTTTATCTTGGTTTCTTCCTTCATGTTTGCAGCCAAGATTTTCAGGAGGTCTCCCGCAATCATATCTGATCTTTATTAATTTTGAAGAAATCCATAGCTTTTTGTTTACTGTGGGGAAAAAAAAGGCATAACCTCTCCCCCACTTATTTCTCAACTTCCATTTTGAAGTTAAGGTATTCTTAAAATATATAGGATGGTTTAATTTAGCAGCTTTTTTTTTTACAATCCAATGTCCTTTAGCAGCATTTGCCTTTCACTCATCAGCATTCAAAAAGTTTAAAGTCAACAGAGCAACATAAAGGACCCAGGCACACTGTGTATTTCCCATCCTTATGTGGCTTATTTTTGTTTATATTACTTCACTATTGCTTTGAAGACTTTATTATTTTAAACTATTTATTTAAATTTTTACAACTGTTTATACCCATGTCTTTTCTGTCTTGAGCACCTAAGCACATTTCCAAGTACACTGTAACCTATTCAGAGGTTTTCTCTGGTGTGAACCTGGCTTTTGTGCATCTGCAGTGTTTCTCTCACTGTGTAAGCCAAACTGTAACCTGGCAGGCCATTCAGCTAGCTTAGTGCATGGCACTGGCAGCTGGCTCTGCACATTCCAGACCCACAGGCAGTAGCAGGAGTTGTGACTAACTGTACCAGTTGTGCCTAACTATCTCAGCTCTGGGAAGTTGTGTCTACACTGTGGCAGACATTTCTATCTGGCCTCCTGCCTGATTAGCACCAGATGTTCAAGTGCTAAGCTGTACAGCAGGGCCTTTGTATGCACTGAGCACTGAACTTACCTAGAGACCCTGTGGTTGCCAGGAAATCACATCCAACTCCATGTTCAGGATATTTTTTTCAGCTTACTCAGGTCCTGTGTAGATATATGTGGCTGGACATTGGAAGTCAAATGTAGTCAGACTATCCTTTGTGCCACAAGCTCACAAATAACATTGGATTTATTATTAATTATGAAAGCTTGACTTTAGCTTAGGCTTTTCACCCAACTAGCTCTTATAACTTCAATTAACATATCTTGATTAATCTATATTCTGCCACTTAGCTCTATACCATATGTCCAACTTCTTCAGTGTCTCACTGGTGTCTCTGGTGCACTGAAATTCATACTGAGCTCCTATCTCTGCCTGGAAGTCCTACCTATTCTCTCCTGCCTAGCTATTGGCTGTGCAGCTCTTTATTAAACCAATCACAGTGACACATCTTCACACAGTATAAACAAATATTCCAAAACATAGATCTCCCTTATATTCCTTTCGCAAAAGGCCACTCCATCTCTTCTGCTCAATAATCCTTCCCTAAACCATAAATTCACTGCAAAATAACAAATTGGATCTATAATTCATTCATACCTTGTACAAATGTCACCAGAATTGTTGGAGTCCCTTCACAGTTACCAGGGGATACCAGAAAAATCAGTCTCCTCTCTTGGGATTTTTAGTCTCATTAATAAATTTTTAAAAAGGACAAACAGAAACTCAAGAACAATTTTATTTGAATTTAAAAGGAAAACCCTCAGGGCAGACAAGCTGTAAACCTCATGAGCTTCCCAAAGGAGGAGAATGGAGGAAGGAAGGAACAAGACTATGCTTTATGAGTTACTGGCATGAAGGACTATCACCTGGTAGGAAGCAGTCCCATGGTAGGCTCTTAGTCCATATACTTTATTATATGAACTAAGGAAGCGCAAAGTATGAGAAAAGGCATACATAGGTTCTAGCCAGCATCTGACAGAAAAAATAAAAGGGCAAGTGGTAGCACTCCAAAGACTGGGCCAACTTAGCTTAGCCTCATGGCTAGGAGTGGGAGGAATCCTGGGAAGGAAAGTACAGTAGTATCTCATTAAAGGAATACTTATTCCACCTATTTCCTGAGCATGGCTTAAGGTGAACCAGTCTGCCTAGGGTGGTCCCTTGGTCAGGTGATTGACCTAGCCCCACTGGAATGTTTGGTCAGATGTTTTCCCTTAATGGGTCATTACTATAATTTAACACAGAGCCTGAAACCAAGAAAGCATGTCACATTTGCCATTTCATATTGTCCTTACCAAGCACTGTGAAGAAGGGATAATCTCAGGTTCACAAATGAGTATTTATAGGCCAAAGAGTTTATGCCCAGCACAACCACAGAGGGGCTGTATGATGGCTAATGTGACATTTTAAGTTGAAGTTACTGTTCTTAAGAGATCCATTATACAAAAATGTCTCTAACCTATAAGCCCCACTTGCCCAAGGACAGGTAACTTCCCAGAATACTGTGGATGGTTATTGAGATAAGATAACAAACCATGTGTTTTCATTTCTGTAAAGAAGCTTGATTGCCCCAACTGAACAGGATGTGCTTGATCACATATAGACAGGAAGTACTTTGGCAGGAAGCATATCAGGGTGTATGCTTGCCCCTGATTGGACAAAGGTGGGACTTATGTAGCCTGTGGGTGTTGCCTATATAAGCCCCTGTCTAATGTAATTTGGTGTCATACTCTGGGAATCCTGGGTATGGACCTGGCCAGTGTCCATTGTCCTGGCCAGTATATAATAAAGCTTGCTTCAAATTTGGCTCAAAAAATTGTGGCAATATTCTTATTCTTGCCCAGTGGGATTAACAGCTGCCTTGACGACTGGCTTTAAAAGACCTGAGAGCTAGGGCTCTGGCACCTCCCCTCTCCTGGCCTTACTTAGTGATTAAGGACATTTTCGATACAGCTGGAGAAGCAGTTATGGCTGTGACTCAGACCACAGCAAGTCATCTCAGAGTCCACAAATGAGCACTTTATAAAGGCTATTCTAGGAAACTCATTTTTAAGCACAATAGGAAATGTTCAAGCTTGCTCACAAATTAAACACATCTAAAGCAACACTAGATACCACTCAGACAATCAGTACTGAAATGATGAGCATACTGGCCTCCTGTGTGTGGGGGATGTCCTCAGGAGTGCTCCAGGCCCTGCCAATAGCATGCTAGCGACTTTGTGAAGAAGCAATGGGGTGTGCATAATAAAGGACTGTTTAAAGGCTATTAAAATATTACACAGCATGTTCAATTCTAACATTTCATCTGAAATGGTCAGAGATTTATGAACTATGTGGGTTTATTTTAAAATGACTTATAGTAAGAAAAAAGGTAAAAATAATGTTGAACATAAAAAACATATGGAGGTTAAAAAAAAAAGAATCCTACAGGGGATAGAAATATTATTGGAAGAAGTTCTAAAAAAATAGCTAATCCTGGATGGAGTATGAGTTTGTATATTAGTCATCTTGCAGTTGTTGCAACAAATACAAGAGATTAATAAACTTATTTTTAAAAAAGGCTTATTTGGACTAGTAATGACAGGGTTTCTGGCCATGGCTTATGGGGGTTGGAAAGCCCTTGAGTATTCCACAGTTTTCACTGATGGAAAGCCTTGATGACCTTAAGTTTTCTATTGGTTAGGTCCCACCTCTTAAATGTGACCATGGCATTTATAGAGCATCAGGAGTCTCTGGGGGCATTCAAGACCAAACTGTAGCAATGGATAGATATTTTCATAGTTATACATTCCATTTGCCCTTCAGGTGCAATCTACCCTGCCTGGCTTGCTTAAGGCTATAACAAAACAAAAAGCAGCACATAACATTGTGTATGCTCTGCAAGGCAATGATGTGCCCTTTCTGAGATGCCCAATGGATACTGACTGAGCAACAGGGCAGAGCCAAACTAAAGAAAGGACAGATAACAAATAAGCACCCAGGAAGGGTGTTCGATTAATACGCTAGACAGGATGAGAGAATTGATTTTATTGGAAAGGATTTTGCAGAGGATGCATAGGACTGGATAATGAGATTACGGGTGAATCTTTTACTTGGGTTTTTCTTGGTGGTGGTGGGACAGGAGTGTTGTTTTTCCTTTTCTTTTTGGCAGTGTAAAGAATGAAAGCAAGGGCACTGTGGACACCAGGTGGGATTAACCACATAATGGCAAAATGTAGTAACCCAAGCATAATATGCTACTAGTTGGTGATAATGTATTAATATTTATCATCACTTATAGTAAATATATTGAACTACTAGAGGCTAATAGCAGGGGAACTGTAGTAGGATTTTTCTTTTGTGACTGCCAGCTCAGAAATAATGAAACAGAGACTTATTATTAATTACAAAAGCTTGTCCTTAGCTTAGGTTTGTTTCTAACTAGTTCTTATAACATAAATTAACCCATATTTTTAAATCTATGTTCTTCCACAGGCTCATTACCTCATCTCTGAACTGCCCATTCTTCTCCCTCTACATCTGACTGGTGACTGCACCTCTCTTCTCCCCAGAGTTCTCTCTCTGTCAGGAAGTCCCACCTGTACTCTCCGGCCAAGCTATTGGCTGTTCAGTTTTTTATTACACCAATCACAGCAATGCATCTTCACACAATGTACAAATATCCCACAACAGAAAACTGGTATGGATAATAGGGGAATGCCTTCTACTACCATTACAACATTGCTGGACATTGTGAATGAAAGTTCCCAGGAAAATGCTGGCTGCACTTTCAACTGAACCACCTACAAGGCTGATTAACTTATCAGAACTTGGAATGCTACAAGTCCAAGCCTAATTACACATTATCTCAGGCTGTCTTTAGCCCTCTTAATAGCCATTTACCACCTTCTTCTGTACTTGATTGAACAGCTTTAAGACCATTAGGTAAATTTAGAATGTACTAAGAACTCACCAGATTTCCAATGAATGAAAATGCTAAAAAATATTGTCAGATATGATCGGAGGCCTATAACATGCTTCTCCATTTGTTTTAATCCAACTATTTAATGTATTTGAAAATGCCTTGATTTATGACTTTCTTTTTTTGCATTATAAAAATTTTCAAACTGTTCCCATGTTGGAACATGAAATTTAAAGTAACCAAAATTTGTGTTCTCAGGACATGATCATTTATATTTGGCCTCATAATAAATAATCTCTTACCCTTTTTGAGGCAAAAACTCTGGTTTATTGTCAATAACATCTAATAGCATTCTAGGATTAATCGTTATTAATATGAAAAAGTGCCAGCATTCTTATTGTTCTACTGAAGTTTTCATGTGAAGGCTGTGGCTCTGAGACTCACATAGACCAGGTTCACATGCACATCCCAACATCCAATCAGATGAGTATTTGGTAAAGGACAAAACATGGAGATTTGATCAAGATGGCCATGGTGTTGAAGAGCAGATAATAGGGCTCAGTGACTGTAACTTCTCTTCAGAGGGCTGAAAGGAACTTCACATTTATAGGAAAGGGAAACAAAGGAGGGGTTCAGGTCCATATAACTGAAGAGCAAATGATCTTGGTCAGGCATGGTCTGACTGACCTTTATCTCCCTACTTGTTCTACAAGGGATTCTGGAGGAGTCCTTGCTTGATGAGTGCACTCTGCTTCTTATGAAATGGTCTTCCTGCTGTTGGACAACCTCACCCCTGCAGGAAACTGCTATCAAGAGGGAGTGTGATCTGTATATATGGGAGCAGCCTCACCCCCATCTAAGATAGCTGCCATGAGGGAGCGTGATTTGTACTTGTGGGGGCAGCCTCACCCCTGCAGAAGATGGCTGTTGTGGACGTGTGTGATCTGTACTTGAAACTCACTGCTGCTTGAGACTGCTTGGTACCTTGAAGGTAAGGTAACTGCAGAAGAGAGTAAGTCAAGGGGAAAGAGACAACAACAAAGACAAAGGAAGACAAGTTGGAGTGAGATAAACCAGTGTCTGGTGGCTTCCTTCAACAGTGTGTAATTGAATAGAAATTTATACATGAAACCCTGAACTTTAAATAAGCCCCAAAATTAGTATAAACTCACATCACAAAACTAACGTAGGAAGTTTAATTAAAAATGTATATCTTTGTTCTTTAAGAGTCTAATTAATATATTAGCATTTTATAGCATGAATTAAGTGTTAAGGGCTTAACTGTGTCAAAGTTTTTCTTTTTTAAAACATTATTGTATGTGTGTGGGGGATTGGCTTGCATGTGTTTCTGTGCAGTATGTGTGTTGTTTGGTGGCCTCAAAGGCCAGAAGAGGGCATGGCATCCCTGGGAATTAGAGTTACAGACAGTGTTTGGTGCCATGTGGGTGCTAGGATTTGAACCTAGGTCTTCTGGAAGAACAGCTAGTGCTCTTAACCACTGAGCTATGTCTCCAGACTGAAGGTTATTCCTTTAAGAGTGAAATATTTTCTTATTGTCTCTTAGCAGTAATAGCAATGATCATAATACCAATTGACTCTGTGCATTCAAGGAGACAACCTAAAAATTTTATCCTTCTTTTCTGGAGACATTTTTTAATGCATATAGTATAGGTGCATTAAATGTTCTTAGAGCGTGCTCAGAACAAATGAAATGCTTTTGGCAAGTTACTGTATCACCTTTCTCTTAAGAGAGAAGGAAGATGAGAAACAGCCTTCAGATGGCAGATTGAAAGTGAGGATGTGCATGAATAATAGAGTAATTGCTTCTCCTTGACTCTAGGTTTGATCCCCAGAACCATAATAAAAGAAAAATACTGAGTATCTTTCTTCTGCAAGAAAGAGGAAGGAAGTTTATATGCATTCAGAAAAGAGGCTCCAGCAGCTGGTTTTGACAGAATGGGGATTCTGAGAGCAAGATGTAAGATCAAAAGGCCCACAAGACTAAGATGAGAGCAGAGATGCCTCCCTTGTGAAACTCGGCCATCTCTCTTTTAAACAAATCCAGCAGTTACCTCTCAGGGTTTTGTTTGTTTGTTTGTTTGTTTTTAATTTTGGTGTTTATCACGTTTTCACAATGTCTATACAGAGTGGAGGTTTGTTGGTCAATATTTACTTGCATGTCTTGAATTAAGGACTTACAGTTGTCAGCAAAGAAGTAGGATGTCTTCACGAATGTCAGCAGTGTTTCTTACGGGGTCATTTTTCCCAGTTTCCATCAGCTGAGCAGTTTCTGAAGAACATCTTAAAAGGCAACTTTGCATTTAGAAGCCTCCTTTTCTGGCAGTCAAGGGAAGCTAAAGCAAACCACTGCGTCCTGGCCTCCTTCCTGTCCCAACGCATTTCTCAGATGAATGCTTGGCCTCTGTTAGCAGTTTCCGGAAGTGGGCACTGTGGTGTGAGGTGTCTCAGTGAAACTGTGACAGATTGGTGTACAGACTGAGAACTGGAGTATGGAGGACAAAGCATAAGCCAGGAGCTGAGCCTTCGGAGTTGATAACATCAACCCTTCACTCACCAGAGGCAAGATAAAAGTGCCTGTCTCCTAACAAACAAAGTCCAAAAACAGCTTCCCCTGGCACACAAAAACAGGGCTGAGGATCCTTCTAAGGGTTTGAAATGACGATCTTAAGCCAAGCTAGTCCTCAGGAGTCTAGTCAAAAAAAACCTCAGTCTCTCAGCCTCTGTAAGTGTAAAGATGAAATGTCTCAACCTTGAATCCATTCTCTTGTTGTGGACTTTGCTCTCACAGACAAACTTTAATACACTAGACACACAGACAGACAAAAGGGTATTAGACTATCACATGTCTCATACTATAATACACTGTTGCCACAGAACAAAATAAATACGGATGTGTAAACAAAAATTCCTGGCCAGTGGATGGCTGGGTGGGTAAAAGTGCTTGATGACAAGGCACATGACCTGGGTCTGCGCTCCTCAATCCATTTGATGGAAGAACAGAACCAACTTCAGAGGGTTGGCCTCCCACTTCCTCATATGTGCCATGGTACTAGCACGTTCCCTAGTCTCCCTCCCAGCAATAAGAATACATAAGTAAATAACAAAAAATGTAATTTAAAAAACTCCAAGGGCCTAACACACAAGCAAACAAAACAACGCCAATACCGAAAGCTTTCCAGGAACTACCAGAGACTGATGTAGCAGGCACCTGCCTGGTCACCTGGAGTAGATGAGAGCATGTGTACCACTGAGCTGCCATCCCAGCTCCTGCAGCGTGAACCTTGGCTGCTTTATGTCACTGTGATGTAATGGAGGACCAGCAGGCCACACTTGTTTTAACAAGGGTGCATTACTAGGTGCGGTGAAAGGGATATACACAATATAGAAATGGGGTGTCCTAGCTAGAAAGGCTAGAAATGAACTACATGATCGGGCTTCTGAGTGGGTGCATTAAGGAAAAACTCAAGGAAGCAGAAGGCTATTATTCTCTTCTGATGCCATTGCGGGTTGCAACTAGTCTAGTTTAGGGGGAAGGCAAACAGATTAAGATCCATGTAGTGTAAACCATGTAAACCTGCTAATCGTAACCAAGGAAAGGACACAAGGTATTTTGTAGGTGACAAAATGGCTTGTTTTGGTCTGTGCTTACACAGACTTAGGCCACATCTCACTGAATCCACTTAGTATTTCTCTATGTATATGTATTTAGGACTGATCACATGGGATTAGATTACTGAGAGGACTGATTCTTCTTCAAGAATGGGAGTTTTTGCCAGGTAGTGGTGACGCATGCCTTTAATCCCAGCACTTGGGAGACAGAGGCAGGCGAATCTCTGAGTTTGAAGCCAGCTCTGTCTACAGAGTAAGTGTCAGGATAGCCAGGATTGTTACATAGAAAAATTCTGTATGGGGAGAAGTGGGGAAGAAAGAGAGAATGGGAGCTTGTAAGCAATAACTCATGCTAGGAGAATCCACAAAGACTCAGAATAGGAAGGAACGAGGCTAAGGACACAAGCCACACATGTTACTGTCCTGCATATAATTAATAACCAGCAAAGGTGCTGAATATGGACTAGTTAAAAAAAATCAGGCAGTAGACCTGACAATAGCCAGGCAGCTTTCCCTGCAACTCTGGTGTACTCCAGTGAGGGACCTACAATTCCGGCATGGAGCTGCTGGAACAAGAGCTTAGATTCTTGTCCTACGGCCACAGGGGGAATCCCACAAGCCAGCCAGGCTTCAGCTTCTAGGAACCTTACTTCTTCTGACCCTTTCCAAGGCCCAAGGCCATCTTCTAATAGTTCTGGGATTTTATAAAAATGTTCAAACAGCATTTGAACATTTAACAAATGGTGCTGGCAAAACTGGATATTTACATGGAGAAAAGTTAAATCTGATTCTTCTCTCTCACCCTGCACACAATTCAATTCCAAATGGATTAGAAATGTCAGTGTTAGACCTGAAACCCTGGCAATTCTAATAGAAAGAGTGGGGTTACAATTCAAAACACAGGCTCAGGTAAAGACTGAATAGCACTCTAGTTGTGTAGGAAACAGGACTATCAATTAACTAGTGGGAATTCATGAAATGAAAAGTCTTATTACTGCAAAATATATGGGCATCACAAATTAGACTCAATAGATTGTTTGAAGAAAAAGAGAAGGGAGTTGAGGGGATAAGGTGAGGGGTGGATCTGGGAGGAGTTAAAGGGAGGATTGGGTGATGAACATGATCAAAGTATTTTTATGAAATTCTCAGAGAATTATTAATAATACATACTGAAAATGTAGGAATTAACTGTCATCAGCTCCATGCCTCCATTTCTTTCATTATTGGTGATTGAACCTAGGGCCTCACAAACATTAGGCAAATACACTACGTGCCCAAACCGGCCTTGAACTCTCTCAGTAGCCCAAGCTGTCTTTGAGCAAAACTGCCTATCTCCTAAATTGCGGGGTTATAGACCTGTGTACTAGATCAGACTAAATACCTCTTTCTCTCAGAATCCTGCTATTTTAAAAGACTACATAGAACTTGGGATGTAGTTCTGTGATGGGGCATCCAACAAGCATGTATGGCTTCAGAGTCCATACCTGGCACCACAAAAGGAAAAGAGACATCTATGCTCTGTAACCAAGTAGTTTTCTTGTTGACGTTGGGGAAATCCAGATTTTAGTTAAGTGGGGTTGTTCTGTTTAGCCTCCCTTGCTAATATATCAAGTAAATATGACACTCACAGTCAGGGGAAGAGGAACTACAATGAGAAATATGGAATAGTCAATGTTGTAGACAATTCCAGTGGTAACATATATAGTTAGATGAATATAATAAAAATAATCTTTATTTACTACCTTAAATTTTTTTTATGTGTTTAATTAGGCTCACAAATGCCAATCATACTCTCTAGACTGAAGTATATAATCACAGACAACCATTCCCACTGCTTTTTAAATAAATAATTTCTTGACTCACAAAACAAAAATGTTCTCAAAAGCAATTCCAATTTATTTTATTTATTTATTTATTTATTTATTTATTTATTTATTTATTTATTGTGCAATTTTAAAAGCAAAAGTAAGGGTCCCACTGTCTCCTCACCTAACTGGACACATTAAAAAGGGTATTAAGAAGTAAATACCTGACAGAGAAGAATTGGAGATGTGTTCCCTTAGGGCCAATGGCCTAAGAAGCTGGGTCACCAAGTTGTGGCACTATGGGGAGGTGGCAGGACCTAAGGAGTGAGTCATTGGCTCATCAAGGGCTGTTCTTTTAATTCTTCTCTGAAACAATGCATTCAGACTACAGTTTCACCTCCCCCCACTCCTCCTACTCACCACCCCCACCTCCTCTCTCCCCCAGATCCATTCCTCCTCTGTTTCACTTCAGAAAAGAGCAGGCCTCTCAGGGATATCAACTGAACATGGCATACTAAGACTGAACACAAACCCTCATATCAGGGATAGATGAGGCAACTCAGTAGGAGGAAAAGGGTCCCAAGAGCAACTGAAAGAGTCAGAGACACACTCACTCCCATGGTTAGGAGTCCCACAGAAACACCAAGCTACAGTCATAACATATATGCAGAGGTCCTAGCACAACCCATGCCAGCTCAGAAATTGCCTCTTCGGTCTCTGTGAGCGCCTGTGAGCCCTGCTTAGTTAATTCTGTGGGTGGTGTTCTTCAGGTGCCCTTGTGCCCTCTGTCTGGTTCTACAATTCTTTTTCCTTCTCTTTCTCAGGGTTCTACAAGCTCCAAAGGGAGGGCCCAACTGAGATCTCCAATTTGGGCTCTCTCTCCACCTAATGTTTGGCTATGAGTCTCTGCTTCTGCTTCTATCAGCTGCCAGAGGAAGCCTCTCTGCTGAGGATCTCCAAACCTTGTTATTCTCCCTTCCTATCAGCATGGGAGGAGCAGCCTCTACCTCCCGCCACTCCTTGCTTCCAAAGCAAGAGGGTGGAAGAAAAAGAAAACAAAAAACAAAAACAAAAAAAACCCTCTGGGCTGAAACTCTGCAACTGTGAGATAAAATAAATTCCTGGTCCTTTTCCATTGATTTCTCTCAGGCATTTGTTACAGTAACAGAAAGCCGTGTGACACTGTAATCTTACATCACTAGAAAGAAACTCCATCCATCAAAAATTGTCACACATGTACTAAACACTATACTGGATTCTTGCATGGACAATGCAAAAAATTAAATATGCCTTTTACCCTGAGGATGCATATGCTGTGTTTTAGGGGTTTGGATATATTCATGTGAAGAAGAAAAAAATTAAAGGCCTAGAGAGTCACCAAATAAGTAACAATGCAAAGATCAGATGGCCAGATTCCAGTGAATGTCAATGAAAACATTCAGACAGTCAATTCAGCTTTCTATCACAAAGTACTGGGCCCCACTGGGGAGCAACAGCACAATACAGGTAATGTCCTCACCCCAAAACCACCTGGAAAAGTAACCAGCCACGTTATCCAAGAACAGAGGTGCTGTGTCTGCCCTGTCCCCTGTCGAGTAGCTAAGTGAGGCAAACAACAAATGGCTTAGAGCCTTCAGTGACAGCGACATCTGTGCTCACTAACCACTGGCATGGAGCAAGTGCCTCCTCCACTTCAGGCATAACATTAAGAGCTCACCTTCACCATGACTCAAGACTTACAACAATTGTATTTCATTACAAAGAGAAGTGCTTATTACTAGTTAGCTTTCAGAATTGAGACTTCTGTCCGAGGTACTGAGCTTCAATACACATACACTGTATTAGGGAGCTTCTCACTGTCATGAATGAAGTATATTTTCACAGACAATTCAGAAAGAAGAGGTGATCTGGAGAGCAGGAGGCATGGCTCTGGCTTCAGCTCCACAGCTGTCAATGTGTCATAGCAAATGGCAGTGGTAGTAGTTCTTACCTTGGATGTGAGCAAAAGACTCCATCTTGAACACCAGGTTCAAAGAGACCTTTATAACAGCCCTATTTGGAAAGGGAATCTATTTTCTGAAGTCACTCTTAACAACTTATGGGCCTCTCCCTAGGCCCCACTTCTCAAATGCTCCAACAGCCTAGGACCAACCAGCTTGTAATCACAATGGACCTTTGACAACCACACGCTGCTGGAGCCATTGAGCTTACCATACCGTTATCCCTATCCTGCTAATAAACAGTTGATGTTTGTCAGTGCACCACCTACACCCCACTCAGTCAGGACTTCATGGCCCTTCATTTAGAATGTCTACCATCATGGAATTTTCCATTCCTCTATGGAACACATCATTTTCTACCTTTTCATTATATTCATAATATTCCAACATATCTGTGTCATGGCCTCAAAACAAGAAAATCTCCTGTGGGGATTGTACTAACTCCATGAGTGGGAAGAATTGAGGCAAACGAAAAAATGTTGTAAGATGGTTTTAAGGTTTGAGCCTTGAAAATTGCCAGTCATTTTTCAGATCTCAAAGTTTCTGAAATATAAATCTCATTCTTGAAGCATACCCAGTATTCACTTAAGAGGCTGAGACAAGATGAACTCAAGGCCAGTCTGGCCTGTATGATGAACTCTATATCATACACACACACACGTATCCAAGTATCCAATAAAAGACAGACACTAGAAATATGAGGTATTCCCGCCTTGTTCTTAATTACTCAAGCCTTCTTTTCTCGTTGCACTTAAATTTCTTCTCTACCTCCCTCAACCCTCTTCACCCAAAACCATCAGTGAGGCCACCAGCTAGTACAAAACTCTTTTAAACTTCTTAGTGATTTCCTTAATGCAGGAAGTGATTGTTTCACCAAGTAGTACTAACAAAAAGGCCCAAATTTTCAGCTATTTCGTGCAATAAAACGATTTCCAACTGTAAATGCACACTGAACGCTGCAAATTGCTTAGATACTGTGACTCCAGGAAACACAACTCTGTGTTTTGTGGTTCTGGGTCCCCCTGGGCCTCAGAATCTACTGTATTAAGACAATCAGAGAGAAACGACCACCAGTTTCCTAAGCAGCCCATCTGGAACCTATGCCCATCTTGTACCCTTTCATGGCCAGGCAGGAATGGAAATGGCAAGGTTCTCGGCAGCGACTACCCAGCATGGCAACAGAAAGCAGATCATCTGTAAGTAATAATTTGATTTTTTTTTTTTTTTGCTTTTGTTTTTGTTTTTGTTTTTGTTTTTGTTTTTAGAGACAGGGTTTCTCTGCGTAGCTTTGCGCCTTTCCTAGAACTTGCTTTGGAGACTAGGCTGGCCTTGAACTCACAGAGATACACCTGCCTCTGACTCAAGCGCAAAGCCCTGGGTTCGATCCTGGGCTCCAAGAGAAAAAAAAAAATGTCTTTCTTGTGATTGAAGAGGCCCTTAACTGTAAGTAATCATTTGTAAGGAAGGGAAGTGGCCTTATTCTGTCTTAGGAAAACAGACGCAAACCAAAGACCCAGACTTCCCAACTCCCTATACATTACTTGTTATTACCAGGCGTTGCCCTACTCCCCAACTGTCCTTCCTAGATGTGACCTCGATAGGTCTCTATAGGCAATATCGAGTTAGGTGCACACCTTTCCTGGGAGCTGTATATTTTCATTGGCTATGGCCCTCCTCAACAATAGTATTTTAGCACAGTTTTAAATTGTGGGCAGAGGCTACAGTTTGTCACAGAGTACCCCAGGTTGAGAATCCAATCCAGAATCCTGGAACCAATCAATCAGTCGATCAACTAAAATGTAACTGTTATGGTAGCAGCAAACGCATACTTTCTCCACAACCTATCAGAACTGTCTCCTTTTAGCCCTCTGCATACCCCTGATACCTGCCCCCTCCCTCCCTGTGGTGGTTTTTGTATGCTTTAGTGTAAAGTGAACATTTTACAGTGCTTGGCTGGTTGTTGACCTTATTTACAGGGGTTTCTTCCCACAAATGCTTTAAAGTATTAAGAATTCTTTCATCATGCCGACATCTGAGACTCGATTGTCAGAGATTAAATACCCCAACCCCCATAGCATAAGGCTATCTACGTCAGATCTTAAAATAACACTTCAAAAGCCTTCTGCGCATAATAGTAGCCCTAATCTGGGGATTTCATTCAACAGTGAAAATGGCGATCTACACTGTGATTGAAAAAGCCGGTCAGACAGTCAGCGTGAAAACTAGGCTCTGAGCCCTGGGGACCACGCTCTTGTCCCACCCTTTGCCTGCACCAGTGTTCTGACCCATTCAAATTGTTTCTGCTACTACAGTGCGAGCCTGTAACCGAGCTTTAGAAAAGATAGGCCAGTATGGGGGTTCCGTTTGAGCTCTCTTCAGCGCCAAGGACCAGAGCTGCAAAAAGCCACACTGCCTCAAAGGCGGGGAGAATGTCCCCAGCATTGCAGGGACTGTGCTTACGCAGCGCGGCTGCGCAGGCGTGGAAAGGGGCTGGCCAAGACAGGGCGGGGCTCTAGTAGGCGGGAGCAGCTATGAATGATTCAATAGACTTAAACAGTACCCCGCCTTCGTCAGTTCCCACATGGTCTAGCGGTTAGGATTCCTGGTTTTCACCCAGGCGGCCCGGGTTCGACTCCCGGTGTGGGAACAGTAGATATTTTTGTTCCTAAAGGCACCCTAAGGTTAACACACGGAACAAGGGCTTTTGATCACCGAACAATAGTTTGTACTTCACAATAAGGCATTTGTACTTCACAATAAGGCATACCGTGGTCAAGCTGTTATGTTCAATACAGCTCACTGGTCTTTGTTTGTATGGCCCGGCAGCTGCTAAGCAGGTGAAGAATTTGGAAACAGGATCGGAGATAGAAGGAGCCACACTTCAGGAGGTGCCTAGCTCCAGTCCAGTAGGTTGGGAAGGGAGCTTTCTGAAGGGGGTCACTAAGGCTGAGATACTAAGGGAGCAGCTTCCCAGAAGAAACAGCCTTAGCAGAGGAACTGTGCAGGACTCCAAAGGGCAACTGGAGAGGCCTCATTCATGTATTCTTCTGGTCACATTCTGCCTAACAACATATGGGAAACTGAGGCATGGAAGCAGCAGCATCTGGGAAGAATCACACTTGTAGTTAGGCTCAAGGTTCCTAGCAAAGTCAAATTTTCAATAGGAGGCTTTGAAACCTTCAAAGCTGGGGAAAAAAAAAAATCCCTGTGTGGATACCTGCATGCTTGCCACCATAACACAGGTCTGCAAGTCAGTGATTAGTGCATACTTACAACAGATTGGTGTTAGAACGAATCCGTGCCACTCACAGGGCTTTACTAAACCTTGTCACCCAACCCCATCATGCTCCAATTGCTAGAGTACTTAGTGTGATTTGGATAATAAAATTCAGTTGAGAAAACAGGAATCTGGACCAAGGAAACTCCAGACCATTCATAAACCAACAGTATGAATGTCAGACAGTCTGTCTTTGCAGACATCACACTATGACACAAAGACAGTATTTCTGTTTCTAAACTGGATATTATTCTACATTTTCAGCTTGCATAGGAGTCTGTATAAGATATGACTATAAACATCATTCGATGCATTGCAAATTATTGCTTCAGGAATTGTCTATCATGTGATATACGACAAAATCTTTTTAAAAAATATATTTTATTAATTCATGGAGAGTCACATACAAAGTATTTTGATCTTATTCAGGCCTCTTCTCACACCCCCCACCTCCTCACCCCTTACAACTTCAAGGACAAATTCTTAAGACTTAATTCTTAGACAAAAGTGTCCTTGGTAATTACCTGTCAGACTTTCTTTTCATCTCACTCCCCTTCAGAAATCCTGGCTGGCTTCAGCCATTGTTATCTAAGGGTTTCACCGCAGGCTGTCTGCTGTGATGGACACAGATAGACAGTAAGACAGCTCTTGTTGTTTCAGATAACCCCAACACTCACACCTGAGCACTGCAGCTCTGTAGAAGCATAATGAGGATACGGCTGGGTGTGGATAGCCATTGTCCAAAGGGTGAACTTTTTCGGTCATTTTCTCGCTTGCCTTCATCACCTTTCAGAGCATGAATATTTTTTACCCTTCTTGTGTGCACTGAATCAAACTATATTTCTCAGATTTCCTTTCCTGCAGAGTGCAGATTTGTCTGCTGGAAGACTGGAGGATACCATAGTGAAAGAAAAGCCTAATGTTTCAGATAACACCTTGGCAGCAGTGACCATCCCCTGATGGCCGCCAACAGACAAGAGCAGGCTCCCGAGGCACTGGCGAATCTGACAGGGGCTGCTGATAGCAGTGAGATACTAGTAGCGACAGCAGTGGCAGCCCGGGCTCAAACAACACTGGCGGTTCAGGAGAGCCTAGGTGGGGTTGACAACAGTGTAGTTCCCATGGCGATGGTAATACACAGCAAGGCTCATGAAGAGGGAAGGCCTGTCTCAGCAGAATGCCAATTCCTCTCAGCTTTCAGCCCTGAGTGGTGGAATCTGCAGTTAGTAGTATCTGAGGAACCTAATGGTCATCCCTTCCTGCTCCCCTAAAAAAAAAAAAAAAAAAAAAAAAAAAAAAAAAAAAAAAAAAAAAAAAAAAATCTGGAACTGTATTACTTTTCCTTCTTGAATCATCTGACTTCTTGGCTCTGGCCCATCTTAGACAAATGCTGTTACTATGATCCTCATCTTCCACCAAACTCTCAGCCTCGCTGACTTCAACTTGAGAGGTCAGGGAGCATGATGGTCCACATGACAAGGCAAGTTTGGAGGAAATATTTTATGTGCAGCTGATTGATGAGCTAGCACAGCTGAAAAGTGAATACCAGCCCAGTTGTTGACAAGATTTATTGGCCTCTTGGAAATTTGGGGTTTTGTGGTTCTCCGTTTCAGCTAAGCCATCTCCACTATCCACATTTGGTTTCTTGGTGATGCTTGCTTTCTCACTCAGTACCCAGAATTCCACATGTTATGGACAGGTTATGAGTCCACATGTGGTTTACAGAACCAAATCACAGGCTTAGTGTTCAGCTCTGTCTCTTATTTTTGCAGTTCTAAGGGATAACGGATTGATTGGAGGCCATGATATAACAAATTTGAGTTGAAATTTAAAGCCTTGAGTAACTCATCTTCTTTCTAGAATCTCTCCAGTGCAGTCAGAAGGAGGCAGTCCATCACCACAATAATTTCTTCCAATAACCTTGTGGATCCCCATATCTTACCTGTTAAGACTCTCCTTTAATCCCAAGTAATACTTAGTGACAATTTAAATAAATATTTCCCTATTATTCCTGTGACTTCCCAACATCTCAATTCCTACAAGTCACAAGGTCACTACTATGTTCCCAAGAAAAGATAGCAAAGTAAAAAAATCTCTTCTTTGGGGGTCTGATTCCCTGGACACTATTGCTTATGAAACATGTGTCAATTATCTGCCCAGAAAAGCGCAATGCCCTGGATGTTTTTTATTTATTCTATTTCTGTGTACTGGGGATCCAACAGGACCTGGTGTATGCTATACAAGTGCTTTACCACTGAGCTAGGGACCCTTTAGATAGATGGATAAATGATAGATGATCGATAGATAGATAGATAGATAGATAGATAGACAGATAGACAGATAGAGGCATTACCAGAACTTAGAATCAGCTGACAGTGTTGTTAGAGTCTGCAGTAAGTATGGGGACCTCTGAGACCTCTTAAGGTAGTGGTAGTCACTCAACCTCTTATAATGGCCACTTGGTATACATATCACTTCTTTATTTTTATTATTTTTCTAAATATTTATTTTATATGGATGTATGGGTGCCTGAGTGTATGTCTGTGAACCATATGTGTGCAGTGTCCAAAAATTACAGAAGAAGGCATCAGTTATGGTTACAGGCAGCTGTGAGTCACCCAACTTGGGTGCTGGAAACTGAGCCAGAGTCGTCTGGAAGCAATCTCAGCAGCCCTTGTATGTTGCTCCTTTAGACACATTGCTTCAGTCCCAAGCTCACAGACAGTCTTTCTTTTAAACTTCTGGTTGAAATGCCAAAGAGACTGGAACCTGGGAAATCACAGGCCTTGAAAAGAGAAAATAAATAAATAAATTACTGTTTCTTCCTTGCACTATCTGACCTATCAGGACTTCGAACTGACAGAAGCTAATCAGGAGCCAGTTGGTCAGATGAACCTGTGATGCCTGTCAGGATTCAGCACTCTGACACAGCCTGCTACAGCCATTATTTCTTGTGCTATTTGCTGATCTTAAGGCCTCTCTGAAACTGAAGTTATTGGTTTGGAGTTTACATAACAAAGTACTCCCAAAACACAGCCACATAAAAACAACCCTATAGCTCTGCTGAGTCAAGAAGGGCTTGGCAAAGCACTTTTGCTATTTCACATGGCACTTGTCCAGTCTCTCTCTGGACAGGATTCGGTGAACATCCGTGTCAAGGCCAGAACCTCTCCACATGGTATCACACTCTTCACAAACCACTGGCTTCTCACAGTGAGTGGTTTCCAGAAGGAAGGAAGCAGGAATGAACAGCTGGGTTCAGCCAGGTGTCATGGTGCAGGCTTTTAATCCTAGCTATTTTGGAGCCTGAGACAGGAAGTTCTTTAGTTGAAAGCTAGCCTGGGTTATAGAGTAAGACCTCATAAAAATAAAATAAAATAAAATAAAATAAAATAAAATAAAATAAAATAAAATAATAAAATAAAATAAAATAAAAGGCAGAGACCTGGACCAATACTCAGCACTGTTCCAGAACAGCCCAATTTCCAGAGGGTAGAGAGATAGACGACTTCCCAATGGAGGGACTGTAGCTGGTTTTAAATAGAGGTAGCTCCCAATTTAGGATGGGTCAATTTTGAAATAACTGACTTTATTATGCAAAATAGATATGCATTCAGTAAAACACTTCCAATTTTGGATTTTGCTCTTGCCCTATGGTTTGTGATATGTGCACAATCTACTCCGAAGGCAGGCAATAGCAGGGGGCTGCAGTTTGGGTCAGCTGTACCATGTAAGGTCAAACAACTGTATTCTGGAGCGTGCAGTGTTGCTAAGCCTCAGTGAAGAGTAGGTCAGATTGTTTCCAATGCTGTTGACTTGTCCCACTCCTTTTATAGCAGATGTGCTGGGACATGGCTGCATCACCACTCAGGAGCATACGTGTGCAGTATTTGTTGAATATGAGATCTGGCTAACAAACAGCAGCTCTCCTGCTTCTAAAACCATTGGCATGATGCTTTTGAGGATTTGGAAGCTGACATTTTGCTAGCGATAGAACCACAAGGGTCTGATGTGTGTGGTCCACAGTCCAAGAGCCAGGTAACACAGGCCTGCACCAAGACACCAGTGCTGTCAGAAGTAGCAGGATGGAATAAAATAAGGAAGAGTCGGGATGCTACAGAGCATCTGCTAGTCCCACCTGGCCCAGCATTGCATAGGGTGTGGCCTCTTCTTCAAGAACTGCCGTGTTCAACCACTAACTCACCAGAAGCCACTTAAACTCTTAGATACTGGCCATCTGCAAAAACAGATTTCAACATGCCTCCCATCTTGTCAGCCAACTGAAAATGAAACTTTCTTCCTTATAAGACTGGATTTTATTCATGTATAGCCAGAAAGCTTTTGCTTGGTAACAGATGAATAAAGATGGAGAAATGGCCAGGCAGTGGTGGCACACACCTTTAATCCCAGCACCCCAGAGGCAGAGGCAGGCAAATCTCTGTGAGTTCAAGGCCAGCCTGATCTACAAAGTGAGTTCCAGGAAAGGCACAAAACTACACAGAGAAACCAAACCCTGTCTTGAAAAAAACAAAAACAAAAACAAAAACAAAATAAAAAAACAAAAAATACAAGCAATAAATACATGGCTTGTTTGAAGCCTCACTAAAGGAAATTTCTTTTTTACTGATAAGGCATGTGAGATGCAAGCTTCCATGTCAGGAAAGGAGGACCATGGAAGGCTAAGAGATTTTAAGGAGTCACAAGCATTTAAGACGTGCTTTATTCACCAGCAGGCCCCCAGGCAGGCAGGCACAAGCAGGCATCCAGCACCCACAAGCACACTGCAGGGCAGTGACACACATGTGGATGGGCACATAGGCATTTTGGAAGTAGGCACACAGACCTAGAGGTAGAGACAGGCTGATGAAAGACAAAGGCTCAGGCTCCTTACCTCAATGCTATATTTATACAGAATCATACAAAAGGGGCATATGTGCCCCCAAAATGCCAGTTTTTAGATTATGTTACTATTTACTTAGGAGTTCCCTGAACATTCAGTGTCAGCCATTTTTGTGCTCACTCATAGTGCCCCAGGGCACCCTGATTTCTAATATGTTACTAGCCTTGTTTTAGCTGACTCATACTTAAACTGGCTTGTTGAGCTTTTGGTCCCCAATAATCAAAAGGCTTATAAATAACAAAGAGTAATTGACCTTTTATTAATGTCATCTTTATTAGGAAGAATGAGGTCCTCCTGTGCTCCTTGAGACAGCAACAAAGATAAAATTATCTTGTGACATGCAATTCCTCCTGAGACAGAAACAGGGGACCCACTATCCTCAACTTCACATAAACTGTAATAACCTTAGGTACCCCAGCTCCATCCTCATCACTTGAGGATCTTATTTTGCCGTGTAAACCTCTATTTCTGCCATTCTGCTGAGTATTTTAGCAAGACTATTTCATTCACAGTACCCACTGACAATTCTGACAAACTCTTTCAAGGTAGAGTTAGTATTATGCCCACATTAAGATGCAAAGGAGTATCAAAGCAATACACTCCCCCAAAGGGGCATCTAAAGCACAAATCCACATTCATGGCACCATGGCCACTCTGATTTTTAAGGTATATATTCATTGCAGAAAGCAATGTCTCATTATGACATTTCATACTCATATGGAAGGCACTTTGGTCACATCCACATCCCATCCTGCTTGTTCAAAGTGTCCCCTTCTGCTTTCATGTCATGTAGTTTTTATAAATCTGGATTCCACATATGAAAAAACTATGCCACATTTCTTCCTCTGAGTCCCTCTATTTTTCATTAGTTCTATCCATTTATCCATTTTCTGCAAATGACATCATCCCATTGTTCCTTCTGGATGAAACAGAACCCCCATGTGTGTACACACACCACATTTTCTTTCTTTTTTATCTGTTTGGACATCTAGACTGTCTCCACATCTTGGCTATTATAAGTGGGTATACAAGGATCTCTGGGATTTGCTGACTAAGAATTCTTCAGGTTTCTCCCTAGGAGTGCACAGCCGCCTGCCACAGTAGCTCTACTCCTAGGCTGTTCTTTTCTGACTTTTATTTTCCAGTGTCCATGAAGATTCCCACATTATCTGCACCGGTTTACATTACATCAACAGTGGTGCCTCTGTCCCTTTGCTATGACTGGTCATGAGAAAAACCCTTAAAGTCCCACATGTTCTTCCAAACACAAACAGGTAGATAGAGGAAATGTGATACTTAACATGTCCAGACTGTTATCTACCACAATGGAGCAAAAATATCTGCCAACAAGCTACTAATGACTGTGTTCTTAGCATTCAGCCATCCAACAAGCCAGTAGAGACTGTGTTCTCAGCATTTAGCACTGCCAGGTTTTGCAGACAGCCCCTAAAAGAGAAAGAAAGAAAGAAAGAAAGAAAGAAAGAAAGAAAGAAAGAAAGAAAGAAAGAAAGAAAGGAAGGAAGGAAGGAAGGAAGGAAGGAAGGGAAGGAAGGAAGGAAGGAAGAGAGAGAGAGAGAGAGAGAGAGAGAAAGAAAGAAAGAAAGAAAGAAAGAACAAAAACCCTCATCCTTACTCTCTAGAGTGCTTGTGGAAAGGGGAGATGTTAAAGATGAAAACCAAATAAAAATATGAATAATGTATGCATCTATTCACCAATTCATTCACCACTTTCTTCA
The DNA here is from genome assembly GCF_903995425.1 of Onychomys torridus. Classification (NCBI taxonomy): domain Eukaryota; kingdom Metazoa; phylum Chordata; class Mammalia; order Rodentia; family Cricetidae; genus Onychomys; species Onychomys torridus. The sequence goes on from NC_050443.1 coordinate 41,901,603, forward strand.
ATGAAGACATTCCCTTTAAGAATCGTCATTGCCTTGTTTTACTAACAATTAACAGCTAACCAACCATGGCTTGAACTGATCCTCTAAAGAACTCTCTGCAGTCCTGCTCCTTCCTTCCTCACTATCATGACTTTGGACCTGAAGCCAAAACATCCCACCTAAACAATCCCCAGCTTCCACAGGCAATGGCCATACTGGAAAGAACACTGAGTAAGGGCTTTGGGCCACACAAAACCAACTTACTGAAGACTGGAGTGACCTTTCCCTAGTCACCATGCCGTGAGAACACCATCTTTCCAGGACTGTCTAAGTCCTCTAGTGAGTTGTCTATGCTGAAAGAGACTGCATTTTCTCAGAATTAGAGTTGATGTCAGAAGGAAGGGTAGTAAATCAATCAATCAATCATGCTACTTGAGAAATCCTCAGGTAAATCTTTAGACACTGAGACTTTTCAAGTCTTCCTTGTAGGGCTACACTCATGTGCATTGTCAGAGACACCAAGGTGGTAACACACCCTGGGACTCCATGGAAAAGAAAGGAAGTTGTCTCTGCATTTGGCACAAGTCTGCTTCTTCCTTCGGTGAATTTTAGTCTATACCCTTTCTCTAAAGCTCTCTGAAACACTGTTACCCAGAGTGTCCTCTAGTGAATAGTCTACACTGAGGACAGCTTTTTCTCCCAGAGTTAGTGTCAGAAGGGCAGCACTTAGGAACCTGTCCCTCTAGCTTTGTGACTCAGAAAGCTTCAGTGTTTAGAATTCTAACTGAGGCTTCTGTAAGTAGTACAACTGATTGATTTATGACCCTAGCTTCTAATACCGCAAATTCTGGAAAACTATAGTCATTCTTAGATTTGATGCTCACAGCCCACATCTTAGCTTCTAAGTATGACCTCCACTAAATGGAACCAGAATTCCACAGAGAAAGAGGATAAACCAAGCACAGAAGCGAGAAAAGTACAAGATTAGTTAACACAATCTTTTGTGCTATAAAGTGAGAACATGCTCAAAGGAGAATGAATAAATGTCAAAAAAGACACTGAGACCATCACTGCAGGCTTGAGTACTGGTAAACATAGTAAACCAACTCAAGCAATAAGTGTTTGCTAGTACTGATCCCCAGCATGCATATAAAAAGCTGGGCATAGTTGTACATGCCTCTAATCCCAGAACATGCGAGGCAGAGATAGGTGGATCTCTGGAGCTTGCTGACCAGGCAGCCTGGTCAATTCAATGAGCTCCAGATTCAGAGAAAAACCCTGTTTCAAAAACTATGGTGGAGAATGTTAGAGAAAGGCATTCCATGTTAATCTCTGGCATTGAAATCCATGTGTTCAAATATGTTCATTTGTATATATATACATGCATACCCATATGTACCCATAACAGTGAATCATATTCTTTTATTAAAAACTGTGAGTCATGAGGCTATAACAGAGATAAATTAGAGGTTTGATGGGCAAAGGTTATTAGCAGTTTCAATAGTCTTGGGGACTCTGGGTTTTCCTCTTGCCCAGAGTCCAACTGCCCCATGTTATGGATGCTAGATGACACCTAATATCTTGGTCTGAGACAAAAGTATTTATTACCTTATATTTGTCATAGGAACTTTTGTCCTCTAAACCCAGTGGAGACTATGTGAAAGTATCTTGATAGATTCCACATTCGCTGTGGGTTTATGCCACAACTGAGGCCCCCTGAGCTTAGAAAGCCCCCAGATGTTTGTAATGTGATTCCAGAACATTGGGAGCCTTTGCTCCCAAATGAGATGCTATTTTTATAATACTGAAGAGCAAAGCTTGCCTCTGGTCCAGAAGGAGACATTATCTCTGTCTTAACAAAGCTATCGGCTATAACAACATTCTCAAAAGCACAAACTAGAAAGAAGGCTACCAGTGCCTCCCAGATGCACAAAAATAAAATGCTTACAACCAAAGCTGGTCCAAGGGCTGCGGACTCACTGCAGAGAGCACTAAGTAAGTTACTGACTAAAGAGGCTAAAACATCCGAGAGCGGATGATAAGCATTTGAAAAAATCCTTCCAGCGTATCATCCTGCAGACTAAACCATACGGGAGAAATGCAGTGTACTACCTGCATCCTTTGCAACTGTTTTCTCTTTTCTCCTCAAGGTGCTTTCGTTTGTGTCTGTACCTTTCAAAGGATGTGAGCCTGCAGCACTTGGTGCTGCTGCCTGGTCCTTAGTGTGTCAGTGATGCTGTCTTAGGCTCTGGATAAATATCTAAGAGCAGCAGGAGTCTCCTGAACCAATCAAGGTAGCCAGACTGGAATGGATGAAGTGAAGACAGGATTTTAGGAGAGACCTAGATGGCTAGGATAAACTTTAAAGATGCCGGTATATTTGTTTTGTCCTCAGTGGCCACAACCAAAGAAAGAGTCTGCCTATTATTTTCCATGTATATCAAAACCAATCACTTTCCTTTAGGCATGGTGTACCTTAATATCTATAATGTCACCTACTCAGCCACCTGATATTACAGAACTCCTTCACTGAAAGCAATACATGACTAAGGGAGAAAAGGAGAGAGAGGAGATTGATTTTTTATATGTTTGTAGACACACACACACACACACACACACACACACACGTTTTCATCTTTCACAGCAGATGTTAAAACACTAATCAGAAGCAGTAGCAATATACTCTATATATTAAAGAGTTTAAGCCACTGATCACTTTGATGTCACATGACTGTTGTATTTTTAGCCTTGCTTTGCTCACTGCTACTTGGAAACTGCTGGGTTCAGGAACCATGAAAGTACATGGTGCACACACCCTGCCTGCAACTTTGCTAGTCATCATCAGCCATCTTCGCCCAGGATGGAGTCTGTGGTCCAGCTATTCTCTGCCTTCTCTTACTAGTTCTCCCAGTGTTGGAAAAACAAATCCACAAGCCAGACTCTTCATTTACCACATTCATCTATCATTCAATAATAATGTTCTGTTCAGAGCTGTGTTAATTAAAAAGCAAGCACCACAAGAAAAGTGTTACTTCAAGTGTCATTTGTCACAACAACCTGATGTTCTTTTCTTTCTGTCACTTTTGGAACTCTTGTTTCCTTGGTAACCCAAGGTAGCATTATATATATAAATTCAGTTGGCTTATTTACTTCCTTTCCCTTCCTTCCTTCCTTCCTTCCTCCCTCCCTTCCTTCCTTCCTTCCTTCCCCCCCCCCATTTTTTCCCATCAGGAAGACAAGCTACTTTTCCTTCCTTTAACAATGCTTATACTTTGGTGGAATAATAAGACATGATAATAGGTACATTCCCCCCAAAATAGTGTAAGTTAAGGGAAAAATTATCTTTCAGCTTATATTAACATGCTCTATTAAAAATAAAAATGTGAAGAAGTGTCTCCAAATTGATACTTCCTGCTTATCAGAAATCAGTTGTCCTAGGAAGTCATTAATAACCCACAAACAGCAGACAAGCGAAGCCACAGCAGGCCCAAGGTACATTAAGCTGCACGTGGCAGTCAACATGTAGCTCTGAGCCGGCCCTCTTGCTATGCAGGGGTTGTGGGGCTCCCTCACCCAGCTCAGATGTGTTTCAGGGTTTTCAGTGTTCCGACCCACTCCCCTAGAATCAACTCCAACATGCAGTCAGAACAAAGACTTTCTGGGAGTAGTGTCAAGGAAAGAAAACCCTTCTACTGGTAACAGGGAACACCCTAGAAGAGTCTAAATTCTTTGCCCAACAGAGAGAGCCAAGGGCAGTACCACAGGGAAGGAGGGAGGGGTCTACTCAGCACCCTACATCCAACGACAATTCTCAGTTCTCCTTAATTGTGATTCCATTATCATGTGTCTGTAGTCTCCAAAAGTTCACATATTAGGAGCCTCGTCCTCATTGCGGCAATATGGGGAGGTTGAGGAATCATCAGGATTGGAACCGAGGGTTCATGTGTTAGAAGTTGTTAGAGTCAGAGCTGTAATGGCTATAACAAGCTGGTCTTGGCTGCAAACCTCAATAGGGCCAATAGCAGAAACAAGCTATAGTGAAAAGCACTGTATGGAGAGGAGATTTATTCATTGTGACCACATCACAAACAGAAGCAAAGAGGTCCAGGGATTCCTCCTCAAACCTCTCCTTCAGGGTCTGGACTTGAGGTTTAGGTTTAAATAAACGACAAAAGGTTTGCATAACTGAGAAGTCCTGGTCAAGGTTTGTTCCTACCCATCATTAATCCATCACCTTCTGGAACCAATCTTTACTGCAAGATGGTCTCACAAGTTGTCAGAACTGAATGGAATATCTTTCCTGGAGACAAATTCCAGCTCTGGCTGGCACCAGCTTTTTCTTTTCCCAGCATGGGATCCTTAGGGAAATTCCAGTTTCTTGGGGATCATTCTTACAATAACCTGACAGCCAAAAGGAGGACCCACAAAGGTCTCCAGAACATCTTCATTCCTTCCAAGATGATTCGAATCTGGCTGTGTGACCTCTCCCTCTCACAACTGGGATACATTAGGGGATCCACAGAACCAAACTGGAGCAGGAACCACACCCTGGAACCTCCAGAACTGTGAACACAATAAAACTGTTTTGAATAAAACAGGCAGCCTCAGGTATCTTTATAATAACAATATGGACTCTTAACCCTTTCCATTTGCAAACCTATGCAAACTTTTCACCTGAAAAATGTCTATGCAGCCCTGAGTACCCAAGTATATAAAATAGTTGTGTCTCAGAGTTTCTATTGCTGTGAAGAGACACCATGACCACAGCAACTCTTATAAAGGAAAACATTTAATTGGGGTGGCTCACTTATAGTTCAGATGTTCAGTCCATTATCATCATGGTGGGACATGGCAGCATCCAGGCAGACATGGTGCTAGAAAAGTAGCCAAGAGTCCTACATCTTGCAGGCAATGGGAAATGGTTTGTCTTACTGGGCATGGCTTGAGCATATCTGAGCCCTCAAAGCCCACCTCCACAGTGGCACACTTCTTCCAACAAAACAACATCCACTCCAAGAAGGCCACATCTCCTAATAGTGCAACTCCCTTTGGGGGCCATTTTCTTTCAAGCCACTAGATTCCACTCATAGGCTCCCAAAGTCTTGTAACCATATCATAATGCAAAAATGCATTCAGTCCAACTTCAGCAGTCTTCATAGTCTACAGCAGTTTTAAACTTATTTACAAGTCTAAAGTTCAAAGTCCCTCTGAGAATCAAGCAATCTCTTAAAGTGTAAGATCAAAATCAAAAAGCAGATCACATACTTCCAACATACAATGGCACAGAATATATATTACCATTCCAAAATGTAGGGAAGGGAGCAGAAAGAGAAAATACTGGACCAAAACAAGACTGAAAACCAGCTGGACAAACTCCAAACTCTGCATCTCTGTGTCTGATGTCAAAATGTTCCTTAAATTTCCAATTCCTTTCAGCTTTGTTGACTGCAACATACTTCTTTCTCATGGGCTGGTTCCACTCCCTGTTAGCAGCTCTCCTCAGCAGGTATCCCACCACTTTGGCATCTCCAGCATCTTGGGGTCTCCAAGGCAATCCAGGCTTCAACTTAACAGCTTCACAAAATGGCCCTCCATGCATCCATTAAGAAACACTCTTGAACATGCCTGGCCTCAAAGGCTTTCTTTGCTTTCAGAGGAATATTCCATAACTCCTTCCTTCCATCCTTAAAGTCAGAAAGAACCACATGGCCCAAACTGCCAAGTTCTCCAGCTAACTGGGCCTGGAACATGGTCCTTTCACAAAATTACATCTTCATCAGCCTTTTGGTTTTGATGGTTACCTTCACTGCCTAAGGTTGGCTGTCCTCAAACTTGCTCTATAAATCAGGCTAGCCTCAAACTCAGAAATCTGCCAGCCTCTGCCTTCCAAGTGCTGGGATTAGAGGTGTGTCCCACCACATTGAGCATATATGAGACCTTTTGGAAGCTTAGCTGGATGGGATCTTTCCCTGTGTCACCATTTTTTAATTTTAATCTCCCTGGATATAGGATTTAGCTTCATTCCACTTTCTAGTACTCCTTTTCTCCTTGAATATTTTACTTTGTTCAGCTTGTTCCTTTTCATTCTATATTTTCATTAGAGTTAACACGAATAACCATACAATAAAGTCTATAGTAGGCTGTTTTGAGATTTCCTCTGCCAATGAAATTAATATAAACCTCTTCACGTTAGCCTCAGGCACACTCTTTGGACAAGGGCAAAAGTGTAGATGGGGAGTTTCTCTCCAGATCCTGCCAAGCCCCCTGCAGTCCCACAGCCTACTTATAAAATAATCACTCAAAATCTTACATTACTTATAAACTGTATGGCTGTGGCATGTTTCTTGCTAACTGTTCTTATATTTTAAATTAACCCATTTCTACTAATCTATAAGTTGCCACATGGCTTGTGGCTTACCAGTATCTTAACATCTGCTTCTCGTTGTGGTGACTGGCAGTGTCTCTCTCCCTCAGCCTTCCACTTCCCAGAACTCTCCTCTCTCTTTGTCTTGCCTATACTTCCTGCCTGGCTACTGGCCAATCAGCACTTTATTCATCAATCAATCATCCACAGCACAAAAGACAGCCACATTCTTCACCAAAATATCACAAGAACAATTTCTAGGCAATATACTAAAATTCTTCTTCTCTGAAACCTCTTGAGCAAGCTCCCAGAGTTCAAATCACTCTTAGCACTACTGTCTTCTTTGATCCCACTGGTATGACCCATTAAAACATTGCACTGCTTTCCTAACTAACCCAAATTTCCAAAGTTCATATACTGCAAAAAAAAAAAAAAAAAAACATGGTATATATTTTATAGAAATACCCCAGTCCCTGTCTTAGTTAAGATTTCTATTGCTGTGAAGAGACACCATAGCCACGGCAACTCTTATAAAGGAAAACATTTAACTGGGATGGTTCAATTACACAGAGGTTTGGTCTTTTATTCTCCTGGCGAGAAGCAAGGCAGTATACAGGCAAACATGGTTCTGGAACTGAGAGTTCTTAAATCTTGATCCAAAGGCAACAGGAAGTGAATTGTCTCACTGAGTGTGGCTTGAGCATATATGAGACCTCAAAGCCCACCTCCATGGTAACTTACTTCCTTCAATAAGACACCACCTAATAGTACCACTCCCTTTGGGGGCCATTTTCTTTCAAGCAAACACCAGGTGTTAAATCAAATATTTACTTATAATAATTTATAAAAATACTTTAAAATAATTCTTTAGTATACATATAAGTATCATTTGCTAAACATGAAAGTAAATTTACTGAGATGAATTTACTTATTTATACATAAAGAATTAAATCTTGGCTGAATATTTGGTACTTCAAACATAGTATTTTCAACATTTTCATAGTTAATCTACATTTTGATTTTATAATCAATGTTCAGAATGTCATTTGATGTTAATATGTAGTGTGAAATAACAGAAATATGTTTAAGGCCATTTCAGAAATTTTGTCATAATCATAAGCCAAAATGCATTTAATGATTTTTTTTTAACATAAAAGTCAAATCAGCAATTCAAACAGCAGTTCTTTTCAATAAAATATTCTAACACAGTGTAATCCAAAACACATAATCTGGAAGTTATATGCTGAGACATTATAGAAAGGAAGTATTGCAAGCTTTGGTCTTCCATACTAAGCAACCATGTTTCCATAAGAGCAGAAAACTATGTTATATCTCTATAACACATGCCATATAATAATCTATCTGAACTAATGGGCAGGGAGTATTATACATTGGCACGGTATGGGATGCTTGCTGTGTGTTCAGAACAAGGCTGCAGTAGATTCCTGTGACATCACAAGGAGTCTTGCCAGAAATACCTCAGATTAATTTCAAGTTTGACTGAATTTTTTTTATCATGTTTGGAAACCTTTTACAGTTGCCACATTTTCACCCCCAACATTCCTCCCCCAGGGTCCTTTGCCCTACAGTCTACCAAACTCATTATTTGCAAGACAATCTGAGTTATTCTCGATTCCTTCACTTTCTAATTGGAAGACCCTACCTGACCTAATTCTTTAGTTTTCCCCTCCCCAAGCCCTCCCTACCTGCTTGAAAAAATCTGGTATGTTTCCAGAGTGGCTCCTTAGCCCTAATTCCTGGCAATTTCTTAACCTGTTTCATAATCTGTGCTGTTCTGTGGCTACCATACCTGTCAACAATGAAATATATGCCCAGATTTCATTTAGTTCATTGTATATTTATTGGGCATTTACTGTACACCAAAGCTTTTATAAACCACTGTGGGGTGAAAAAAAGAGGTAACAAATTTAGGTTCAGACAAGAACTTTCAGTACAGTGCAAACCAACGTAAAAGCAGATTTTTCAGTGTGATTTACAAAGGTAGAGATTGATTGTCGTAGCTCAGCCAGAAGTACAAGCTGTACTTAAAAATATCTGGAACTTTGTACAGAAAATAATGCCTGAAATGAATCTTTAAAAATAGCATACAAAGGTAACAAGAGCACCTCAGCAAAGGAACATCATGGAAAGAGATGCATGACACAAAACATAAAGACACAAGGAGATGTGGGACAGAGTGGCATGGTGTTACTAAAAAATAAAAAGGAGAAAAGGTTGCTGGAGATGTAACCAACAAAAGAAACTGGGGAACGGGGAAGAATCGTTAAGAAGATCATGGTCCAAGGAACACTGCTCACATTTGCCTTCTCATGGGGATGCTTTGCCGTCCCAGGTCTAACAACAGTTATTGGTGTATATATATAATTTATTTATTCTTCTTTCCTATATTACATCTCAACCACAGTGTCCCCTCCCTCCACTCCTCCCAGTCTCTCCCCTCAGCTCCCTTCTCTCGATGTCTGTCACCCCATTGACTGCCAGGGTTGATTCTGCTGATCTGGCTGGCTAGGCAGGTGTTCCCCTCCTCCTTTACCACTCCATTGCATGTACACACACACACACACACACACACACACACACACACACACACACACACACACACACACACACACACACACACTCACACACACACTCACACACTCACACACACACTCACACACACACTCACACACACACTCACACACACACACACTCACACACACACTCACACACACACACACACACACACACACACACACACTCACACACACACTCACACACACACTCACACACACACACTCACACACTCACACACTCACACTCACACACACACTCACACACTCACACACACACACACACACACTCACACACACTCACACACTCACACACACACACACACACACTCACACACACTCACACACACACACACTCACACACACACACACTCACACACACTCACACACTGCCCCAAACTGCTTCGCTAGATAGAAGAGGACAACCTTCCCAGGAATAGAGGAAGACTAGTCTTCGGCCAAGGGTGGACAAGGAGCTGTGCTCCCCTGATAGAACCTCCAAACAAAATTCATATTAAACTCCTTCTATGTGTACTACAATTTAGACTACTTAAATAAAGACTCTAGCAACATGTGAACCATCCAAAGCCTACTCTTCCTGACGACTATGACTCATTGAGACATCCACTGGAGTAGTACAAAAGTCCTAGATGCAAAGCAGTCCAATATTGAAATCACCCAACAGGAGTTAACCAAGGTAATTGGGGGAAGCCAAACCAGTGTGCAAAAGAAAACTTTAGAGTAGTAAGTGCTATGTTAAACAATAAGAAAGATATGCCACCAACCCCAACTCTCCCAACCCCCCCCCAACACACACACACACCATGTGGCTGGGCTGGAGGAACTCAACATTGCAGCCAGAGCTTTGTAGACCAGGCTCCCTGAGAGGTCCCCAGCAACACCCCTGCACCAACCAGATACCTGCTCATCACCAGGTCAGGAGGTTGGGCACCATATGATCTCACTGTAATGAGGAAGCACGGTCCTGCTCAGGGCCATGACACTCTAAGCAGGACAAGGAGACACACACACAGACCTAGGTTGGAGCAACCCAGATTCCGAGAAGAAAACACTAGGCCACCTGGCACCTTGCAGCACCAGGCATATGGCACTACAATGGTGATCATATGTATAGAGTGATTTGGGAGGGAGGGCATATCTGAAGAGGTGAGAGATGAGGCGTGGTCTGAGGTGGGTGGCTTCATTGCCACACAGGGCCATGGTGATGTCTGGGCCGGGGCTGCTGCTGGGGCCCATGTCTGGATTCAGGCTCAGATGCAGCTGTGGTCTGTGTTGATATCCCTGGCTCCTGATATCACTGCAGGCAGAGAAGATAGAGCTGTACAGAGCTGGTCCTGCCCCTCACTGACTGTAACACTAGGGAGAATTGGTCCTGCCTTTGCTGTACTCAGGAGCAAGGGTCCTACACTTCTCCTGGTTTGTACAATAGAGCTGACCCTGTTTGCAGGGACATGGGTGAACTGGCACTGAGGGCATGAGAATGGGAGAGCAGGTCACACCTCTCTTGTATGCCATGTGGTGGCATAGGTGACAGAAAGATTCCCTCCTCTCCTCACCCCTCACCGTATGCATTAGATTAGGGATCTGACCCAACCTCTCACTAGCTTCAGCAACTGGGAGAGCAGGCCCTGTACCTGGCCTGGGCAGAGAACAGAGCCAACGTGTTTATGGAGGTAAGCCAGCCTGTGACCATGGGAGACCATAGGAGACCATGGGAGACAGATCATGGGGAGGTTGGGAGACCTGTGCCTTGTGGCACATGAATGATGTCCTTCTCCACAGCCCATCAACACCTGAGGCTCATGGGAGAGCTGACCCTGAGATTGTAAGAGCAGGAGAGCTGTCCCTGCCCCCCACCAGCTGCAACACCCAGGAAAGAAGGCCCTGTTTTTTGGGGATGGGGGGTGGGGGGTGGGGAGTGAACAGGTGAGATCGGGAGACATGATTCGAAAAACACAAAGAATTTAAAAAATAAATAAATAAGAAAAAATGTCCCATAATATTCCATTAAGAAACTAATAGAATAGAGAACAAAATGGAGGGCATAGTCAAAGCATGTTATACAATTTTGTGAAAATAACCTAATACAACTCCACTTAAGTAAATAATAAGTAAGTAAATAAATAAGGAACAAAACAAAAAGCAAGCTAAACTTGAGAGAACAGTGATTAGAGAGGAGAAAATAGAAATAAAAACAGAAAATAATTAAAACCATCCAAACTAAAACTTGAGTCTTCTCAAATTCTTTAATTACTCAAAATTATGGGAAATACTCAAACTAATAAAATCAATAATGAGACAGAAGCTGGTCATGCTGAACATGTAGAAATATGAAGTAGTGTAAGAGAAGTCTATGAACAATTAGAAAAGACACAATATAATATAGAAGTGTGGTAGGAAACATCTAGAATCACAGAAATAAATTCAAAAATAAATTGAAACTCTGAATATGTGTACAGCAGGCAAAGATTGGATCAGTAATAATAGCCTCCAAACCAAGAAAACTCCATATGACTTTGTTGCTTAACATCAAACTCTTCCAAAAAGTAAAAAAGAGAATATTTCTTCATTTGTTTGATGAGGCTGGCTTCAGTCCTGCCACCAAAATAAGAAGAAAAAAAAATCACACCAACCATAGATGCAAACCTCAACAAAATACTAGCAAAGTGAATTCAACCATAAAAAGTGGATTATAAATATTGATCTGCTTATCCCAGGAACACAAGGATGGTTCAACATACAGAAACCAATGTAAACTAAACGTTAGTAAACAAAAATAGCCATATTATTATGTCAATAGGCAAAGAAAAAGCCTTTTGATAAGTATTTTGAATCCCCAGTGTTAGGTTTCTCCGCCAATGCAATAAAGTCAAATCAAGCCGAACTAATAAGATCAGGTTTAAATCTGAGCAGAGCATTCTCGGGTGATCTGGGGGGAGGGGAGGGGAGTGGGAGGGTGCAGTTCTGGACTGGAGCTTAAATATCGTGTAGGCGCAGTTTTTCTTTCTAATTCATTTTACATACCAACCACAGATGCCCCTCTCTCCTCTCCTCCTGCCCTCCTGGCCTTCTCTCCCTTCCCACAATCCAAGGCGCAGTCTTGAGCATCTGGGGAGGAGCCGCAGCTTGGCAGGCTTTGTGAGGGTCAGGGTTTGGAGAGGGAGGAAGGGAACCAAGGCTTCCAAGGGAACACCTTTCACAAAAGCCAACACTTGCTTATGATTAAAAACTACATGAAAATTTAGGTAAAGGAGAACGTCCTAGCCCTGGTAAAGGACATCTTAAAGAACCCACAATTAACCGCCTTCTCAAAAAAAAAAAAAAAAAAAAAAAAAGTCTGAAAACTCTCCCACAAAGATCTTAAAACAGAACACACCCACTTCAAAAGGCTATCCACTGGTATTATTGCATTCAAATTCGTCAAGGAAGATCCAACCAGAGCAACTAGGCAAGTAAAGAAGTGCTATCCACACTGAAAAGGAAAGAGAATTGTCCTGTCTGTGAGTGCTACCCTTGCACATGTTTACAATCCCAAGAAATGCCCAAGAAACCATTAGTACGAATGGACAAACACAGCTGTGTAGAATACAATATCTGAATACCGAGATTAAATAACCAGTCTAAAAAGACAAAAAAGGAGATAATCACATCCACATTAGCATCAGAAGAATAAAATAGTTGTGCAAAGGTTTAACAAGTAACACAGTATTTAATATTATTTATATAATGTTACTGAAAATGAGGAACCAGCCTGATTGCATTTTGAAGGCAGGATGAGCTGTATTGTAAAATAAATAAAAAAAATAAGTTTGTTTTCTGTAAGAGCTGAGCTGCTCTCTGTTTCCTGGAACCTGACCTCCCCCAACCTACAACCTTGACTTGTTTTTGAGAATACCCTTACCTTCCCTAACCCTCCCTGAACGCTCTCTAATCACATGGTGGCCACATGATTTTTTTTTTTATTATGTTTTCTGTATTTCCTTACTGACCCATCATCTTTCTTCTGTAAACCTGCTTTGTAGCTACTAGTGCCTTACTCCTTAAAAGGGAACCAAGAAATGTATTCGGGGTTGCTCTCTTTAACAGGACTTAGGAGGCAATCACTGGCCAGCTCTTGGGTGCATCCCAATAAAAATCAAGCTTGCTTCAAATTTGGCTCAAATTGTGGTAGTGCTCTTATTCTTGCCTTTGGATTTAACAAAAGAAACTGAAAAACAAAAAATGAATGACGATATTGATTGTGCTTGTGGGATGGAGGACCCAGACACACACTATCCAAGGCAATCTGGAAGTGAGTGGGATGCTAGGCACATATTTATATGACATAATCAGTGTGTGAGTGCAGGAAAGCAGAACACTGAGTGCTTTGGGTGTGGGCACGTGGGAGACAGAAGACTACTTCAGCGGGTATGGAGTTATCTTTTGGGATATGAACATGTATTGTGAACTTGAAGGAGGAAGTGGTTGTGCAACATTGCTCATGCACTAAATGCCACTGCATAATGCACTTTGAAGAAGCTAATGTGTCACTTTGGGAATTTCATTTAAATAAAAAAGAAAAGTAAAAATAAATGTCCAATATGCTTTTTAAAGGTTTTTTTTTTCTCCTTTTACTGAAAATAGTCTTTTCTGTACAATATATCTTGATTGCAATTTCTCCTTCCTCTACTCTTCCCAGTTCCTTCCCACCTCCCTTCCCATCCAGACCCACCCCCCTTTTAGTCTCTCATTAGAAAAGAACTGGGGTGGGGAGGCAAAACATGACAGGGTTAGATGCTTCTGGCAGACAATACCGGACCCAGGAAAGGCCACAAGGTGACTCTACCCAGTGGGGTAATGCCTGACATTCCAAACATTCCCTATATCCTAGACAAATGTCAGCCAATCAGGGTTCTGAACCTTGGAAATCCCCTCACCCCAACCTTTGCTATGATTAAAAAAAATGCTGTGGGACATGGGACTCTGCTCTCACCGCTGTGTCAGACAGAGTCCAAGCTCCAAGCTTGAAAATAAAGGCTCTTTGCTTTTCCATATGGGATTCAGTCTCTGCGGTAGTCTTTTGGGGTCCCGTAGATCTGAGCATAAGAATAGGCCGGTGCCCTGAGGCCTAGGGAAGCAGAAGACAACTGCAGGCCCACCAGGCACCCTGAACCCCAGGCAGCAAGGCAGGCACCACTAAAATGAACAGGCATGTGGTAGAGAAATGGTACAGAAGTGGAGCAGTTTGTGCACTATGGGCAAAGGCAGATCTGAAGACACGAAAGCTGTGAGGACCAGGCTGATATGGGTGGCTTATAAAGCCACTGGGGCCTCGTGATGTCCTGGCCTGTGTTGTTGCTGCTGCTGCTGCTGCTGCTGCTGCTGCTGCTGCTGCTGCTGGCTATGACTGCATCTGTGGCCCTCCTGCCACCAGGGTCTGTGTTGATGTCTGTGGCCCATATTGGTGTCTATGGCTCATGTTGCCATGGTGATCATATGGATGCCCGTGGTGTGGGTCCCTACTTGAAGTCATGTTGATGTCTGAGGGCCCTACTGCCACCACAGCCATACTAATCTGGGTGGCCAGCACTGCCACCCAAGCCTGAGCTGCAACCAAGAGCCACGTCTGGGTCCATGGCCCTATCTCAGCCAGGGTTCTGTGTTGATGTCCTTAGACCATGTTACAACTGGGGGCCATGGAATAACTGGCCCCAGTGACATGGGTATGGGAGAGCTAGCTCTGACCCTCGATGGCCCAGGGAGAATTCCTCCCCCTCACTGGCAGCTGCAACAGGGAGAGCTGGTCCTGAATGCAGGAGAGCTGGCTCTGCCCCTCACCTGAGGAAGGTGGTCCTGGTGGAGACCCAGACTACCAGCTCAGCTACCACCCATGCCCACACCCAGGGGTTTGAGTTGGCCTACCCCAGCATCTACCTCCTACTACCTGCTAGAGTGTCTGCAGACCTATAACCTCAGGATCTCCATGACTGGGGTAATAGCAGAATATCAAACAGGAGACTCCTTTGGTGAAGGTCCAGTTGATGGTTTACCAGAAGCCAGAGGCCTTGAAGCAAACCAGCAACTCATTGTAATGAGTATTTGCAAGCAAAGCTGTTTGAGCAAAAGAGTGACTGTGTGACACACTGTGGCCCCCAGGGCCACTAAGACAAATGAGTGTGTGACAGAGAGGTGGGAAAGCAGAGGAATGAAGTGGTTTGTTGTGGTTGTTTGTTTCTTAAGTTTTTTTCTTTGTGGAGGGGGAGGCTGCAAGGGTGGAAAGTGGACATGGAAGGACTGGGAAATGAATGGGATTGGGGTGCATGATGTGAAATTCCCAAAGAATCAATAAAAAAAATTGTTAATGAGCTAGGCAGTGGTGGTGCATGCCTTTAATCCCAGCACTCGGGAGGCAGAGCCAGGTGGATCTCTGTGAGTTCGAGGCCAGCCTGGGCTACAGAGTGAGTTCCAGGAAAGGCACAAAGCTACACAGAGAAACCCTGTCTCAAATAACAAACAAACAAAAAAAAAATTGTTAATGAAAAAAAAGAAAAGAACAGGCTTCTAAAATATAACAACAACAAAATATAATGAAACAAAATGTAATAAGATAAAACAAAAACTAACACATTGGAATTGGACGAGAAAAACTAATGGAAGGAAAACGCTCAGTCCCATAAAAACACTAAACTGAAAGCCGTACTGTATGTGCAGAGGACCTGGTACAGACCCATGCAGGCCCTGTGCTTGCTGCTTCTGCTCTAAGTTCATAGGAACTCCACTCAGTTGATTTAGAGGGCCTCGTTCTCCTGATGTCCCCTTTGTCTCTTACACTCTTTCTGCCTCCTCTCCAGTGGGATGCCTGAGCTTTGAGAGGAGGGATTTGATGGAGGCATCCCATTTAGGGCTGAATGTTCCAAGGTCTCTCATTCTCTGCATGATGTCTATCTGGCTGTGGGTCTCTATATTTCTTCCTATATGCTGCAAAAGGAAGCTTCTCTGATGATTATTGAGTAAGGCCCTTATCTATGAGTATAGCAGAATATCATTAGGAGTCATTTTATTACTACTTTAAAAAAAATACCAGTGTTATTTTCTTTTACCCTAGATCTCTGGGCTATCTAGTCTCTGGTTCTTGCTCACTCAAGCAGTGTCAGGTATGGGTTCAAATTAGACATTGGTTGGTTACTATCACAAGTTTTGTGCCATCATTGCCTGAACATATTTTGGAGGCAGGAAAGCATTGTAAATCAAAGGTTTTGTGACTGGGTTGGTGTTTATGTTTCTCTTTTGGTAGCTTTCATAATACCTTCCTATACCCAAGACACTAGAACATAGGGGTAAAGGGTCTATGTAGGCACCAGCTGGACCTCTCTATATTCAGTAAGTTGTATGGGTATTGTCTTCAGCAATGGGGCCTTGCTGTCAGTTTGCAGAGAGTAACTTAATGTCTTGGCAAAGCCTGGATTGGAAATTTCATTTAAACAAAAGTGCACATAAATGTCCAATATTTTTAAAATTTTATTTGTGTGTGTGGTGTGTTCCTATGAATGCTCTGTGTGTGTGTGTGTGTGTGTGTGAGAGAGAGAGAGAGAGAGAGAGACAGACAGACAGACAGACAGACAGAGACAGAGAGAGAGAGAACAGGAGCTCAGCCCACAAAGGCCAGAGAGGTTATAGAATCACCTGGAGCTGGAGTTACAGGTGGTTGAGAGCATCTGGACATGGGTCCTGGGGAAAAAACTTGAGTCCTCTGAAAGAGCAAGGAACTCCTAACTGCTGAGACATCTTTCCAGGCCCTAAATGCCTAATATTTAAAGGAACCATGGGGTGTTATCAAAATCAACCTTAAAAATCTGGCCTACGGTCCTTGCCACTGGCCTCTTTAGGTAACTGTGGGTTTTTTCCTCCCACTTTTTGGGACTTCTTCACTTTCTTCCTTACTATGGTGCCCATGGCAGCATGGGGGTTTATACATCTGAAACCCACTCACAATAAAAGCAGGATTTCTGGGAAGGGTGGGTACCAGACACAGCGGGATCTGGCTGAGGTTGTGTTGTCTTTAAATTAGACTCTGAGCTGTGAGTTTTCAGTCTCTGCCTGCCTGCCTGCCTGCCTGCAGATGGTGAGGCTCCTTGCTGTGGTCAACTTCTAGACAACTCAGAATAGACAATGTCCAAAAAGAAAGAGAAGCCAAGTGGCAGAGCCCAGAGCAGAGATGAACAGTGTGAGAATGACAGATGCTATTACCCTCGGGGCCGCTCTCCCTGTCCCATCTTCAGAACCTGGATTTGAAGGGTCTCTCTACATCTTTTATGGATTTTGTTTGGGTTTCTTATTTGTTTGTTTTGTTTTTATGGAAGTTGCTTCTACAGAAACTTGGTTTTTCAACCCATATCTTTTTTATGCAGATGAAAAACTGAAGGATCATATATCATTTGACTATAAAAATCAGTTATGCAATAGACATTTTTGAGCATTCTCAAAGAGAATTGATTTTAAGACATGTAATCATGGAGAGCAATAGCAAGACATGACTGTGTTGGTGCTGTTACATTTACATGTCAATCATCAGAAAATGAATTGTGCTTAAACATAGCAGCAACATGTCTTGTCCTAAAATTCAGGGTTTTAATAATCTATGTAGGAGACAGAAAATGCCACAAGACATTTTATGGGAAAGTCTTAGAAAAATGTTACATTTTAAGAAAACTTTGAATAATTTCATCTTAACAGAAGGCCATATAAAATAATGTTAAGGTAATAAATTTGGGGTTGTTTATCCAAATCATTAATTATATTATCTATATTTTATACATAAATATCTATTTGAGTTTTTAACATTGATTTTATATATGTGTATGTATGTTCTTTCCATCTTCCACATTTGTTAGCAAATGGTAATTATATAAAACCTAAAAGTCAGAAATTACACAAAAAAAAACTTGACATTTTATTTTTTCTTGTAACTTTAAAAGAACACAAGGTACCTCCTGCTCTAGATGGGAACAAATAGAGATCCACATCCAGACATTATGCAGAAAGTGAGAGACCTTGGAACACTCAGTTGGGATGAGACTCTCCATCAAATCCCTCCTCTCAATGCTCAGGAAACCCTGTGGAAGAGGAGGCAGAAAGGGTGTAATAGCCAGAGTGGATGCAGGACAAGAAAACAAAGCCCTCTAGATCAACTGAGCAAAACCCTTATAAACTCACAGAGACTGAATCAGGAAGCACAGGACCTGTGCAAGTCTGCACTATATATTATTAATAAGCATCTTGAAATCCCGGGTAACGGATAACCTCACGGATGCCAATAAACCAAATCAAGCCGAGTTAAAAGTCCAGGTTTAGCTCCGGGGTTGGGGATTTAGCTCAGTGTAGAGCGCTTGCCTAGCAAGCACAAGGCCCTAGGTTCGGTCCTCAGCTCTGAAAACAAACAAACAAAACAAAAAAAAAACAACCAAAAAACAAAAACAAAAAAAACCCGGGTGATCTCCAGAGAAGAGGAGAAATCACGTGGCGGGTCTATGGACCTTAAATACCCTGTAGGAGCAGTCTTGAGGAGCTCTAGGGAGCAGCCGGTGCTTGTGCTTTCTGAGGGTGAGTGGGGTTTGGAATGGGGGCGGAGTCTGGTTGAAGTGGGGTTCTCAGCTAAACAATTATGGCTTCCAGTTTAGCATTTTATGGACTTTCTGAGTGTGTGAAGGAGTGGGTCTTTGATTCTTGTGTCTTCTGTGAGGCTGATTTCCTCCTGTTTTCTTATTTTGTCCAATTCCTATGTGGTAGTTTTTATCTCTTCTACTTTGTTTTAGTTTTATCCCTTAGAAACCTGTTTGTTTTCATTTTTTGTTTGGGGCAGGGAGGTCCAAGACAGGGTTTTTGTTTTTGTTTTTTAATATCCCTGCCTGTCCTGGAACTAACTCTGTAAATTAGGCTGGCCTCAAACTCACAGAGATCCACATGCCTCTGATTCCTGAGTGCTGGGGTTAAAGGTGTGCGCCACCACCACCTGGCCATCATATTTGTCTTTTGATGAGAGACAAAAGGGGGGGTGATCTGGACGGGAGGAGAGGTGGAGAGAAACTGGGAGGAGAGGAAACTATAATCAGGTTATGTTGTATGAGGAAAAAAATCTATTTTTATAAATAAATAAATAGAAATGGAAAAAAAGGAGTGTCTCTCAGAAGTCTTTACATATTTATGCATGCTTAGGGGAAGATCCTAGTGAATCTTGTCAGTTTCAGAATTTCTCTGAGGCCCGAGCATATGAATGGACTTTCCTGTAGGACGCAATGCTTCACTTCACTTTAGAACAGTGGTTCTTAACCTGTGGGTCTCGACCCATTCGGGGCCTCAAATGACCTATTCACAGGGCTCACCTCAGACCATCAGAAAGGACTCATCTACATGATGAGTCGTAACTGTAGCAACATTACAGTTATGAAGTAGCAATGAAAATAATTTTATGTTTGGGGGTTCCACAGCATGAGGAATGTACTAAAGGGCAGAAGCATTAAGAAGGCTGAGAACCAGTGGAGTAGAACATCCTGTGGTTCCCCTTTGCTGTAAACATCCTGTAAGGTGAGGGTGGGGCAGGCCGTGTCTCCACAAACACCACCATGGCCAGCAGAGTGGAGACCATCCAGAGGTAAGAAAGCAAGTTAGGTTCACCATGACTCAGAAATCAGTCAGTGTTTGTCTAAACGTCAAGTGTCTGACCTGGTGTAGTTTGTTTTCAACATAGTTAAGCACAGCACAGTGTGGGGAAAAGTTCCCTGGTGATAATTAACTCAGTCTTGGGTGTATAACAAAGTTTAAGACAAGAACATGGAAGCTCTTTGTAAAGTACAAGTGACATCTTCCATAAAAATAGATTCTGTAGATTAACTGAGAATGTAAATTCAACCTAAAGGTCTGGGGGAGGAGTCAGTATGGCCTGGTCACAGAGTGTAAACGTCACCAAGCTACTAACGTTCCCAGCCTTCTGGAGAGAAAACAGGTTGTACATCTTCTCTTTGCAGAGACAACCCCAGATGTTTACCATTCCTACTTCCTCAGTGCTCCTCTGTGAGTACAGTGACCTATGGGTCTCCTACAATTGTGTATCTTAAGGAGAGTCCCTCCTAGGGTATCTGTTGTTTAGCCTCCCGGTTAACATCTTATACCTTAACTATCTTTCCTCCAATGTGGAAGATTTTAAACTCAAAGGGAAGTGCTACACAACAGACAGCTGCAAAATGTTCCATCAAATACTACAGAGCAGTCAGTCTTCTCGTCAGCCCGTGGAACAGTCTCTAAAATACACACGCCAATAAGACACAAAGCAGTTCTTAGCAAATGCAGGGAAGTTGAATCACTTTGGGTATTTATCCGGCCACAATGGAAAAACAAAACAAAAACAGAAATCAACAACAAAAGAAAACATGTAACACATACAAATTCATGGAAATCAAATGACATTGTTGAATAATGAATAAATAAGTCATCAAAGAAATTACATAATTGTTTTCATCCTAGAATTGGATGAAAATAAAAACACAACTCACCAAAACCTGTTGGATGCCATGAAAGTAGTCCTAAAAATGAAATTTTCAGCTTAAAGTGTCTCCATTTTTTAAAAAAATTGAAAAGATCCTGAGTAAATAATCCAATGGTGTAGCATTAGAGGCTTAGATAAACCAGAAAAGGCTTAACCCCAAAAGAATAAAGGAGAAAAAAATCATTATATCTGGGGGTCAAGGGAAACTAGTGAAATAGAACTTCAAAAAGAGAGGACAAAATTTCTAAAATTAGAGATGAAAAGGAAGACATTACAATAAATGCCACAGAAAAACAGAAAAATTCAAAATGATTAGAACAAATCTTAAAAAGGTACAATCCTTTAAATTAGAAAATTCAAAATAAATGGATGAATTCATAGATGCATATGACCTACCAAAATTAAATCAAGATGGGATAAACAATTTAAACAATTGGGTAAGAAACAAAGTTGAATTAGTAATAAAATACCCTCCCATAAAACTGTCTAGAACTAGAAGGATTCACTGCTAAATTCTACCAGACTTTCAAAGAAGTAATACTAATCCTTTCCATATTATAATGTAAAATAGAAAAGGAAGGTATGCAACTAAACTATTTTATAAAGTCAATATTGCCCTGATACGAAAACCAGATAAAAATATAACACAAATAGAACTATCAACCAATCTCTCTGAGAGGAAAACAACACCAAGCTTGTGGGACAGAGTGGAGCATCCAGGTACAAACCAACTCCATGAAGAGGAAAGTCATGTCACTTCAGAAAAATGGATTTAATTGCAGACAATCATATTTAACCATTCATTTTATTGTTTTTGTGCATTTCCTGAGTGTACGAATGAATGAGTGTCTGATTCTTGTGACTTCTCTTGGGTTCCTTCTGTGTTTGTTTTGCCCAATTCTGATGTGGTAGTTTTTGTTTTATCTTATTTTCTTTTACTTTATTTTGTTATTATCGCTTAGAAGCTTGTTTGTTTTCTAATAAGAGACAGAAAGGGAGCGGATCCTGATGTGAGAGAAAGTTGGGGGAGGGGAGACTGGGAGAAATGGAGGGAAACTATAATTAAGGTATATTATGTGAGGAAAAAAATCCTTTTTTTTTTTTGTATTTTGTTGCTGTTGTCTTTCTAGACTCAGGGTTTCTCTGTGTAGTCCTTGCTGTCCTGGAAATCACTCTGTAGACCAGGCTGACATCAAGTTCAAATCCACCTGCTTCTGCCTCCTGAGTGCAGGTGTTTAAAGGCATATGCCACCGCCCAGTTAAATATATTCTTTTTGGGTGGTGTAATGGAGAATCTGGTGGGTGGTAGTGGCCCACAGCTTTAATACTAGTACTCAGAAGACAGAGACAGGCAGATCTCTGAGTTCGAGGCCAGCCTGTCTACAGAGTGAGTTCTAGTACAGCCAGGGTTACACAGAGAAACCCTGTCGCAGAAAAGCAAAATAAAATCTATTTTTAATAAAAGAAAATGAAATCAAGCTAGGTATTGTATGCATGTATGATTTTCCTCTAAGTAGTTGCTAGAGTTTATATAGATATATAGAGTCACATATGTATAAATATATATGCTCATGCAAGTAGAATTGAAACTGTCTAGGGGAACTAAGGAGACTACATAGTAGGGAAAAGGGACAGAAAGGGACAATCAGAGGTTGGGGAAATATGCTCAATGTGGCCTACACCTTTAATCCTGGCACTCAAGAGGGAGGCAGCGGCAGAGACAGGCAGATCTCTGTGAAATCAGGACAGCCAGGGCTACACAGAGAAATCCTGTCTTAAAAAACAAACAAAGGGGGTTGGGGATTTAGCTCAGTGGTAGAGCCTTTGCCTAGCAAGCACAAGGCCCTGGGTTCAGTCCTCAGCTCCAAAAAAATAAAAAAAAATCAAAAACCAAAGAAATTACCCTTAGGGGACATAGTATCATATACAATAAGTAAATAATATTTTTAAGAAAGAAAATTCTAACAAAAACCAGGGAGAGGACTGGGGATATGGTATAGTCAGTAAAGTGGTTGCTTTTCAAGCTCAAGAACCTAAACTCCCCTGAACAACCAAATTTTAAAAATAAAATAAATAAATAAAGTGGGGCATGGTAGTGGACTTCTGACCTCAAGTGCTGAAGAGGCTGAGACAGGTGAATCTCTGGAACTAGCTGACCAGTCAGCCTGCCCTGCTCAGAGCTGTGAACCTCTAGGGGACCTGTCTCAGACAGACAAACAAACAAATAGTGGACGGCAGTGGGAACCTGAGGAATGAAATCAAGGCTGTCCTGTGCACATACAAACACATAAATGCGTACTACACATGAAATAAATGAAAAGAAAATATTTCTTTTGTATTTTGATTTCAAAGGTTTCAGCCCTTGGTCCTTCAGCTCTATTCCTTTGAGCCAGTGGCAAAATATCACAAGAGTGAGAAGCAGGAAACTTCTGGGGAAAGAAAGGAGCCAGGGCCCCACAGCTCCCTTCCTGAGCACAGGCTCTGGATGATCTAATGTCCTCCACCTAAATTCCACCTCTTCCCCTTCCTCCCACCTCCCAGTACTGTCAAGGCTGTGAATCAAGCCTTCCATGCATAGACTCTTGGGAGACAGTTTGGATCCAAACTACAGCAATAACCTTAGCTTAGTTACCACATCCCTGGGACCCACACCTTCATTTTACCTAGCTTTTGTTTCTCAGTATAGGTAGTATTGAGGACACCTTCCATTTGGAACCTGAGATTGGCACCATAACCCATGCACCCACATACCTACTCTTTGAATGGAAAAAAAATGAAATAATAGGAGGAGTCCACAACTACTCCTGAAGTATGGAGAAGATTTTTACTGTAGATATAAGAGAGAAAGCAGGCAGAGGAAGAGTCAAAGCTAAATATGGCCAGCAGACTATAGAAGACCAGGAGAGGAAAAAGGGGGAAGGAGAGCAAGAGATGAGCCACTGGCCAAAAGACCCAGGCCAAGAGGCCAAGAGACCTGTATATTCTAAAAGGCTGAGTTATATAAGGATCATTTGGGGGGGGGGGGTTGGGAGAGGGAGGCTTCAGGAAGGGGTTAGGGGGAGAAGAACTGGGAGGAGTCACAGGTACTGAAGTTGGCAGAACTGTCCAACAGTCCCTTTGATATGTTAAATAGACACCTCATTTGTTCCTGGTTTCTGAGACTGAACACTCTTCCAGCTCAGGAGCCTCTTGTAAGCTTGCAGAATAACTTGTCCCATGAAAAGAGGACACCAAGCTACCTAAGTCACATGATCCATGCCAGAATAGCGGACATGATTCAGTAAATGAAATAGTACTTTAGTTTTTTTCTACCCAGAAAATAATCACAAAATTGTCTTCTCCCGGAAAGCATAGTCAGTTGTGCATTGTTCTAGAAGGTAAAAGTTCTTATCTCAACAGCCAGGAAAACAAAAGTTCCCTTATGTTAAAGTCCCTTCCTCCTGGAAACTGACTTCATTTCACACTCAGACCGAGTGGAAACCTCAGTACGACTCCCATTATACCACTGCTTACTTGGCAAAGGCGTGAAATCCTATCTGTCCTCTTGCTTAAAAACATGTACTACGCCGATGGAGGTGGTGCACGCCTTTAATCCCAGCACTCGGGAGGCAGAACCAAGCCGATCTCTGAGTTTGAGGCCATCCTGGGCTACAGAGTGAGCTCCAGGACAGACACCAAAACTACACAGAAACCCTGTCTTGGAAAACAAAACAAAACAAAATCTATGACTCCACTTGTCAGTGTAGTTCTCGTCAAATGTTATTCAGACTCAGATTGTAACTGTATAATGTACCATCTTTCTCATATACTACATTAGGTCTTCTTGTTTCAACGACAGTTCATTTTAGTTTGCTTTACTACCTACATTCCTTATGCCTAGTGCTCAGACCTTTCTGGAGCTCTGTTCTTACGTAACATTCAGAGGAGTAAGACCAATGCTGCAAACCAAAAATTGTGGTGACAAAGCTCCTTTTGGAAATGGAGTTGAGAAAGGGTAAACAAGAGAACCAACATGGGCACAAATGATGGAAAGCAGTAAACTGAGTGGGCCGAGACAGAGGGCGAAGGAAGAGCAGGTTTGGAACACCTGTGGGCTTTCAGAAGGAATGTAGAGATTATTAGAGTAGATGTGAGTGAGAAGATGAGTGTGGTCTGAGGTGCTGGCACTCGGATGATGTACTCACAGGGCCCTGAGTTGGGAAGCCTCCGGTTTCCTGGAGAGGCAGATTGAGGTAACTGGCTGCCATCACATAGGAGCTCACTACCAATACAGCAGGTACTTCATAGACTGCCTAGTTGACTTTTAAAAGTCACTTGAATCAGGATGTTACCAAAAGTCCTGAAATGCTCTCTGAAGAAAATGATGTCCCAGTATAAAACGTGTTTATTCAAAGGTCCTGTGCTACAGATGGAGATCTCATGTGGCTGGAATTTTTCATTGTTCTTTTATAACCATACCCATAATATTCCTATTTGGCCACAAACCTGGTGTCTCTAAAGTGAACTAAAGAGACTTGCAATTTGAGTGTAGAACCAATCTAGAATGCTGTAAGTTGCCTGGCCCTTAACATCACCTCACTCATTCAATATGTCACATTCAGTGCTTCAGTAGAATTCAGTTGAATCTTCATAAAGCCAACTCTTTTGACAGCTTTGTGTTTCTATGAGTTGTATAATATTTTACTATTACTACTGCTTGAACCTAAAATGTCCCCCAAAGGCCTGTGTGTTAAAAGTGTGGCCCTTAGCTGATAGTGCTACTAGATGGTGCTAGAGTCTTTAGGAGACAAAGCCAAGTGAGGCATTTTAAATCATTGGTGGGCAGTGACCCTGAGTGGGACTGTGTGGTCCTACCTCTTTCCTCTGTCATTTCTTCCTGGCCATGAGATGAACAGGCTTCCTCCACTACAGGCTTCCATCAGGATGTAGTGTTGGCAAGGGCAGAAGCTGGCCATGGACTGCAACCTCCCAAAACTCTCAGCCAAAATCAATTTCTCCTCTTTCTAAGTTGGTTGTTTCAGATACATTGTTACAGTAGCAGAGAACTAACACAATTATATTATAAAGTTATTATACACATTCAAACAATAATTCAAACGAGAGATCAAAAAGGACTTAGCAGCTGGATGTAGCCCATTGGCCTTGAACATTCTCTCTATAGAAAGTCTTTTTACATTAGGACATTTCTTAATCTGTGTTGTTATTACAAAAAAATAAATAAATAAAAGTTCCAGGGACCAAATAACATAAAAAGAAAACGTTTACTTGGGCTCACAATTCTGTCCAAGATTTGGTAGCCATATGAGTCAGCTTCTGGCTGGGCTCTTGTGTTGTGTCATATCACAAAGAAACAAAATAGGGACTTGAGGACATGTGGAAGCAGCACATGGACTAGAGACTGGAGAGACATCAGGCTCGCTTCTAACACTCATGGTCAAGGCAGCCCTTAGAGTCTGGTGAGACCTCATTCACTCCCTTGGGTTCTAGTCCAGGCTCCAGAAAACACTCAGTCCCTGACATCCGCTCACAAGGGCAAAACACATTCAAGAAGTCTAGTTACAGTTGTGAGCAGGATACAATGTTTAAAGCTCAGAAGTTTGGAACAACGGAAACTATGGTTTTTGTTCAATGCACTATCATAAATATTAAATGGACTAAAAGCACAGATGCCTCTGAATTAACCGACTTTCTTGCTTGTCACAGGGAGATACTGCTGTTGAGCGAATGCATGTCATTTCCCACATACTCAAGAAGGAACACAGCTGGGCAGTGGTGGCACATGCCTTTAATCCCAGCACTCGGGAGGCAGAGCCAGGTGGATCTCTGTGAGTTCGAGGCCAGCCTGGGCTACCAAGTGAGTTCCAGGAAAGGCACAAAAGCTACACAGAGAAACCCTGTCTTGAAAAACAAAAAACAAAAACCAAGAAGGAACACAAGAAGCCAAAGGATGCAGAGAACTACCCCATCATCCATCAGCCCTGGGATGCCACTCAGTCTTGTCTAAGGGATATGAGAAGATCCTGTTCTCCCTTTGTGTCAGCTTGCAGTTGAGCTATGACCCTCAGAAATGTGTTGGGCCAAGTGTCTCTTAAAGAATCTAAGTCCTACTTAATTGGGTACTACCAAGTATGTCTAGCATGTATTGAACAAGGACTTACAAAACTACATTTAAATTTTTAAGGTTCTAAGACTATGCTTCTAACACTCTAATATCTAATAGATATCCCACATTTTCACGTATCTATTGCTTCTTAATTACATTACAATGATAGATGTGAAATAAGGACCCATTTGGCATCAAAGAAAGCTTAATAGCTCATGTTTCTGTCCATTTGAGAGCCTGAAGCACAGGGTGGAGAACAAGACTTGTTCCCACTCCACACCAATTTCTGCAGATAAATGAGCCTGCACAGCATAAATCTAACTGGTACTCTTAAAAGTTGCATCTTCACTATAAGAAGAAATTGGGACACGGAGTAACTCGGAGCCTGCAGGCCCCTCTGAAGTGCTATCTACAGCAGTTCCCTTAACTGGCTGAAGCTGTCCATGTGCAGTGCAGCTCCTATAGAGTACATGCCCCTTAGCTGGATGAGGCTCTGCAGGCATGACTTCTTTCCTGCAGAGCACAGAGAGAGAGAGTCAGGTTTCTCTTCTTTGTCCCTCCTGAAGGTGCCTTGAAAATGGGCACAAATCAAGCAGCGAGTCCCCTTTTCTCTGTTTTGTTTATATTAGCTCTGATTTTTAAATAGGAGATATATAATAAGATACAGGTATCTACTTAAATAAGTGAGAACATTCTCTTATACATGAGAATATTTCTTGGGCACTTGAAAAGGTAAAGAATTGTCAAGATTAAAAAGATAATGGAATGATGTATTGTCACCAGAGTATATTAGAAGAAACAGCATTTTCATTTTCCTCACACATGATGTCTTCTTGGTATTCCTAATTACACCTTTTCTTTCCTTGACTCGGGGTAATGGATGACGAGTCTTTGTTGTTGTTGTTTGTTTTTTTCTGTGTGTAGCTTTGGTGCCTTTCCTGGAACTCACTCTGTAGCTCAGGCTGGCCTAGAACTCCCAGAAATCTCCCTGCCTCTGCCTCCCAAGTGCTGGGATTAAAGGGGTGCGCCACCACTGCCCGGCAGGATGACCATCTTATTCTAAACTCTAGACTTCACGAAGCCTATTTCCAGTGAGGCTGTAACATCTTCCCTTTCCAACCCTGTGGTCCACACCTCAGTTATTCTGCTGCTACTAGTTAGATGCCAACTTGTAATTCACAAATCACTAATACATTTTACCCATCCTCTTTCCTCATGGGATTCATTTTGACTAGTATGCCAAGCTAAAGTAAAACTCAATCCTATTTGTTTTCTTCTTTCTCAAAATACACAAATGTTTCTAAACCCAGTGTTCTCCTCAGCTCCGTGTCTGCCAAATCTCATCTCTCCTGAGTTCTAGCTATATCCACCTGTCAGCAACTCATGTCCAAACATTTATTCCTTATCTCCTTGCCGACTCTGAGTCCTGCATCCTTGTAGGGCTTATAGGGGACTTAAGTTCAGTATGTCAAAAGGCATGCTCTCATGTCTTCTCCAGAAATCTGCACTTCTTTGAAACCTCGTCACAGTTAATGATACCATGATGCCTGCCACTCAGTATCTGTGGAGAATGGGTTCCAGGGCCCCCATCTCCAAGGATACCCAAATCTGCAGATGCTTGTGTCCTGATATGAAACAGCTTAGTGTCTGCATTTAGCCTGTAACATCTTCCTATATACTATGTACAAAGAGGTATCACACTGGGTTGTTTGCAGTCTAATGACAAGAAAAAGTCTAGGCATGTGCATTATAAGTACAATCGTTAAAGACTGTCTTCTGTCTCCAGTGAATAAAACCCTCTGAGGTGGAGCCTGCAGGTAGAGGCCCAGCTGTTACCCACAAGTAGCTTGAGTTAAAAATCAAGAGGTGGCTTCATGTGTGATGTGGGAAGGCCATTGGAGAGAGCTGACTGCTAGAGACCATTTAGCAATGTGCATTTAATGGCCATTCTGTCATGGGTCTCCGATTCTACTTCAAAGTACCAAGGCTCACCTACATTCTCTGGTTCCTCATGACAGACAGTTCATGGTCATTTTCTCAACCTTTGTCTCCTCTGTAAGTCTACTATCTATATTATGATCAAGTTTATTATACTAAACCACATATCTAATATATGAGGTCTTGGAGAGCCCCATGCTGTGCTTGAAATAAAGGATTGAACCTCTTTTTGACACCAAGGGAATGTTAACTTCTCTTCTTTGGGCTCCCCTGTTTTTCCACACTGGGCAGGGTACTTTTTCACAGAAAACAAAATGTCTCTTCTCTTACCTGGAATGAATTCACCTGAAGCATGACAATGGCCAGAAATATCTCTTAATTGGATGGAAAAATTAAAAAAGAAATGAGTGATGGTTTTAATTGCTAACAATAGATGTTTTAGTAAAGCATATTTTAGAGTTACTACAAATTGAGTAATACTCAGTCTCTCTGCCATGTGACTTTTTATATTCCCAAGCTGATATCATTGTGATGGACAAACCATGGACCCCACTGAAACAGCCTGCACAAAGTCATGAATCCATCTCTGAATTGGCTGTGGGGTCACTGGGACTCTCAGATAATAATCTATGATTTCAATCGACTACTGGGGACTTAATGGGCACCCTTCTGTACCAAATTTATCAAAGAAAAATCAGTGGTATTAAGAATATATCCTACCAAATATGCTAATATTGCTAGGGACAATGCCACATCCCAGACCAACATAATTTCTGGAAATTATTCCAGGACTTCTGATGTCCTTTGTTTTGGGGAGCTATTGTTTATGTTTTGACTGCAATGAGAAAAACTCCCAATGTGAGGTTGTACTTGGTCAGTTCTTTTTGTTGTTGTTGTTTTGTTTTGTTTTGTTTTTGTTTTTTGAGACAGGGTTTCTCTGTATAGTCCTGGCTGTCCTGGAACTTACTCTGTAGATCAGGCTGGCCTAGAACTCAGAGATCAGCCTGTCTTGTGTGCCATCATGCCTGGCTTTTTGTTGGCCAATTCTTAACACATTGAAAAAACTTTACCTACGCACTGCAAGAACCATGCATTTTTCGTGGGGACCACACTTTCCTTTCCTTTCTCTTAGAGTCAATTTGTTTGTGTTATGTGCCACTGGTCACATGCTTCTCATGTTACCTGGCATCAGATTGCTACACACATGAAAGTGTAGGGACCTCCCCACTGACTGCAATGACCATTTAAATCCATGTCCGTCCCTGCCGCAGCTACAGCAGCTGCTTTCTTTTTGCCTGTACCTGGCATTGTTGTAGACCTTCAGCAGGATATCACAAAACTGCCCTGTGAACTAGTGGCCTGTGCTGTTAGTAAGGGCACTAATACTGCAGCTCAGGTATTAGGAGAATTAAATCAAGAGCTAGAAGTGAGAACAGATCTATTACAAAATCAGGTAGCACTAGATTATCACTTACTGAAAGAGTATTTGGGATGCCAGCAACCCTCTGGCCTGTACTATTTAATTTATCTGACTACTCTCAATAAGTGAGCATGCAACTAGAAAAGGGACAAGACACCATTTGACATTCCTCCCAATCACAGCTGTGGTCACCCTGGTTTGTCTGGATCTCCCCATTTCTTGGACTTTGTTCTTTGTTGCTTCCCTGTTCTTACCTGTGTCCAGCATTCTGCTGCAAGACTTGTTACCCCTATACATAATGACATGCTCTTCGAAGATATTAAAAAAATAAAAGGGGGAGCCAGATTGGGGCTTGCATTAAGGTTATGTGAGGATAGAATGAATTGGTTTCACAGGGACATCCGATGTTGATATTTCTTAAGAAGGGAATTTGGAATGCAAACTGACATGGGAAGGAACTCAGGGATGCCTGTGGCCTTCCTCAATCACCAGAGAATAGTTATGTTAAACAACGTTCCCATAGCCCAGATGTTTTTTCTGAAGAAAAATAGCATTGTTGTGCTTCATATAACCTTGACCATACTGGCCTGTGAACCAGACTTCCTTGCTGAACTGTAAATGTGTAACTCTGTTATTAAACAATCTGGAACAATAAAGATGAGCCTTGGGATACCATTTGCACTCATATGCTGGGTAGCCTTGATCCCCTGGTTTTCTGGTTTCATTCTTCAGCATTATTCAGGAGAGGTGATTTAGCTGACTTCTCACACTGGACGTTAAACTCAGATCTATCAGGAAAGCAAAGAGCCAGCCCAGCCAGGGCCAAGGCTCTTGCAGGTGGGTGTGGTTGATGAGGGCTCTTTGGAAGAGGAGTCACTTGGAAGATGAAAGAAGAGATGGGTTGACACAAGAGCAGGTGAACTGCTGAGAGCAGAGGCCTGGGAACTCTGTGGAGACCCTTCTAGAAGTACGGGGCCTCTACTCCTCTTCTTGCTTGGTGACTTACAGTTGAGGTGTATGTTCCTCGGAGCCCCAGGCACCAAAGGATGCTATGAAATCTACACTAAGAGCTCAGAGACTTATTCAGAATATAGATGCCAGAATTTGTGTTTTATGTCTGGCTTCATTCCCTCCCCTGCTGTTTCTTTCCCCCCCCGTTCCTTCCTTTTATTTTTCCTTCTTACTTCGGTCATCCTCTCTCTTTCTCTTCCTTTTCTCTTTCTCTCTCATCCTTTCCTTCATGTCTAAATATGTAGTCCAGGAACACTCAGTAATCTCAACAGCCTGATATTAGCAACAGCAGCCTCGGAGAGGGGTACTCACATTACCAAATTTAAACCAATAGGAGCCTGGAGAGAAAAGACTTCTAGGAAATTTTCACCTATGGCCGCAATATTCTGGGGGATGAAACACATCCTGAATTTGTCATGAAGTATTCTAATTGTGTAGTCTCGTATTTGTTAGGTTTTAAACCCAAACCTAGGCCAAAGGGCTGAGGTGTCTACTTAACATGTCCAAGTTGACCTGGCCACCAGGGTCTCCCAGCATCCTTCAGTTCCTTCCTGTTACTGGGTTCTTCTGGCTGTCATGCCCTGCCCCCTATCCTAAACTTCTCTAGCCGAGAAGCTGGGCTGCCTTTCCCCCATTTTACCTCTTGTCCTCTGGGGCCAGTACCTGGTTCCCTTCTCTCCCCTTTTTCTTCCCCTCCTCCTCTTCCCACATGTCCACTCTGGACTCTCCCAAATATCTCTACTTCTCATTATGTGCTCCCTTTTATGTGCAATAAACTTTCTCCTCCTTCATACCTAGGAGCCATTCTTTCTTTTTCTTTTCAGTTCTGTGTTTCAATATTTACACTGCCATGAGACTACAATGTAAACTCCATAAGATTCAAGTACCACCACGAATTGTTTTTGTTTTTTTGTTTGTTTGTTTGTTTGTTTGTTTGTTTTGAGCTGAGGATCAAACCCAGGGCCTTGCGCTTGCTAGGCAAGTGCTCTACCACTGAGCTAAATCCCCAACCCCCACCATGAATTGTAATCATTCTCAGAACCTTCTAATTTTCTTGGCTCCCTGTGAGAAATAAAATCAGCCACCAGAGGAACAACATTAAGCAAATCTTTCAAAGGTCTTAAATGTTTATGCAGCAATGGGCAGCATTTATCTGCTATGATTTTTTCACTTGAGAAGGCACATGGTTTAGGTTCAATTGTGGAAAACCATATTTAGAGAGGAGTAACAATAATCATTGATGCAAAATGCTACTGGAAACCATTATATATTTTTATTTCTCAGACTGACTTATGTCACCTCATATTGCTACAGGGAGCTCACTAGAGATGAACACTCAGATACAGTTTATAGCCAATTGAAAGTCTTTATTTCAGGTGGCCAGGCCCACACTCAAGTGTTCAGGGCCTGGGTGTAGCCTGGAGTGTCCAGAATGTGGGTTTGTTAAAGGAAGAAACCATGTTCTGGCTTCTCGCTCGGCAGCTGCAGGGGAGCTTCACAGAAGGAAGCATTTGGAAGCAAACAGTTTTAAAAGAACCTAAGGTAAGTGGTTAGCTGGAGAGGGTTCCTCACAAAGAGGAAGTTTAACAGAAGCTAAAATGAGTTAGCCAGGACACCATAACTTTTGGTTCCTAGAAGAGCTGGGTAATTTTCCATGAGATTCTCCATCAAGGAGATCAAATTCTAGTGAAACCTGAAATGGCCTCAGCAAACATACAAAATGGCAGAACCTCTGGATTGTCTTGCCCCATCACAGTATAACTGTCTCCAGTTATATCCATTTTCCTGCAAATGATGTGACTTCATTCTTCTTTGTGGTTGGAAAACTTCTGGTTTTTCCCATTTTTAAATGTCTTCTTCCATTGATGGACACCTAGCTGGGCTCCATAACTCCTGTGGACAGTGCTGTACTAGACATGGATGTGCACATACCTCTGTGATGTTGACTGGAGCTCCACCCCAGGAGGGATAGAGCTGAGTCATTTGATAGTCTACCTGTAGTTTTTTGACGATCCTAGGCTGACTTCCATAGTGATTGGAGTGCACAGGGACTCCATTTTCTCCACATCTTCATTTGTTTTTTTTTAACTGTGTCGATATGGAATCTTCTTATAGTTTTACTTGGCATTTCCATAATGCCTAGTGAACTTGAACTTTTTTTTCCCATCTTTTTACTGTCTCTTTGTACTTCTGTTTTGAGAATTGAAAGTACATTTCAGTGCTCCGTATATTACTGAGTTGTTTGATTTCTTGTTAGCTCTTAGATCTTGATATACTCTAGATATTAATGTTAAAGTGAAAGAAACTCTGGTTCAAAAAAAACAAAAAAAAAGGAATCTCTGGCCTGGGTGGAGACCAAACACTCGAGTTAGGCTGGTTCAATCACTTTAGCTAAGGGACCAGCCCAAGGAAAATGAGTTCACCTTATGCCAAGCTAAATAGATAGGTGAGATAATTAGCTGTCTAATGAGATACTGTCTTTCCTCCCAGAATTTCTCACGCTAGGGTCCTAAGTCTCCCTGCTTTTCAGAATTACTCAGAAAAGGGCAACTTCTTTTCTTCGGTCTTTTCTGAGCACATTTTCCTTAACAGTCTTGGGTCCCCTTCCCTTGATGTTTTGGACTTTGTTACCTGTAGGAACTTAACGGGAAAAGTAAGAATGAGAACTCAGACCCACCTCTACCCACAGAGCCGACTGTAAAGTCCCCAAGACCCTGCCACACAGCAAGCATCTGAGGGTGCCGGGGAATGAGCAGACTCTGCTGGGTTTTTCTGACTGAGAATCCAGAGCCAGGGGGGCAAGGTTTTTCCAGACCCAGAAACCAGTTTTCTGGATAAACTGCTTTTCAAAACAGCAGAGTGGGAGAGAAGACAATTGAGTCATTTTGCAACCTTTGTGCTCCAGGGTGTGGAGCCCCAGGGTGTGGAGCCCGGCTTAGGGGCTTTCCAGAATTCCTCAGGTTCTGTAGTTCCTGGTTTGAGGGAGGGTTTTCCGTTATTGCTCTTTCTCTGAAGTCTCCCTTCTCACCCTATGGCTGCTGATTGGCTAAGGTGTCTGGCCTCCAGGACTGCTTCAGGTGAGGCTTTCCCCTTCGCTCCTGCATTCCCCTCCTCTGGGCAGCAGCTGAGGTCTTCCATCATCTTGCCTGTCCTGCAGGTTTTCTTTTAAGCTCTATTAAAATTGCCCTGTGCTTCCTTTTGAGTCCATTCTTAAATTCCTTGATAATGAGACTCAGGACCCCTACAGAAACTCCAGTTTCCTGTGTATCATCAATACTCTTTCAGATATATGGTTAGCAAAGGTTTTCCTCCCAGCCTGTAAACTGTGTATTCATTCAGTTGTGCTCCTTGGCTCTGCAAAGGTTTTTTTAATTTCATTAAATCCCATTTGTGAATTGCTTCCCTTATTTCCCAGGAGGTGACAGTCCAATTTGGAAGCCCTTTCTTACGCTGCATCCTCTAACGGTTTCCATAGTTTTCCTCTTCCTGTTTCAGAGTCTAAGGTCTTGCATTCTGGTCTTTGATACATTTGGAGTTGATTTTCATACAGGGTATGAGACTAAAATGTAGTTTCGTTCTTCTATATGTAAACACTCAGTTTTCCAGAACTACTTCTTGTACAAGTTGTCTCTTTTACATGTGTTTTGAGCACCTGTGTCAAAAATCAGGTGGCTGTGGTTGTATGGCCTTGTATCTGGGTCCCCTTTTCTAATCCACCGACCTAAGTATTTATTCTGTGTTAGTACCAGGCTGTTTTTATTACTAGGGCTCTGTAGTATAACTTGAAATCAGGTTTGGTGAAACCTCCTAGAATGTCCCTTGAACTAGCACATTTCAATGAGAGGAGACTTTGAAATATAATACCAAGTAGCACTCCATTTGTTGACAGTTACTTTGAGATACTCTGTGACATTGTCTGTGATTTCTTACATGCTTTCATTAGTGTTCTCCACAAAACCATGATGGATTTCAACAAATTGCTTATGATTAACTAGTTTATACCAGATAACTTGAGACTAGAGTAGTGCAGGGAAGGAAGAGTATGTTCTACCAGAAATTGATATGACTTTCATTCTGCCATCTAACACAGCACACATTCACGGTGGGCCATCAGTGCCAAGCAAAACGATTCAGTTAAAAGCAAACGCAATTATGGCCCTTGCCTTCAGAGGCTAGTGGAGGAGCAGGAGCCTGTAGTTACAGTAGTTGGGTGTTTCAAACAGATGTCCCTACAAGAAAGGCAGATGGCCTAGGTGGTCTTGCATGAGTTAATGCACTTTACAGATTATTTAAGGGTGGCAGTATTTCTGAGAACAACAGCATTGGCAATGTGACCACTATATGAATATTACACTGTGTTCTTATAGAAATTAAGATAGCTATGATGTCACTAGGTTATTATCACACATGTGGTCCAATGTTAACTGAAATTTCATTCTGTGGTACATGACTGTGATAAGAGTTAAGGACTGCTGGTGCATGCCTTTAATTCCAGCACTCGGGAGGCAGAGGCAGGCAGATCTCTGTGAGTTCAATGCCAGCCTGGTCTCCAAAGCGAGTTCCAGGAAAGGCACAAAGCTACACAGAGAAACCCTGTCTCGATAAACAAAACAAAACAAAACAAAACAAAACAAAACAAAACAAAAAAGAGTTAAGGACCTAGAAGAGGAGTATTGGCCCAGAGGGAAAGTAACCAGATCCCAGGAAGGCAGAACATGCATGCCAGAAATGAGGTGGGTGGGCAGCATGACTGCAGCTCAAAATACCAGTCGGGGTCAGGCAGAAATGCCCAAGGTGCAAGGAAAGCTCAGGCCTCAGTGTAGGGGAGCAGGGTAAAGGCATGATCATATTCACATTTAAAGAACACCTGGCTGTCATGTAGCATCTGTCAATGCCAAGACAGTATAGCCAGCTTAGATTCAAAGCCATGAGACTTATGAAGTTGTTACAAGAAAACTGAACAAAGACAAGATGAAATGCAGTAAGAAGAAACAAGCAACAACATATCCCTCTGAAGCCCAGTATAAGGTGTGGGGCCATGAATGTCAGTATCTGGATCAAAATGACCCTATTCCTAAGAAGTAGCAAAAATCATCTTAGCACAGTAGAATTACCTTAGTTAGGGTTACCATTGTGTGACCAAACACCATAACCAAAAGCAACTTGGTGAAGGAAGAGATTTTTTTCTCTTACATATTCATACTGTAGTTCATCACCCAACCAGGCATAGTTCACCAGGCAAGCAAGGGAGGAACTAAAACAGAGGTGGGGGGGATCCTGGAGGCAGGAACTTGTGCAGAGGCCATGGAGGAATCCTGCTTACCTGCTTGCTCCTCATGGCCTGCTCAGCCTACTTTCTTATAGAACCCAGGACCACCAGCCCAAGGGTGACCCACCCACAACAGACTGGGCCCTCCCTCATAAATTATTAATGAAAAAAACCCTAAGGCTCTCTTATAGCCCGATGTTATGGAGGCATTTTCTCAACTGGGGTTCCTGCCTATCAGATAATTTTAGCCTGTGTCAAGTTGATATAAGACTAGCCATGACAATGATTAAGGGCAGAGTAAGCCAATGTTTGTAAATGGAAGCAATTGGAAGTGTTCATCTCCATTGTGCAGGAAAGAAAACCCATGCTGTCAAGCCAAGAATGATGCAGGTATTCATAGGCACATTCTCAAGAAGAGCAAGATACCAACTGCTGTGTTTTTACAAAGAACACAACAATATAGGTCACTTTAAGAATCCTGAGGATACAAATAACCTTGAGAATATCAGAATCATTCCTTTTGGTAAAAATCAACCCCTGAAGGATGAAGCTTGAATAACGCCTCACTGGCTTTGCATGGGTGGCTAGAGTTTAACAAATGAAGCCAGGATGTTGTCAGTCTCCTGCCTCCTCACTAGCTCCCTCTGCAAACACTGAAAACCATCCACGCTTTCTCAACCTGGAATTTACACAGATCCATAGGCATCTTCCACGCTTCCCACAGGAGTCTCTGGCTTCCAATTCTTCCTTCAAATTTCTCCCTCATGCTTGCAGCTGGAAATACCACTCAGCTATCTCACCAAAGTGATATCGCAGTTGAGGGAATAAACTTGTAATATATGTGTAAACAAAATTTATTTTACTTTGCCTTGGATGCTAACTCATTCGACTTGACTCAAGCACCTGAGAAGATCTAGTGATTCTACAGCCTAGAACTGTGAGTCATCAAGCAAAATATGTCAAGAGGATACGTGGTAAAAATTCAGTATTCTGAACTGCACCCAACACAGTCTAGCTGCTGCCCTGTACTATGATAGCTTCCTGGTTTCTGCCTAAAAGCCCCAGGATTAAGTAGAGCTGTAGCATTAAGGTGTGTTAAAATTCTCCTGAGCTCTGCCTCTTGCACTTCAGTCTGTTTCAGTTGGATCCTTTCATTAATCAAAAGAAAGAATGACCTAACAGTGATCCCCAATATCTGAGTCTGTAAATATGCGTGAACCGCACCAGAAACTTCCCTTCTGTGGTTATGGGACCCAGAGGCCACCCTCAGTCGGTCACATGGACAGAATCCAGAAACCAGTATAGGATGGTCAAGTAGATAGGGAATTCAGCCATTTTTCGAACTGTAAGCACTGTACATACCACAGAACTAGCCCAGACTTTTCAGAGCACCAGCTCAGTCTGCTGCTCACTATTAGAGTTCTACTCCCTAGTTTCTCCAGAGCCAAAGCTTCACAATCATCTCCACACCTGCAACAGCCTCAACTCAAATGTCATAGGCAGCCAGTCCTGTGAGGCTTGGGGCTTCTTGATGGAGCGAACTTTCCAGAGAGCTCAGCATCCCTCTGGACCACTTTCAAGGATGAGTGTTCTTGAGTGAACCTCATGATGCTGGAAAACAACCAGGAGAATGGTGTGTTTCAAATCCTGGTTGATTTCAGTCACCCTGCAGCATTGCAACAGCCTCTTTCCCTAGCCTGAGCTAAGCAAGTGGAATAGGAGATCCTACCATGCTTTTATGAAATTCCTCTTTAAAATGTGATCAGTATAAATTGTCATAACTTGAGTTCCTGGCAATTTTTATAGTGAAAATGTGCTTATGTTCTAATGTGCTCTGAAGTCTTGAGATGCCACTAGGGCTCAGTTATCTAAACATCTCATATTTTGGGGGAAAAAAAAGAGTGAGCTGCCTAATTCCACACTCCCTGACTTGTAACTTACTTGTGATTACCTGATTGGTTTACTCAGTGCATTGGCTTTAAGAGTTGGTGTCTATCACATGCCTTTCCTTATGTTATTGACACTAGATATGAGGCTGCTACCACCCTGGGGACCATCACAGCACAAGACATAAAGATAAGAAAATATTATCTTGTAAGTTTTAAAATGAAGAAGTGCACTTATTTTAGGAAAACACTTGCTAAGGATATTCTAAGTTAGAAAGACAGGAGGTTAAATGGGGAAGCTGGGGTTAGATACTACTGAGAGTCCCGAGTAGCCTTCAGCATTTTACATCACAGGTACCACACTGTAGGCTCATGGAGCCTCTCAACTGTCTGTAAGGTTATGGGAAGGCAGCTCTATTATGTTAATATAACATAACTGGGGCTAAGTATTTTTTAAAGAAAGGAGTTTTATGTAGTTCATGGTGTTGGAGGCTGTTGGACCCTCATGAGGACTCAGGGGGAGAACATTAGAGTGGGATTGGAAGAGACTACATGGTAAGATTGGAGGACAGATGGGGATTCAGGAGCTGCTCTTTCTCTGTGGAGCACCTCCTTCTTTTGACAACTCCTAATCCCTTCTGAGGGCAGTGCTCTCAGCAGTCCAGTCACACTGCACTAGCCACAGTTGTTTAGAGAGCTTGCCACAGCACATGTCACCAAGCTATAGCCAAATTCCCAACTCACTGATCTTTAAGTTCAAACTCAGAGGTTTGAGAAACAGCATTCAAACCATAACCAAGGTGGATATTTTCCTACATTACCCCAGAGAGAGGACAAGGGCCTTCTGTGTGTATGGGGGAGGGGGTAATTTGGTTGTTCACACAGCATATTATTGTATAGCCTACACTGCCTCAAATTCATCTTCTTGCTTCAGCCTTTCAGGTGCTGGTATTAGGGATGCCTGAAGCCATGCCCAGCCAGGATCAAGATTCTGCGGAACATCCCAGTCAAGACCAGTGGGTGTCAACAGAGAAAAGCCTTGATCATGTTCTGCAGAAGTGTTTTCTGAATGTCCAGGTAGGAGATGATGAGCTTACTGTCTGAGGCATGCAGGGTAGAAGAGAGCACCCCACTCCCACCCACGGAGTCCCAGGAAGGTCTTGTGCAGTAGAATACAGCCTCCAAGAAAGGAGAGGAAGCTCTTAACATATTAGAAAACTCAGGACAGAGTTTTTATTATATGAATAATTTTATTTATATATTTACTAACTTACTAACTTTCCTTGTCTGTAATCAAAAACCTGTGTCCACCCAGGGGAGTCTGTCAATTAAACCAGATCCTCGGCTGGCCCAGATGACTTCCTTTTACTTTAGCTCTTGTTTTTGTGTCTCTATTTTGTCACTAGTTATTGTTGTTAATCATTACTGTGTCTAGTTTACGAAGGATGCTCTATTGTATGTGTGTGTTTACAGGGAAAGCACAGTACATACAGAGTGTGAAGCATCGTTGTTTGTCGGCCAGAGGTGTAGAAGTACAGTCTCTATAGATGAGGGTGGGTTATTTTAGGGGCTTGATTACATACAACAATGCAGGCTGCTGGGGAAAATTTTTGTGAGGCTGCCTCTTTCCCATCTAACCATACTGTAACTTCAAGTTTGTAGAATAGGGTATTAGAGAGGAAAGCTAGTTATAAAGGGGTTCAGATCCAAGGTATTCTGGGAGCCACTGACACATAGTGCACTTCATGAAAACTAAACCCTCCAGCAGTGGGGGAGCCTTTACACATCAGCTCAAAAGAATGTATTGTGCTTATCTTCTCACTACATGCTCAAGGACATCATACTGATGCTTGAAATCAGCCACAATGGAAGTCTGCATAATAAAAGAACTGGGAGACAATACAAATCAAGGAACCACGTTTTTCAGAAGGATTGGTGGATTTTACTGGTCCTAGCTTTTAGGTTCTTTATGACACTAACAGGACTGCATAGAGGCTGTTTCAGCATTACTGTATTGTCTCCAGCCACATGCGGCAAGACCATCATTAGAAATGGAAATGATGTTTGAAAGCCATTAGACTTCTAGGTAATGCATCTAAGAAAGATTAATCACACGATAGAGGCATATGTGCTGTCATTTTTCCTTTTTTAATTGTTTAAATTCAATATTATACCAATGTTTAAACTTAATTGGGTGTTAGCTTGAGGTGTTTTGGGGGAGTTTGTTGTAATGGTTTTGCTGTAACTGTGTTTGGAACTCTGCTGAAGTGTTGCTGAAAAGCAAGATGCTGGTAAGTTAACAATCCATGGCTGCTCATTCTTGCCGACTCCTCCCCCTCTGAAGCAGGTTAGCATTGAAGGTGGTATGGAAGCCTGCATGCGTGTTCAACTCTGTTCCTCCTCCCTAGCTCCTCAGCCTCCTTCCCTCCTCCTCCTTTGCTTGCTCAACCTCTTTTGTTCAGTATGTGTAATTTGAAGCTAATTTGTACTACTGGATATCTGACTGGAGCCACAGATACAGCATCTGTATTGTTCTTACTGAAACAGCATGGAATTAACATTAAACTTAAATAAAACAAACCTAAATTAAAAATGCCAAATATATTCAATAAACTTCTATGTGTCAATTCTCATTGTCCCAAATTTTGGTGCTATGGGTGACTTCCAAGGGAATCTAACATCACTCAATGTAGAGCAGACACCCTTTCCCAGAAATCAGAGGAAGTAAAGGAGACTGCAGGGAAGGCTGAGCAGTTGTAGGCTTGGCTGCTTCTGCAGAGCACCATGGTAAGGGAAATGTGTAGCAGCATATGTATTTCTTCTGTGTTAGTTAGGGTTTCCATTGCTGTGAAGAGACAGCATGACCACAGAAACTCTTATAAAGGAAAACATTTAATGGGGTGGCATACAGTTTTAGAGGTTTAGTCCATTATCACCATGGTAGGCCATGGCAGCATGCAAGCAGACATGGTACTGAAGTTGAGAGTCTTACATCTTAATCAGCAGGCAACAGGAAGTGAACTGGTCACTGGGCATGGCTTGAGCATATATGAGACCTCAAAGCCCACCTCCACAGTGTCAAACTGCCCCCAACAAGGCCATACCTACTCCAACAAAGCTACACCCCCTAATATTGCCACTATGAGCTTATGGGGGCCAATTACATTCGAACCACCACATCTCCACTAGCTTTCCAAATGTCATGGCAGCATGGATGGCTACTGCTTCATACCACCGTCACATCTAGGTGAGATATCCTCCAAGGCTTACCCTATACACAAGATATATACAAAGAGGAGAATTATGGGTAATGTAGTTCAGCCTAGACAACCTGGCATATTGCAACATCACCACAGTCTAACCACTTGAGACAGAACTTATATACCCATTATAAAGATGAAGACATCAAGCTGGGTGGTGGTGGCGCACGCCTTTAATCCCAGCACTCAGGAGGCAGAGACAGGAGGATCTCTGTGAGTTCGAGGCTAGCCTGGTCTACAGAGCTAGTTCCATGACAGGCTCCAAAGCTATGGAGAAACCCTGTCTTGGAAAAAAAAAAAAAAAAAAACATTAAGACATCGAGATCCAGAGTCACAGAGCTGCCAAAGCAGGATTGGGCAGGTTTGTGATGATCTTCCATAGATCTTCAGCCACCAACATGGGCTCCATGATAAAAGCTTCCTTTGTAGCAGGCCAATACACTCTGTAAGAAATTTCTTCTTAAGAATTACTTGCACTAAGGATGACATGCTTAAGGATAATGCCATTGAATTCTTGGAAGCCAAGGCTGGAAGATGGCTCATATGGCAAAGTACTTGCTGCATGCATGAGGGCCTGGGTTTTATACCCAGAACCCTTGTTTAAAACAAAACAAAATAAAAAATTCAAGTAGTGTGTACTAGCCAATGCCAGAGGGAGGCAAGAAGATCTCTGTGGCATGTTGGCTAG
This sequence comes from Onychomys torridus, assembly GCF_903995425.1. Lineage (NCBI taxonomy): Eukaryota > Metazoa > Chordata > Mammalia > Rodentia > Cricetidae > Onychomys > Onychomys torridus. The sequence goes on from NC_050443.1 coordinate 41,943,633, forward strand.
TCAGACTAGCCTATTCAGGGAGCCCCAGGGTAATGACTGATCCTGTGTCATTAAACAATGTGGGTGGTACCCAGAGAACTGCCTCTGACCTCCACACTTGTTCACTCCCTCCTCCCCCTCACACATAGAATTCCTGTACACCTAGTAATATGAAAATGTATGAGCCACTGATGAGGAAACTAAAATGCAAAATTACCAAGTATAAGCAGAGGCATAAAGAAAGGACCAAATGGGCTGGAAAGATGGCTCTGGAGAGATGGCTCAGCAGTTGGGAGCACTGGCTGTTCTTCCAGAGGTCCTGAGTTCAATTCCCAGCAACCACATGGTGGCTTCCAACCATTTATAATGATATCTGGCGCCCTCTTCTGGCATGCAGGCAGAACAGTGCATACATAATAAATAAACCTTAAAAAAAAAAGAAAGAAGGAAAGAAAGAAAGAAGGAAAGAAAGAAGGAAAGAAAGAAAGAAAGAAAGAAAGAAAGAAAGAAAGAAAGAAAGAAAGAAAGAAAGAAAGAAAGAAAGAAAGAAAGAAAGGACCAAGTAACAAAGGGCTCAGGGCCCAACCTGGCTGTGGCCAAGTGATTAACAAAGGGCTCAGGGCCCAACCTGGCTGTGGCCAAGTGATTAAAAAAGAACAATCACTAGCAGTGTGTGTAGCCACTGAAGACGCTTTGAATACGCTGCCCAAGTTATATGACAGTCTGTTCTCTCTCTCTCTCTCTCTGGTTTTTTGTTGTTTTTTTTTTTGTTTTTTTGTTTTTTGAACATAGGGGTTTTCTGTGTTGTTTTGGTGCCTGTCCTGGATCTTGCTCTATAGACCAGGCTGGCCTCCAACTCATAGAGAGCCAGCCACCTGGCTCTGCCCCCCAAGTGCTGGGATTAAAGGCGTGTGCCACCACCACCCGGCTGAAAAGACAGAAATGGAAAACGACCTCTCACACACAAGCAATCAGGGTCTCTCTCAGGCCTGCCTTACAGAAGCCAGAATGAACTGATACAAACATCCATGTGCATGGAGCCTGCTGACAAAATGCCCAAGACTCAGGACTGCTTCTGGCAGACTGCATGCTTCTTCCCAGTTGAAGGCAGGCACAGATCCGCCTCTGATGCAGAGGTGGTAGGAAGTGGTAGAAGGTGCCAAGCAGCCAGGTGCTGGAAGACTGCTCAGCAAGACCTTTGATTCTAAAGACTGGAGTCATTGCTTCTGCCTTGAACTCACCAATCCCCCTACACACACACACACACACACACACACACACACACACACACACACACACACGGGTTTGTCAAGGGAGGGGAAGAAGCATGTCCAGAGTGTAAAAAAGCCAAAAGGAGCCGGATGGCAGTGGTGCACACCTTTAATCTCAGCACTCGGGAGGCAGAGCCAGGTGGATAGATCTCTGTGAGTTCAAAGCCAGCCTGGTCTACAGTGTGAGATCCAGGGTAGGACCAAAACTACACAGAGAAACCCAAACCAAAGACCAAAACAAACCAAAACAAACAAACAAAACAGAGCCAAAAGGAATATGACAACCTTAATGACTCAAGGAAAGGGAGAATCTTGTGAGAGCAGGCAGCCTTGCTTCCTGGGAATGTCTCAATTTTCCAACTTGCCTACAATTGCGAAGGACTTATTTATTGCTGAGGAACAATTTAAGACTTCCTGTAAATATTTGGGGGGAAACATATTCTACACAAGCCTATTTATAAGAACATAAATGCAGTCCATCTAAGTGGCTTCTTAGTGACTACTGTGTGTCCTTACCCTCACCCTCCCAAGAGGCCTAGGCTTATATGATTGTGAGACTCATTTATTAAAGGTACAAAAAGGAACTGCCAGTTTCAGCAAGGGGTAAACTAAAAGACCTTTGACTCCACAATAAATATGAATCCCATTCTAGAGTTGTAGCAATGAAGACAGAAATCACTCCCAAAGATATTTCTAGCCATTCTAGATATTTAATAGCCATACACATTCTAGATATTTAATAGCCATACACTGGAATTCTATAACCCCCTGCTGGATCGTCTGGTCTATACGATTATTTTTAACAATGGGGAAGAAAACCCGAGACATCATGTAGATGTTAAATGTTGGGAATTAAGATTTGGAGTCATTCACTCTCCATGTAGTTGGGGTTCTGTTGTTGTTGTCTTACTCTTTTGGGGCCCACCACCCAGCTCCCAAATAAATACATGGAGACTTACTCTTACTTACCTGGCCTTAGTTTGGCTTGTTTCTAGCCAGCTTTTCTCACTATCCTCCCTGGCAGTTCCTTTTCATACTTTTAATAAATGAGTCTCACAATTGGTTCTCAAGCAAACTTGGACAGACTGAAAATCGCCTTCAGATATTTACACTGCTTACTGCTCGAGTGAGTAGCTAATCTTATTCTAATGTTTATGGAAGCAGTTGAGTGGCCACCACTTTGTAAGAGCAGGGAATAAGGCCTAGGCCACTTTGGAGGGTGAGGGTAAATTATCCTGTTTCTCTTTAACTACATTTTGCCTCTGGGACTTTTACTTTTCTTTATTCTATATATCTTTCTTTCCCTCTTACTCTGTGGCTGGCTGTGTGGCTGGGTGTCTGGCCCCTGTCATCCTCCTCTCCTCTTTTTCTTGTTCCTCTTCTTCTCCTTTTCTCTAGATTTCCCCTCCTATGTATTCTCTAGGCCTGCCAGCCCTGCCTATCATTTCTTCTGCCTTGCTATTGGCCATTCAGCTCTTTGTTAAACCAATCAGGTGTTTTAGACAGGCAAAGTTACACAGCTTTACAAGTTAAACAAATGCAACATAAAAGAATGAGACATATCATTGCATCATTAAACAAATGATCCACAACATAACCAAATGTAACACATCTTAAACTAATATTCCACAACACTCCCATACAGCAGATGGGTTACTGTGGAGCTGAGTATTTGGAAGGCAGTAGGGTTAAATACTCAATTTCTCAAGGCATTTTTTTCTGAGATTATGTAATGCCATTTTATTTAGAAGTGAATACTTCAAAGTAAAAATATGTGTATGTGTGTATATACATAATATTTACACATGTATATAAGAAGCTACACATAGATATAAATCTATATCATTTATTTGAAGTACGTGTATGTGTATCTATCTATATGAGAAAGATATTTAGATTCTGTCAGGCAAATTTATTGCAACTATTTTCTACAAGGATATTGCTTGTCTTTTCATTTTTTAGGTGACATCTTTGGAAGAGCAGAAATCTTTCATTGTAATGATATGCTATTTCTCAGTTCTTTATTTGTTTAACTTCCAGTTTTTCTTAGGTATAGGACTCATTCCATTGCACAAGCTCATCTTAAGTGCCTGGACTCGTTCAGTCTTCCTGCCTTATTTCCCAAGTATCTGAGCTACAGACATGAGTACAGCACTGTGCCTGGTCTCATTTAAATTTCCTTGAAGATGTGATTGTAGGAATTAAAAGTAGAGATGAGTCCTGTCCTGCCTATTATGAAGTATCACAGCTGAAAACTCTGTAACAATATATGTATACATGAGATAATCAACTGTACATAATACAGGAGACTTCACCTGAAATTTCAAACCCCAGAGTAAGCTCCCACTTTATGCTAGACTCAATAAAGCATGGACCACTGTGCAGGGTAAAGAGGACATGAACTGATAGCAATATGTGAGGGGAACCAACCCAATCAGCACTGGCCTCTCTGCAGCAAGCCCTTCTTCTGAATTCTTTTGCAGAATGAGGATTTCACAACTTACATGTAATTAGACATTGTAGTTGGAGAATCTCTTTGTGTCCAACTCTTACACAGACAGGTGAAGGAGAGTTCAAGGAAGACTTCAGGGTTCCTAGCTGGCTTTGAGGTAAAGGAATTGTAGCCATCATGAGCTCTGTGTGGAACAGGAATTCTGGCTGCTTTTACTTTTCTTGGGGGACTGTTGCTGTGGATATCGCTCTGTGTAAATAAAGTTCTGATTGGCCAGTGGCCAGGCAGGAAGTATAGGCGGGATAAGGAAGAGGAGAAGGTGGAGAACAGGAAGGCTGGGAGGAGACACTTCCAGCCGCTGCCATGAGAAGCAACATGTAAAGATACGGGTAAGCCACAAGCCATGTGGCAAAGTATAGACTAACAGAAATGGGCTAAATATAAGAGTAAGAGCTAGACAATAGTAGGCCTGAGCTAATGGCCAAGCAATTTAAATAATATAAGTGTCTGTATGATTATTTTATATGTGGGTTGTGGGACCGCAGGGGCTTGGTGAAACCTGGAGATAAGCTCTTCATCTACAGACTGTGAAGGGTGAGACGGGAGGCCAGAGGGAGACACTGCCTCTGGGACCCTTAGCTTCACTTTCCTGCCTTTGTCTTTGGGTGACGGAACCTAGGTCTACCAATTGGCTTTGGAGGATCATTTTCTGAGTTCCAGCATGTCCTGACATTCTGAAATATTTATAGTCATTTCATGTCTCCCACAAGACTTCATAGTTTTATCTTTTTAAAAATCTGTAATCAGTCTTAAGTCACTTTTTTTGTGTGCTTCCAAGTGCTCCAACATTGTATCTCTTTTTGGCATTAAAGTAATTGACATGCATGCATGGATCTATTTCATTCCACTGGCACGTGTGGCCACGCTACTCTTTCTAGTCTATAAGAACAATCATGCACAAATGTTAAACATTGACTATAATTTGGGCTTACTGTTCTTATTTTCATTTTTCACAAATTTCCTCTTTTATCTACTGCAGCCCCAAGAGTAAACAGAGCAAGGGTCTCTTCTCACTGGGTATAGTGGTTTGAATGTAATTGGCCCCCTTAAAGCTCATAGTGAGTGGCACTATTCAGAGGTGTGGCTTATTGGAGTAGGTGTGGCCTTGTTGGGGGAATTGTATCATTGTGGGGATAGGCTTTGAGGTCTCCTTTGCTCAAGTTTTACTCAGTGTGACACTCAGTCTATTTCCTGTTGCCTGTGGATCAAGATGTAGCAGCTCCTTCTCCAGCACCGTGTCTGCCTGCATGTTGCCATGACCCCTACCATGATGATAATGGTCTAAACCTCTGAAACTATAAGCTGCCACCTCAGTTAAATGTTTTTCTTTAGAAAAGTTGCCGTGGTCATGATGTCTCTTCATAGCTACTGAAACTCAAACTAAGACACTGGAAACGACCTCAAATCTTTCTATAATTTGGGCAATCTAGTCCTCCTCATATCCTTGGCTCTCTTTTGCAATTTAAAGGCAATGACTACCACATCTCAGATATCAGAGCTTATCTGGGCTTTTTTTCTGTTACTAGAAGACCATATTTTCTGGGACACAGAGATCAGCAAGGTTTGCTTACTGAATGATCATATGGGATCAAAAGCTTAAATGTGTATTTCCTGGTCTTGTATATGTAGGAACTGAACTGTTACTAGTCATTTTCCTAATAGTGTCTCAGCCTTCCTTCAGCAATTCTAAGCAGTGATGGTACTTACAAAGTTCAGTTTTCCTAGGAAGACATGCTACTCTAGACAGCAGCAAAGAGGCACAACCAGCTTGGTGGCAGTGTATTCTGGGGATTGTAGATTTCCTCCATAGCCCAAATACTGCATTTTTATTTCATCTTCTTCTAGAAGTACTTAAAACTCCGTCTAGAAGCACTAGACAGTACTTAGTAGTCACTAGAAGTCAGCATGGTGGGAATTTCCTATCTATAATGATGGACCTAAAATACAGAATGAAGAGAAATCCACATTATTAATTGGAAACTATTGTTATTTGATTTTCATAAACAAACATCAAATAAGACCACAACCTATCCCTGTATCATTTTTTCCTTTTTCTTTGTTTTCCCAAAGAGTTGAAATAAATGAAGGCACTCCTAAAATCCTACTTCAACAAATCATACAAGACATAAGTTCAGATACCATATAAAGAAGAGAGAAAGTCATTTGTGAAGACAGGGCTTAAAAACACGTGTCCTAGTCTTTTGTGGGGGTCTCTTCCTTACAGCCCCTCAGTCTTGTCCCTGACTAACACACTACTACCCCCAGTCATCTGATGCTTCCTCTCTTCTAACCTATTGCAGATATGGGAACAAGAGGAAAACAGACAACCATGAAACTCTCTACAGACCATCATATTAACTTCCGGGAGGCTATCCAACTGGACACCTTGCTCAAAACACCTAAGAAGCAACCTCACTTGTTTTGAAAATAGTGGGTGATAAGAACACAGAAAAGTCACAACAACACAAGCAAGTGAGGACAAAAAAGAATTATAGAGAGCCAAAGTGGTTGGAGATAGAAGGGGGGTTTGAAAAGGAAGAGAGAGATAAAGGAGGTTATAGAATAGTAATTGATCCAACATTGCAATGTATGCTGGGATTTGGAGGGAGTATTCAAGTTGATTTTAATATCAGTTCCCACAAATTACAATTACCTGCATAGGGAGCTTTGCTAAAATAAGTGTCCAGATTGACTGACAGATGTGGGAAGGTCCATCCCAATTGTGGGCAGCACCTTCTTTGGGTAACAGCCCAGATAAAAGGGCATGGCTGAAGGAAGATCATCTTCTTTTGCTTACCTGGCCTGCCTTCCTGCCACCAAATTTATTTGTCCTGTTCTGCTGCAGCTGGTTTCTAAGTTTTTATTGTGGACCAGTGGCTCTTCAGAAACATACCAGGTTTCTGGCACCAGATAAGTTCCGCTGAGGCAACCCTACCTTGAGAACCAAGCAACTAATGGTTGTTGCCTCCTCACCTCGGAGTGAGAGATAGCAATTGTGGAACTATTCCAACTGCTGAGAACCCCAGGCTCAGAGACTGAGTAACTACCAGATTCTCTGTTCTCACATGCGATTCTGCTGCATTTACTATTTTAAAGTTGACCTAATAAATGTACACACACACACACACACACACACACACACACACACACACACGAACGCGCGCGCACACACACACACACATTCATTCTATTGGTTCTGTTTCTCCAGAGAACTCCTTAAAATTTTCATTTAACAAGGCTAATCCTGGAACATCTGGATTAATTCCATGGGAAAGCCTCTGTACATATGGTTCAGAATTCACCAGTCAGTCAAGTACAAGTCAAAACTATTGGGAGTAAAAACAAAACAGTAATAATATATACAAAAAGTGATATAAATAGAAATACAGTATGAAATTATTTGCATAATATTGTTTAGATATTACATATAATCTAGGGATGATTTAAAGAATACAAAAATATGTGTATATAATATGTGCATAGGTTATATGAAAGTGTTATTCCATCTTATATATGGAACTTGAGCATCCACAGATCTTGGCCTGTGTAGGGACAGGGATCCTGTAACCATCCCCTTAAGAATGCTGAAAGAAGATTGTACATGGTTTTCTCCTTCATACTCAGTATTTTATGATGTTCCCAGGCCTTTGTTACTGGGCTTACTACTATGACTGTTACACATTGTATTGCAAAGGGAGATTTCTGGGTGAGCTAACTTCACAGGCCCTCTTGAAAGCCAGGCTTTCACCTCCTGATAACAAAAGTCAGGAATTTCTAAGAGTGAGAATGTGATGTACCATGACTGGTTTGCATGTGGCCAAGACCAAGTGAGTAAGGATGAAGACAGCCTTCCAAATCTATTTGGGGCCTCAAGGAGAGTTGGTAAGGAAATGAGGCCTCACTCCTACAGGCCCTCAGAGCAGATGGTCAGTAACTTGAGCAAGCTAGGAACTAAATCTCAGCTGAGAGCTTCCAGTTGGAGCCTGGTGCATCTTTATTGCTTATGTGGGTAGCCCAAGCAGAGAGCTCAAGTAACCCATCCAAAATGTGTGACCTACAAAACTAAGAGATTAAAATGTGCATTGTTTTAAGCTGCTAGGCTTGTGACTACTTATACACATGAGTAGGAAACTACTATAGCACCCTAAGCTGAAGAGTTTGAGGCAAAGGTTTTCAGGTTTGGTGGTCCAGAAAGGGTTGTTTGACCAAGTCCAGCAAGGAAAAGCTGGAATGCAGACGTGATGATGAAAAGAGAGTGAAGTACCATCAGGAAAGCTTGGGACTGCTGTCATTAGGCAAGTAACATGGACATGCACTCTCCAGTGTTGCTTCCAGGACTGTGGTATGGTTTCTGCAATTTCCTCTTCTCCACCAGCAACTTCATCCAAGATCCCCCAGTGAATGCCTGAACTCACAGACCGTATTCTCGTATTCTGTGTTTTATCAACACATACATGTCTATGAGAAAGTCAATTTATAAACAAGGCCCAGCAGGAGAGCCACAGCAACAGTAACCAAATGGAGTGATCACAACAATAGGCTGCATTAAAAATTGTGCGAATGTGGCCTCTGTCACTACATCTCCCAGGATTCCTTCCGGCACTCTTCTCCCATTCTGTGTCAGGAGATTATCCAATGCCTGTATGCTGAATTGAATACAATGAGATACTTAGGCTCTGTGGACAGTGTCAGCCACAAGGTGAAGTAGTAATAAGTGCTGCCGAAATCCATGCAGCATCAAGAAGCCTTCCCCACCTTGACACCCTCAAATCCTTTCAGGTGACAGATGTGTGCAGTGAATTCTGTTTTGGAAAGAGCTTTACAGCTAGAAATGCAATCACTTCAGTGTCATTTGTAAGTCAACGTTTGTTGAAAACCAACAGTAAGGAGGAAGATTTCTTGCTTCTATCTTTTAATGACTTTGGCTTGTCTACAAATTATGATGATATCAAGACACATTAGCAGAAGACAGGTTATTTTAACTATGTGCATACACATGCAAGTACCACAAAAGTCGTGATGTAAAGCAGTGGTTAGATAACTGATTGAGGCTTATTTATTATCCCAAGCTTCAGGAAAGGACAGGGGGATGAGGTTTGTGGAAGAGGGCAAGGATGGAAGCAGATTATGCCTAGGTGAGGGCATGAGACCTGCAGGGACTGAGGTGCTGGATGAAGTCTTTCAGCTGAGTCTCTCTTACTAAAGAAGATGTATACTAAAACCCCTCTGTCATAGGAATGCCCTTCACAAAGGATGGGTTTTACTTTGTTTTAAACAGTTGGGAGATGGGGAAAAAGAGTTTTTGTGCTTTGGCTGAATATCTTACCACAAGTTATTAAATATACTAAACTGGTATATTTAGGGGTGGCATGCCCTCAACCCCATCACCATTGTCTTGGTTAAGCCCTCCTTTTTTAATTATTAGTTTATTTTATAATTAATTTAATTTTACATATCAGCCACGGATTCCCCTGTCCTCCCTCCTCCCATCCCCCAGCCTCCCCCCCTCCACCAATCCAACCCCCATTCCCATCTCCTCCAGGTCAAGGTCTCCACTGGGGAGTCAACCCAGCCTGGTAGATTCAGTTGAAGCAGGTTCAGTACCCTCCTCCCTGCACCAAGACTGAGCAAAATGTCTCAGCATAGATCCTAGGTTCCAAAAACCCAGCTCATGTACTAAGAACTGGTCCTGGTCCCACTGCCTGGGGGCCTCCTAAATAGTTCAAGCTAATCAACTGTCTTAGTTATCCAAAGGGCCTGATCCAGTTCCATGGGGGCTCCTCAGCTATTGGTTCATAGTTCATGTGTTTCCACTAGTTTGGCTATTTGTCCCTGTGCTTTTTCCAATAATGGTCTCAATATCTCTTGCTCATATAATCTCTCCTCTCTCTCTCAACGACTGGACTCCTGGAGCTCGACCTGGGGCTTGGCCATGGATCTCTGCATCTGAGGTTAAGCCCTCCTTAATGACAAAAAGTTCACCTTCTGAAGCATGATCAGTGATTGGTCTGAGTCTGCACCTACCTGCCAGACCCAGTGAATCTGGGTTTTCCTAACAAAAACAGGAAAACTGCGGTTTTACTCTGAAGGTGCTTCAAGGTATCAAAGAGAGTGTTATAAAGTACAAGAGGTCATGATTACACCCTTATTCTGGGGAATGCCATGCAACATTCAGGCTAGATGAAAAAGTCTGTATCCAGGAGAGGATGCTCAGTAATACATTTTTCAAATAAAATGGCAAGCCAAACTCCCAGTGCTTGGGAGGGATGCCTCCCTGAGTTGTTTGTTAGGGGAGTCCCAGAGACCCCCAGATGGCACAGGCTATTTCTGTTGATCTTGGTTGCCCACCAGAAATATATAACAAAACCCTATTGTTGAATACCCCACATATCTTGGTTATGAAAGTTGTTATTTGCATGCTTTCAGACAAATGTAAGAAGGAAAATTTTCAACTGTATTTGTTTTGTTTTGTTTTGGCTTTCTGAGATAAGGTATCACTACATAGTTCTCATCTAGATAATCCAGCATAAAGATGCACATTTTTTCTCATCATATACCTCCCTTTTTTCAGAAAGAAATCGACTGTGATTTTTAACCATTTATAATCAACCCTCTTTAAATGAAAACAATCATTCACAAAAAATATTTTGGGAGTTTGAATGTAGTTTGGAAAATTGCTGATTAAGGGTGCTGGGAATCTTATGGGGATCCCAGGAAAATTTACAATTATGGTTAAGTCCTGACTTGGGTATTTTGTGTGGTTGGTCCATCTCAGAATCCAAGGTGTTGTGGATGTTGGATCATCTGGGCTATCATTCCCATTGGAGACCTTTGGGGGAGGGAGTCTTGCTCAGTCAAACCATATTAACCTGTTAACCTTATTAACCATGTCAACCTTAACATATTTAGCAATCCATAGGTTATCATCTTCTGTGGAAACAAAAGCATAACCTCTTTTCCAAAGCAACATACTCTTAGACACAAATTTTGAAGTCAAGATACCTTTAAAATATATACGTTAGTTTAGCTTAGCAGTCCCCACCATCAACTATGTTTAGTTAGCTCATTAACAGTCAAAAAAATTCAAAGAATCCGGGTGGTGGTGGCACATGCCTTTAATCCCAGCACTCGGGAGTCAGAGGCAGGCATATCTCTGTGAGTTCAAGGCCAGCCTGGTCTCCAAATCGAGTTCCAGAAAGGCATAAAGCTACACAGAGAAACCCTGTCTCGAAAAACCAAAAAAAAAAAGCAAAGATAATATAACAATATACATAATACAGAGTCTGTGTATTTTCCATTACTTTCATTGTCTCTTTAAAGATTTTATTTGTTTATTTGTCTATTTATTTGTTTGTTTGTTTGTTTATTTATTTATTTATTTATTTTGATAACTACCTACATTCTTTTCCTTCTCTCTCTCTCTCTCACCTATGTACATTTTTAAAATATATCATGACCCATTTAGAGGCCTTTCTGTTTGAAACTGTTTTTACTACGTTTCTTAACCCTTGGTCTGTATGAGCAAAAATCTCGACCTGCCCACAGTGAGCTAGCTGCCAGAGCTTGAGGTGATAGCTTAAGCCTGCAGGCAGTGGCTGGGAGGAGGCTCTTAGTCTCAAAGCAGCAAGAGGCCACAGGAGTCCACCATATTCATCTGAGGCTCCCTGTAGCCCACAATGAGAGACATGAGTTGGGCTCCGTTTTAGAACCTTTTTTTAAGCTCTCAGGTTTTATGTGGAAATTCTTGCACAACATTGGGTGCCAAATGTAGCCAGAAAGTTTTCCTGTGTCCCATAGCCTCTCAGTCCCAAATAAACATACAGAAGCTTATATTAATCACCAAGTGTTTGGTCTATGGCTCAGGCTTATTGCTAACTAGCTCTTTCACTATTAATCTATGTATTGCTTCATGTCTCATGGCTTTACCTATGTTCCATGACATCTTGCTCCCCTAGCAGCCCGCCTTTCTTCTCTCCCTGTATCTTTGGATTTCCCGCCTGGCTCTAATCTGTCTTGCCATAGGTCAAAGCAGCTTCTTCATTAACCAATGGTAGTAACACATATTCACAGCATACAGAAAGACCATCCATGGCAAGATACACCCTTCTTTTCCTCCCCTTCTCACTGTCATAAGCCACCTTTATTCCCCTATACAGTTGACTTCTTCTACTTTCATGTCATATATACATATATGACTGTAGGTAGTTATATAGAATAAATACTTATATAAAATAAAATAAAGTAATCACATATAAGAAGCAACACTCGTCTTTCTAAAACTGACATAATTCACATAATATAATTACACCCAGTAGCATCTATTTTATTATAAATGGCATGATACTGTTCTTTATGTCTGAAACAAAATCCGTTTCATATCATTTTTTCTTCATCTATTCCTCTGTTGTTGGAACTGTGTTAGCTCCCTAATATAGCTGTTATGAATAATTCTGCAATAAAAATTGATGTGCAAGAGTCCCTATGATGTGTTTGGAATCCTTCCATGACCCACAAGTAGGACAGTTGAGTCATATGGTAGTTTTACATTTACTATTTTGAGGATCCTCCTCACTGAGTTCCATAGTGGCTGTACTCATTTATCCTTCCTTTAGCATTAAATGACGGTTGCCTTTTGTCCACATTGTCAGTAGCATTTACTATATTTGTCCTTGATGACTGATAATTCGATTGGGATTTGATAGGAATTCAAAATAGTTCTAATCTGCATTTCTTTGGCTGCTAGTTAAAGGTGGTCATTTTTGTGTGTTTATTGGTGAAATATGTTTTATCTATTGCAAACTGTCTGCTCATTTCATTAGCCCATTTATTTATTGGGTTATTTGAATTCCTCTTTAGACTATTTTAGTTCTTGCTATATTCTATATGTTAATCCTCTCTGCTCTCTGTCAGATATAGAATTAGCAGATTTATCCCACAGTGTAGGCTGTCTCTCACCCAATGACTGTTTTTTTCGCTGTACAGAAGCTTTTAAATTTCACATGATCCCAGTTACCGATTGTTGACTGAGTCTTAGGGTCTTATTCAGAAAAAAAACTTTGCTTATGCCTATATCTTGAAATATTTTTCTCTAATGATTTCAGAGCTTCATGTCTCACATTAAGGTCTTTGAAGCATTTGGAGTTGATTTTTGTGCAGGATTAGAGGTAGGTACCTATGTCCATTTGTCTACCCTTGGGCATTGAGTTTCCCAGCACCATTAGTTGAAGAGACATTTTTTCTGCAATGTGTATATCTTTATCCTCTTGGCAAAAATCAGGTAACTACAGTTACATGGCTATATCTGGGACTTTTAGTCTAGACCAATGACTGATCGGTCTGTTTTGACTCCTGTACTATGATTTTTTAAATTATTACTATGCCTCTTGAAATCAGATGTGGTATTACCTTCACCATTATTCTTTTTTGCTCAGAATTGCTTTGGCTGTCTGGGGTCTTTTGTGCTTCCATATGAATTCTAGGACTTTATTCTTTTTCTGTAAAGAACAGTGTTGTAATTTTTGATTGGACATTGCATTGAATTTGTAGTTAATTTTTGTACTGTAGCCATTTTCACAATATTAATTTTTCTAGCCCATGAGCATGGGGGTTCTTTCCATGCTCCAGTGTCTTCCTCAACCTCTTTCTATAGTGCTTCAATGTTTTCGGTTTAAGTGTCTTTCACTTCCTTAGTTAAGTTTATTCCTAGGTATTTTTTAGACAGCTATGAATGAAATAGTTTCTCTGATTTCCTTCACATGTTTATGACTGATCTATTGAAGTCTACTGATATTTTGTGTCAAATCCTGACACTTTCCTGAAGTTGTTTATCAGATCTGAAGATTTTCTGAATATCGGGACATGGGGTCGTTAGAGTCTCTTATGTATAGAATCATGTTTTACACACACACACACACACACACACACACATGCATGCACGCACACACAAACATATTTTGGCTCTTCTTTTCCTATTTATATACCTTTTATTTCTTATTCTTATTTTATTTCTTATTCTTGACCTATTGTTCTAGCTAAGACTTTAAAACTATATTGAATAAGAGTGGAAAATTGTTGGCATTCTTATCTTATTCTTGATATTATGCCATTGGCTGTAAATATGTCTTAGTGAAAACAGACAGACTCTGCCTTTTCATTCCATCTGCCTGTTGATGTTGTTTGATATGGAAATTTAGAGTATTAATATCCAGAGTTATTGTTGGGTGTGATGATGCACTCACTCCTTTAATCTCAGCACTTGGTAGACTGAGGCAAGGGAATCTCTGAGTTTGAGGCCAGACTAGTCTACAGAGTAAGTTTGAGGACAGCCAGGGCTACAGAGAGAAACCTTGCCTAAAAAGATGGATGGATAGATAGATAGATAGATAGATAGATAGATAGATAGATAGATAGACAGACAGATGATAGAGAGAAAGAGAGAGAGGGGTATGGGGAGGGAGGAAGGGAAGGAGAGAGAGAGAGAGAGAGAGAGAGAGAGAGAGAGAGAGAGAGAGAGAAGAGAAGGAGAGAAGGAAAGAAGGAAAGAAAAAAGAAAGAGAAAAGAAAATATTCAGTTATTATTGAAAGCTATGCATTAATTCGTGAAACCTTGTTGGTTTTATAGTGTTTGGTGAATATTTTTATTCTTTAACTGCTTAATCTGATATGTTATATTCTCTCCTACAGCCTCATGGATATGTTTGTTTTACTCTTTTGTCCTAAGGAGTCATCCAAGTACCTTCAGTAGAACGAGGTTACAGGTATTTGTTTGATTTTTTTTTCCCTTTAGCTCCCCTTCCCAAGTGAGAAGGTTTTTTTGTTTGTTTGGTTGGTTGGTTGGTTGGTTTTTTTCATTCAATCATGGAAAATAATTTTGTTGCTTTATAGTAGTGATTGGCAGTCCTTGTCTTTCAGAGCTTGAATACATAATCCCAATCCCTTCTGGCCTTTAAATTTATGTTAAGAAATCTGATGTCATTCTAACTGACCTGCTTTCGAATGTGTGACTAGGTATTTTCCTCTTCACACTTTAAATATACTCCGTTCTGTCTAGTGTCTTGACTATAATACAAGGTATAGACAGTCTTCTCTGCCCTTCTCTGTGGTATTCCAGATGACTCCTGTATCTAGATGGGCATCACTTTCTCTAGATGTGAGATTATTTTCTGCTATAATTTTACAGAAAGACCTTTCTATGCCCTTAACATGCAGTTCTTCTCCTTCATCTATGTCTATGATTTACATATTTTGTCTTTTCATCATACCTGAGGATCTCCAATGAGTTTTTGTAGCATCATTTTAATTTACCTGTGTCATTATTTGAATGTTGTCATTCCTCTGCCTTGACTTCAAACCCTGTTATTCTGTTGTTCTTGATCCAGTTTATTGGTGAGGCTTCGTGTGGAGTGTTTTATGTGACTTACTAATTTTTTTCACTTTTAATATTTCAGTTTTATTATTTCTCAGAATTTCTGTATCTTCATTGAATTATATTTTTATATTGACTTCCCATCTCATTCAGGTCTTTAGATCCTCCAGGAATTCATTTGAGAGTTGGTTTGTGTGCTCTTTGATTTCTTTGAACATACTTTTCGTGATTCTTTTTAAATCCCTGCCTGGATTTTAGTGTAATTCAGTCTCATTGGCACCATTCCTGTGGGTGTGGTAATTTTGAAGGAGTCTTGCTACATTCACTTGCCATTTCTTAGGCTTTTGCACTGGGAGTTGTGCATGTGGGAGTAGGTCATTGGTTGGAATTTTTAGTTCCCTTTCTCCTTTTACAGGAAATGCTTGTGATATTCAAGAGGGACTAAGTTGGTTATAGAGTTGGGGTTAAATTATAGAGATGGGATGTAGTAGTCTCACCTAATTTCTGGTTGCACTTCCTTGGGGTATTCTTTTACTGGGTTTTCAAACACCTGTTACTCTCCTGGCTGTCCTTTGCAAGATAGAGTCACAGATGCTGGTCCTATCAGTGAGTATTCCTTCACAAGTCAGGCCACAGATGACAGGTTACACCTCTGGGAAGTCCTTTATGAATCAGGTTGTGAATGTTGGTCCTTTTGATGGGCTATCTATCCCAGTGTTGAGTCCAGCACTTGAAATGTATAGCTAACTGTGTTGCTCCTAAGTCTCTGTCTCCAACCAGGTTTCTGTCTCTACCTCACTGGGTATGGCAAGACTCTGAAGCAAAGTTTCTTCCCTACAGTCTCCTGGGATTCTGCTGGTAAGGTTTCTGCATTTAGTCCTGTGACAGTTGCTCTGCCTTTCCTGAGAGTGCGGTTTCACCAACACCTGGGCCACACATCTGCTGACTCCCTGTGAGCCTCGTTGTTTCACCACTGCTGTGGTGGGGTACTGAGAGGAAAAGCAGGGGTTTTCATAACATCTCTTCTCCTATTGCAGATGCATGCAATTTTTAAAGAAAAATTTAATTATGTGTCTGAGTGGAAGTATGTTCAGGTGAGTGCAGGTGGCTGCAGAGGCCAAGGTGTAGGATCCCCTGGAACTGAAATTGCAGGTGGCTGTGAGCCACCTGATGTCAATGCAAAGAATCAAACTTGAGTCTTCTAGAAGAACAATACATACTCTTGACCACTAAGCAATTTCTCCAGCCCTCACATGCAACTTTTTTCCCACCCATTCCCCTTCTCCCCTTGAAATGCTTATTATTGATAGCACAATGCCAGCTCTTTGAGACTCTGTCTTAGGGCTTCAATTGTTCCTTCTCATTGGAAGAAGGAACACCAATCCTTCCAGTATGGACAGAGTGTGCATTATTCCTAATATGTTCTTAAAACTTTCCTATTTTATCCTGCTATTAAATTAGAGGTTTGTGCTTATCTTCCTCTTTTCCTTCTAGCTCTTATTCAGCCTGTCCCAGTTTACTCTCTCGATAGTCTAGCAGAACTGGCCTGTGTGTGCTGACCACCATCTTGGACGACACACAAAGAAGCCACCCCAATGCTTCATCTTTGCTTTACTCTTGGTACCCATCCCCTATTTGATATAACTTTAGAAGAATTTAATCTTACTGTATTTTTGAAGGGCTAAGGATTTTACTCTTATCTTCTTTCATGTATTTACCTAATATTAATGCATTTTTTCATTGTTAGGCAATCTCTTTCTATTTTTCTTTTTGAAATTCCCTTTCCCACTTTCTAATGGACTTTTAGTACTCGTTTGATTTTATGTAGTTGCTTTTTAAACTATTATGTTTCCTTTTCTTGTTCCTTTTCTCACATTTATCTAAATTTGATGATGGATTTCATCATTTTTTGACAAATCATTTTCTGTTTTTTCTTTGATTATTTCATTTTTTAGTCTCTTCCTCTTTTCTCTTCCCTTTCATGCCCTTCCTCTCTACTCCCACTCCCTGATTTCACTCTTGTTTAATTTTGATTCCACTAAGTTTTCCCTTATTCCTGACTTCTTTTAATCTCATCCATTTAC
The DNA here is from genome assembly GCF_903995425.1 of Onychomys torridus. NCBI lineage: Eukaryota > Metazoa > Chordata > Mammalia > Rodentia > Cricetidae > Onychomys > Onychomys torridus. The sequence continues at coordinate 41,960,844 of NC_050443.1, forward strand.
TGTTTCCACATTTACCCTAAATAAATGTAATATTGCAGGAGACTAACATTGATTTTGCTATCTTCTGCCTTATGGGTAATATATTAGTGAGTTTGGGTTGGTTTTTGAGGATATTATATATGTTGTTTAGTTTCCTGTCTCAGCTAATGCAGTTCATTTTCTGCTTTCTGAGTAACTAAGCACTAAACCTTAAGAATAAACTCCTCATAAGGAAATCACCAACTCATCCAAATCAATAAGTGTTCAAGCTATAACAAAGAGCATGGAAGAATAAAATAACACTATTCCCCTACTACTGAAGTCCAAGTGGGTAAAACATCTAATGAAGACTCCGGAAGTTTACTAACAATAGCAAAAAGAGGAAACAGAAAAAGAGATGTATGAAACATGGAAATGAATCCATGACTTGAAGAAGAAAGATAAATTCAATACAAAATGAAGAATCAATGAGTAAAGCAAGCACAGTGGAAGACATCACCAAAAGACTCCACTGGGCAGGAGAAACAATGTCAAGAACAGAAGACAAGTTTAAGAAAACACATTAAAACATCTGTAAAGAAAAAATGAATAGATAAAAATAGTATCTCCTGGGAGATTGTCACAAGATAAGACCAGAGTCTACAGGTTCAAAGAATAAGATGAAATTCAGAAATAAGGGCATAGGCAATATATTTCATGAAATAATAGCAGAAAAACATTAAAATCTAGAGAAGTAAATGGATATCCAAATGTAAGAGACATTTAAAACACCAGACAGATGTATCCAAAAATAATCTATCACACACTGCAGTCAAGGTATCAAAAATACAAAGCAAAGAAACAATATTAAAAGCTGTAGGAGAAAATACCAAGTCACCTATAAAGAAAAACACTTCAAAATTCCACCAGCTTTTCCCTCAACTACCACAAAAGCAAAGGAAGTGTGAAGCAATGTGGTTTAGGCCCCAAAAGAGAATAACTGCCAATAAATATTGCTATGTGTACAAAAGCTAATTTTAAAAATTGATAGAGAAAAAAAGGGACATTGGAAGAGAAGCACAGACCACTGCTTTTCACGGCCACCACACTACACTCTAGGGCATGCTGAAAGGGATAGAGTTTGTCCAGAAAGAAAGTCTCAATCACAAGACCACAGAAAAGAATGAAACGCATGATAGAATTCAGAAGGAAGCAGAGTTATGAAGGAAGCTGTAGTGTCTAACAAGGACAGCCTGTGATACTAACAGGGGGCAAGAAGGAAAGAAGAAGCCAGGATCTGAGTAACAAAAACAAAACCAACAAAGTCCCAATAATTGAAAAATCTTTCTCAATAATAATTTTAGTTTATGGTTTCAACACACTAATAAAAAGATGCAGGCTAGCTGACTGGGTGGAAACACAAAATTCAGCTCCCTGGTATTGCCAAGCCATATACTTCACTGGCAAAGGCACCCACAGACTGAAATTCAAATGATAGAAATAATGTTATTCAGAAAATTAAAGCTAAAAGCTATCAGATAGAGATAATTTTATATCTGATAAAGTAAACTTAAAACTATAATTAGTCAGAAGATATAAAGAAAACCATAGCATAATATTAAGAAAAAACAATTTGATGAAATTCAATAAGATTAAAAACAATTATAAATGTTTCCAATTTAAAACAAAAAAACTAGCATCGAGAATAAAAAATCAGAGACTGATACAATAACAATGTATTTAAGATGTACTTTGTTCTCAAGAGTTTGTAGAACCTGATCTAAACTACATCATGCTAGATCACAAAGCAAGTTTTAACAAATCCTAAATAACAGAAACAACCTCTTGTATCCTACCAAATCATAGTGGAATAAAACTAGAAATCAATAGCAGTAGAAACCACAGAAACTACACACATACTTAAAGACTGATCAGTACATTCTAAAAAGAATGATGAGTTGAAAAAATTAGAAAAATAAATTTATATGACTAGAATCAAGTGAAAATTATAGCACAATTTATCATATCCTTGGAGATACCACTAATGCAATTCTAAAAGAAAAGATCCCCACACTGAATGATTATATTATGGAGTGATCTCAAGTAATGCACCTAATGTTGCACCTCAAAGTCTTAGGAAGAAAAAAAAAAGGCCAAACCCCAAAGCAGTAGGTGGTGAGATGTACAAAGATCATGGCGGAAACCATTGAAGTGGGGACTGAAAGAACAATCAGTATAATTAACCAGGAAGTTGAGTCTTTGAAGGAGAAGGAAAACAAGATTGGCAAATCCCAGTCAAAGAAAAGCAAGGTAAGATCCAAATGAATAAAAATTAAGGATGATAAGGATGACCTTATAATGGATTCTGAAGAAATCCAGGAGGTTGTGAGGAGGATGAGCTATAAACAGCTTTACCCAGGCTCAGAACAAGCAATGAGGTTGAAGCAATAATAGAAAGACTCCTGATTTAAATAAAATAAATAAATAAATAAAATAAAAACAGAATTGGTTGTTTCACTGCTGAATTCTATTAGGCTTCTAAAGAAGGATCAACACTAATTCCTCTCAAATATCCATGAAATTGTGAGATGTAAGACTCCCCAAACCATTCTTCAAAGACAGCATCACCCTGATTTCAAACTGGATAAAGACAGCAAAAAAATGGGGGAGGAGACGTTAGACCAATTTCTCTGATGAATGTAGACACAATATTTTTCAATAGAATATGAGCAAACTGAATCCAAGACCACATTAAGAATCACACACCATGACCAAGTTTGTTTCATTCCAGTATGCAAGATGGTTTACTTTATGCAAATCAGTAAATGCAGTGCAGCATATAAACAGAATTAAAACATAAGTACTTGGAAATGTGTCTAAGAAAAAATATCCATAAAATCATAAAATTCCTAATAAAGAATATAGGAAATTTTTGTTAGTTGATAGTTTAAAGATATTAACAAATGGATATGGTTGATGAGATAGCTCATCAGGTGCTTACCACCATGCCTGACAACTTGAGTTTAGTCCCTAGAACTTACATAGTGGAAAGGAAAACCAATGAACCAATGTTCACAAGTTGTCTTCTGTTACACACACACACACACACACACACACACACACACACACACACACTGTGATTAGTGATCTTTGTTGTCAGCATGGCTACATCTGGAATCATCCAAAATACAAGAAGTTAGATATACCTGTGGGGGATTTTCTTGATTGGATCATTTGGCATGGGAAAGCCCAACCTAAATATGGATCCTTTGAGGTGAGGAGACTGGGCCACGCATTCTGGTGGCAGCCCACATAAAAGGACATAAAAGAGGACAACTTTTGACTTTTTGAATTTTGCCTGCTTGTCCTCACTATAACTGGCAAGTTCATCTACCCTACTGCTGCAACATTCCTTCATCTATGCTAGAACCCAATTCCTTGGGAATCCAATGTAGACTAAAGAAGATATATCCAGCCTCATGAACTGAACAACTACTAGATTTGTGACTTTTCTGTTGGGAGAAAGTCATTTTTAGACTAGCTGGACTATAATTTGTAAGCTACTCTAATGCAACATTGATAGATAGACAGACAGACAGATAGATAGATAGATAGATAGATAGATAGACAGATAGATGATAGATAGATAGACAGACAGATAGATAGATATATAGATAGACAGATAGATGATAGATAGATAGATAGATAGATAGATAGATGATAGAGAAGCAGGCAGACAGTTGACAGATAGTTTGTGTACATGTATGTGCATGTGTGTATTCATTATATCTGTTCTGTTTCTCTAGAGGAGCCTGATTAATACAGATTGTGGTACCAGTAATGATTTCAGAGGAACAGAACTATAACAATGATGTTTTAAGTATCTAGAATAGCCTTTCCAATTTGCCAACACCTAAAGCTATTGAAGCTTCTCCTAGAAACTTGGAGAGCACTAACAATCCATGCTGTGAACTATTTAAAGAACATAGCAAGGTAAATTAATGCATTTGATTATCCTGATTCACCTACTGTAAGGAACACAGAATTTAGTGACACTGTTGATAAAACTTTTGACAATTTGTAGGAAAATAAGGGAAATAATGTTACTGGCTAGTTACTGTAGCATGAATCTTAAATAAAATCTTAATAAAAACAAACCCAAGGCCAGTTATTGGGGTGAATGCTGGAAGATCAGAAAAGCAGAACAAGCCACAGCTATTTCACCTTGCTAGTTCCTCAGGTGATCCTGTTTCCTCAGGCTGGAAGCTTCTGAGTCCTCATCCCAATGGCTCTCAGCTGAACTGTCCTGCTCCAAAGCCTGAATGCTCAACTAAATGCTTAACTAACTACATGCTTTACTCACTTAGTTCCTGGTCCTCATGCCTTATATACCTTTCTCTTTCTACCCCCACTCCCTGGGATTAAAGGTTGGGTTTCTGGGATTAAAGGCATGGATCACCATGCTTAGCGGTTCCTAATGTAGCCTTGAACTCAGATATCAGGCTAGCTCTGCCTCCCAAATGCTGGGATTAAAGGCATGCACCACCACCGCCCAACTTCTGCTATGGTTTACTCTGACCCATTTTCTAGCCACCATTTTTGGCTTTGTTCTAGTGGCTGTCTGTTCTCTGACCCCAGATATGTTTATTTCGGGGAACACACAATATTTTGGGGAACACAATACCACCACAAGTTACTTCCAGCATCTCTAGATAAATTGATGAAAGAAAGGAATGAGTTCCGTGATAAAATTAAGAAACTTTAAGCATCACGGGACACCATGACAAAGGAAACTAATCATCTCAGTGAGCTTTCTAAGTATGCCCTGGAAGAGAATTTTCTCTCCAGTAGCTATAGAGCTTGAGTTACAGAAAAACAAACTGAAGCCTTCATTATAAAATTAGGTGAATTATACAATGAAAACTCAAGTTGATGATTTAAAAAGGGACTGACTGGTAAGAAATGGGATATGTGATTTTCTTTTCTTTTCTTTTTTTTTAATTTAATTTAATTTTACATATCAGCCATGGGTTCCCCTATCCTCCCCGCTCCTGCCCCCAATCCCGCCTTCCCCTCAGTCCCCCCACTCCATTCCCATCTCCTCCAGGGCAAAGACTCACCTGGGGATTCAGCTCAACCTGGTAGATTCAGTCCAGGCAAGTTCAAAACAAAGATGACTAGACTGCTACTCACAATTCCAGGGAGGCTACCTAGAAAACAGGACCCTAAGAAAGAGACAGGGATCACCCAATGACAGAGAAATGGATGAGATCTACATGAACAACCTGGATGTGAGTGGGGGTAATGAAGGGCAAGGTTTGAGGGAAAGAGACCTTAGGGGAGCAGGAGATCCCAGCTGGATCAAGAACAGAGAGGGAGAACAAGGAATAACAGACCATGATAAATGAAGACCACATGAGAATAGGAAGAAGCAAAGTGCTAGAGAGGTCCCCAGAAATCCACAATGATACCTCCACTGTAGACTACTGTATTGGTGAAATTATTAAGGCCACTCCACGTAGTTAAAAGGGGGGTTTATTTTGTGGGGTAACTTACAAATGAAGGGATAGGTTGCAGGGTCTGGCAAAGGTATAGCGCAGTCCGGCGGTGTTCTCTGGAGAACTCTGCTCGGTCTACCTCCAGCGTCCAGAGCCCCGAACCAAGAGAGTGACCTCCTCCTGATCCTCGGTCTTCGGCTCCCTCCTCTGCCCCGCCTTGTGGGCGTGATCATTACTGAAGCCTCAATGGGGGTTGGAACTTCCAGGCCAATGCTGGGTTGGCTATCCACTACACTACTGGCAATGGTCGAGAGAGAGCCTGAATTGACCTAGTCTGGTGATGGGATATGTGATGTTCAACCTTCAGATCCTGAAGGATTTATCTCACTGGAGGAAGTAGGCTCTTCACCCTTAGCAGAGAACGAATTCTCACCTCCACCACCTCCTGCAATATTGCTCTCTCTCTCTCTCTCTCTCTCTCTCTCTCTCTCTCTCTCTCCTTGAGGGACTTAATCCTTCATTGTCAGCTAAACCATCAGAGTGACTTTACCTGACAATACTAATGTCCCTCAAGGCCTACTGATAGCTGTCTGTAGACCTCTAACCAAACTTAAGGCTAAGTAGTCTCCTAGAAAGGAGACAGAAAGTGTAGTCCCTGGGGAAGTGTGCTAGACCGCTAAAGAGCTTAATGAGTTTTCCAATTCATTTAAGCAGAAATCCAGGGAATATGTGTGGGAATAGATTTAAGGATGTGGGATAGTGGAAAGAACATTAAACTGGATTAGGCTGAATTTACTGATGTGGGCTCACTGAGTTCAGATTCTTGATTTACTATGGAAGTTAGCACAGTTAAAAAGGGTATCAAAAGTTTGGTTGATTGGTTAGCTGAAGCATTTGTGAAAAGATGGCCTGAAAAGGAGTTGGAGATGTCTGATATCCTTTAGCTTATCATTGATGAAGGGATTTTAAGACTTGAGGAAATTGCATGGTACACTATGTAAAACCCAGTCCTCCACAGCGAAAAGACCAAGAAGTCATGCCCTTTACTAATCCTAAGAATCATAAAACAGTGAGGAGGCAATCAGCATACTTGAAGAGCTTTGTCAACACCCTTTTCTTTATGCCAGTCCTTATGGTTAGAGATGCTGCTGCTCAATTGGATGAATTAAATGTCATAGGTTTAATTGGTACCCAGAATACCAGAGGTCAGGTGGCAGCATTGAATCACCAAAAGGTGAGTATAGTTACTATAATGGACAGCACATACAAAGCAATGTTCATAGTGGTCTGAACCATAACAGGCAGGAGGAACAAAGAGCTCTTTATGGTAGCATGACTCATATGGATTCAGGAGTGAAATAGATAAGAAAACTACTATGTTTTTATTTTACCTATATAAGCAGAAAAATCTCAAACAACTGAAAGAAAGGCTACACTGAATTCTAGCAACAGGGAATCTAGGCCCATGAACCAATGTCCAGACTTAAGCCAATTTGAAGACCCAGAGTCCCCTGAATGAAGGGACTGCCAGGTTTCCCTGAAGATGGACCCTGTTAAAATACCTAAGAGTTCTCAAGTCCTTTCCCACAGGGACCTGCTGCCTTTTACAAGGGTAACTGTATGCTTGGGGAAAAGAAACAATCAGAATTTCTGTGGTCTACTAGATAATAGTTCAGAACTGACATTGATTCCAAAGGACCTTAAGAAATATTATGGCCCTCCAGCTAATTTAGAAGCTTATAAAGGTCAGGTGAATAATTGAGTTTTGGCTGAATTCCAACTCCCACTGGGTCCAATGGGTCTGTGAACTCATTCTGTGGTTATTTCCCCAATTCCAAAATGTATTACTGGGATATATATTCTTAGAAATTGGCAGAATTCCCACATTGGTTCCCGACCTATAGGGTAAAGGCTATTAGGTTTGAAAAGTGAAATGGAAGCCATTGGAATTGTCTCTACCAGCAAAAATAGTGAGCCAAAACCAATATCACATCCTTGGAGGAACTGAAGAAATTAGTGTCACCATTGAGGACTTAAAATATTCAGGGATAGTGGTTCCCACCTATTTGGCCTATGCAGAAGACAGATGGACCATGGAGAAGCAGAGATGACTATAAAAACTTTAATCAAGTAGTGATTCCAACTGCAGCTGATGAACCAGATGTGGCATCTTTACTTGAGCATATTAGCACATCACCTGGCATATGGTATACTTCTTAGTTAGTGTTTCCACTGCTGTGAAGAGACACCATGATCACAGCAATTCTTAAAAAGGAAAACATTTAATTGGGGCTGGCTTACAGCTTCAGAGGTTTAGTCCACTATTGTTATGGTGGATGGCATGCAGGCAGACATGGGTGCTAGAGAAGAAGCTGAGAATTATGCATCTTGATCTGTAGGCAGCAGGGAGATACTGTCCCAATGGGCATGGCTTGAGCATATATGAGACTTCAAAGGCCACCTCCACAGTGAAACACCTCCTCCAACAAGGCTACACCTCCTAATAGTGCCACTTTTTATGGGACAAACCATCAAACACACGAGTCTACCTTTTCAAGTTACCACAGCAGCTAATGCTGTTTTCTCTGTATCTGACCATCAAGACCATCAAAAGAAATTTGCTTTCAGTTGGCAAGACCAGCAATATACCTTTAGAGCTTTACTTCAAGGTATATTAACTCCCTAGACCTACATCATAACTCAGCTCAAAGGGATCTTGATTGTTTCATCCATAAAATATCTCATTGGCCACTATATTGATGACATTCTGATTGGGCCAACTGAACAGGAATGGGACTTGTTGGTAACACATATGTGCATCAGAGGATGAAAATAAATCTAACCAAAATTCAAGAGTCTCCACTTCAGTGATATTTCTAGGAGTCCAGAATATAGGCATGCAGAATATCCTTCTAAAATGAAGAATAAGGTATTGCACCTGGCTCCTCCTACCACCAAACAAGAATTATAGGGCTTATTGGGCCTATTTGGAGTTTGAACACAGCACATTCCTAACTCAGGTGTGCTATTCAGGCCCATATATGAAATGATTAGTAGATCTGCTGACTTTGAGTGGGGTCTGTAACAGGAAAAGCCTCTTCACAGGCTGCTCAACTATTTACACCATATGATCCAGCTGACTCAATGGTACTTGAGATGTCAATTGCAGATGAGGATGCTGTTTGGAACCTTTCTTTTTCTCTTTTTGCAGACTCCTGTAAGTGAGTCACAGAGGGGACTACCATGATCAGTAAACAACCAGTCTCCCTTTGAGAGATATCTTTTGCCATGCTATTGAGCTTTAGTGAAAACTAAATGTTTGACTATGGGCCACCAAGCTGCTAGTTATGATCTGGATATTATTTGACCCACCATTCCATAAGGTAGGGCATTCTCAACAGCAAACCATTGCTAAATGAGGGTGGCATGTATGTGGTTGGATCCTCAGATGACACATGTAGTTACGGGGAAAAAAATTTCCTAAATTTCTATTATTTCTACTCCTGTTACAATGCCTTCTCCTCCAAAGTATGCACCACAGCCTCATGGGGTGTGCACTTTGATCAGTTAACTGAGGATGAAAAGGCCTTGGCCTGTTTTACTGACAGTTCTACATGCTGTACGGGCACCACCCAGAAGTGGACAGCTGCAGCATAACCTCTTTCTGGGACAACTCTGAAAGATACCAGTGAAAGGAAATCTCCACAGTATGCAGAACTTTGAGTAATACACATAGTTGTACATTTGGGGGAAGGAAAAATGGCTGGGTATGTATTGCCACTGATTTATATCATATCATATCATATCATATCATATCATATCATATCATATCATATAGGCTTTAATCTATGAACTAGCTGGCTGGTCAGGGACCTGTAAAGAGCATGATTGGAAATTTCGTGAAAAAGACATGTTGGGAAGAAGTATATAGACAGATTTCTCCAGGGATGTGAAGATATTTGTGCCCAGTGTAAATGCTCATTGAAGAACAGGTAACTTCAGCAGAGGAAGAGTTCAATAATCAAATAGGTAGACTGACCCATTTTGCGGATAGTCAGCCTCTTTCCCTAGCCATCCCTGTCATTGCCAATGGGCCATGCACAAAGTGGGCATGCTGACAGAAGTGGAAGTTATGCATGGACTTGAAAACACAGTCTTCCATTTACAAAGGCCTACCTGTCTGAAGCTGCTGCTGACAGATCTCCCAATATCAGAGAACAACACAGGGCCCCAGATATGACAACATTCCCCATGGAATGTGTGTCCTTACTGGAATAGCACATAATGCTTCTGCCAAAACTACCATCTGCGGACATACAGAATGTTTCACCCATCATCATGGTATTCCATAGAGCAGTGTTTCTGACCAAGGAACTCACTTCACAGCTATAGAAGTGCAACAATAGGCCCACATTCCACAGGTCTTACCATGTTCCCCCCTATCCTGAAGCAGTTGGCCTGATAGAAGAGCAGAATGGCTTTTTGAAAACACAGTTGCAGTGCCAAAAGTGGCAGCAGTCTAGAGGGCTGGGGCAGGGTTCTCCTGAAGGTGGTCGATGCTTTGAATCAGCATCCAGTATTTGGAATGGTTTATCCTGTGACCAGGATTCACAAATAGAGGAGTCAAGGCATGGAAATAAGAATGGCTCCACTCTCTATCACCCCTACTGACACTGTAGGAAAATTTTTGTTTCTTGTTCCTGCAACCTTAAGTTCTGCTGGCCTAGAAGTTTTGGGTTCTACCAGGAGACACAATAAACATTCCGATGAACTGGAAGTTCAGGCCACTCCCTGATCATTTTTGGACTTCTGATGCCCTTAAGGCAACAAGGAAAAGAGTAGGTGTTAGGAGGGGTAATTGATCCAGACTACTAAGGGGAAATTGAATTGCATCGCCACAATGAAGTTTAGGAAGATTATATCTGGAGTGCAGATCTTTTAGGGTATCTCTTGGTATGATGGTTTGAATGAAGATGACCCTCATAAATTCAGGTATTTGATTGTTTGGTTTCCTAGTTGATAAAATTTCAGGAGTAGTATTAGAAGGTAAGGAAGGCCATGTTAGAGAAGGTATGTCACTTCTTGAGGTTTCAGAAACCAGGCACCACAGTCTCTCTCTCTCTCTCTCTCTCTCTCTCTCTCTCTCTCTCTCTCTCTCTCTCTCTCTCTCTCTCTGTATTTGCCTGTTACCTGCAGATCAAAATGTAAACTCTCAGTCACTGCTTGAGTGCCGGCCTGCCTGCCTGCTGCCATCCTCTATATGCACAATGGTTTTGGATTCACCCTCTGAAACTGCTAGCAAGGCCCTAATTAAATGTTTTCTATTATAAGTTGACTTGGTCATGGTGTCTCCTCGCAGCACTAGAACAGTAATTGAGACATGATGTTACCATGTCCTGTGATTTAAGTCAATGGGAAACTACAACAACCTAACCTAGGCAGGATGAAAAAGGGCCCAAACCCTTCAGAAATGAAGGTATGGGTCACTTATCTAGGAAAAGAACCATGACCTGCTGAAGTGCTTGCTGAAGGTGGAAGAAATACACAATAGCTAGTAGAGTATTCTAGTTATGAATAACAACTAAGGCCATGTAACTAGTTGCAAAAAATGTGAGTTGTAATTGGCAAGAGTGTTTATATGTCAATGCATATATATGAAGTGATATATTTGTGTTCCTCTATTTCTTTGTCATGTAATATGACGTCAACTTAGATAATGTCAGTGATTATCATATTTAAGTTATGAAACACTAAAAGACTAGTTATTCCTTAAGGGACATTGCTACCTATTATAAAATATATAATGTTGTTTTGGTTGTACATGGATTAGTTATACTATGTTATGTAGAATTATGACCTGGTTATTGTTTTCATTTTGAAACTAAGAATGAGATAAGAGACATGAATGCATATCAGGTTGATAAGGGGTAGTAGACATGTGATGGCTAATCTTGGTTGTCAAGTTGAAAACATCTGGAATCAACTAAACCCATGCAGCTGGAGCATACCTGTGGGAGAGTTTCTTGATTAGACTACTTGGGGTAGGAAGATTCACCTAAATCTGGGCCACACATTCTGGTGGTACCCTACATAGGAGGAAATGAAAAAAGAGAAACTTTTGCTTGCCTGCCCTCACTCTCACTGGCAAATTCATCTGTCCTGTTGCTGAGGCATTCCTTCACTGCTGTTAGAACCTACTCCCTCACAATTCCAACGTAGACCAAAGACCAGCTAAAAACTCCAGCATCATGAACTGAACCACTACAGAATTCTTGCCCTCTCTTTTGGGTCCAGAAAAAGCCATTGTTGAACTAGCTGGTCTATAGCCTGTAAACACTCTAATCAATCTCCATGTGTATGTGTGTGTGTTCTACCAGTTCTGCTCCACTAAAAAATCAATCAATCAATCAATCAATCAATAAATGATTTTAAGAATTAGAACAATAAGATAAATTCATGAATTTAAGTTCTTTATATCACTGATATGTCTCTTTTCTCTAAGTTAATCTATAACTTTCCTATCAAAATTCCATTAATTTTCCTTTTTGATGTAGATTTGAGAATCTGGCTATAGAAATTTACAGAAATGATTTCAAAAGCTAAACATATCTTTGGCATTCCCAAAGTCATAGAACCTGGGAGACCACAGAGCTATAGTTACAGCAGAGTAACACTGCACAGGGCCAGACATGTGACAAATGGAAAGAACATGTTGCCTAGAGACAGACACACATTCAGAGCTCGATTTCCTACAGACTTGTCTGTCACTGAAGATAAATGTGATATAAATAGTGTCTTTGATAAAAAATTAATTGAACCCTGTTTCACAGCATGCATGCACACACACAAGAAAATGGAAGGTCATGGGTAGGTGGATTAAAGACCAAGTAAATCTAAACATAGGTGTATGAACAAAGAAAAAAATCAATTTTTTATTCTAGGTTTCACATAGACAGGGATTGGTGTGTTATCCAGTGCTCAGTATTGAGAGAGAAGAGAAGAAGAGGAGGGGAGAGGAGAGAAAGGAAGAAGAAAGAAGAGAGAAGGAAGAGAATGATGAGGAAAGCCAGGAGAGCAAGGGAGGGGGAAGGGGAACAGAAAGGCCGATGGGGAGACAGAGGAAAAGGGGGAACAAGAGAAGACAGCAGCACTTTATTTGAAAGAAAGAAGATACCAGAATAGACCAAAATGTCCACCAAAAAACTGAACAGGTGAGTACATTATAATAATTAATTAAAGGACTGTCACCCAAAAGTAATAAACAAATTAATTATTCTGTCTGACAGCATATGGGAAAACTCAGGAATTAGCTGAGTAAAGAAATGAAGATGTGATTGAATTTATGTTGGTTAAACATGAAAAGTTGGGCTATTTGGGTGATAAGTCATCAGCTGAAGATATAAATACATACATGAAAATCCTTGTTGCTCTTGCAGAGGACCAGTATTCTGTTCTATCATAGTCAATGTTTATTGTTGTTAAGAGACACTATGAATTTAGCAACTCTTATAAAGGAAAGCATTTAATTGGAGCTTGCTCACAGTTTTAGAGGCTTAGTTCATTATCAGCATGGTGGCATGCTAGCAGACAAATATGGTGCTGGAGAAGGATCTAAGGTTCTACATCCCGATCCACAGGCAACAGGAAGATAGAAAGACACAGGGCCTCATTTAGGTTCTTAAAAACCTTAAAGCCCATTCCCTGTGACACACTTCCTCCAACAAGCCTATACCTACTCCACAAGGCCACACTTTGTAATCCTTTCAAATAATACCACTCCCTTGACCAAGCATTCATATCTATGAGTCTGTGGGGGTCCATTCTTATTTAAACCACCACAGGTTCCCAGCACCCAGATGGCAGCTCACAAATGTAAACAAAACTCCAGTTCCAGGGAAGGGAGTCGGACAACTTTTTCTAGCTTCCAAAGGTACTGCACATACAAATTGGTGAAAATATTAAGGCAACTCCATGTACTTAAAAGGGAGGTTTATTTTGTGGGGTAACTTGCAAGTGAAGGGATAGGCTACAGGGTCTGGGAAAGGTGAAGCACAGTCCAGTGGTGTTCTTTGGAGAACTCTGCTTGGTCCACCTCCAGCATCCAGGATCCAGGAACCAAGAGAGCACCCCCATCTGGATCTCGGGTCTTTTGGGGTCCTCTCTTGGCTCTGCCTTGTAGGCGTGACGGTTACTGAAGCCTCAAAGAGGGTGGTATTTCCAGGTCAAAGCTGGAACAGCTACCCACTACACATACACTTCCAAATGTACATGGTGCACAGATGTACAAGCATACAAACACCTGTAAACATAAAATAAACAAGTCCTAAAGTTTTTTAAAGGAAAGCTGCCAGGCAGTGGTGGCACATGCCTTTAATCCCAGCACTTGGGGGGCAGAGGCAGGTGGATCTCAGTGAGTTCGAGGCCAGCCTGGGCTACAAAGTGAGTTCCAGGATAGTCAAGACTATTATACAGGGAAATCCTGTCTCTAAAAAAAAAGAAAGAAAAAATAAAGGAAGGAAGGAAGGAAGGAAGGAAGGAGGGAGGGAGGGAGGGAGGGAGGGAGGGAGGGAAGGAAGGAAGGAAGGAAGGAAGGAAGGAAGGAAGGAAGGAAGGAAGGAAAAGCAATGGAGAAATGGAGAGAGGGTGAGTAATGGGGAATGGCTTGGAAGAGAAGAACAGTTTCCCACATTCTGTAGCATGAAGGATAGCTATGGTCAGCAACAAAGGAATGTTTCTTAACAGTGCACTGGGGGCATCTGGGTAATTCCAACCTGAGGAAATGGCAGGTGTTTGAGAGGACAGAAATGCCAGTATAACGAACTGACCCTTACATGAGACACATGTGTACACAAACACCACAGTGCACTGTTTGCAAGTGAAAATCAAGATGAAACTCAAAAGCAAAGAAAGAAGAAAGATACTGAAGCCTGCAGTATTCCATATTATCAGAGAGGGTGTGACCAGGATGAGGAGAGATTTTATGTGTTTCATACTCTTTATTCCTAAATGACTTTATACACACATTTTATGATATATCATAATATATATATATATATATATATATATATATATATATATAAAACCATATATATTTTAAAATATATACACTAAAAATAAACATATAGTATACATATACATATATGTGTATATATGGGCAAGGATTTGATCAAAAATTCAATAAGATCTTTAATTCCCTAAAACTGGTTCAGAAATGTCTCCTCATAAATAAACAAGAAACCACATAAACCAGGAAAAGCTGACAAAATTCTTCAGTTTAGTGGGAAATAGACATGACTTTTAGAAGAGATTCTTTACAAAGAGCAATATCCAGGTGAATGCTGTGCAACCAAAAATACAACTGCACCCTGATGAGGTCCAGACAAATGAGATAAGCAAATAAGCAGGAAGACGAAACTGTGACCCAGCCTGGCCTAATCTCTGAGGAAGCTCCTGAGCCCCTGTTCGGAATATGAAATAAAAGTGGTGTTTATAAACCTTTTGTGTCATTAGGCAATAAGTGTCCCTTGTCAGTGATGTGATTTGACAATTGTGTGGTTTGGGAGATGGCTGTGTAGCCCTCTTGGTGCCTCCCTTCCACCTAATCCTTCTGAGAAATCCTTGTTCGGTTCACTAACTCCATCACAACAGACAGGACCTGGGCTGACTCCAAGAACATAAAAGTCAATGGCTTCCTCCAAGTTAAAAGAGACTATGTTCACCACAGAGTGTCCTGGAAGTGAAGAGACTGTGTTCACCGCAGAGTATCCTGGAAGTGAAGAGACTGTGTTCACCACAGAGTGTACTGGAATTGAGCAAGTCACTCTGAAGAGTAGAAGCATGTGAGGCAAGTGATATTCACTTGCTTATTCTAGAGACCAGATTGTTCATTATTCAGAAATTTGCTTGGGAAGAAAGTCATTGGGGGATCAGACATTACATACAACAATCAGGCAAAACATTATCATTCCGTGCATTAAGGAAAAAGGTTACAAAAGTCATCACATGTGAGGAGTGCTGTGCTGAAAGTGGGGGACAGTTGCTGGCAGAAACCAACCTTGGCCCCTTAACTGACTGCCAGATGGGAAGTATGACTTGTTGGGCATTTACCATGATTCTAGACACTGGACAAAATGCTTTTCACAGATGATCACATCTTCAGAACCATTTTCCTAGGCAGCCTGTTAGGAACACAGTAAACACTGCTCAGAGACACAGTGCCATGCCCAAAGTCACACAGGCATCAGAATCAGTGTTCTACAATCCACACCCTCAACACTGTCTGCTCCCTGAACCGTGGTGGATAGTGCCAGCGTTAGAGCAGACCTCTAGACGTATAGAGTAGTTCCAGAGTACCACGGCTTGTGCATTGTTGTAGCTTAAAGAAGCAATCCCCCACCCCAGGAGCCTTGTATTAAAGGCTTGGTCCCAAAACTGTGGGGCTGCTGGTAGGTAGTGGAACCTTTAGGAGGTGGGGCTTATAGATGGAATAAGTTAGTCCCCTCCTCCTATAGGACTCTGGTCTCTCCTCTTACTTTGCTTTTTCTTTCTAGCCACCATGTAGTCAGCAGTTTCCCTGACCCTATGATCCCACAGTGATGTACTTCCTCCTCACAGTGTCAAAGCAATAGAGTGAAAGCCCTGAAACTGAGTGAAAATAAACCTTTTCACTTTTAGAGTTGATCATCTCAGGTATGTGTTACAGGAACCAAAGGCTAACATATATAACATTTGTTTCCTTGTCTGATGAAGACAGCTATGAAAATAAGCACATGTAAACACAGATACATAGACAAAGGCATGCTTTCTTCATAAACATATCAAGGCTATCCCATAACAATAGACAGAACCCCATTTAGAAGAGTAGAGATAAGACACTCTCCTGAGTAGTGAGGCCTTCCATGAGTACTACATCTTCCCCTTGGACAGAATTGCTTCATCCATGAGACATGGAAATGGAGCTGCCAAGTTATTTAGGCCATGCAGCTGAGAGGTTTCTCTGCCAATCTCTAGGAATGAGCATTTTAATTAAGGATAAATGTAAAACAAGAGCCGGAAACCCCATGGGCACTCCTGTGGCTGGAAACTGAGAACAGCCATTACACATAAACCACAGGGACTCAACCACAGTACTCATTTCAGCGGTCACCAAGTTTGCGACATTCCTCTTGCCCCAGCTACTCATCTCAACTGAGTCCATGAATGGCTTTTCTTTCTCAGGGGCTTTCTGAGAACTTTCCAGCTCCCTTGAGGCCCCAGGGCTGCCACTTTAGCTGAACATCTGCTCCTGTCAGGGTCTGGATCCTTCCCGCTAAATTTTCCTGTCCAGGTTCAAGGACAGAGGATTGGACCAGCCTTGCTAATTCCATCTTTTTTTTTTTTGTAGATAAAGAGTCTCCCATTCTCAGATGCCCCATGACAACTGACTGGGAGGGAAGGGCAAAGCAAGGGTCTAAGACAAAGCAGGAAGACAAAGACAGCTGTGGCTGAGCACCATGCAATGACAATCTCAGTGAGACCCAGAAAGAGAAGGCACCCCTGTGCCAGAAGCTATGAAAACACTTGCCTTGCCACTAAATAGAGAAGGAAAACATTTTGACACATGTTGGAAAGTGCATTAAGCATAATGACTGCTGTTGTAGTCATTAGCAATTATTTTATTAACAATAGCATGTCTTTCTGCCCTGTGTGTTATTTCTTTGTGACATTATACTACGTAAGGGGAGGGCCACACTCCAGTGCCTTTTATTGTCATCTAGCTGAGAGTCAGAACTCAGAGAAGCCAAGCATGTCTGACTACAGCAGCTGATGTGATGAAATGCGCTCTCTGCAATAGCACCGCACCCATGGTGTCTTTTTATAAAGTGATAAAGGGGACTGCTTTGCAGTAAATAGATAAGCTATAAGTATTATTATCTTAGACATTCCCAAGTAAAATCAGTAACAGGGTGGTGGGGAAGCAGAATATCATCTAAAAGCAGCTTAAGTAAGGAATCAACTCCAAATTTAAAGAGAGTGAGAAGAGGTAGGGAGGGAGGAAGACACTTTGATTGCAATAGAAAGTCAAATTTTATGATCTTAGAATGTCTTACCCATTTATCCAGAAAATCCATAATCCATGCAAAACTTGGGTAGAGCAATCATGTTTCCTTAAGAACGCTCTTGCTTGTGACACGTAGTAATACTTTCCTCCAGATATTTCTCTAAGCATAATACTTGTGTTTTCTCTGTAAACCTTAAAACATAGCACTCTGATTTCTGTCTCTCTCTCTCTCTCTGTCCTGCTTTCTTGCTCTCTCTTGTTCCTTCTCTTGCTTGTCCTCAATGTAGACCACATCAAGCTTAGCTGTGCTTTCTATCCACATTGCACAGAGAAACAAACTGAGGTTTCTGTAGGTACATAACTGAGTCATAGCCACATGGGAGATGGGGTCCCAAAGAGAGACTTACTGACACCCAAGACAGTGCTTCTCACCAGCTACTTTGCTAGGGACAGGGACAGGCAGACTTGCATCCAACACAGGCCTGGTCCAAGCCTTAACTAGTCTCTCTTTTACAAAATGCAGTTACCTTAACTGAGAAATGGATTTAAAAAGTGCTGCTTCTCTCCAAGGTAGCTGTTCACACTGCAAAGTGCTTATCCATATCTGGATGTCATTTCCTGACTTCCTTCATTTCCATTGATCTTCTTGGCAGTTTTTGGATGTGTATCAGATAGTTTCATTCTTCATAATAGAAAAGTCTATTGTAAGTTAATTATAAGTGTTATTCTGTCTTACAATAACCAGCAGGTTTTAATGGGCTGCTGATCATACGGAGCACACTTCTTCATAATGATGTCTTAATTTTGCTCTTCAGTTGTAGAGTGTTTGTGTAATCAGCTACCATTATTGCCAATCTACGGGAGACAGCACATTGAAAGAGTGGTTTTGGAAGTACCAACGTTATAATTCACAGCTGAAATAGGAATAAGATAATGATACTTTGGGTTTTATAATACACAATAAATAATTGCACCTATGACATCTCTGCAAAGAAAGATTAATTAGTACTGCAAATTCAGGATCCTAAAGCTTCTTATTATCTTTGCTGAGGGAAATGAAAGAGCAAAGTGAATGGAGAGAGGCACTCTGTTTACAGGTGAAGATTCAGCATTGCTAAGGTACTTAATGACCCACTTTGCACCACCAACCCAAATCCTAGCAGCCTTACTCAGAGAAACAGCCAAATTGACCCCCAAATTCACATGGAAATGCAGAGGACCTTGAATTGCCAAAAGGACATTAAAAATAGTAAATTGAAGGGTTGACATAATCATCTCAAGATGTGGACCGAATGTGAGTGACAGAGAGAATGTTCTGATGACAAAAACAAAGACTACTGAAGCAAGGTCCTGGAATAATAAGGCCGTATGTGGATGGACTCATGCACAGGCAGCTGACATGGGACAGAACTTCGAGGACAACTGAACCAGGAGTTTTGCAAATGTCACTGGAACAATTGTAGCCCCTCCACTGTATAATACATGTATATGCTCCGTAGATACACAAAAACAATGAAGTAAGGTCAGAATTATGAATATAAAATCTGAGATCGGAAGGTTCTAGAATTATACATTGGAGAAAAATCTTTATAACTTTTAGGTTTAACAAAGATTTCATCTCCATGCTCTCAAAAACTTTTTCTCATTCCACAAAAATTAAAATTTAAACATTAAAATTATATTTTTCTTGTGAAAGATAAAACAGTCTGCAGAAAAATATTCACAATCATCTCTAAAAGGCATATGTAGACTATTTTTATAAAAATCGCTCAGAACCAAATGATAGATTGGACAATATTTTCTTTTAGTGGCTAAAAAAAAAAAACTAAACAAGTACAAGCACATATAGATATCATGTAAGCACAAAAAGTGATGCTCAGGCTCAGCATTGGTAGTTATGGCTAATTCACGCTAACACCACAGGGAGTCAACACTATACAATACCAGTATAACAAAACTGTGAGGTCCAGGCTGGGAGTTCACGCCTGCCCACTGACCTACAGCAGCATCTTCTCTCTACCCTCCCAGATGATAGAAAGCAGCAGCTCTCAATGTGCATTGCTACCCCATTGGGTCGAATAGCCCATTTACAGGGGTTGCATATCAGATATCCTGTGTAGCAGATATTTACATTGTGACTGGTAACCATAGCAAAATTACAGTAATGAAGCAACTACAAAAATGGTTTTATGGTTGGAGGTCACCACAACCTGAGGATCTGCATTAACAGGTCGCAGCACCAAGAAGGATGAAAACCACTGCTGTAAATTAAAGGCAAGCACACTACTGTGATGATCCTGGAGTGTCTAGGGCTCACTTCCCCAAAGGAAGTTTACCAGGCCCCCTAAGCAATGGACACTACATTGAGGGACAGCTTCCAGAGTATGTGAGTCC
Source organism: Onychomys torridus (assembly GCF_903995425.1). NCBI lineage: Eukaryota > Metazoa > Chordata > Mammalia > Rodentia > Cricetidae > Onychomys > Onychomys torridus. The sequence goes on from NC_050443.1 coordinate 41,980,734, forward strand.
ACTATCACTTTAAGAGGATCATTACTCCTCCCATCTCCTTAGCATATCTTCAGGTTTATTAGATTTCCTGAGGAGTGGTCTCCTGGACAGGTAGGTGATTGACAGGCTTAACTTTCAAAGTAAAAAATAAGAGGATCATTGGGACTTGCTGGTCCGTCAGCCTAACTGAAAAACTCATCTCCACGTTCAGTCTCAAGAGGAAAAGCAGGACCTTAGAGCAGGATGTCCCACACCCTCCTCTGTCCTCCATAGGAGTATATATATTTGGCATATGTATATGTATACATATATATGTATATATATGAATATATATAGGAGCATATATGTATGTGTGTACATAGGAATATATATATATATGTATGTATGTATACACACACACACACACACACACACACACACACACACACCACCAGCAACACCACTAACACCATACACAGACACACACCTCCTAAATCTACTGAGTAGGATGTTAAAATTTCCTTTCAAGTCTGCCCTTGAATTGACCTAATATAAGCTGGTGTTTACACATTGCATCTGACTGGCTGACGGCTTCCCATGCAGGAAGCTTGGTGTGCAGTAACATGCTCTTTTGTGGTCTCAGTGAAGCCTTCCTCGAATGGATTCAAGATCAGGTTTGGAATATAACAAGCAGCATTTCCCTTATCGATTCAGTCAGGTCAGGTTCCAGGGGAGCACATGCCATGCCAGTCAGTGAAATTGGGATAATGATCCTGCATGAGGAAAAAGCACACCCCAGAAAGGGCTAAAGGCCACAAAACCAACGTAGAAGGGAAATAAAATTTTCTGTTCCTTGTAGCTATTCTCTTTCCTGATAGAATTAGTGACATGGATTTCTATTTTTAATCATGAAGTCAATCTCAATCTATTTTTTTCTTCTTTTGATTGAATCTATGTGCAAGGTAAAATTTTCCCTTCTAAAAAGTCACAGCTCTGAATGTCAGCCCTGATTCAGCTGCATTCTGGTGGGTTTTGTCTTGGATTGTGTTTTGAGATGGAGTAGTCTGGGCTGGATTTGGACTTTCATTCTTCTAGCTCCAGCATCTGAAGTAGCTGGGCTAACAGGCATATATCAACATACTCACCTCTTAGTGGTGATTTTAAGTAAGTTATTTTGTCTCTGACTGCCTTTTATATGAAAAAAATTGAAGTAACCAAATCGTGTTTTAAAACTAAATTAGATAATAAATGCAAATGTGCATTAATATTTGTGTGTGTTAAAAAGAACTATCATCCATTATTACTACATTAATTTGTATACATTTAACTAATTTGTCACATAGGTCAACAAACGACTCTTTTGATCAACCCAGTACATTTCCAGGAAGACAGATTTCCCACACAAGGCTCTGTTATGTACTGGACACAATGGAAATTTTAGCATTCAAGTATATGTGCTTCTAACATGAAACAGTTCCTTCAGACTAGATTCTGGCCTGAACTAATACCTATTCATTGTTTCTTTGTGTGTTGACTATAAACTGTGGCATAACTGGGTCTCCCTGAAGAGAAAGATGCTGAGAGAGGTATTTTAGAGGGGGGACAAAAAGGCCCTTTCAGAGAGCAGTATCTATGGGTAATTTGCAACTGTTGGATAGGTTTTGGCATAAACTACCATTTAAAGAATATTTGCACAGCAAGCAACATTGGGAGATTCCTCTGAGGCAGGTGTCAATCTATTTCCTGACCACAGTCAGAACACAATGACTCTTTTTGCAGCACTGGTTTCCTAGTCTTAGAGTTCCTGGTAGTGATGCAAACTTGCTAGGCACACTGCCTGCAAGGGTGCATCCATGCTAACCCTGTGGAATGCAGAGGGCCAGGGAAACCTCTGTGGACCTGAAGCTGTACCCCAGGGTCCTTTGTGTCTACAGAAGAGGCTTCTTTTACCATTTTAGCATGGTAGTCTCAATAGTAACTTTCTCAAGATGGCTAACAATTACTGAATCTTTGAGGCATCTTTGAAACATCCTGTTAAGTAATAATTCCAACAATTCCACCACCCCAAGAGAGATACTGAGTCTCACAGACACAATCCTGCTAAAACAGAGCCATGCAAACTTGAGAGACATCTCCAGTTCTTGTCTAATTCCTCTTGGTGAAGTTAAAATTGAACACCAACATCAAAAGGTGCTACGCAGCCTGTTCATGGACCTTGCTCAGTATGAAGTTTTGGCGTATAACAAACAGATGGTCTGATTCATTTACCTGCTTAATAGAAACTGTTCTGAACCACAGCCCACCCAGATCATCTGGCAAGCTCCTGCATAGTTCTTCATTTTTAATAAAACCCTTGATGACATCTTTGTTTATTAGTATTGAGAAGTCTCCACCCCAATTTCCAGTGACTAAGTGCAGGCCCCTATAGCTGATCCAAGCAATTCAAGTTCTCTCCCTGATCACCTGAGGGGGAAGATCAAGAAATTAGCTTCACCATGTCACAGCCAGCAGGGTTGGGATATGGTGATCTGAAGTGGCTTTAAAGAGGACCACCCTTCTTTGAGAAGCTCTAGGGTTGCTCACTCACAGTAAAAGAAGCACATCCCATGTGTGGTTCATAGTCCACACGGACCAGACTTTGGTGCTCGTCTTGCTCCCCCATAGTAGTAGAGCACTCATGTCGTTATTTATGGAGGCTTATCCTACGGCAAGACCCACAATGTAGAGTGCGGATTGCTGAGGCTGGAAGAGGTATGCTTAAGAGGTCTCACATCTCCCAGTCAAGTGGCCTTTACTGAGTCCTTTCCATGGGCCTCAATGTCTTGTTTCTGAGCTCAGTTTTCTAAGGGAGATTTTCTCTGGCTTTTCTGTGTCACATTCTAAAACACCTTCCCCCAGTGGAATCTTCTGTGATGGGCTGATGCGTCCCCCATTACTTGTATATTGAAGCCTGACGTTAGAGCCTCAGAACACAAAACTATGTTTGAATATAGGGGTCTTTATTTGTTGTTATTCTTTACATAAAATATTTCTTGTTACATGATTAACATAGCATACAATTACCCATTTACATAGTTCAATGGTTTTTAGTGCAGCATATTTATATTATTGTGACACCAATACTGTTTTCAGTTTTTGAACATTGCTTGACAATTTCACACATGCACACAATGTATTATGTATTTTCAGTTTTTGAACATTGCTTGACAATTTCACACATGGTATACAATGTACCATGATCATATTCACTCTCATTACCCTCTTATCTCCTTCCTACTTTCTTGGTGTGTGTGTGTGTGTGTGTGTGTGTGTGTGTGTGTGTGTGTGTGTGTGTGTGTGTGTTGTGCAGATGCATGGTCTCTGTGTGTTACAATTGTAATAGTCATGCCATGGGTATATGGTCTTTACAATGGCAATGGAGTTCAAATATGTCCATCAAGGTGGACATATCCAATCTGACCAGTGTTCTCATTAGAGGACATAAGAGGAAATTTAGAGACAGAGAAACACCGGGCACATGGGCACGTGCATACACAGAGAGAGTGGCACTAAAGAGACAGCAGGAAGATGTGCGGCCTAAAGCCAATGAGGGATATTTCATTTGTAAAGGATGATGATAGTGCTGCTGTTGCTGCTGCTGCTGCTGCTGCTGATGATGATGATGATATACCAGTACCCCAGTCTGGGCTTCCAGACTTTCAGACTTTCAGAGCTATGGGTTCATGAATTTCTGTTGTTTAAGCCACCCAGGCATGTGGTACTTTGTTATGGCTATTCCAGCACACTAATGTGTCATCATCCCACAATTAAAGGGTTCCAAGAAGCCACATTCTGTGGTCACTACAATCCTGACACAGTAATTTGGGAACTCTCTCCTCATGGTCACTTCCCTGCTGGGATGAAGCTTCTGTTTTTCTTCCTTCTTCCATAATAAAGAGAAAATGGCCACCATTCTCTAGGTAATAGCTCTTCATAAAGGTAAGCACTTGAAATAAATCATCCCTTTTTAGATTGAATACATTGAACTCCACAAAGGGCATGAGGAAGAAGAACATACTCTGGTCTAAAAGAGAACATACTAAAGAAATGAGGGAGAGATGCTAATGGATGCCTGTGACGTTGATGGACACAAGGCAGCGAGTCTAATTTATCTTTCCTCTCTCCTTCCTACTGCATTTTGCATTGGTTTCCATGGAAACCTACTTTCTTGGATGATCTCTTCTCACAGGAGCTACAGGCAGATTTTTTCAATTTGCATAACACAGTGATTTATGAAGCAAGCAGCGAGGCAGCAGGAGGGAAGAAGGGGGGAAAGTGTGGAGGGGTGTCACTAGAGCTGGGACCTTTCCTGGTGCCTGTACCTACCCATGCGGCTGCAACAGATCACAGGGTTTTATTCTTTTTGTTTGTTTCCTCCTTTCCTTGTTCCATATGCTATGTCTGTGTGTGGAATGTACATGAGTGCAGGTAAAAGGCTGAGGGTGGCATTGGGTGCCAACCTGTCTTCTCCCTCTGATTCATTGAGACGAGTTCTCCAATTTACTCAGACTTGCCTATAAGGCTAGGCTAGCTATGCAGAGCTTGTTTCAGGGATCCTGTTTCTCTCTTCCACATACTAGATTTGTAGGTGGGTTTCCGAATCCTCCCAGTTCTGGGTATCTGAGCACTGGTCCTCATGCTTGCTGATTGTCTGGCCATTGAACCATCTCCCAAACCCATTTATGAGGTTTTGTAAAGTAGAGTGACAGCTCTTCCTGTACTCCTGGGGATTTTACTGGCAAGATACAGGGCTCAACCAAATGTAGGAGATGATATAAAGCAAAGGTCATTTTTAAAAAAATGTCACCTGTGTTGATCAACTGTGAGCGCTTGCATGCTTGCTGTCATGTCTCGAGCCTGTCTTTTTGCACAAGCCAGGCCACTAAAAACAAATCAAGATGCAGGAAGCCTCAAATCATATGGAATGGATGTCTGGTTTGCCCATGGTTGGAGGCAAAGGTGAAGGGGTCAAAATCTTAGTTCTCAACCTAGACCAGAAGCATCATCCTCACAGGCTGAGGGTTTCACATTGTGTGTAGTGTCTCATACGGAGCCAGCTTTGATGGGAGTAGTGCTTCCGAGCCAAGGCTGCTGTTAGTGTTCTGCCCCATCCCTCTGCCTTCTTTTCCTTCTCTTCTGGGACATGGTCCACTGTCCCGCTGCTTTAGAGAGTCTGTTCCAACATAAGAAAGTATTTAATAGGCACTTGCATATTCAGAGGGTGAGTCCATGACCACCATGGTGGAGAGCATAGCAGCAGACAAGACAGGCATGGTGCTAGAGCAGTAATGAAAATCTTCAAGCATTGGGGGCAGCAGCGCGGCTGGGAATGGCTAAGTCTTCCAAAACCTCAAAGATCACCCCCAGTTATATACCTCCAACAAGAAAGCCACACCCTCTAATCCTTCCTGAGGAACTCTACCATTTGCAGACCAAGCATTCAAACATATGAGCCTATGGGGGCCATTCCCATTCTAACTATCACATTCCATTCCCTGACCCCCATGAACTCATAGCTATATCATAATGACATTGTGTGAACCTGTGAAGGTGAAGCCTGGATTGGCTGAAGACATCAGGATGTTAGAGATGCCATAACTGCCAAGGAGAGCTGCTGACAGGGTAGCCTTTCTGGACCTCTATGTAGGGACTCTCCTGCCCCATGCCTGGCCTCAACAATTTTCTTTAATTCAGGGTTCCACAACCTGCTTACTTCTGTATCCTTTATGATTCGAAAGCCAGAGAACCTCCTGGCCTATGCTGACAAGTTCTGCTTGGTACGAGGGATAGCCACCTCTTTTAATTACATTTGCATAAATTCTGATTTTTTGGATGCTTTCCTTTGTTGCCAAAGCTTACCTGTTTATAAATTAAAGGATTATCTGGGTGGGGTCTTGTCCTGATCCTCCCTTATCACTCCCTTTATTCCATTTAACGGTGGACTTCTTTTCTCCCACAACAAAAGCTTTGACTCCAACATTAAATTTCCTGGTGTTCTTTTCCCCCTCAAACTGTACATTTTCTATTTCATTTTGTCCTGTTTGCTCTGTTTCATTGTATACCTGCATAAAAGCATTCACTAATGGCCATGCAATAGAGTCAAATTTTTTAAATTGCTTTTAAACTACAATTAAAGTTCTGGACATTGGTAATAGAAAAGTAATAAGTAATTAAGGTAATTCAACATTAGGCTGTCTTGAATTCTCTTCAGCCAGAGAAATTTGTCCCAAGCCTTTCAATTTAGCCTCAGGCAGATTCTTAGGACAAGGGGAGAGGTGGGAAGCAGGCACAATCTTTACCAAAACATCACAAGAATGATCTCTAGCCTAGTTGGAAATCTGTTCCCCTCTGAAACCTTGAGTTGGACCTCTATAGTCCACAGTGCTCTCAAGCACTACTGTCTTCCAAGCTCCTACTAGACTGTCCCAGTAAGCCCCACTTACATCATACAACCTACTCCAAAGTCCTAATGTATTCCACATTTCTCCCAAACCCAGCATGGTCAGACCTATCACAGCAGTAGTCTACTCCCTGATGTCAATGTCTGCCCTAGTTACATTTCCATTGCTACAAAGAGACATCATGACCAAGAGTATAGAAGACTTGTAGAAGGAAGTTATTTAATGGGTGCTTACAGTTTCAGGGGATGAACCTATGGCTACCATGGCAAAGATCATGCTATCAGTGGTGTGGAGGAAAGCTAAAACACTAAGTAGCCAAGTAATGCTCTGATGGTGCCAACTTGTATCAGCACCTTTTCATTCTATTTTAAATATGATTTCCCAGTGAGTAGCTGTTCTGATGGAGCAAATGACCTATAAAAATACAAACTCAGGAGGTCTAAGTGGCTCTCTCTACCTTAGTCATCTCTCTATAGCTCAGCTCTACAAGCCCTCTCCAGCTCTATAAGCCCTCTCCTCATTAAGTCCCGTGCCCTTAAGTTTCAGCCCTAGTCCAGCCCATGCCCTGGCCCCTCTCAGATCTAGCCCTCCATGCTCCACTGGTTATATTCCTGTAAATACCAATCCCAAAAGACCCACATGCTGCTGGTCATTCTGTATCTTTGAGGTACCATACTAGAGTTTGTAGGATATGTTCTATCCTTCACAGTGATTTTAAAACTACCAGCATCCAGTTAGTTATTCCGTGAAAAACTGCTCCTACAACACCAAGATCCAGGTCATTTCACAGGAACAATGAACGGCTGCCAAGGCAACAGTTCTCTTATCTATGCCCACCATAGATGCCTCACCACCCCCTTGTCTTTATAATCATCTCATCACTTTATTATGAGGGCACTTCGTTGTGCCATCTTCTTCCCTAACATGAGCTCCTCACACATCAAGCATTCGGGCTATTTGCTAATAATGCCTGCGTCTCCAGCACTTAAACCTATATTGATTGCCAACAATATATGTGCTTGTTAAATGAATGATGAGCAAACAAATTAATGGACATCCTCCTGGAGCAGGCTTTCTTTCTCACTAGCTATTAATAACTCCCCTTTTCTCTAGCCAGCAAGCAGAAGGACCTGCTTGAAATTCAGAACACATAGTGTCATCTTCCAGAGGACCTTGTTAAAATAATAATTCCATGTTTCCTGTGTAAAATGCCAAGGACAGAGTAAAGATTCCATTTAGCCTGGAATTCATCATTAATTAATTTAACAGACCACATACAAATTCTATTTCAATAATTATCCAAAAGAAATCCATCAGGAGGTCTTCTATTATCATATATTTTGTTTAAATAGAAGCCTAGGGTAGCAATAAACAGCTGGTCCTTCGTATTTGAGGGTTGCATGTTTGCAAACTCTCCTATTCACTCCATTTGTTGAAAACTGGAATGAATAGTTGGGCTGCTTTCATGATCATTCAAAGACTTACTGCAGCCAAAACCTTGTGTCTACCAAACAACAAACTCCAAAGTGAGGTAGGGCACGGTGGTGCAGCTCTTTCTTTCTCAGTTCACACCCATGTGAGGATAATTTTTTTGTGGTATTCTTAGTACTACCATGTTTCTTTTTTTTCACATTTTGTACCTTTAGTTGATAGTTTCGATGCTAAAATGTTGTCCCCAACTGTAGTACTTAGGAACTGTCAAGTGTGCCTTAGGACCTGGAAGATTTGATGTGCTTCAGAGAGCAATGTGTGTTGGATGAGCCTTATTCTGTTACAGTGCCCTTGGCTGCAAGTGCAATGTCAATGAATTGACTCTGACTGTTAATTTGGATGGGCCTCTGAACTTGGAATCACCTAGGATACCCATTTCTGGGTGTATCTATGAGAACATTTCCAAAGGTTTTCAGGAGGTGGGAAGACCCACCTCATGTCCTAAATCACAGCCTGAATACAAAAGGAAAGTGGGAGAAAGCAAGCTGAACACCAGCATTCATATGTCTCTCTTCCTGACTATGGTGAAATATGACCAGCCACCCACACTATTGTCCCTATGACTACAGCCTCTCCTGCTTCCATGTCTTCCCTCCACTGAAGGACTGCATCCCCTTAAGACCACACAGCCCCACAAACAATCTCTTCCTTCAGGCAGTTCCTGTCCAGCAACTGGTCACAGCAACAGGAAAAGTAAGTGATAGAGTCTTTATAGAAATATGCATGAAATGAGGCTTTGTAATAGTCAGATGATGAAAATGCAACCAGAAGATGATGGGAACCTAGCCTTGATTTCCCCCTGGGAGTGATGGGTCAGTATTTACTAGCTTGCTGTTGATGATATTACTACATCAAAAAGTGACCAATCACAGGATAACCTTCAATTACTTACACTTACAGACATCATAGAGGGCAGAATAGAAACATGCTTAGAAACACAAGGAATTTTATCTCATTCTCTCCCAGAGTCTTTACCCGGTCATACCATGGCTGGGTGGGTTACGAGGTGGATCCGAAAGGTCACAAGCTGAGGCTGTGTGTAGCTGGAATATGGTATGCTACCTAACAGTGACATTTCAGTCTCTGATGAAGTTCTTGTGGCAGCACTCCTATATGACTATACAAGGCTGAAAAGTTCCTCCTGCCTGGGGAATCATGACAGGTTTAATTCCTTCACACAGAGTGGTACATGCTTATGATGACACTGGCATAAACAAGCCCACTGTGTCACTGTTGTCAAAAAGGACATCCCACACAGTAACAGGCAAGACATAGTAGCTGATCATGACAACTTCAGGTTGGAAATAATAGTTTGTGTTTTTACTACACCATACCTTTATTATTATTTTAGAATACATTCCTGTTTACAACAAAATTTGTTAAAGGTGAAAAAGTTTTCCATGTTTCAACCTCATCCATTTCAGGCCTATCATGTCTCCCGATGACATCGTGTTCTTCTGCTTGATTCAATGCTGTGTTATTTTGTTTATCAGGCTTCTCAAAAAAATAGGCTCTAGCATGTCACCTTGGTGTGTAAGTCTTGTACTCAAGTACTGTTTATGATGTTTGCACAATGATAAAAAGACATTTCTCAGAATGTGTCCAGGCTGTGCTTGTGTTTGTGATATAGTCATATATTAGCCAGCTACCCAAGGACAGGCACATCTGCTAAGTTCTGTCTCTGTAAACGTAGCTTTCAAATCATGTAGTCTATCTAAACGATCTCCTATACTTTGATGCTTACAATAATAGATGTTTCTTTCCACAAAGACAAGTACCACATCCCTACCACACACATGTTGCATATCATGTGCCCAAGTGATATCACTGGGCTGATCTGAGGCAGGCTCTTGTCCATATTTCTGCAGCCAAGAGGATTCAGAGAACTATGGTGTGCTCAGGACCAGGAGAAGCCTGACAGGGGCAGGTAGGAGGGAGCTCCTCCCAGCTGGCCTTCCTACTCAGTAGAAAACAGCAAACAAGAATAAAATGAGTAGTTAATGTTCATGGCTAAGTGCTTAAAGCACTACTTCAGAAATTCGGGAAACAGAGTTCTCCCAAGGCTACCCACACTGGCTTCCTCCCACATCCAGCTAAATTGTAGCAGAAGTCAGTGCTTTGGTGGTCCCTTCACATTGTCTACAGACCAAAAGATTCCCAGTTGACAGAATTTTAAAAGCCAATAGAAACAGAACCAATGTAAAAGATGGTCTGTGAGTTCATGCTTCTAACCTGGCTTCATGTCTCTGATCTTTTATTTAATGCTAAAGGGTGGTGGTGGTGGTTGTGGTGGTGTGTACCTATAATCCTCGAAACCAGGAATAAACACATCTAGACTTCAGACCGACATCAACCTCTCTCTTCCCTGGTAGCTGTGTGCTGTGAATGTGCAACCATACTTGATATCCCTAGATGATCCTCCCTGGTCCCCTGATAGCCTGGGCACTACAACCCATGGCATATTTGTATTGTCTTGTTGTCACCTGTGACACCTTGTTTTTGGTAAGGATCAGAATGGCCCCACAAGATCATGTGTTTGAATGCTGTTCCCTAGCTGGTGGTACTGTTTCAGGAGATTATGGATGGAACCATTGGAAGATAGGTCCTAACTGGAGAAAGTGGGTTCTTTGGGTAGGGTTGGCCTTATTTCAGGTCTTCTCTCTCCTTGCTGTACTGCCACATATTCCTATCATCATGGAGCTTCTTGTTACCAGCTGGTGACATTTATATGTAGTGGATTGTGTCTCCCTCAAACCATGAGCTAAAATAATTCCTTCCCTTAAATTGCTTTTGTCAAATATTTGGTCTTGGTGATGAGAAAATTAATGAATATACACTCCAACCTACTTGGAAACTACAGGTGAGGTACACTCTGGTTGATGGGAGTGCACTTTATGCTCAAAGCTCTTGACTGTATTACCTGTGCTAAACATTGTCTCTTAACTTATGCAAGAAGATGTTTCAAAGTGTGGTGATGATGGAGGAAATGCTACTCCTTGAGGAAAACATCCTCTTCAATAAAAGGAGGGGTGTCTTTCGGCATGACCTCTAGCAAGCATTTTGGGTTTATCACCTCAGTGTTTGTTGGGGTTAGTTGACTATTTATTTTGGGACTGTCTCAGGGTTGTTGTGAGATTGTTTCCCATGTGTGAAACACTGACAACAAGGTACCCAACTGCTCATCCTCACTGCTTAAACAGAAAACATTCACTGCTGATCACACCAGCGTATGACTTCAAATTTCTCTCCAAGTTAGTCATGTCCATGTGGTTTTAAAAGGGAGAGCTTTTCTTTCTTTTGCATTCAAAGCTGGAATTCAGACCTCCAGAGGCTGATTTTTAGTGACCCTGTGGTGCGGTCCTCTTTCTACTCAAGTACAACTTGAACCTGCCCAGTCTCCCATGTTCACTGAGAACCATCTCCTGCATTTGCCAGGAAACCCTGGATCTTCCTTCTTTAATGGCTTTTTATTATCCTATTAAACCCACCATGAAAATACAATGACTGAGTTGGTAAATTTGAGAACAAACTTCTCAAATGTTTAAAACTGAATAAAGATCATAGTAGCTTGGAACTTAGTGGTCTAGGGGTTCTGTCCACTTCAGTGTGTTGCCATTGCTCACTAGGATTAAATCAAAGTTGGAAAGAAAACAAAAGAGAAAAAGAAAGAGAAAGAAAGGGTATCTGCTTTTCCCTAATAATCCTTCTGCAGCTTTTGTTCATGAGCTCTTCCCTCAGTCAATAGAGTATTTAGATGGCAGAGCTCTGGTCCCCATGGCAACATATCAGAAAAGGTCCACTTATGAAAGCGCAGGGTCTTCTAGTTGCCATAAGCAATGTTTCCTAATGGCTTTTCAAGGCTAAAATGTGTTCAGAGTGGATTTGCCTGCTTGTTTGTTTCACAATTACAAGAGTGAGGTTTGTGATCTTCAGCATTTGCCTTCAGTTAGATAGATTTTCCTTTCTTTGGTTTGATTTCCACTTTATGAACACAAATTAATCTCCCAGAACATTATGAATACCATAAAGCATCTTCAATAAAGAATGCTGTTTGTTTTATAAAGTCAGATGGTAGAAAAGGAAAGAATTGCTTCTTCAGTATAAAGTAACATCATCTTATCCCGTGCTCATCAAGCTTTGATAGGAAAATTTCAGCAATGTCAGAGATAAAATCACTGCGAGCTACAGAGGGAAGCAATCTAGAGCAGATTTGCCCCAGACTGGTTTCAGGTTAGAGAAAAACAAAGACTACCTATCCTTCTCTCCTTGTATATATGCTGACTGGCAGAGTGTGGGCTGTCACTAGCTTTCTCTCATCCTTCATCACTGAAAAACCATTTCCTGAGCATCCTGCATGTGTGAATCTCAGCTTGACCATGCCACAACTTGGGATCAACTCAATACTGTGTGTGTTATGATGCTCCATCTGGAGGAATGGTTCAAGTCCAGTGACAGACATCTGTGTTGATAATGTGTGGAGTGGTGTAGGACTTGTAATACATAAGCTTTTCCTACAATAATCAACACATAGATGCGTGGGTTTGGGAATAACAGAAGACATGACATAGGAAAGGTGGTGCCACCTTTCAAAATTCAGAACCCTTCACTGAGTCTCTTTCATCAGATTTCAATTTGCTGTGGGGGCTTAGGCTGATGTTTTGTCCTCTTTCCAGCATCACACATTTTATGTTGGGCTGCCCTCAGCAAGCCTTTAAAAGGACAGAAAACCAAATGTAAGAGCCTTGCTTCATTCATCTTTGAACTAGTGTACACGCGCGTGCACGCGCACACACACACACACACACACACACACACACACACACACACCCCAGAAACCAACAGGACTGAAGCTTGAAAGATATAGTTTTATTTTTATTCCCATCTCTTGTGTAAGCAAACACATGTAAGCTTCACAAGTCTCAGTCTAGCACATGGCTGCACCATTGGCAACAAGTTGCAATGACTACCTAAATGCTGCCTTAGCTGATACAAAGCTGCATGGGAAGGAATTATATTTATGAAGACCTAAAAGAATTCAGTGTATATAGCAGTGCCCCTTTATTTGTGGCTTTTCTTTCTATAGTTGGCTGTAACCTAAAGCTACTGAATGGAAAACTCGAGAAATGAAGAATTCAGAAGTTTTAAATTACATGTTGGGAAAAGCACACCATAATGTCACTACCCAGAACATGAATCACACCTTTATCCAGCACAGTCCTCACTGTATATGTTATCTGCCTGATAGTCACCTAGCAGCCATCTTGATCATCACAATTGAAGTGGTATTGCCATGCTTGTGTTTAGGTAACACTTATTTGATATAATTATTGTTTACAACGCATAAGAATAGCAATGATGGTAATTTAGATATAGAAAATTCTTACACTGAGTTTGTAAGATGCAATGATCAAAATATGCCTGTGAAATTATAAGAATGTGCTGTTAAAACTTAAACTTCAATGGTAACAGCCAGAATACATAAGTACCTAGTTCCACTGGAAAAGCACCAGATTGCAGGGCTTTCTTTTATCCTCAGTCATCCTTTGGGGTTTTGAAAACAAACTCTCTTAAGGGTAAGAGGAACCACTGCAGCTTTCTTTCAGGTGACTCTGGGGGATTAGTCTCTCAAATTCCAGCTAGAAGCATCTAGCACAGTTCACACACAAAAACAAGTTCTGAGCCAAATTATGGCTGAGTTATCCTTTCAACAAGAGATGGGCATGAAGAATGGTCTCCCGTGATACTCACATGCTGTGTGGAGCATGATCCCCACAATGGGCTGAAGCACTGTGGAAGGACAAGGGATCAATGCTGAGTGTCTGGTAATAGGTTTGTGACATGCCGCACATCGCACAGATGACCAAATTGAAGAGTCATATAATGAAAATCCCCCCGAGGCTCTGTAGCATGAAGTTGGGCTATGATAAACACTTGGAGATAGTTTCATAATTAACTGCCTGCAGAGGAGGACCTGAAGCCAGCTCGTGACAGTCACCTTTGCAGTAGCCTCACGAAATGTCAAGTGAGCAAACCAGTGACAGCAGCAGTCCGTGCTCTCTGCAAGCATTTGCCCCAAAGAAAAAGGGGGAAAGAAATAAACACTATGTGGCCGATAGATGCAGAAGCAAATGAAATCCTAAACAATGCTAGCCTTTCAGAAAGGATGGGAGTTAGGGAAGAGGGGACATGGAATCAGCACAGAAGTTTCTCCAAGGCCATCTCCTTGTCCTTGAGCTGCATCAGTGTGTTACTGCTAAATAGGTAAGGAATTGTAAAGCTCTTCATAATATAGGAAGCAAAAAATCAATGACGTTATGTCCCTCTTCTTGGCCATGTAGCTCCTTTATAGTCACAATTAAATATTCCGCCAATGCTTAGCACACAGCCTCACTCCCTCCAATGTCTCAGCTCCCTCCCTGTGCAAAACCTCAGAGGCCATCACCTCAAAACTGCCCTGACATTTAGTCCTGCTCACTTCCTTTGTCACAATCTATAGAGGGGTGTTTCCATTCGGCAATAACTACCTCCTTACTCGGCATTCATTTAGACAGGATCTACTATCTATTGCTGAATTTAACTTCCATATCCCCCAATGAAATAATTAGCAAGCTTCCTATTGTGTAACTTAAGCAGAGAGTGATGAAGTCATTTGCACAAAGCCACTCAACCATCCAGCCACAGAATTGGTCCTGATCTCTGATAACACAGACTCCAAATCCCGAGTTCACACATTACAAAATTAGAAATGTATTCATCATCTTTGTCTTAGTAACACCTTCTAAATCCTGAGGGGAGGAAATGGGGTGCTGGCTCCACTTGGTATCTGCATGGGTCGTGAGAGCATTGCATTGAGCTCTGGGGTACTGACAGAAGGCAGTCTTGGCAGTATTTGACAACTTTGTAGGACTCCCCAGCAAGATGATTTTAGTGGTCTCAGCATGAGCTGTCAGAATTAACTTTTTCTTGCAGTCCTATTTTTAGATCCTGAAGCAGAACAACCAATCTGTAATCCTCTCTCTCTCTCTCTCTCTCTCTCTCTCTCTCTCTCTCTCTGTGTGTGTGTGTGTGTGTGTGTGTGTGTGTGTGTCTGTGTGTGTGTGTCTGTGTGTGTGTGTGTTGTGTGTGTGTGTGTGTGTGTGTGTGTGTGTGTGTGTGTGTGTGTGTGTGTGTGTGTTGTGTTGCAATGGTGGAGATCAAATTGAGTCTCATACATGGTGGATAAGCACGCTCTATCCAAGCTATAGCCCAGCCCTATAATCCTAATGAAATTTTCTGAGAAGCTCTTGAAAGAAAACCAATGTCTCCCCACAGGCACTCGCAGAGATGAGCAAAGGAAGTGTTCAGGGTGTTCCTGCTTAGGACATTAGGTTCTGGAACAGCTGCTCTTAGGATTGTTGCACTTTTAACAGTAAACAATGTGTTAACTTTGCATCCAGGGTGCATTTCAAATGATGTGCTCAAAGCAAGGAGCCATAACAGCATCTTTTACTTCTTTTCTGTTAAGGGGAGTCAAATGTCCCTAGTTGCTATGAACTTTCTTACTTCTTGATTTATTCACACTTCACAGTTTCTTATACTTTTTGGTGAACTTTGCATACAAATATGTGTACTGACTCATGATAGAAAATACATACCTCTGAATGTGTCCCAAGAGATGAACATATAAAATACCTAAACTGTCCTGATTTCTCGGTCTTCCTCCTTGGAAAACTGTAGTGCACATCTAATAGCTGGCCAAAGTTCGTCCTCACAGCCCATTTCACAGCCCTTAGCTCCTAATTGAAATTTCACACTACAATACTTAAGACATAACTTCAAATTGCACCGTCGTTTAAGTAAATGTTTTTCTAGGCATTTAGCTGTATGTTATTTCCTTTCCACTCTATGCTTCTTATGATCTGCTGTTGCTTCTCTAGTCATTAAGCCTTGTTGGTATCTCCTTGATAATATTTAGAATATCCTATTTTTCTGTGGGTTGAATTTAACATGGTCATTTAGCTGATAATTTTACCCACTTGTGCATCTTCAAAGGAAAGAGAGTGTTTCTGTCCTCAGAGGAAACAGTATCTCTTGGCCCACCCACTGGTGCTGTCCTTCAAGATGTCAGCTCTAGCCAGATTCCTTTCTTTTTTCTTTCTTTTCTTTTTTTCTTTCTTTTTTTTTTTTTTTTTTTTGTTTGTTTGTTTTCGAGACAGGGTTTCTCTGTGTAGCTTTGTGCCTTTCCTGGAACTCACTCTGTAGTTGAGGCTGGCCTTGAACTCACAGAGATCTGCCTGCCTTTGCCTCCCAAGTGCTGGGATTAAAGGCATACGCCACCACCCATCCAGATTCCTTTCTTAATCCTAGAATGAGACTCTGCAGAAACTCAACAACAGGCAAGAAACACAGACAACATCTGAACAATAATTCGTTTGAAAACATAGATGCTGTTAACGAGAAAGATCCATCCTTTTCTTTCTTCTTCTAAAGAGACTTTAAAAATAATTATTGACACTTCACATAATCAAAACAGTGGACTTGTACAAGGAATCTTTTACACACCCATGTTCTGGCTCAAGAATTAGAAATATTTTCCTATCATTTTTATCTTTTATACTCACAGAAGTTTTTGTTTATTAGTTTTGTGCTAGATTCTCTCCTTGCTAGAGAATTTTAAATTGTAAATCATCTCACCCGTTAAATACTTT
Source organism: Onychomys torridus (assembly GCF_903995425.1). Lineage (NCBI taxonomy): Eukaryota > Metazoa > Chordata > Mammalia > Rodentia > Cricetidae > Onychomys > Onychomys torridus. Next base: position 41,997,310 of record NC_050443.1, read on the forward strand.
GTTTTCTTACAGCTAATTACCGCCAACACATAATTTCACTGAGCCGAATTAACAATAATTCCTCAACTTCATCTAATCTCAAGTTCATACTTAAATGTTCCCAACTGTCATTTCAGACTCCATGGTGCAGCTCTGCACTAGAGCACATGGCCCTGGAATCAATCCCCAGCACTGAAAGAAAAGACTGCCATTACCATTTCTTAATTGCTTTTTTTTTAAATCAGGACCTGAATAGATTGACATACTGCACTTCATAATTACCAATCAAAACCTCCCCTCCTTTTTCTCCAGGCTTCAGATCTGTGAGTGAACCTGGCCTCCAAAGCCCCCCTTCTTACTTTTCTAACTTGGGAGCTGGTGCTATTAAAAGGTCATTTAAATATTCCCTGCAAACTGTTCTTAGGTTTGGTGGCTTTGTCTTCCCAAGTACCTTGCTTATCTGAATAAAGATATGAATTATCAGCAGCTGGGCCACAAAGGCAACCCATTGTCTCTGCTGTTTGTCCCTCATGTACCCTTTACAGCACAGTTTTGCTGTTATTTGTCCAGGGTAGAGAAACTGGTGAAATCACCTTTTGGGGAGTAGAGACAATGTTCTGAAGCATAGCTAAGAATAGGATTGAAAAATGTTGTAGTTTGAGTAAAAAGTGTCCCCAAAGACTCATGTTCGAACACTTAGTGCCTAGATGTTGGTGCCATTTGGGGAGGGTGTGGAACCTTTGAGAAATGGGTCCCAGTAGGAGGAAATGGATCTCTGGGGGCAGGCTTAGTGTTTTATAGCTGTTGTGTGACAGACTTTTTTCTGGGGAGATGCAACACACATACACACACACACACACACACTCACACACACACACTTCCAGTCATCCCAGAAAAGGAACTCATAACAGATGAAAGTAGCAATTGCGTCGAAGTACAGCTTAGTGGACCAATGAGGTTTTATGGAGTTTACTAACAGAAGTACAGAAGTGATGACTCAAGGCATGCATTACCTCAACCCATCCCAACATGGCAGACAACAACTCACAAACTAGAACTCTGGCACTCTCTGCATACCTTGCATGCACCTGGACATATCCAATAATCTTACCCCACATCTCAGGTGGTCAGTCCTTTCCCCTAGCAACTGGACAGACCCAATAATCTCCTCTCACAGCTTTACTGATCTCAGTTATGTACTATTTCTGTAACCTTGGAGGGGGAGCCTTGTGACTCTTAAAAGTTTCGGCTTTCCCTGACACACACAGTTGTGTACCCCCCGAGTCTCAGGAGCCTCTCTCCTCCCTCCTGGAAGTCATGTTTCTATTCTGAGGAAGTCTAGCCCCACTTGCTATTCCATTACTGTTCCTGGTGTGAGCAAGCTCCCACCACCAACGATTTAAGTGGTGCCTTCCCCCCAAGATAGACTGTGCTCTCAAACTGTGAGACAAAATAAACCCCTTTGCCCTTAAATTGCTTCCTGTAATCTTGGCCCAAGGATCTGTGACTCCATAATTCATTATACATGTCTGCAAGAAAAGCAATACATGGAAAATTCAAATGCCACTCCAGAGTCATCCTAACCCAGTTCCACAGACTATAGCCACAGCCACTTCTGTAGTACACTTCACACTGAATCTGAGGAAACATGTTCCCGGGTGTCCTTGCTTGAGTAGAGTAATACCTAAACTCTCTTTCTTTTATCTTTCTATTATTTTTTTAAATAAACGGTTTTTGTTTGTTTAATTTGTATCTGATAGACAAAAACTCTCATGGATTCTACCTTACTACCATGAACCTCTCCTATTGTCCTAGTGAGAAGTTACAGTTTCTCCTAATCTTTAGAAATCTTATTAAGGATCACAGCTTCTTTGTCTGCTGCTTTGAGCCTGTTGTGCTCCTCTGCTCATCAAACTGCATAATTTACATCTCCATGCTCTTGCTCACTGTATGTCCAACTAAATGCAATGAAGAGTAACCACATCACAGTCTACATGCTTTGCTGCCTTGAAATTTCCTTCACCAGACATCTTAATTCAACATTCACTGAAATTTTCAAGGCAGGAACAAAATACAGTAAGATTCTTTGCCAGAATGTGATACAATTGGCCTCCGGCCCAGTTCTCAGGTATTCTTATTCCTCTCTGAAACATTTAAGCCCAGCCTCCCTTATGCACTTTCCTATTGGCATTCCAATCTTCCAGACTCCCCTACAGTGGTTCATTGCACACAGCATACAACATTCTCAGGCTTCTCTACCTCACACATACAAACTCCTCTATAGTTCTTTCACAAACCAGTTGAAAAAAGCCTACAAACCATATGGCCAGATTTATCACAATGGCCCCACTCAGTTCCAATTTTCTAGTTTATTTTCTCATTGCTGTAACCAAAACTATGTGGCAAGAAATAACTTAGAGGAAGAAGAATTGACTTTTCTGGATATAGTCCATCCATGGCAGTGAGATTGTCAGTGGGAGCTTAAGGCTACATGCTCACAAGTCCTGCTGCTAGTTGAACTTTTAGACCCCAGCTCTTTGTACTTTAGGAGGCTCTAGAAATTTCACAATGTAGTGACTTTCATAAAGAAGTCACTGGGAGATCTTTGAGTTCTGTTGTCTTCAGCCTCTTCCTGTTGTCTGTCTGATCAACCATGAAGTGAACAACTCTTCATGATACACATCTCACTGCCATTATGCTCTGCCCAAGCACTGACCAATAGAGCATAAACTGAGACCTCTGAAACCATGAGCAAAAATTAATTCCTCCTTGAAGTTCTTTCAGTTTAATGATGAAGGAGGGTCAAGGGAAATTGGGCTCATCTGGACAACAGGGATTAACCCCTTTAAGAAAGGCTGCTCCTTGCTCCCCTAGGTGTCCTCCTGCATACCTCTACACCCAGGGTTGACACTGCTACAAAATGGTAGGCCTATACAAAGAAGGATCCCCTGAACAGGACCAATCAGGGAGGAAAGGAAGTCTAGAGGGCTGGGGACTGGGAACTGGCCAATAGGAGCCTGTAAGAAGTTCACCCCAGAGGCCTGAGATGGGTTTCCACCTCTGAAGTCCTTCCCATACACTTAGCAGGAGCTGTTCATCTGCTCTAATAAAGCATGCCTTGCTTTTTCTTTGTTCCTCTCTGTGGCTAGTATTACACTATTCCTATTCTTCTTACAACTTTGTGTCCAGGACCCCCAGGGATCTTTACTTTAACTCTTGGAGGGTGTGGCTTTCTATTTCCACTTCAGGACCTTCAGAATCTCCACTTTCCTTGTCATGTGGGCAGCGGCTTTAGAGTTCTCCCTAGGGATGGGTAACTGTTCCTTTGAGTCCAGACTGTCAGGATCTCTATAAGTGTGAACCACCATTTTGGTGTCCCTGCCTCAGATCTGTCAGAGACCCTTCCTACTGGCTGCTACTTTCAAGTCCTTGCCTCAGAAGTCTGTTAATAAATATTAAGGTGAAATTTTAATTACTTGTCCATTTAGCAAAATGTCAGTAGCATATTCTCCCCTAAGGCCTATGACCTCCCAACTATAGATGTTTGACTAGATGTTTGTTAACTCCCATGGAAGAGGCCTTAAACAATCAGAAAAAAAGCTAGTTATCATGCCACTATTGTAATAGTCTGTACATTTGGCCTAGTGTGTCAAAATTGCTGCACACATGGTCCATGACTTGGAAAGGTTACTGATGGCTTTTCTTCCCCAGCAGCCTGCATAGCACTAAGAGCATTTACCATCAGGAAGAAAGCTTCCAGCTCACTTACAGCTTCATTTCTCTATGTCCTGTATCCAAGGTATATGGGAGGAATGTCTTTGGTGATAGGGAGAACAAAGCACATATGATATGAAAGTAGAAGGTACTTGGGATAGAAAGCTTTAAACAAGAATGGAATAGAAGGATAGGAGAAAGGTAGAAGTTTGGTGGATGGTCAACCCAAACTGAGGATGCATGGAAACCACAGAAACCTAGTACTGCATAACACAACTGAAAATATGTAGAAGTTTTACAAGTTTAAATGGAGATACCCTGTGTGAGTTAATAATGCTGCTCCTAGAAGCCACATACTTCTAAACAAAAGTCTCAGTGCTGAGTCTGGAATAGTTAATCTTGAGTTATTTCCAGAGAGCCTGCAGATGGTCCCTAGATATACAGGTGGTCTTAGGGTTTCCATTGCAATGGAGACACCGTGACCACAGTACTCCTATAAGGAAACATTAATTGGGGCTGGCTTACAGTTCAGAGGTTTAGTCTATTATCACCATGGCGGAAAGCATGGTGACACACAGACAGACATGGTGCTAGAGGTAGCTGAGAGTTCTACATCCTAATCGGCAGACAGCAGGAGGAAAGAATGATACAGGGCCTGGCTTGAGCATCTGAGACCTCAAAACTCACCTCCACTGATGCACTTTCTCCAACATGTCACACCTACTCCAACAAGGCCATACCTACTTATAATGTCACTCTCTCTGGGCCTATGAGGACCATTGTTCTTATTTTCTTTTTTTTTTCTTTCTATTTTTAATTTTTATTTTATATAAGGCATTTTCTAGTCGTTTAACATATCAGCCACAGCCACAGATTCCTTTGTCCTCCTTCCTCCAACCCCCCATCATGCTCCCCAATTCACCCCCCATTCCAACCTCCTCCAAGCCCAGGTCTCCCCTGGGGAGTCAGCCCAGCCTGGTACATTGAGTCGAGGCAGGTCCAGTACCCTCCTCCCTGCACCAAGGCTGAGCAAAGTGTCTCAGCATAAGCCCTAGGTTCCAAAAAGCCAGCTCATGCACTAAGAACAGGTCCCAGTCCCACTGCCTGGGGACCTCCTAAACAGTTCAAGCTAATCAACTGTCTCACTTATCCAAAGGGCCTAGTCCAGTTTCATGAGGGCTCCTCAGCTATTGGTTTACAGTTCATGTGTTTCCAGTAGTTTAGCTATTCATCCCTATGCTTTTTCCAATCATAATCTCAGCTTCTCTTGCTCATATAATCCCTCCTCTCTCTTGTCAATTGGATTCCTGGAGCTCCACCTGGGGCTTGGCTAAGGATCTCTTCATCTGCTTCCATCAAGCACTGGATGAGAGTTCTATCATGACAGTTAGGGTGTTCTGTCATCCAATCACCACAGCAGGTCAGCTCAGGCACCTTCTTGACCATTGCCAGTAGTCTATAGTGGAGTGATCTTTGTGGATTTCTGGGGACCTCTGTAGCACTCTGCTCCTTCCTATTTCCATGGAGTCTTCATTTATCATGGTATCTCTTTCCTTGTTCTCCCACTCTGTTCCTAATCCAGCTGGGATTTCCCACTCACCTAAGCTCTCTTTCCCTCCATTACCCCTCCTCACCCCCAGTTTGCTCATGTAGATCTCATCCATTTCTCTGTCTCTAGGCGATCTCTGTGTCTTTCTTAGGGTCCTCTTTAGTAGGTAGCCTTCCTGGAGTTGTCATTTGCAGTCTGGTTATCCTTTGCTTTACATCTAGTATCTACCTATGAGTGAGTACATACCATGTTTGTCTTTCTGAGTCTGGGTTACCTCACTCAGGATGATATTTTCTAGTTCCATCCATTTGCCTGCAAACCTCATGATGTCATTGTTTTTCTCTGCTGAGTAGTACTCCATTGTGTACCACATTTTCTTTATCCATTCTTCAGTTGAAGGGCATCTAGGTTGTTTTCAGGTTCTGGCTATATAAATAATGCTGCTATGAACATAGTTAAGCATGTGTCCTTGTGGTATGATTGAGCATTCCTTGAGTATATGCCCAGTAGCTGGGTCTTGAGGGAGATGGATTCCCAGTTTTCTAAGAAAGTACCATATTGATTTCCAAAGCAGCTGTATAAGTTTGCGTTCCCACCAAAAGTGTAGGAGTGTTCCCCTTGCTCCATTTTCATTCAAACCACCACACAGGCTATTAGCATTGCTCTTGGCTATCCACCAGAATTAGGCAGAAAGACCCCACTATTCAAGTTTTCTCTATTTCTGCCATCTTGTTTTAGTGTGCATTTTTACAGTTACTGAGCCACATTGTTATTAACCAAGGCGAAGAGTTTTCCTAGGACTCATTTTGAGCAGAGAAGTTGTGGGTTTTAACAAAAGTGTAACAAATTCACCTTCACAACGCACACAGAATCAAAGAGCCACACTGAATGTGTGGTTTCTCTATTGTTGGTCCATCCTCATCTCCCTGGCTCCCTGACAAACACTGCTGTTTAGTTTTATCTTCTCTAAGATGATGGATACTTAAAATTATATAGCTAGCTTTGAGTAAGACCAAAGTCTTTCATCTTTTAGCAATCTGTAATGGTTTTCTATGTCTCTTTGTGACTTGACTGCTTGATTCTTCCTATTGCTGAAGAACACACTATTGTATAGATACAGCAAGTTTGTGTGCCTACTCATCTATTAAAGGATAACTTGGCTACTTCTGTTGAGAGCAATGAGAACACAGCAACTATAAACATTTAAGTGCAAGTTTTCTTATGAACATAATTTTTTGACACAGTTTGGCCAGATCATATGCTCATGTTATCTTTGGATTGGTAAAAAGTTGCCAAGCTACCTTTTGAGGTGACTGTACCAATCTCCAATTCCCCTAGCAGTGGAAGTTCCAACTGGTTGGCTTCTTTATCAACCCCAGTTAATTGTCAGCGTTTCGGATTTTAGCTATTTAATTTTGGGTGCAGTTGTTTTAATGTTTAGTTCCCTAATGACTAAGAATATTGGGCATTTTCATGATTGATTATCATCTTCATGTCATACTACTTTTCTAAAGTTGTCTAAACTGAGAGTGTTACAACTCCAAGATCAAGGTAATAGCATGGCTGGTTTCTTCTGAGGTCTTGCTTGCATCTAGGTGTCCAGATTAATTCATGGTCTCCAAGAGATAGGATCAATGAATAGTTATGCACAGATATTGGTATAGGAAATAGATTTTATTAGTAGAATTACAGACTACTATTCTGAGTATGCCAATTAAATGTATAAGGGCAACCAAGAGCAGACTAATGCCTCAGAGTCTCTTGGTGCCACATCTCAGCAGTACAGCATTTTTAAAGGCAAAAACCACAATTATATTAATGTTAGATAGAAGTTACTGCAGATACAACATGACGATTGATTTTGATTTGTACCATTGTTGGCTATTTTAAGCATGTATTATTTTGGACCATGGTTAGGATCATGAAAATCCCAAATGTGTTGCCAAGGTGGGGATGGCTGTTGAGGAGTGGGGAGTTGAGAAGTGTCTAAGAAATACAAAATGGAGTCAGGAAAAAATGGTGTTACCTTAGTCACTACAGAGTTATACAGTTTTGGAGGCTAAAAACTTCCACACAGGCTATCTGTAACCTGAATGATAGACTCAGTCCAAGTCAAAAGCTTCAGAACCAGGAAAAACAATTGCATAATTTAGCCTAAGTTCAGAGATCTGATAACCCAAGAGCGCTGCTAGCACAATTCTTAGAATACAAAGGGCAAAGTGCTAGAGTTCAAATGTCTCAGGGCAGGAGGACATGAGCTCCTGTAGAAAGAAAAGAACTGCTCTCTCCTCTGCTTTTCTGCTGTGGTCTGGGCCTCCAGCCAATTGAATGGCCCTGCCTCACTGGGAAAGACCTCCAATCACAAGCTTACATGATAACACTCTCTTGGATATAACCAGGGATATGCTTTACTGAATTCCTAGAGACTATTCATTGGTCCAGTTGGTACTTGAAACTAAGCATCACACTATCTGGTTGTTCTAACAGCATTTCTAGAACCAATAACCCTGTCTGCATTGAACTTCCTTGCATCTTTGTCAAAGTTCAGTTAAATACACTCTGTGCATCTGCCTCTAGGTTCTCTTTTCTATTTCACTGATCTGTTTGTCTGTCACTTGAGCTACTCTGTCTTGATTGCTATCATTATAGAGTGTTTCTTCAAGCCAAGTAGTTACCATATCTGAGTTTGTTCTTTAGTATTATGTTGCCAATTCTGGGTCCTTCGTTTACCCTAAAAACTTTAGAATTGGGTAGTTGATATGCACAGAAAAATTGGCTGGGATTTCAGGCAAGACTGCATCAAATCTGTAAGCCAGATCAGAAGAACTGATAGTTTAATAACTGTCAGTTTCCCATGTCTGAAATCATCAGCCCTGAATTTACTTAGCTCTCTGTTGACATCTTCACTAGAGTTTGAGAGTTTTCCTCATATAAATATCCCATATATCACATTGCATTTGTATATAAATATTCCATCTTGGGGATCTAACATAATGTGATTTTTTTCACCTCAAATTCTACTTACTGACATATCTAGAAACTTTATACCTTATACTCTTAATATAAACATTTATTGCAGCAGACCTTTTCTGGTTTATATTTTAAATTTTGTTAGTCCTTATTTTTTTCTCTATAACTTCTATGAACAGTGCTTCTCCCTGTGCACAGTGCTTGTCCCTGATGATCAGTGCTTGTCCATATGATCAGTGTTTGTCCCCAGTGAACAGCGTTTGTCCCCTGTGAACAGTGCTTGTCCCCTATGAATAGCAGCAATTTTATTTTTCAGTCCCAGTGCATGTGCCTTTTATTTGTTTGTCTCACTTTGGAAGCCAGAACTTCTGTGGAATGTTGAAAGAAAGTGGACAAATGACATCTCTACCGTGGTCCTGATCTTAGGGGAAAGCTCCTACTTTATTATCCCTTTGTCCTACTTTCGCTATAGTTTGTGTGTCAATGTCACTTGTCAAATTGAGAAAGGGCCCTCTCATTCCTAGTTTCCTGAGCGTTCTTCTCAGGAACAGGTTTTATATCTTGTCCTGTGCTTTATTCTATATTAATTGACGTGCTGATATATATCTTCTTCCTCTGCCAGTTGATGGGATTATATAAGTAGCTTGTTGGTATGGACACTCTCCTGGATACTTGAATACATTCCAGTGGATCTATGCATTGTACATTCAACATATTAGCATTCCAGTGGATTTATGTATTGCACATTCAACATATTAGCATTCCAGTGTATCTATGCATTGTACATTCAACATATTAGCATTCCAGTGTATCTATGCATTGTACATTCAACATATTAGCATTCCAGTGTATCTATGCATTGTACATTCAACATATTAGCATCCCAGTGGATTTATGCATTGCATATTCAACATATTAGCATTCCAGTGGATTTATGTATTGCACGTTCAACATATTAGCATTCCAGTGGATCTATGCATTGTACATTCAACATATTAGCATTTTGTTGAAGGTTTTGTTCCTACATTCAGGAAAATGGCTGTGCATGATGCTCCTTTCTTTGTAACAGATTTCAGTACCATGGGTATCCCAATGATGCTAACTCATTTCAGCATTGTGGGTAACCCATTGGTGGTGATGTTGGATGAATATCCCAGTAAAGGTTAACATGTTTCGGTATTGTGTGTTACCTCCTAGGTGTGATGTTGGAAAGTAATTAGAAACTACTTCTGTTGCTTCTGCTTTCCAGAAGACACTTAGAAAATCCATGCCTTTCTTTCTTAAATGTGTGGTAGAACTAACCAGTAAAGTTGTTCAGGGCAGCATAGTGGTTACACGCTGGTAACCAGAGGACTGTGGAAACTGAAGCAGGAGGCTGGCAAATTTGAAATCAGCCTGAGCTACACAGAGAGAGGAAGGAAGGGAGAAAATGGGGCAGATTCAGACTTGTTTTTAGTTTTTAGAAGGTTATTATGATGCAGTTTCTTAAATCAATATAGTGTAGTTAACATGTTGTATACATTGATAGGTTACATATATTGAGCTTTCTGAAGGTTTGTCCACATTAAATTTACCTTCTTTTGTAAGATTAGGTGGTTTATGGCTTGTTGGGAAATTTCTTCCATTTCATCTAGGTTGTCAACTTCTTAGACAAAGAGTTATTTTCAATGTTCTATTGTTGTCAATCTGATTTCCATGGAATAACATTGATAATCACCTTTTTTATTTCATTATGGGTGATCTGTATCTTCTTTGTTTTTTTTTTTAATCTATATTGTTTTCTTTTTTTAATGGCTAGCCTAGCTAAAGGTTTATTGATTTATTGATCTTTTTACAAAACCAGATTTGACTTTGGTCACCATTGCTATTGTTTCTTCTGTGCTTTTATTGACTGGTGATATAACTTTTATGATTAATATTCCTCTATTCGCCTTTGGTTTTGCTCCTCTTTTCTCTAGTTTAGGTTACTGGCTTTATGTATTTGGACTTTAACATTTGTGTACAGTGGCATAAATCCCTCTCTGAAATCTGCTTCTGAGAGACTTATTTTTTTTCATTTACTGCATAATATTTTTCCTAACATTTTCATCCAGCCTTTTCATTGATCTATGTGGATTTAAGATATGTTTTGATTTCAAACAATTTGATAGTTATCTTCCTATTACTGATTCTAAATTTAATTCCACTGCAACCTAGAGTACTTTAAGTGATTCTATTTTCATATATGTGTTTCATGGCCCCAAATGTGATTTTTCTTGGTGAATTTTCTATGTGCATTTAAGAAAAGTATGGTTTTTTTGTTGAATAAAATATGAAGGTATCAACCAAAGCCAGTTGACTAGTGGTGCTACTTTTTTTCACAGTCATGCATTACTGGAAGATGAACGCATTCTGAGAAATATCAGTCAGCACCCTGAACATTGTGTAAACATCATAGAGTATTCATACACTCACAAAGCAGTAGCTCCTACAATACCTATACATTATATATAATAGCTTACTGCGTCTAGGCTACACACCTATACAGCATGTTACATCACTGAATACTGTAGGTAACTGTAATGCAAAGGTTTTAAGTGTGTGTGTATCTAAACAAGCTTTCACATAGAAAAGATGCTGTGAAAATATAAGGCAACAGTAACTTCCCACAGACATGTCTGAGTCTCCTCAAGAGCCATGCAGTCCTCAGGACTGCCTGTGTTGCTTATTTCCTGCATTTTGTTCTTTACAGTTACTAGAAAGGATGTTGGTGTTTCCCTCTGTAGGATTAGGGTTTTCTGCATCTCCTTGCAGTATGTTAGCTTTTGTTTCATTATTTTGATGTTCTGCTTTTGTGTACATGTTGAGGATTGTTATGTCTTCTTGGAGAAGTAGTTCCACATGCAAAGTCCCTTATCTGCAACATTTTATTCTGTTGTCTAAGATGGTTGTTACTCCAGCTTTATCCCAATTACCCCTGATTGCTCTTTTATTTAAAGTTATTTTCTATAGACAAAGCAGATTGACTTTTTCTGTTGTTGTTAAGTCGCATTGATAATGTCTGTGTTATGTTTGGTGTACTTAGAATGTTTGCACACACTTGAAATGATTTTTATATCTTTCGATTAGTGTCTGTCATGCCTGTAACTGTCTTCTCTTTCTTTCAATGTCTTCTTTGCCTTGCTCTTTGTATTCTTTTGTAGGACTTAATATGTTCCTTCTTTTATTTCCATTGCTAGGACTGAACCCACAACCTCACTTATGCTAGTGAATCATTGTACTACTGAGCTACACATTGGACCCTACTTATTAATGTTAGAATTCACACATAACAATTATGTATATTTATTGGTTACATTGTGATGTTTTCATACATGTCTACATTATGTAATGAACAAAGCAAAGTTATTAGCTTATGCATCACCTTAAACAGTCATCATATCCCTGTGGTGAAAACATGTGGAACCTTCTATTGTGAAACATAAATTAGTGTGGGCTACATCATCCTATTGTATGATGAGCACCAGCCTATTCAACCTGACATCAACAGTGACACTATGACCACTGGCCAATCTCTTTCTATTCCCACCCATCTATTCTCTTCAGCCTATGGTACCCACTCCTTTCAACATCCATAAAGCCAACTTTTGCTAGATTTCACATCTGAGTAAGATGAGGTGACATTTGGTTCTCTCTATCTGGCTTACTTCACTTAACATGATATCCTCTGGGTTATCAACTGAATGTCTGGTTGATCTTTGCTCTCATGTTGTTAACCACAGTGGCTTACTTTTGGTTGCTTGAAAATAATACAAACTTACCTATAATTCATGTAGTTCATTCTCTAACACCACACAGATTCTCAAGGTGGAGATACCACATAAGAAGTATTCCCAGTGTTTTCTTCTCATTCCATATTATATTGTAAACGCTCACCACATTTAACCATCATGTACAATTATTCAATACACACTGATTATTATCACCTTAAAAACTCCCCAACAGGTCAGTTAGGAGCAATAAAAATTATTGGCCTGATTTCTCTCCATTTACTTCATCTTTGCTTGCTTTTCTTGACATAGATGCAATACTTTACTGTAGATTATTCTCTTTCACTGTGCACCTTTAAACATCTACTAGGCAGCTCTACTGTAAAAGAAAACCAACAGAAAAAGAAAAATGTGTCATTCAAATTTATGTATCTGAAGAAATTTCTATGCCTGCATCTGTCTGTGTGTGTGTGTGTGTGTGTGTGTGTGTGTGTGTGTGTGTGTGTGTGTGTACTGAGATAGAGAAAAGGTCTTACTGTATAGTCCTGGCAACTCACCAGGCTATAGACCAGGCTGGCCTTGAACTCACAAATGTGGGAATTAAAGATACACACCATCACACCTGGCTCTGCCTTCTTGTTTTTAAAGGCAGTGAACTGGATGCAGAATCCTAGATTGATGGCATTAGAGAACTCAGGCCCTAATCAGAGAGGGCTACAAGATGCAAAAACACACCCCACTGCTGCCAGCAGCTCGGAGGTAGCTTGACTACTGTGGCACAATATAGGCTGCACGCTAGCCAGGCCTCACCCCACTAAGGAAAGGAGTGACCCCTGTCACATACACTAAGTCAGGTATGGCTCTCTCCCTGCCTGAGTCACCTAGTACGGCTCACACATTGACTGGGTCTTCTTCCTGCAAAACTTTTCAATGCAGATAATGTGTTTTGTTTCAGGGGCTGAAATTCTACTTCAGAGATCCTGTCCATGCTGCAGCAGATGAACTTAGTACCCACAACGCAGCATTAAATGGATGTAATGGGTCCAAAATAAGATGATGATATTTTTTTTTAGCTGGGGACTTACTGTATTATTTTTTAACAAATACTTACTGTGTGCCCATATCAGGATTCTGCTGAACAGTAAGAGCATAATAACCAACATTTTATTTAAATTCATACAATATTTGAGTCATCTTACTAAACAAGACAGAAAAAAACAAGATCAGGCCTCACTGAAAAATATTTAAGTCGGGAGGAGCAAGTGATGAATGAGGCAGCTAAACAGGAGGATTCAAAGCATAGATTGTTCCCAACTATATGAATATAAAATTGTATTTTTGAATAATTATGGCAAATAAAGCATTTATTAGTGCTTTGAGAATTTCATGCAATGTATCTTGATCACAATTACCTCCCAGATTCAACACCTTTCCCAAACACCCATCTACTGCAAAAAGCAGTTTCTCTGGTCACAGCTAAGAGATGAATTAACCCATGGCTGTAACAACGAAACATAAGAAGTTGGCTTAATACAAGGTCCACTTAGCAGAGTAAGTGTAGATCCTCCCCATATGGCCTAATATCTATCTAGCTATAGGTTCTTTGTGTCAGGCATGAATTCTTTCTTGTAGAGAGGGCTTAAGTCTGATCAGAAATGGCTGGCTACTCCCATCACATTTTTTTTTTTTTTTTTGAGACAGGGTTTCTCTATGTAGCTTTGCACCTTTCCTGGAACTCACTCTGCAGCCCAGGCTGGCCTCGAACTCACAGAGATCTGCTTGCCTGCCTCCTGAGTGCTTGGATTACAGGCATGCACCACTGCTGCCAGGCCCTCCCACCACATTCTTGGCACTAATGCACCAGGGGGCATATCCTCCAGGTTAGTCTTATTGTAGTTTCTGGACTTCACAGCTTGGTAAGACTAGTTTACTTTTCTCCTCTGCATTCATACATAGCACCTCCCATCCCTATGAAAGATAACCAGTAAGAAGGAAGCTTCAAGGTCAGTACCAGTGGCATAGCTGGATCATGTAATAAATCTAATTCAAGCTTTTGGAAGAATATCCACACAGAATTTATAGGTTGCACCAGTTTGTACTCCCAATAGCAGTGAATAAGCATTCCCTTCTCCCACATCCATGTCAATATTTATTCTCTCTCTCTCTCTCTCTCTTTCTCTCTCTCTCTCTCTCATCTTAGCTATTCTGACTGGGGTAAAATAAAATCGAAAGGTGGTTTTAATTTGCATTTCTATAATAACTAATGATGTGGAACATTTTTAAAGTGTTTCCTAGTCATTTGTATTTCTTTTTTGAGGATTTGTTTTTTAATACCATGCCCCATTTCTTAACCCTTAACTGGGTTTTTGTTTTCTTGATGGTTAGCATTTCTTGTTTTTGTTTTTAGATCTTTCTAAGTTCAAGATGCTGTCTGTCAGATGCACAATTGTTAGGGTTTTTGTCACTCTGTAGGTTGCCCTGTCATTCAAATGATGGTATCATTTGCTATGCAGAAGCTTTTCTGGTTTTATGAGGTCCCCTTTATTAATTTTAATGCCTTTGCTATTAGTGTCCTGTTCAGAAAGTCCAGTCCTGTGTCAATGAGTTCAAGTGTATGCCCTACATTTTTCTCTATTATATCCAGGGTGTTAGGTTGTACGTTGATATTCTTGGTCCATTTGGAGTTGTGTTTTTGAATGGTGAGAGACAGGGATCTAGTCATACTTCTACACATAGCTATCTAGTTTAACTAGCCCCACTTGTTGAAGAGTCCTACTGCCTTTTCTGCAATGTGTGTTGTTGGCCTTGTTGACAAAAGGCAGGTGGCAGCAGTTCTGGCTTTGATATGGCTCCTCAGTTCTTTCCTATTAATCAATGTGTTTGTTTTTACATCATTTCCTGCTATTTTTATTTTTATAGTTCAGTAGTATAACTTGAAATATGGCATGGTGATACCTCTAGCAGGTTTATTATTCTGTTTTCATGTTCAGGATTTTTATTTTTTTACTATCCTGGATGTTTTGTGTTCCTATATGAAATTTAATGTTGTTTTTTTTTTCAATTTCTGTGAGGAATTATGTTGGAATTGCATGGGGATTTCCATTGAATCTACAAATTGCTTCTATAAGTATGGTCTTCTGTATAAGATTAATCCTACCAATGCATGAGCAAGGGAGGTCTTTCTGTCTTTTGGTATCTTCTTCAATTTAATTTTTCAGTGTCTTGAAATGTTTATTGTACAAGTCTTTCACTCTCTTGGTTAGATTTATTCTAAGAAAATTTTGAGTATGTTGAGGATAATATTGTTTCACTGATTTCTTTCTCAGGATGTTTGCCATTTGTATATAGGAAGACTACTGATATCTGTGTGTTAATTTTGTATCCTGACACTTTTCTAATTCATCTGTAGATTCTTTAGGGTCTTTGATGTATTGAATCACATCATCTTCAAAAAGGGATATTTTGACTTCTTCCTTTCCTGTTTGTATCTCCCTTTATTTCCTTCCCTTATCTTTTAGCTCCAGGTATGACTTCAAGTATGGTGGCTAGAGAGTTCCTGGTATGCAGCTGGCAAATGTCAGGTGAGTCTCAAAGGAAAGGGACAGGCTAAGAGGTATTGGTCCATGACAACCAACTGCAGGGTTTGAATGATACTAAACTCTGTTGCTGGGAAGGGGTAGGCGTGTATCCTAATGACTCTTCAACATGTGTGCTGCCTAAAGTCTCTTCAGTATTTTCATCTCAACCATTACCTTCTGAATGATCCTTAGCATTTTTATTATCTGCTTTATTCCATCTGCTCTCATACACTGTATGGTGTTTCCCATTAAAGCATACAGGGTTTTCTAATATTTTCCAGTTACCTAATGGTTGGCTTGAATGAGAAATGTCCCCTATAGGGTGCAAATATTTAAGCACTTGGTCCCTACTAGGTGGCAATCTTTCAGAAAGTGGTGTGGCCTTGATGAAGGAAATATGTCACTGGTTGTAAATTTGAAAAATCGTGACCTTACTCCATTTCAAGTTCAGTTTCTCTGCTTTGTGGTTATGGTGAGACAGCACGTGTAGATTCAGGATTGACAGTCTGAAAGCACTAGTGGCCTCTGGACACAGGATTTTCCTTCTTTGTTTGGAACCTGGCTATGAAAGAAATATGCCAAGAAAACAGTGGCTTAGAATGTGAGACCCCCATAAAGGTAGCTTGGAGTGTGGGCCTTGGATGGATAGGTTTGTACTGAGAAATACACACATCACCACACGGAGAAGGTCCCCTCCCAACAAGAGAGTTACAGGTGATAGGGGGTAAAGGGATGGGCAGCGAGGGAATTGGGATCACAGGGACTTGGAAAGAGGTTGCCTAGAGCAAGCAGGGAACACTGACTGTGACACTGTAGCATTTCATTACAGAAGCTAGAAACACGGTT
Organism: Onychomys torridus; assembly: GCF_903995425.1. Lineage (NCBI taxonomy): Eukaryota > Metazoa > Chordata > Mammalia > Rodentia > Cricetidae > Onychomys > Onychomys torridus. Next base: position 42,013,695 of record NC_050443.1, read on the forward strand.
AATAACTTCTCTATATGTGCAGACATGTCTGATGAGGCAAAAGAGACACTACACCATTTCCCCATTCAATATTCCATCTAGCAATATCAAATTTTACAAATAAAAAAACCAACCTGTCTTGCTCAGCCTCTGAACCCACTTATCCAATAATTCTTTGGCTCTCATCACAATTTATCTCTGCTGTTGCCTTGGGAGACATTTGTGTTGCAAAATTTCATGGAAAATATATCTCTCTAGCTGGCTTGTGCAGAGGGATAAGACTATTGTAGACATTTATAATTTGAGAACAATCAGTGTCTCTCCTCAGGGAGAGAATTCAGATAATTTAAAACATGATTATTAATGTAAAAATAATGGAACACTGATCCTTTCATTTCTTAGCAGCATCAAAATGTCTTTATCCACAAAAGATCTGTGGAAACAAAAGGTAGTTGACAGCCTAAGATGATGAATAACTTGAAATACAATTAATTTTAGGACTCTTGAAAAATAATGCATTTATATCACTACAAGTGGTCACAACTAATCACCACCTAAGGAATAACCATAAGCTCATAAATTGGTTATATGTTCTGTATTTACTATAGTTTCTGTGATTGCTTGAACTCTTACCTCTATCAAGGTCTGATGTTCAATTCAAAATAATTACTAAGTAGAACAAGGAAGGACATGATTTTGCTGTGAAAAGGTGACAAGGTACAGAGACTGCCTGGGGCTGGAATGGTGGCCAGGCAGTTCAACTTCATAGAATTCTTCTACTGTGAGTTTCATGTGGACAGTGGCAGGAGGGAGGGGGGGGATAGTTATGATCAAAATACACTGTGTATGTGCATGAAATTGTCAAAGAATAAATTTTAAAATCTTATATTAAAATAGTTGTTTGGGGAGGAACTTTGGGGAATATTTAAGCTTCTATTTTTAGGTTCCAATGAGAATTTCAGAGATATCCAAGAAATAAGCAATTAAAAGTGTACTATGTAGAGACATTTGCAAATCTCACAGGAAGGAAACATGTTTATTGAACATGGTTTGTTTTGTTCTGATTTGACACATCTGGCTGTATCTTCTAGGCTGGCTTGAATCATGGTTCTCCTGCCTCAGCCATGTGAACTCACCCTACTTACTGCCTCCTCTAGCCATAACCCCTTGCTATAACTTCTTTTCACACACATGCTCCTCCTCACAGCCAAATGTGGATGTCACTTGTAGAGCCAGACATCACTGGAGTAGAAGGCAGCAGCTGGAACACTAAAAGGTGCCAAAAGGAAGACACAGTAAAATGATAACAAGGGTTGAAGACAAGCAGGCAGACAGGAACAAGTCCTCCCTTGCATGCTAGGAAGAGTCCTTTAGGGAGAATAATTTGTGGAGAAAGTGGTTTCTCATCCCTTAAATAACTTTTAAAACTTCTTGGAGCTGTTTCTTCTGTTCAAATAAAGCCCCACCAAGAAAACTACAAGGGACGGAATCGCTTAGTCCTTAGGACTCATCGAGGTGGCAGAGGGAGCTTTGCTCATTATTCTGCTGTTGAAAGGCTACATTCTCTGCCCAGGTGGCATACCCATTGGCCATTCTGAGCATGCAAAGTGTGATCTTGAACAGTGCCTGTTCAGGAATTTGCTTCCCTCTGTAGTCAATGGAAAACCTTTCTATTTGAACTCACAAGCATGTTTCCAAGAAAAGTTGCTCTCTTTGTTTGGTGAGTCATTGTTTTAGGAATTGTCCTCAGTGCTTTTCATATTTACACAAGTCATGCTACTTGTCGTTGGGTGTTCTGTTTTGTTTTGGTTTGGTTTGTTTCTGTTTTGTTTTTGTTTTTTCACTTTTTTACTCTTTGGCTCTTTGGGAACTCACCATCCAGCTACCAAATCAATACACAGAGGCTTATTCTTTCTTATAAATGCCTGGCTTTAGCTTGGCTTGTTTCCGAAAGCCAGCTTTTCTTAACTTAAATTACCCTGTCTATCTTTTGAGTCTGGGCGTTTATCTTTCTCTATTTCTTTATACTTTTCTTTGCTTCTTATTCTGTGGCTGGCTGTGTGGCTGGCCCCTGATGTTCTCCACCTTTACTTGCTCCTCCTTCTCTTCTCCCAGATTTCTCCTCCTATTAATTCCCTCTGCCTGCCAGCCCTGCCTATCCTTTCACCTGCCTTTCTATTGGTCATTCAGCTCTTTATTAGACTAATCAGGTGTTTTAGACAGGCACAGTAACACAGCTTCACAGAGTTCAACAAAGACAACATAAAAGAAAGCAGCACATCTTCCCATCATTTAAACAAATGTTCCACAGCATAAACAAATGTAATACATCTTAAAATAATATTCTACAACAGATACTTCATTATTTTATCACAAAGTCTCCTTGCCCTTGGGTTTAGTCCATCAGCTTTCCCAATACATTTTAATCTATTAAAGCCATAGGACAGTCAAGGTAATACAAAAATTTGTGAATGGCTTAATGGCCATCTAAATTGCATCATTGAGGCACTAAAAATGATCAATGATCTTGGTTCCATGTAGTTCCCACAAGAGAGGTCCGTTGCCACAAGAGGAGGTTTATGTGTTGGGGACCCACAGAAAGTTCTGCCATGGTATCTATCATGAAATCAGCCAACCCTTACAGTCATTTGAACCACAGGCTCTTAGAGTTCAAAATGGAGTCCCCACCTTACTTATTCTTCCTTATACTTTCCTATGAGCCAAACCATCGTTATCTTCAGGGACCTCTGGTTGTATGAATGATAATAGCCCCCATAAGTCCCTATATTTGAATGCCTGGTCCCTAGTTATTGGAACTGTTTTTGGAAGGATTAAGAGTTATGTCCTTGTTGAGGAGGTGTATCACTGAGAGCAGGCTTTAAGGTTTCAAATGGTGATTTGTATAATCCACAGTACAAATCTCTCTCTCTCTCACTCTCTCTCTCTCTCTCTCTCTCTCTCTCTCTCTCTCACTCACACACACACACACACACACACACACACACACACACAGTTGTAATCAAATGTGAGGTCTCAGATATCCTTTCACTCTACTATCATGGGCTCTAACCCTCCAAACATAAGCCAAATTAAACACTTTGTTTTGTAAATGTACTTGGTCACTGTACTTTAGCATAGCAATAGAAAAGTAACTAAGACGAGTTGCCATGACAGACTGACAATGTGGGATTTTCTTTAGAGGAATATGGAAGACTCTGGAACTTTGAAGTAGGAAGGAAGTTGAATGATGTAAGCAGAGATTAATGGGCCATCCTAGTAGGAACTTGGAAGACAGTAGTAGTTCTGAGAGGTGTGTGAACTATGGGGGTTCAGCTCCAAGGGTTTCAGCAGAGAACAAATTATCACCTGAGCTAGAGACCTTTCTTGTGATATTTTGGCAAAGAATGTAGCTGCCTTCTGCTCTTATTCTAAAAATTTCCTTGAGGCTAAATTTAAAAGTAACTGACTAATTTTATTGGACTAATTCAAGACAACCTATTACTGACTCTGTCCCATGGTTGGTTGCTAGTAATCATGCTTATGCAGGTCTATAATGAGAAAGGGCAAGAATGACAAAAGAAACACAAAATATACAGTTTAAAGAGAAAAAAGAACATCAGAAAATTCAATGTTAGACCAAAAAGTTGTACTGAAAGTGACAAAAAGATTAGAGAGGTCCTGTCCAAAACAAAGGAAGGGCTTCCCTCCAGGCAAGACCTTGCTCAGCTGAGCTTTCAACTTGTAAAAAGAAAAGGCCTAAGGAATTTTATGCTGCTAAAATGCATCAACAAATCAAAGTTGCTATGATTGTGATTCAAAGATGTCAGGATTCATTCCAAGTTGACAGTCAATAACGTGGCTATGTCCACATGGTTCTAGCTTTAGAGCCATGATTACTCAAGTAAAGGGTTTGTCGATTCTTCCACCTTAGTTAAGGAGAGTCTCTAAGGACAAGCATGTGGCAGGGGAGTCCCTCCATAGAGGCCCTAAGAGGCCATTGAGTAAAAGTGTGAAAGTGAAGACTGTGTTATGTTGGAGATTCCAAGTTGTTAGAGGTACCAGAGTCTTGGGGTGCTGTATGCAAAGTGAACGGCATACAAGGAGTGGAACTGGCCAAGAAAGATAAATATGTTGCAGGCAGCAAAGCCTGAAGGGAAGAGCTGTCCAAGCCCCTTGACATTAGACGTAGAGCTAAGGATTTGAAGTCTGTCCTGCTGGGTCTTGCTTTGGTCCAGTATTTACTCACTAAATTCCTGTTCCTCCCTTTGGAGCACTAGTTTGTATTTTGTGCCATTGTATGCACAAAGGTTTTTTGTTTGTTTTTGTTTTTTTTGTTTTGTTTTGTTTTGTTTTTGGTTTTTTGTTTGTTTGTTTGTTTGTTTGTTTTTTGTCTTTTTCAAGACAGGTTTTCTCTGTGTAACTTTGGAGCCTGTCCTGGAACTCGCTCTGTAGACCAGGCTGGCCTCAAACTCACAGAGATCCGCCTGCCTCTGCCTCCCGAGTGCTGGGATTAAAGGCGTGCGCCACAACCACCCAGGTCAAGAATATTTTCTTTTATATGAGATTACAATTAAGAGATTGCCTTTAGTCTCAGGAGAGACTATATATTTTTTTGAGACTATTTTTTTTTAAACTATGTTGAGATGATTAAAAAAACTATGAGGACTTTTGAAGTTAGACTAAACGCAGTTTGGGAATGGGGGGCTAGGGAATGGAATGTGGTGATTTGAATGAGAATGTCCATAGGATCAGATGTTTGAACATTTGGTCCTTAGTTGATGAAGCTGATTAGGAAGGTTTAAGAGGTTTGACCTTGTTGGAGAAGATGTGTCACTAGGTTTCAAATAGCTCATGCGATCCCCTCCTTTCTCTCTTCTATGCATGGTAGTGGATCAAGATGTGAGCTTTCAGCTGTACATTGCCTTTGCCATCATGAGCTCTAGCCCTCTGAAAGTATAAGACAGATAAGTATTTGTTTTTATCAGTTTCCTTGGCCATGGTATTTCTTCACAGCAGTATGAAGTAGCTGAGACAGGCCTCATCTGGATGGTTGCCAGCCCCTCCCTCTCCATCCAGGTACACTGTGGTAACACTGTGATGAGAAACTGTGTAATAATTCTCAGACTCTTAGGTACATTCATTCTTTCAGTCTCCTTGGAGGCAAAAGGCACATTGGTTCTGCCCTAATCTCATCTCCAGGCAAAACAGTCCTTGGCAGCTCCTTTTCTGACACTGGCCCTGGCCTAATGGGACCCCCTTCTGGCAGTGTTCTGACCCTTCCACTAGGATGACAGTAAGCATTCTTCTTTTTCATTTTCCAGTCTGCTTCTTGTTGGGCCTCTTGATTTCAACTGATGAAAAATTCTATTGTAACTGCTAATACTTGGCTACCACCCACTCTAGAGAAGCCTTGTAACTTCTGTGGTTTGCATTAGATGTCTCTTGAGACCTGACCAACAACGACTGCAGCAACCATTTGCTGATTCTCAGCTGTTTCTGGGTTGATAAGGGGCACAAAGGGAGAATGCTTCACTTAGCCTCTCAGTATCTGTTCGGGCTCTTCTCAGGTCCCTAGAGTACCTCTGAAGGTTTGTTCATGTTCATGGCCTTTGGCTCTCTTTCCTCCTAGCCCCTTAAAAGAGTCTCTTGGTAATGCTTGAATCTGAAATTTCCAGCCATCATTAGGGTCCCAGTGGTGGTATTCCCTGGGGAACTGATGTTAGGCTGAAGACAAGGAATTTATTGTCCTTGCTGGGGAGTCTTACTATAATCATTTCAATACAGTCTGGTCTGTGTAAGTCTGTAGTGTTCTTCACTATTAAACAGAGTCAGGAAAACCTGGTGCTACTCAGTCTATGTGGACTTGTAGTTCTGAATGATGGACTGCATCGATCAGTCACAGCCTGATGTTTCTCAGTAAATGAAACACTTTCAGTTTAAGACCTCAGTGATGGTGAAAGAACCTCTCTGTCCTCTCATTCAGAGTTCTTCCTTGTTTGACTCATCAGTACCTGCCTACTTACACATGAAATGAGAGTCCTACACACACACACACACACACACACACACACACACACACACACACACACATTAGAACAGTGAATTGTACCAAAACCAGTGTCCTGGTTGCAACAACTGTTCTCCTGATGTGACTCTCAAGGTAGCACTGGGGGAAGCCAAGCAGATAAGGAATCCTTCATGCATCTCTAATGTTGTTTTTCACAATTGTATGTCAACTACAATTATCTCCACAAAATCTGATTAGAAAAAAGTCTTATTTACCTGAAGCTCAGTCCTACTCTCCAGTAAGGCCCTCTCTCTGCAAGTTTAAGCTGGCTGAGGTCCATTTGTGCTGATGTTTCTTCTTCATGGGCCTTAAGCCACCATGCAGCATGTTCCTCTGTGAACAGTAGCAGTCATAAACAGAACAGCAGGACATGAGCTACAGAGAAATAATACTCCTGCTCCAGAAATGTCAGATGTGGCTGTGGTCTGCACACTCAGAGCCCATGAATCTCAGATGTTGGCCACCAAAAGCCACCTCATAAATCTCAGTTCCGCTCAGGGGAGCTGCCTTAGTTCATAATCTACATTACAGCTTGAGCAAAACAGGAGCTGTGCTTCTAGATAAACACTCAGCGTTTGTACAGCCATGCTTCCTGTTCCCTCACAGGGACAATCTGATGCTTCCCTCATGGGAAAATCCCACCTTCACAGAGTCAATGATCGAGCTGGCAAAGTTCTCATTTCCCTATCATAGTTATGTGATATGATATGATATGATATATGATATATACATATGATATATACATATATACATATATATATATACCTTTGTAGAAAACAAAAGGGAAAAATTTTTAAAAATTGACTCCAGTTTCTATCTTTGAAAAGGCTTCTGATCTTGGATCAAAATCTGACCTGACAAAGAACAAGTTTGGTCTCTGTCTGGAAATCAGGCTGACTTGCTGGCTTACTTCTTACTTTTTAAAGTAAGTCTCACTCTATTGCCCAGGATGACCTTGAACTCAGGATCCTCCTGCTTCTGTCTTCTGGGTACTGGGACCACAGGTATGCCTTACCACTACAGTCCCTCTTCCCCACACCTTAGCTCTAGGCATAGGAATCTTAAAAGATGTGGAATCCCTGGTTCTATTACTATATACTCATCTGTAACCTAATGACCTTAAGAAAGTTACACATCAGCTGAGAATGAAACATTCAGAATTAATCTTTTGTCAAAGAGAAGCAGAAGTAGGCCAAACTGAAGACCAAAGACCGTAAGAAGAAAGACAGGTAACTGAGAGACGAGCTCTGAGACAGGGCGTCTAGGATGGGAGACACACACACCAAGCTTTAAAAACTGTGTCTATGACCCAGCTCTGCTGGAACCGACCATCAGAAAATCCATATTCTACATCCACTGAGCCAGTAGTTGTTGAAAGAAGTGATTATGTGCACAAATCATCCAGTCTGCAGGAGCCCAAACTTCTTTGGCCAAACTTTCTGTGAAAAGCATATGGTGCTCGTACATACGCATCCTTCAAGATAGGGGTGGTACACAGCTGCAATTTTGCACTCAGAAGGCTGACAAGAAGAAAGTAAGTTAGAAGCCAGCCTTCAATATGTCTGAGAGAGAGAGATGGGAGGGGGCAGGAGGGAAGAGGAGCAACAGAAGTATCTTAGTTGATAAAGTGTTACTGTACAAGTGTAAGGATCTGAGTTTAATCCCCAGCAACCATACAGAGTCAGACACAGTGGTGAATCAGATTAATCAGTGGACAAAAGCACCTGATATTTATCTTTGGCTTCCAAGTGAACACCCAAAAAGTAAAACCAAGGACACCAGGAAATGTAAAGGCAAACAGATGGAACTAGAAAAAAAAAAAATCATCCTGAGTGAGGTAATCCAGACCAAGAAAGACAAACATGGTATGTACTCACACATAAGTGGATATTAGCTTCAAAATAATGGATAACTATGCTAAAGTCCATAGACCCAGAGACACTAGGTAGGAGGGAGGGTTCATGGCAGGATACCTGGATCTCCCTGGGATGGGGAAATAGAAGCGTTTTCATGAGTGAACTGAGGGCAGGTGGGAACAGGAATATGAGCAATCAGTTTGGGGGTGAGGGGAAGAGTACTGAAAGAGACTACAGGAAAGGGGGGCTGCATTTCAGGGTCAGGGAAAAATCTAGTACAAGGAAATCTACAAGGATGACCCCACCTAAGACTCCTAGTAGTAGTGGATATGTATGTAGCCTGAGCTAGCCATCTCCTGTGACCAGATTGGTGCCTAGCTCAACTGTCATCAGAGAGGCATCAGCCAACAACTGATGGAAACAGATACAAAGTACAAACCCACAGCCAAATATTAGGTATAGTTCAGAGCATCCTGTAGAAAAAGAAGGAGAAAGGATTGTAAGCACCAGAAGAGTCAAGGACACTACAAGAAAACTCAAAGAATCACCTAACCTGGGCTCATAGGGGCTTGCAGAGACTGAACTGACAACCAGGTAGCCTGCATGAGACTGACCTAGGCACACTGCATGTATGTCTCAGTTGTATAGCTTGGTCCTCTTGTGGGACTCCTAACAGTGGGAACAGGGGCTGTCTCCAACTCTTTTACAGGCTTTGGGGACCCCACTCCTCATACTGGGTCACCTTGTCCAACTTTAATAAGAGGGAGGTGCTTAGTCATACTATGACTTGATATGCCATATTTTGTTGATACTCATGGGAGAGCTGCTCTTTCCTAAACAGAAAAGGAGAAGGAGGAGTGGATTGGCAGATGGGAGCAGAGGGGAGGGACTGCAAGGAAATGAGAATGGGAAAATTGTGGCTGGGATGTAAAAATAAATACATAATAGGTAGGTAGGTAGATAGATAGATAGATAGATAGATAGATAGATGGTAGTATAAAACCAATTTGTATTTTAAAAATTGATCAGACATGTATTCTTGTACATTCTATGGTTTCCAAGACATCTCCAGGTGCTTCTTGCAGATTATAAAACAGCAGCACCTGTTTATTTAAATAATTTAAGCCGGCTGTGGTGGCTTATACCTTTAATCTCAGCACTCAGAGGCATATATCTGTAAGTTCGAGGCCAGCTTGGTCTACATAGTGAGTTCCAGGACAGCCAGAAGTGAGACCCTGTCTCAAAAAAAAAAAAAAAGGAAAGAAAAAGAGAGAGAGAGAGAGAGAAAGGAAGAAAGAAAGAAAGAAAGAAAGAAAGAAAGAAAGAAAGAAAGAAAGAAAGGAAAGAAGAAGGAAGGAAGAAAGGAAGGAAGGAAGGAAAAAGAAATAACCTTAAAAACATTGCATATTTCAAGAGAAAAGCTCCCTTTCATGGACATTTTATGTGGATGAGCAAGCAGTCTCATTCATCAAGAGCTTGTCCCCACTCTTCAATCCTGAAGATAATCAGGTTGTAAGCTGCTCCTGGGCCAGCTAAAAGGGGGAAAAGAGGGAGAAGGAAAAGTGTCTTTTAGAAATTCCAAATTACGAATGGTGCTTCACCATGAACCCTACACGTAAATCTAAACACATTTCAGCCCACTTTCCCCTGTGTGTGAGAGCAGTGGGGAACAAAGCCTCTGACATCACAGAAACAAAGCCCAGTGGGTACTGACTGACCTTCCTCCATAAAATGCTCTGTTTTATTCTGTTTTGCTTTTCCCATTCCTCTCCTTTCTAACTCTGCACTTGGAGGGAAACACGCTACATTTCTTCTTGGAGCAGTAGACTCTCTTGGTCCCAATGTCAGAAGAGAGCCATCATTTTATGAAACAACACTAAATTGGAAAGAGAAAGCAGAGCCATCTACCCAATGATCTTGTCTAGTCAAATGTTTTAAGATTAAAGCACTGGCATCTTATATCACCGCCTAGCCAATGGGCTGTGTGGAGCATCCATTACCACTGACCAAATGATTTGTTGTTTTTAATTAAATCCAGCAACAGTTACTGCCACTTTTGCACTAATCTTGAATACTGCAGTGTTGTTTTTTTTCCTGTAGATGATGAATCTTGCTTCAGTAAAACAATGTGCAAAGTTCTTTTTTTTATTAAATTTAAATTAGTTGGAAGAGTTAAATAAATCATCACTGAAAAGAAGAGCGAGCAAGCATTATCAGCTCAATAAATGTATCCCTGTGAAGACTAGTTCGTACTAGCTGGTAGCTGCACAGGAGAGTTACAGACCTGAACCTATTGGAAGCACATGGAATTAACTCAGGAGTGCAACTCCAGGTGGCAGAGGCAAGCTTTACCTGCACTTCCTTCTGAAGGCCTCAGCTCCAACAGTGTGTCTGCTTTTTGCTTGGACTTGAATGCTACCTCTTCCCAACTTACCAATGTTATCATAAAAAATGAACAGACATGTATATGTTCAAATAGCAAAGAATAAGGGATGGGGCATGATAACTCAAGAAGTTTTGAGTGTCTTTAAACTGTATGCCACTACATCCTCATTTCCATAATATCTTGAAGTTCTGATAATACATTTCCTCCCTAAAGGGAGGGAAGGAAAATACAGTGAGACATGCTTTTAACAAATTACATAGGGGACCAGGTGGTGGTGGCACCTTTAATCCCAGCACTCAAGAGGCAGAGACAGATGGATCTCTGTGAGTTCGATGCCAGCCTGGTCTACAGAGAGAGTTCCAGAACAGCTATGACTGTTACACAGAGAAATCCTGTCTGGAAAAATTTTTTTAAAGTTGCATAGGGTCTGAATGAAAAACTAGCACACAGATGTTTGTGGTCCTGTTGACCAATTGATACAACAGTTTTAGTCTATGTTACATACTGTTCATATTTCTTGCATATCGTGCACTCCCTGTAACAATTCCACAATGCTATCTACACACATTATTTTTTTAATTTATTGCATGTATCTATTTACGGTGTGTGGGCAGGTACACATGTGCTATACATAGCACATGGGTCCCAGGGATCAAATTCAGATTGTCAAACTTGGTGGCGAGTGCCTTTATTCACTGAGCCAACTTGCCAGCCCCACACATTTCTTATTATCTCCAGGAAATTCACATGAGCAAACACACAACACACACACACACACACACACACACACACACACACACACACACACCACTCATATTCACAACAATATCCCCTTACATGTTTATTCACAGTGATGAAACACATTACACATACACATACATAGACACATATGCACACACACACACACACACAATTATATATGCTTGCACACTCAATCTCTGGAATGGAACACAGCATGCATTCCCTTAAATGCTGATCACTCTCTTTAGAAAGGTAAACATATGCCATGTTCTGATATTCTCTTGGACACTGGAACTGGTAGTAGCATTATGAAAGATGTCCCTAAGGTTCAGAGAAAGCATTAGTCAGTCATGAGCTCAAAGGCTATTATTGGTGATTGCCTTCAAAACAGAACCCACATCACTCATCTTTCTTTCTAGGGTATCATTTTTTCCCTCTCTCTCCAAGAAATTCACTTAACCAATCAAAAAATAAACTGATGGGGGCACCAGGCATCTGTCTGACTTCTTATATGCAGAATATATTTGTGACTAGGGAACGGAGGCAGTGTGACATCCAGGATTAGGCCTGGGGAACCCAGAAGGGAAAAAAAGGAAAAAAAAGATTAACATTTGGGACAGAATCTCACAAAGTTTTTGTCAATCACAGCAGACAAGGCATGGCAGAGCGGCCTGTGGGTGCAGGAGCAAGTGTTGCAGGCTCCTCACATCACAGAGGACCCAGAATCAGAGAGCACTGTGGGAACCAGGGGCCAGGCAACAACTTTCAAAGCCCCACCTCCAGTGGCCCACTTCTGCCAGGGAGTCATGTCTCCTAAAGTTTCCACAGCCTCCCCAGTGTCGTCACTGTACTGGGTACATTCTCTTTGCTGTAGAAAAAATAAACGGCACTAGCAACTCAAAAGCACCGGGAAGCAAAGGCAGGAGGATCTCTGTGAGTTTGAGGCCAGCCTGGTCTACAGAGCGAGATCCAGGACAGGCTCCAAAACTACACAGAGAAACCCTGTCTCAAAAAAACAAAAACCAGAAGGGCCAGTTTTGAGTCAGTTTGAGGGATGCAGACCATCCTAGCAGAGAAAGTGTGGCAGCAGGAACAGTAGTTAGTCACATTGCCTCTGCACTCTGAAAGTAGAGAGTGGCGCTCAGCCCATTTTCTCCTTTTCAGGCAACCCTAGAACACAGCACATAGGATGGTATTGCTCACATGCAAGGTGGTCTTGCCCTTCAGCTAAACTTCTCTGGAAGCATCTTCATAGACCCGTTAGGAGGTATGTTCCTATGGTGATTCTAAGTACAGTCAAGCTGACAGCGATGATTAAGCATCATGAACAACCAGGGAACAAGCATTCAAAATACAAGCCCCTGTGGGAGGCATTTCAGATTGAAATAACAGACAGGGTCCAAATCTGCTGTATCCTGCAGTGATCACCATTCGGAAACAATTAAGCCAAATTTAAATGCCAGGGCACTCAAGGAATGGCTTTGTTTTCATGATGTTATGCATCTCTGCCTGACAGTAACTGTGTCCTCTGAAAACTAGTAGTCCGTTGAACAATACACCTGTAGAGTGAAGAGACAACCATTTGTTATAATTAGGCTTGCCTCCCACAGTAAACAATTGCATGAATGAACAAAAGGGACTGGTAGATGGCTCCATGGTTAAAGACCCTTGCCATGAAGCCTGACCATCTGAATGTGGTCTGCAGGCCCCACATGGTGGGAGGAGAGAATTGCAAGTTGTTCTCTGACTCCTCTGGGGCTGACCTCCACATGTGAATTATGGCACACACGTGTGCCCAAAGATAAATAGATGTAACTTTAAAGCAGATAAAGCATGAAATGAATTTTCAGTCGTTGAAAGCAAACAAACACGGCACGCAGTCATCAAGAGAAGCACAAGGAAAGAGCGCTACAGTCACCCAAGATTCCTACGTGGGGCATTTTATAAACTACTCAAAGAGAATCTGAGCCTGGGAAGAAAATGGAATTCTAAGACACTAAGAAGGACAGAATTTCCATGGGAGGATACAGAGGAAGACCGAGGCAGACAGAGAAAATTTCAAGAATCTACATGGAGATCTGCCTTAATACTTTGGGCAGCATGGGACTGCACGAAGTCTAAGGCAATCAAAGATGGGGTAAGTTGTAAGCTGAATGGAGATTTCCAAGTTCTAAACATTCAATAGTTAGACCCTAAGCATGCACCAGCAAAGGCTGCTGTGTTGTAGTAGCTCATCCAGGACAATGCTCTCACTGGTTCCTGGCTGTGAGCAGTGTCATCCCCTAGGGGGCATTAGCAACATTTAGCCTTTTGGGGGTTGTCACAATCTTGAGGCTGCTGCTCATACTTAGTAAGGACAGGTTATGGGTGCTGCTGAGCAATATACACAGAGAGCACTCCCTTAGCTCAGAATCATCTGCTCTGAAATCCCCAAACACCAGCTCACTGTGGCATTACTCAACTTTACTTCTAGCATTAAGAGGCAAAGGCAAGAAGGCCTGAGATACACAGAAAGGTCCTATCCAATAATAACAATTGTTCAGTTATTAGAGTTTAATAACCCCCAAATTGAGGAGTCTTACTCTGGTCCTGTACTCTGTATCTGTTAGTGACACTCCAGGCCCTACCTTAACAAAGCTTTAAAAAAAGAATCCAGTTTGTCATACTTAGCTGCTACTAAACTATCATTCAAATTAACATTCAAACTTGGGGCCAGAGAGATGGCCCCTCAGTAAAAGGGCATTCCCTACAATCCTGGCAACCTTAGCTTGATCTCGGGAACCCACTTAAAAGCAGGGGAGAACTGGCTCCAGAAAACTGTCCTTTCACCTCCACATGCACACCGTGGTACGGTGCACTCACACACACACACACACACACACACACACACACACACACACACACACACAACCAGCCAAACAAACATATGCACAAATAGTCATAAATAAAATATTCTTTAAAAGTACTCAAACCTTTTAAAGACAATCGGCTTAATTCCAACATAGCAGTAGAATTTTCGCAATGTCCAACATAAATGAGAAGTTAAATAGAAAAACTAAGCAGGTAAAATGGCCAATATAATCAGGCCCAGAGATAGCTAATTTCTTAATTAGGGTTTCTACTGATGTGTTAACACCATGGCCAAAAGCAACTTAGAAAGGAAAAGGTTTATTTCATCTTACACTTTCAGATAACAGTCCATCACTGAGGGAAGCCAAAGAAGGTACCTTCAGGCAGAAACGGAAGCAGAAGCCATGGAGAAACGCTGCTTACTGGCTTGTTGTCCATGGCTTCCTCAACCTGTTTTCCTATCTACTTCAGGACCATTTACCCAGGGGTGGGACTGCCCACAGTGAGCTGGGCACTCCCACATCAATCATTAATCAAGAAAATGCCCTATAGACTTGCCCACAGGCCAATCTTAACAAGACATTTTTCTCAGTTAAGATTCCCTCTCCCCATACATGCATAGGTTTGCGTCAGCACAGCTGTTTAAACTATGTCCAAAGGCTTGAGGGAAGATGAAGAGAATGGGTGAACTGATGGGATGTCTCAGCAGAAAAACAGAAACTTAAAAATTAGAACTCTGTAGAGCTAAAATGGGAAATTTAAAAACTGCAATCTCTAAATTGAAAACTGAGTAAAAGAGTAGACACTGGAAAGAAAACGAAGGGCTGATGAACCAAAGGTCTAAGGAGGGTGAAGGATGGGGGCAGGAGGCAGGAGTGTTGATAGCTTTGAACATCTGTCTGCTGGCTGCTGGCCTCCAGGAAGCTCCTGATATGGAAGTTCAAAGTCGGCTATGACCTCCTAAACTAAGAACTTGCTGATACCTTCTGCGGGTCACTAGAATCCATAAATCTCTTGGCAAGGGAGCCCAAAGGCTGGTGTGGTCTCCTAAGCTAAGAAATCTCCCTTCTCCTGAGAAAAACACCCATCCCCACACCCCATACACCACCCACCCACCCTTATCCACTCCCCCCACCTTCCCACCTCCACCCCTGACCAGACTGCATCATGCTCCATTGGTAATTACAGGACTGAGAGTAACACAGAGGAGAGACTTGCAGATAGAATCTTCCACCCTAAGAACATCCTTCGCCCACAGAACCCCAACCCGCCTGTGCCATTCACACACTGTCCCTATTCCTGTGGAGACACTGTTACCCTCCCCCATTGTCCTGACTAAAGGTCAGTCTGCTCCAGCTGAAGTCAATTTATTCTTCCCTTTATTTCTATGTTGCCTCTGTCAATCCCTACTTAGCAGCAAATATTAGAACAATTAAAGACAATTCACTACACGTTATCCCAGCCAAAGCACAAAGAAAAATTTAGGGAAAAAGGAGCAGAGCCTCACTGAGCTGTGAGCAAATATGGAATAGTTCAATGGTGTATACAGAGTCCCAAAAATGAGAGGAGTTGGGACACTGCAGATATTTGAAGAATTAACTGTTCCTTTAGTTTCTTGCCAATTTGATGAAATGTTCTAATTATCAGATCCAAAAAATCCTGAAAACTTCTGAGCAAGATATAGCAAAACCACATAATAACAAAACCCTAAAAGTCATGAGGACTTAACCAGGAAAGGTAGTGGAAGGTAGGAGTGGGGAGGAGGAACCGGAGGAGGAGTAACCACAACTAAAAATGTGTGAAGAAGTCATATGGAAACCAATACTTTGTAAGCTAAGCAAATACCCTAAGTTTCTTAAAAGTCACGAGTTAGATGCACCCTGCCTAACAGGAGAAAAGAGTAAGAATTATTATTGCGTGCCCAGAGACCATGTGAACCGGAAGATAAGGAAAGACCTTTGAAATGTTCAAAGACAAAGCTTTTAACTCAGGATTTTAATATTCACTGAAAACATTTTTCAAAAATGAAGCAGCAGTAATTGAGGAAAAGCTTTGCCCCCCTCAAGTGTCGAGAATGAAGCCTAGAGCATTAAACCACAGCAAAGCCTTTCTCCTAGGCAGTGGTCCCAGCTCTCCTAAAAGGTATTTTTAAATAAATGGAATAGAGAAACATTGTCGCCAGGATGCCTCTCCTCCCAGAACTGCAACAGAAAGCTGCTCTCGGCTGAAGGGAAATAACATGAGACAAAAATTCCAACCTGTGGGGAAAGGGAAGGGTGATATGGGCCCCCATCTCTGCCCACTAAGGAATTTCTGTCTCCACGCACTGTTGCCTCTGCTCTGCTGAGTGGAGAGTCCGGTAACCCCCACCAGTGGAAAGAACTCATCAGCCTGTTGCCCTGATGTTGAACTTAGCCAAGATGAGCAGTGCTGATTATCCATGTAACATGGTCTTCTCAATAGCAAACTGCCCATGGTTGCACATACCTGTAAGGCCAGCACTCAGGTTGCAAAGGCAGACGATGAGTCCAAGGCCAGTCTAGTTAGAAAAAAAGACCCTGAGTCAAAGAAAAAATGTAAGAAGTGCATATTGACTGCAAACCCTAAGCCTCACCCCTAAATAAAATGTCCCACTTGACCCAAAAGCTGATATGATTTGATCCACTCAGTGGCTGCATCTGCCTTTGTCCCATGTTTCCTGCCATCCTGTTGTTGACACCTTCTAATTCCTTGAATGGTACCTTATTACTATTCTCTCCTACTCTGTGGCTTTCAGATCCTGTAAAGGAGCCTTCTGGAGCAGCTTTCCACCCTACCTCCTGCCTTCACCAAGCTCAGTCACCTTCCTTCACATTCAGGCACTTCTCTGAGAGCTGTCCCTGACTGTCCCTGTGAAGGATCTGACAGCACTCACCTCCCCTCCATGGAGCAGAGCAATGCACTGGCCCCTGTGACTATTGGCTTTTAGCATGATTGTCAACCAGAGGAGGGAAAGGCCAGGACTCCGTTTTTCCTCTTTTACTATTAAAACTCACAACTAGACGAGCAGAATGACTACCTATGAGGAAATATTTATACAGTAAAAGTTTATCAAATATTGATAAGTTCGATGTAGGAAGCTCTCAAGCACCCTCTTCAAGGGTGTTGCCATTTGTAGCAGGAAATATGGGCTCCAAAAGTACCGTAGAGTGGCAGGGATGACACTTCACAGGTCCTTGTGAATTCCAGGGGAGGAAATAGATCTTTGAAGCCAGTCTGTGGAGAGAGACTAAAGAGCTGTCTCTGCAGGAATTCAAAGCAAAAGCTGAATCTTTGAAGAGAAAGAAAAGTCTACGTTTATTTTAAATCCTCCATAGCCAGGAAGTGTTGTACCAGTAGATACAGAAATAGCTGGAAGATGGCAGCAGGCCAGTCATTTATAACTTTCTTTCTGATTCTTTGGGGGAATTTTTACACATATGAAAATTTAAAGAATGTATAAAGAGTGTTATTCTGTTCAGCTGCATCGATTTCTTAATTTTTAGCTTAGCAACGAAAGGAAAACCAGACCATCCTGCTGCATCACCAGCAACTCGTGAAATTTCCTCATGTCTAGCATGAAGCTGGCTAAGGCCATGAAATGCCTTTTGTTCTTCAGATGCTTGAAATATATATTTCTTTACATATAGAGGAACTTTCTATCATCAGGTATGCCACACTTCCAGAGAATGCTTTCTCTTCATAAACAGACCCCTGCACTGGTTGTTCAGAGGCTGCCTTTCTTTCTGACTTCTGGAACTTTGTGACTCTCAGAAAAATGATCATAGGCATTTGAAAATGGCTGACAGTTCAGCTCTCCCCATTAAATGCTCAGGTGTTACAATGCTCCTGTCTTGAAGAGAATCCTTTAAGGGTGTGGGACATTTTTGCAAAACCTACCTTTTTCTTTTTTTTTTTTTTAGATCTTGCTTTGGAGTTTAGAATAAATAGATCTTTTAAAGATCATCTTTTATTCTGCAAGTCTGTTACAAAGTGTTCTATTCTGCCAGGTGTTATGACTCACCAGAAATTCCAGAGAACACAAATGACAGAAGATGCATGTGAACTAGACCTAAATCCAGGTCTACAAGCTCACACTTCCTTGCTTTTCCAAGGGATGAAACTCAGATGTTTTTCCTAAAACATTCTCTTTACTCCAGTGCATCCATATGTGTGTACATACATTCATGTATGTGCATATTTCATACAGAGGCACGATCAAACACCACATGCACACAGCCATACCCACACACAGATACAGACTGACATAGCCCAATAGTAGATTTAGGATAGATGTTAGAATTTCCCTGAAGGAGATGGCTCAGTCAGTAAAATACCTGCCATACAAGTGTGAGAACTCAAGTTCAGGTTAAGATCTTGGTGTGGCATGTACTTCTGTAAGCCCCACACTGAGAGTTTGGACAAAATGGATCCCAGGGTCTCAGTGGTCAGCCAGTCTAGCCAAATCGATGAGCTCCATGTTCAGCAAGAGGTCTCATTGGAGAAATAAGGTGGAAAGTGATAGAAGTCGCATGATACTCAATATTAACCTGTACCATACTCATGAAGCAAATAAGTTAATTAAAAGATGCAGGATCAAATCCCACTTAGAATAGTTCAGGCAAAATTTAACTAAAGTAACACACGTGAGTAAATCCCCTTTAATTCTGTCAGTGGGTGCTATATCTGATATTGAAATTCTATCCAGATAAATTAGAGGATATGCATTACATACTCACTGTTTAGAACAAATGCTAAAACGCCAAAGACTCCTAGTAGGAGACAATATTCATCTGTATTATTAGTCTTGACCTCTTCATCCCAAGTCTTCACCTGAAGTGGCTGCAGTGATAAGGAGCTCCCAAAGAGGAGGAAGCCCTGTCAGCTGTGGGCACAGAATGGGTTTCCTCTGTCCATGTGGGTTAGATACAGGTACTCAGCAAGCTGGCCCTGGGCCACCATGGCACCTCAGCCAATGTCCTCTGCTCTCCCTGAAACTACAACCAAGCCTCACCCAGAAGGGAGCTTCAGTGCAGCTGCTTTTACAGAGCTACTCCTGCCTTGGTGACCTCAGTTACTGTCCTGGCTAGTTTTATGTCAACTTGACATGAGCTAGAGTCATCTGAAAGGACAGAACCTCAATAGAGAAAATGCCTGTATAAGCTCCAACTGGAGAGCATTTTCTTAATTAATGATTATTGGGGGAGGGCCCAGTGCATCGTGGATGGTGCCACCCCTGGGCTGGTAGTCCTGAGTTCTATAAGAAAGCAGGCTGAGCAAGCCATGATGAGCAAGCCAGTAAGCAGCACCCTTCTATGGCCTCTGCATCAGCTCCTGTCTCTGCCCTGTTTGAATTCCTGCCCTGGCTTCCTTCAGTGGTGTGCTATAATGGTGGAATGGAAACCAACCAAACCATTTCCTCCCCAACTTGCATTTTGGTCATGGTGCATCATCACAGCAATCAGTCCCTGTCTTTGCTTCTTTGTAAAAGTTCTCACAGCAAGCCTCCAGTCTAGGATGAAAGCGTGCATACATTTTCTTCCATTTTTTTTTTCACTTAAATTCTCCCTGCGTAGTGTAGGAATAGCTCTTACCCAAAATTCACAGTGGAAGACACAAGACCCTATCATAAATAGATACAATGCTTTTAAGACCTCCAAGTGGAGTATGAGAGACCCGGCCCTGTTTGTGGGCCCTGTGTTATCTAATAGGAAAACAGGGTCTATGTCAGAAACACACTTGTAGATAGGCCTTGGACAACCACGGCTGTATGATGTGACTGAACCGCAAACAAAACAGCCTGTGCCCAATTCAGTGTGTCTGTGATAGTCACACAAAGATTATAGAACAAAGGGCAGGTTGGAATTTGATTTCCTCAGACATGCTGAATTTCCCCTCTGCTCTGTTGAGAATCACTGGAGACTGCAAATACACACAGCTGCCGGGTCGGTATTTGCCATTTACCTTGGTGAACCTTGACTTAAGCAAACATGTAATGGAAATGCTTTGAAAACTATTGTTCTTGGTTTTGTTTTTAGTTTGTTTTGTTTTTTGGTTTGTTTTTTTTTTTTTAACTTGAAACTTATGGGTATCATCAAATGCAAGGCCTGGACTTTAAATCCAACAGTGATAAGGCAGACACCTTTGTTGAGCATTAAAGCTCCTTGGGATTTACACTCTCTTTCAGGGCTGGTGTGAGTGGACTGTTCTTTGGACAAACCCTGGAGAAAGGCCATGGGGGGGTTTGATATATATGATGGTCCTGTATTGTTCATGATATGAGGATTAGAGACTCAACATTTTCTTTTTTTAGCTTTGCTGAGATACTTAAATATAACCCTCTATGAGCTATATTTAGTGCTTGAGCAGCAATATTTCTGACCAAGTGTGGACAGACTCTTGGTCTCCATGCTCCTAGCATCACCTCCATCATCAACACTCAGCTTCTGCTAAAGGAAAATACTGATACAATAAAATATGTTTCGTTATTAACAAGATAGGAGTCATGTCACACTGCTGTTTTAGTCAATAATATTAACATTGCCTTCATTTAAACTCTTTTGATGTTGAACTATTTGTCACCTTCATGTCATAATGGTCAAGCTGAACAGTGACTGTATGCTATGCATGTTAAACACATACACAAAAGGCACTGTACTTGTTTATTTATTTGTTATTGTTGTTATTGTTGGTGTTGTTTTCAATACACCCTGAACACAGTTTATCTTCTCTCTACTCCTCCCTTTCCCTCTGCACCTCCCCTCTCCCCAGATCTCCTCCTCTCTTTCCCTACCAAAAGATCAGGCCTCCCAGGAATATCCACCAAACACAGTATAACAAGATAAAATAAGACTAGACACAAACCCTCATGTCAAGGCTAGGTGAGGCAACACAATAAAAAGAATATGACCCCAAGAACAGATAAAAGAATTAGAGACTCCCCGACTCCCACTGTTAGGAGTTTCACAAAACACCAAACTACCAACCATAGCATATTTGTAGATGACCCGGCATAGACCCATGCAAGCTCCATGACTGCCACTTCAGTCTCTGTGAGCTTCTGTGAACCCTACTTAGTTGAAGTCTGTGGGCCAAAGATACTATATCTATTAGCAAAGCTTTTCAAAAATGGACTTAATCACTGTAGGTCACCAAAGAGCTAGAATAGAATTTTGAGTGTAGGTCAGAAAAAGAACCCTCTTTACAGTATACTCTCTCTGCGCAAAATATTGTAACTCTTTATTTCTCTTGAGGGGTTGGCAATTGCCAAGTAATAGTACCAGATCATAACTACACAAAATACAGAATTTAGCCAGGCAGTGGTGGCACATGCCTTTAATCTCAGCACTCAGGAGGCAGAGGCAGGCAGATCTCTGTGAGTTCAAGGCCAGCCTGATCTCTGCTGTGAAGAGTTCCAGGACAGGCTACAAAGCTACACAGAAAAACCCTGTCTCGAAAAATGAAATAAAAAAAATTAAAGAATTTAGTTCCAAACAGGACTATTTATCTATCAGCTCCCTAAACATATACATAAACATGTATGTTTACAGATGCATATCTACATACCTGTACAAGTCATTCTCACTTATGAAAATGTATAGGAGTCCAAAATAGAAAATCTTGAATCATCTGAAATGAATCATATCCCTGGTACTCTGTTAAATATTAGAAACTAGAGTTGGGGTTCTCTGTGGGGTTCAAGTAAGTACACCATAAAAATAATTTAATGACAAAAAAATTTAATAACTATGAAAAACTGTAAAGTGGATCCTCAAAAAAAAAAGGCCTATCCTTGCCAGATGTGGTGGTGCACACCATTAATAACAGCACTCAGAGATAGAGGCAAGAGGATGTATGTGGATTAGAAGCCAGCCTGATCTACATAATGAGCTCCAATTATTAGGCTGGGAGGTTAACTCCAGAGTAGATTTCTTCCCCAGCATGTTTAGGGCCCTAGGTTTGATCGTCAACACAGCAAAACAAAACAAAACAAAACAAATTATTTATTTATTTAGAAATAAATTAAATTTATTGTGAAATGTCTTAGGGTTCCTATTGCTGTGAAGAGACTCCAAGACCATGGCAACTCTTATGAAGGAAAACACTTAATTGGGTGGTTTACAGTTTTAGAGGTTTAGTTCATTATCAACATGGTGGGACATGGTGGAATGCAGGCAGACATGGTGCTGGAGAAGGAGCTGAGAGTGGGGAAGGAGCTACATCTTGATCCTGCAGGCAACAGGGAGTAAACTGTCTCATTGGGTGTAGCTTGATGTTAGGAGACCTCGAGGCCCACTCCAACAGTGACATACTTCCTCCAATAAGGCCACACTTACTCCAAGAAGACCAAACCTCCCATTAGTACCACATCCTTTGGGGTCAATTTTCTTTCAGACCACCACAAAAACCTTACTGAATGTACATTGCTGTTTGCTCACAGCTGTCCAAAACTACAATCTGGTTCCTGTGCACAAAATATGCTAATCATGCAGTAACTCACCAGACCTGACCCATGCCTACTCATACAAAGAAGTCCAGCGTGTCTTACAGAGATGTTTGGCAATATCAACTTTCTATTACAACTCCTGGATATTTACCCTTGTCTCTGTGCTCATCACTTGGGAGAAGGAATTGTCAGACTCTGAGTCCAACTTAGCTAATGGGTTGTTGAAGTCTGATGTTAATTAACTGCTTTGTAAATACCTTAGCCAGTCTCTTTGCTGCAGGGGTTCTCTGGATCTTTAACATTTTAATGAGCACTGGGACTCTGCAGAGGAAGACAAAGAAACAGAACTTGCAGCCTCTTACAAATGTATTCACCCCCAGGTTTTATTTTTTTACTGAGCATAGCACAATTAGTCAAGTGTCTTTCCTTTGCCAGGCACAAGAGAGAACTCCTGGGCATTTTCAGCACAGCCTTGGCACTCAGAAGCCTTCAAAACAACTATTCCACAAAGCTCTCTTGAGGCAAGCACAAGCTTTGACTGTTCTGGAGATGGAATAAGCATGAGTGGCAGCCATTAAAGTTTGTAGAAACTGATGAGAAGTTTGCCTGACTTCCTTGATGTGTATGTTCAGTCCATCTGGCATCTCCAGTTGTGAGCTGGATGGATTTTAATTCTGATTTTAATTATGTACTCCCTCATCAGTCACCCACCTTAGTTCTCTCTTTCTATAGGATGCCATTTATACCGTGTTAATTAAGTTAGTCATCCAAACTCCTGAACTTGATAAAATAAAATAAATGCAGTGGGAACCCTGCTGGATATGCCAAAACCCTCACATTTTGCAGCTGGGGACTGTGAAGGGTAAAGGAGATAAGCTTTATGCAAAGCCACACTGCTGATTATCCTCAGAGTGAAGTCTACATACGGATGTAAAAAGGAAAAAAGGAAGGAAGGAAGGAAAGAAGGAAAGAAGGAGGGAGGAAGGGAGGGAGGGAGAGAGGGAGGGAAGGAGAGAGAGAGAGAGAGAGAAAGAGAGAAAGGAAGGAAGGAAGGAAGGAAGGAAAGGACAGACTTTTATTATAGATAAAAGGGAGATCATAGGTAGGAACAGAGACATCTGGGAGAGTCCAGAGCCGACATAACCATAATGAGCTGGGCCCTGTAGGGAGGTGAGAAGGGGGAAGGGAGAGGAGAGAGAAGAGAACCAGGTGCAGGAGTCAAGAGGCCAAAGGTACAAAAGGAGTGAGTAACCAAAATGCATGGATTCTATAAGGAAGAGTCCATGTGGTATGTGGTAGGCCGGGGAGGGGAGGGGAGGGGCAGAGGCAGATGGATTTCTGTGAGTTTGAGGCCAGCCTGGTCTACATAGTGAGTTCCAGGACAGCCAATGCCACATAGTAAGACCCTGTATATAAATAAATAAATAAATAAATAAATAAAGAAAGAAAGAAAGAAAGAAAGCAAGAAAGAAAGAAAGAAAGAAAGCTTCTAACTGGAGGCTTACTTACAGTTTCAGAGAACGAGTCTGTGAGCATCATGGCAGCAAACATGGCAGCAGGCAGGCAAGAATGGCACCAGAACAGTATCTGAGAGCTCATAGCTCATCCACAAGCAGGAGGCAGAAAGAAAGAGCACTAACTGGCAACAGCTTGGTCTTTTGAAATTTCAAGGTCCATCCCTAGTGACACACCTCCTCCAATAAGGCTTTACTTCCTAATTCTTCCCAAACAGTTCTGCCAACTGCAGACCAAACATTCAAACTCATGAGGCTATGGGGACCATTCTCACTCAGTCCACCACACCTCCAGAGAAACATCATGTATGTGCAAATTTGATAAGCATGATACTAGCCAATCAAGTGTTCTTTGACATGAAAAGTACCACATAGTGAGCATTAAGTAGACCACCAATTTTCAGTGTTGAGCTGCTGCTGTAGTCTATGTTTTTAACATATTTCTTTTCCACTGATGGGGCCATTGCACCATGACACAGGAATTCCTGAATATAAGTTCTGAAACACAAGCTTCTATTTTTCTCATCCATGTACTGACTGGTTCATTGATCTATTGTTCACCCAAGACCAATGAATCAGGTTTGTATTTTAAATGTCTACTGTGTGTCTGCTGTGGGGGACACAGCTAGTTTTGTAAAAGACACAGTTCCATTCCCAAGAATCTCACAGTTGGAGGAAAGTCACAAAGTAGAAAAAAATACCATATTTGTACAAGAATTGGGCCTCAGGAAACAGTAATTAATAGAATAAAGCCTTTAATTAGGGATTTGCTCACATTTTCAGACAGTTTCAGAGGGTTAGTCCATTATTACCATGGTAGGCAATATGGCAACAGGCACAATGTTGGAGAAGTAGCTGAGAGCTCACATCTGATCCACAAGTTGCAGGCAGAGAGAGCAAGACTGGACATGGTGTAGGCTTTTGAAATCTCAAAGCTCACCCTTCCCATCCCCTAGTAACACAGCCCAGTGACCTCCTCCAATAAGACCACACCTTCCAGTCCTTCCCACATATTTCCACTGTCTGGAAACCAAGCATTCAAACATAAGAGCCTATAGGGGCTACTCTCATTTAAACCATGACTTCTCCTGAAACACAGGAAAGGACTTTTAAAATTGTTTTAACTTATTTTATGAGTGCCCTATGTGTATAGAGGTCATAGGGTAAGTTGTTAGAGTCAGTTTTCTCCTTCTAACATTCCGGTCCTTGCAATTGAACTCAGGTTGTCAGGCTTAGGGACATGCACCTTTTCCTGCTGAGCCTTCTTGCTAGTTCAAGGAAGAGAGACAAGTTCCTTTATAGAACTGAAAACTAGGTTCCCTAGAAGATTAGCTCATGGAAAAGATAATATCCCACAGAGGGCGAGACAAGTTTGACCCAAGCTACTTTCTATCCTGAGGCATCACCTATTTCCCCCCAAATACTTTAATCTACTTCTAAAATTGTCTGAAGCCTCCACCTCCTGAAAGGGTAAGGTAGCTCCTACACCCACTCTGGGTTGTCAGTAGAGTGAAGCCCCCATGAACCAGATAAATTTCTCTATCATTTCTCCTATGTGCCCATCACAGCTTTATCTCTCCAGCTAAAACACTGAACCTCCAGAGGTGAGAGAGAAGGTCCATTAGCCCCTACAGAGAGAATTCAGAAGCATTCCTGAGTCAACCATTGGGGATAGAAGACTAAATACCAGGGCACATTATAGAGAGATGATCTGGAATATAGTAAGGAATAATGAAGGTAAAAAGGCATGAAACAACAGAAAAGAACTAAGGTAAAGCTAAACCAAGGTAGCACCTGAGGTGTGACAACCATATGCATAGTGCTAGACAGAAGAAGTTGGGGGTCAGGGCCAGAAGTCAACAGCAAAATGTCGACTGCAAACACCAACTGCTTCAGAGAGCAAGAGAGTCTAGAGTACCATGAAAACTTTATCCTAGGTCTGGGCAGCTCAGCTCGGTATTCCTGCCTTTTGGGGTAGGGTAATTTTTGTGTGGGCCACCTTGTACACTATAGGGTATCTAATGGAATTACTGGATTCTACTCACAAGATGTCAGTAGTTAGAAATTGCCAATTCTCTTCTAAAGGGAAAATCAGTACCCACTCAATCATTTTCAATAGTTCATATAGCATTGGTCAAAGACTAGAGGCAAGATTGGGCAAGGGTCTGGGTCAGCGTGGACAGAGGTATCACCTGGAAGAATGTTTGGAACTAACTAACATAAAAGTGGGAGTGAGTAAGACCATTCGGTCCTGCTGGTGAGACATGGTGGCTAATAGATCATGCTAATGAAAAGGTGGAGTCACTGGGTGTCAATGGGAAGTTCCACTGGTAAGTGCTCCATTAGAAGTGTGTGTTAGTAAGGGTTCACTGTGAGATTCCTTGACATGAAGCATGAAAGACAAGAGTATTAGTCATCTTTCCACAGATCTGACTGTATTTAGTCATAAAGAAATCAACCTAAATGGTGATATTTTGTGTATGATCTAACAAATAAAACTTGCCTAAGGATCAGAGGGCAAAGCCAACCACTAGCTAGCCATAGAGGCCAGGCAGTGGTAGCACACACCTTTAAACCCGACACTTGGGGTCTCATGCCTTTGCTCCCAGTACTTGGAAGGCACACACCTTTAATCCCAGCACTAGGGAGGGGGAGACAGGAAGTGATATGGCTGGATGGAGAAAGGATTATAAAGAGGGAGGAGAAAGGAGCTCAGCCCTTCAGGCTGAGGAGTTGATGAGGTGAGAAGAGGTGTGGCTTGTTCCTTTGTCTCTCTGATCTTTCAGCATTTACCCCAGTATCGGGCTCCGGGTTTTTATTAAGACCAATTAGGATTGGTGCAATAGAGTTGGATGTAGCTCCCACTGTCAGGGGTTTCAGTCTGGGCTCACTTGGCCCCACTTAGCCTGTGATGCAGTGACAATCATGGCAGAAGCATGGAAGTAGAGGAAACTGTTCACTTTATCAGACAGCAAAGAAAGAAACAGAAGGGTCCAGCGACCCAACGTCTCCTTCATTGGCATGTCCTTCAAATTCTACCCTCTAGTCCTATCTTTTATAGAATTCACTAATTTGCAGGAGCCAGAAGCTGGCAACCACACCTAAATTGCATAGGTGTTTGAAGACATTTAAGATCTAAATCATAACAAATAGAAGCTAAATGATTATTTTTTTTCTAGATATCACCATTCTAAAAGCTGTCTCTTGTAGACCATGCCTTGAGCCTCCTAGGGCAATGTTTTGGAATGGAGCAAAGAAATAAGAGACATGGGATGGGGACCCAGATAGAGAAAGGTGACAGATGGATTCCACAAGAAATCAAAGTCAGAGGTCACAGAGAGCAAGAGAGATAGCTATCCATGGAGTGTCTGGAAATAAATGTGGCCAGTAGTCCAGGAGGGGAGGAGGACACAGATAAGAAGGAACTGAAAAGGGTGGAGGAAGAGCAAGAAGAGGCCTACATATCCCATCACCAAAGACATTTAAACTGCCCTAGGAATCAGAAGTCTTTTTGTGTTAGCTCTTATTGGTACTTTCTGTTTGTCTTTCTGCCTGGTGTGCAAATCTGTACTGTCAGCTTCAATGTTCTTGACAATCCGATTATCATTTTTCTACATGCAAGTGACAAGCCCCAGCATCATTTCACCCAATCCCTTTCTTTCCCTTGATAGCTGATATAAATATAGATATTGATGTAGCAATATCATTTCCCAGATTTCTAAAGTCAGCATGTTTGTGTACATTGCCAAGGCCACTGCCCAACCCCTATTCCCTTCTGCCAATTTTCCCTTATACCCAATCTAAGTTATTGATTATATAGTCACCTTTCCAAAGTCCCATTTTAATCATTCTAGTCCCCTGCTCAGCAGCCATCTGTGAGTCTCTTACGAGCTCAGGTCAAAATCTGCCCACCTTCACTTGTCATCTAAAACCATGTTCTCTAAGGCCTCACCCACAAATTCCCATGGACCTGTGATCCAGCCTCAGCTCTCATTGTCTTTACCCATACTGTCCTGCCAGATTGGAGGAGTACTGCCCCATCACCCACCTGCCTTTAGTATCAATTCCTTTAGGCATGCTCCCCTTCTTTCCAGGGCCTCAGATGCCTGTGGCTTCTTTTCATCTCTACCTCACTGTGCATTATTATCTATTTGCTTATTGTATCCTCCCAGGAGGCTGTGGATTTGTGAAGGAACTGCAGGATTGCTTCAGTAAAGACCTGCGTGTGGTCAATGCTTAGTAAATGCAAGCTGAAAATGAAGTAAAAATCAACAAAGAAGCAATTTCAGTACCATCCTGCTGTCTGACTTTTTACTATTATAGGTAAATGGACACCAAGAGACACAAGTACTAGTTGGAAATTATCTACTTTAATTAAAGAAAGAGAGGGATGAGGACTTGCGGGAAGAGGGGAGGAAGGGAGCTCTGGCTTTGTCCATTAGGTGAAAACTTGCTCTGAATACCGAAAGAGTGGGGAGGGAGGTAAAAAGCAAAGACACACCATGTAGACCTTTCCTGAACCTACAGACGGAAGTCACAATATTACATAATAATAAATAGATTAATTAATTAATGTGGAGACTAGAGAGATAGTCGTTTGGCAGTTAAAAGCACTTGCTGCTCTTGCAGAGGTTCAGTCCCCAGCACCCACACAGCAGCTCAAAATCAGCTGTAACTCAAATTCCAGGGGATCCAACGCCCTCTCCTTGACTTTTCAGGCACCGAGTACATATGTTGTCCACATACATAAATGCAAGCAAAACACTTATATGGATAAGGTAAAATGAAAATTTTTAAAACTTAAGTTTATCTACTTTTGAAGTCAACTTTCATAATTATTAAATAATTGCTATGGTAATTTCTACTGATGTAAAATGTGCAGTGTTTCCTCTTTATCTGTATAAATACATTCTAAAACTGCAGATGATATTGCATATCTGTGTCCTGGTTAGCTGTAGCTACCAACTTGATTTAGCCTAGAGTCATCTGGGAAGAGAACCTCAAATGAGGAAGCGTCTAGATCAGATGGCTTTATGGGGAACTGCCTCAATTGTTAATTGATGTAAGATGGCCCATCTCACTGTGGGTGGTACCATTCCTGGGCATATGGTCCTGAAACTGTATCAAAATCAGCTGAATATGAGCCAGCCTACAAGAAGCATCCTCTATGGTTCCTGATATACCTCTTTGTATATGAAGTGAGTTCCATGTCTTAAGGTATGCTGCATGGTATAGTAACCAGGCTTGCCTTCAAGTTCCTGCCTTTATTTCAGTCAGTGATGGACAGAGATCTAGAGTTGACAGCTAAAAAAAGAAATCTTGGGCTGGAGAGATGGCTCAGCGGTTAAGAGCACTGGCTGCTCTTCCAGAGAACTCAGGTTCGATTCTCAACACCCACGTGCCAGTTTACAATTATCTGTAACTCCAGTTGCAGGGCTCTGACTCCCTCTTCTGCCCTTGTATGACGTGAACACACACATGCTCCATATACACATATTCAGGCAAAGCACTCACATACACATAAAATAACTTTTAAAACGAAACCTTCCCTCCCCTAATTTGCTTTTGCTCTGAGTATTTTCTCAAAGCATCAGAGATGAAACTAGAATGGCATATCTGCTCTTTTTCTATACATGTGCACACAAATTCAATGCCTTTCTCTCTTGACTGAGCATTTGCCACACATTGTGACCATAGTTTTATAATTTGAGATGATTTGGAAAACTGTCATGAGCTGCTTTTGTCTTTTTATCATAAGACACATGGAATTTTTTTCTCATCATAGAACTCAGCAACTTCAGCATATGATTGTTTTGTTTTGTTTCTTATTGAGAACTTTCACCTTGTCACTCAAGGAAAGCACTTTGATTTCTCATTACAATATCTGAGTTGCCAGTGTCAATTCTTGATGCTTAGGACAGTATTAACTATAACGAGAGTGACTTAACCATGAGTGTTGTAATGTGATGACAGTTGATGGAGTGAATAATGATTTAGTCACTAAGGGACTAATGGGTAAGTAGTATATTCATAGTGAAAACGCTGTGTGATTATTATCCTAGATAGGACAATGTAGAAGGTAGTTAGCTCATGCAGGAATGCATGGTCCTAATTAGTTGATATCCCAAACCGGAGATTCAACTGTATAAAAAGTATCCAATGGGTATACTTGGCTACAAGATCTGTAGGGCTTGTGCTAAAAAGAAATACAGATATTTATAAATTTTGCTGAGCACAAGGCTCCATAATCCTGCACAGACCAGACACTGATGAGATCAGGTCTGCTGTCCTTTAAATGAGTAAGGAAAACTTGGTCACAAATATGTATGGCCAGTTGTCTGTGATTGTATGTTTCCACAGTTGATGAACACAGGCACAAGTTCAGCCCTCTACCCTCCTGCCCACTGGCCTTTGTGAGAGCAACAGCTACAGCTATGTGATATTCTTTTGGATTATTTGATATTTTCAATCATTCACTGCTCTAAAAGAATTCACCCATTGTAAAATGTTTGCCACTT
This sequence comes from Onychomys torridus, assembly GCF_903995425.1. Classification (NCBI taxonomy): domain Eukaryota; kingdom Metazoa; phylum Chordata; class Mammalia; order Rodentia; family Cricetidae; genus Onychomys; species Onychomys torridus. Next base: position 42,044,070 of record NC_050443.1, read on the forward strand.
AGGTCTTCCTCAAGATAGCAGTGAACACAAGCCTACAAAGAAAGAAGGCCATGCACCAGGTGAGCCTTTGCACTATTCTGTTCAAAAGGCAGAGCCATAGGTGATCTCAGAGTTGGAAAGGAGGACTAAAAAAAGCTCAGAAGCTACAAGGACAAGCTTTGTGGAAAACTCTATTGCCCTGGTCACAAAGCAAGCCCAGGATCCCATGTGCATAAAGAATGACTGCATTAATCATCTCACTAGAAAGAGTCCAGCAGGATGTCAAAGCTGGTTCACTGAGTTCACAGGACAAGGTCCAGGGCATCTTCCAGGAGAAAGGAGGAACATGTCCCTGAAGCATGTTTTCTAAGTAGAGACAAGCTCCACTAGTGCCCTAAGAGGCAAAGAGGAAAGGGAGACACAATAGAAACACTGGGCCTTTGGTAGAAATTTCTCTACTAGATTCCAAAAATTCACACCTCCACCAATAAGGGCAAGTTCACAGTCACGTGTAGAGTCTCATAAACTAATATGGCCCACAGCTGTGTAGTCTTAACCAAGGGACAGTAACATGACAAAATACTACATAACAAGTACACAGCAAAAGTGACTTTGCTGAATTCATTAAGATGACTAAGTCAGTTGATTTGGAGCTCAAGTAGATTTAATCTAATTTCAAGCACTGTTCAGATACTTTTTCTCCATCTGGTGACAGAATGGGAAGTTGAAGGGAAGGGTGGAATGGGGGTGCAGGGGAGGAGTTTCTGAGCCTTGGAGATGTAAAACCTGTGCACCCAAAACCCCAGAGTACTTCAAGGTTTGGGAGCATCCCAGTTTGATGGGCAGTGGGAAATGGGAGCTCAGTCCGACAACCTCAACAATGTGGAGAACAAAGGATACCTAAATGAAGAGAGCGTAGAGTAAGAACAGTCATCTCCTAGGTCATTCATACCCTTCCCAGCTGGCTTCAAGTTCTTAAGATTTCTACTCCATCCTAATGCAGAGGAGAGTGTTTCAGAGCACCGCACCTCCCAATCAATGCTGTTTGTATCAACTTACAAAACAAATTTACTGAACATTGCAACCCAATACACACACATTCACAGACAGACAGACAGCAGTGCCCCCTATCTGTGAGGGATGTGCTCCTTCATTGAATGCCTAAAGCCATGATAATTAGGACAACGGTACTAATTTATAAACCAGGCATAGTAAGATAATACAGCAATGGTAAATTAGAACAATACCCAAAACCAAAATTTCATGGATGTTCTCTACCTACCTCATTGTATTTATCCTTCTTATAGTAATGTAATAACTACTAAGTGGCTGGTGACACACACAGCATGGACACACTGGTCATAACAATGATTCACAACCAGGGTGAGATAGAGGAAGAGAACACAAACTTTGATCATGATGCTCAGAATACCATGCAACCTAAGGCTTATGTAGTGCTTATTCTAGAATTTTCCTGTTTAATATTTCTTAGACCATAAGTGACCTCAAGAAACTAATCAATTAGAAAGTAAAATCATATATACAGAGGAGAACTATTATATTTGAGACTAAAACTTGAGAAAATACATAATATCATTTTATGAACCAAAGTGTGTCCCCCTCAAAATATATATGCTAAAGTCTTAGCCCTTGGGAACTCATAATGGGCCTTTATTTGGAGATAATCTATTTAAAGAAAATTAAAATAAAACTATATTTATTAAACATAATCCAGTATACTAAGTATCCTGATAAAAATAGGATATTGGGATGCACCCACACAGAGGAAGCTCAGGGGAAAACTCACAGAGAAGGCAGCCATCTGCAACCCAGGGAGAAAGGCCACAGGAATAACCAACCTTGTTGACCCCTCAGCTTCAGAAAGAGAAACAATATGTTTCTTCTAAGTTTCCCAGTTTGTGCTATTTTGTTAGGTCACCCTGGGCTAATCTAACTCAAGGTATACTGGGATGTTTCCTAGTCCATTCCTTTTCTTTTTATGAAATTTTATTTATTTATCTTTATGTGTATAGATGTTTTACCTGAATGCATGTCTGTGCACCATGTGTATGCAGTGCGTACCAAGGCAAGAAGAGGCTGTAGTCACAGACAGTTGTCAACTGCCATGTAGGTGCTGGGAATTGAACCCAGGTTGTATCTTCAGAATCAGACCTTTAAAAAAAAAAGACAGTTTCTCACTCTGTAGATCAAGCTGACCTAGAATCCACAGAGTTCTTCCTGCCTTTGTTTGCTCTGGTGCTGGGACCAAAGACATATGGCAGCACATCCAGCTCTATTCCTTTTACCCCTACGTCTTTAGTGCTACTTGTGGTCAAGTTGATTCCAGAGACACAAGTGTTGTGGAATATTATTTTAAGATGTGTTACATTTGTTTATGCTGTGGAACATTTGTTTAATGATGCAAAGATGTGTTGCATTCTTTTATGTTGCATTTGTTTAACTCTGTGAAGCTGTGTTACTGTGCCTGTCTAAAACACCTGATTGGTCTAATAATGAGCTGAATGGCCAATAGCAAGGCAGGAGAACAGATAAGCAGGGCTGGCAGGCAGAGAGAATAAATAGGAGAAAAAGATTGGATGGGAAAACAGAGAGATCAAGGAGCAAGAAAAGAAGGAGCCAACCACCCACCTATACAACCAGAAACAGTAAAAAAAGAAAGAAAAGTTATACAGAAATAGGTAAAGGTAAAAGATCAGAGTCAAAAGGTAAATGGGATAATTTAAGTTAAGAAAAGCTGGTTTGGGGCTGGAGAGAGGGCTCAGAGGTTAAGAGCACTGGCTGTTCTTCCAGAGGTCCTGAGTTCAATTCCCAGCACCCACATGGTGGCTCACAACCATCTGTAATGAGATCTGATGTCTTCTTCTGGCCTGCAGACATACATGCAGGCAGATCACTGTATACATAATGAATAAATGAATCTTTAAAAAAAAGAAAAGAAAAGAAAAGCTGGTTAGAAAAAACTTACTTTTTTAAATTTATTTGGGAGCTGGGTGGCGAGTCCCCCAAAAGAGAAAAAAAAAGGAAAAACAAAACAAAACAAAACAAAAAAACAACAACACACAAATGGACCTCACTTTCAAGCTGAAGAACCTCTGACTTTCTACACTACTAACATAAGACATGCTATTTGCTAGCTTGAGAAATGAAAAATTCCATATGTCTGATTCAGACAATCAGTTTGAGAGATGGGGGCTAAATCTGGAGCCTCCAAAGTGGAAATAAACTCCCCCAATCGCTCCAGAGAGCAAAGCTGTAAATGGCCCCTCTACAACCCTTTGAAGCACAGTGCATGAACCCAAGTTTACAGAGAGGAGTGCAATGTTTCAGCTTTTCACAAAATTATGTTCTACCTCCAAATGTATCTTGGTTGCATAACTCCTCAGTCACACAACAAGGAATAAAGCAGGAGTGGTATTAAGGTTTGGAATTCATCCATTCTGGAACTTCAGGAAGGAGAGGCATAGCCAGGTTTTGGTGGAATCATGTTTATATGAAAGGCAAGAAATGATGCTGAAGCGAAGCCAGAGCTTGTGACATTTCCAAGAGCAGGGTGTTGCCCGGGTGATCACATCCTGCTTCCACATAAGTGGGAAATTAAAGGCTTGGAGTAAATACCTCTCATATCATCATTATCAATACCATCATCATCATCACCATCACCACCACCATCATCATCATGGCCTAGTGATAATTGCCTTAATAATGAGAATGATTGCCCTAATAATGAGAATGTGTGTGGAATTGCACAGCTCAGTAAGCAATTCTCGCAAATAGCAACTTTTGTAGCTATTAGATTCAGGTATTAGGACATAGTAGTCTGAGCCTGGAGGGTGGTGAGAAGCATGGAGATGGTCAGCATCTCTTGTACTCTAGAGATATAGGTATACATGCCAGGATTCCAGGGCCTCCTTGCTCCTTCCACAGATCCTGACTTAAGAGCCCCCTTTCCAGGTAGGTATAAGACATCACACCTGCTTCCTGTATGCTAACTCCCTAAACTACTTGTCCTCACTTTTGTCTACTCCAGAGGTTCCAGTGAGACGGGTACACATACATGTGCTTGTCAACACATGTCTGTACAAGTGTGTGTTTTCATGTGTGTGATGTGAGTGTGCCTGTGTAAAATGAAGATTCTGTCTTAGAACATGGGTGGGCTCTGATGTTGTCTCATTTTCTTTTGTTTTGCTTTATTTTTCATTGATATATGATATTTGTACTTATTTATGGGGTAAAGTATTATAATGCAGTGCATGTATCCAGTGTGTGCTCATCCAGTCTGGGTAATTAGCACTTTTGACTCTTTCAAATTTTGTACTCATTACTTGTAACTATGGAAATTGCTGTTTTAGACTGTGGTTACCCTACTGTGCTTTTTAGCATTAAAATGACTTTCTCTCTCATTATATTTTGGTGCCCGGTATCCATGTTCCTGCTCTCCATTCTCCTGCTCTTCTCAGCGCTAATGACCCCCAATCCTACCACCCACTTCAGTATGGTCAAACCCTCAGTGGGTGCTGCCCAGGCTGCTGCTGGCCCCAGGTGGTACTTAGAGGGTTCAGAGTATATAACATTTAAGGTTTACTCACCAACAACAAAAAGAAGTTTGAACCATTTTACCATCTTTTTTTGACATGAATTGGAATATTACAGTCCAGGAAGTGCAAGCCAAGCAGCAAGCCACACTCCTCCGAGGTAACTTGGACAGAAACATAATGTGAAGCATCTGGGATTTAGTGGAGCTGCTCGAAGCCGATGCTGTAATTACAGAGAAATCATGAAGTCTGTAACTCCAGGGAGGACCAGCCCATGGGGATGCAGCCTCTCCTCCACTAGAGTTGCTTAAAGAGCTTGTGAGGTTCTGGTTCAACCCCCCAGCAGGTTTGAGGTACACACACTAGGTCTGAGAGAAGCTAGTGTACAGTCCCAGTGAGCAAAGCCTTGGGAAGCCTTGTGGGCACTCTGCCCTTTTCTTTCCAAAATGCAACTCAGATTTCTAAGTGTTCCAGATATCCACCACCAGTTCTATGAGATTCTCTAGCCAGATGCTTTTCTTCCAGCTGTGCCCTTGACCCCACTCTCTCCCATAGCTTGGCAGGCTATACTTTTGGGAATATGAAACTCAAATTACAGATACCTCACCCTGGAAGGAAGTGAGAGGGTACAGCAGTGTGATTGAAACAGTCCAAAGGCAGAGTTTCCCAAGTGTCCATGGCTGGCTGAGTCTGGAGGATGGCCACAATGTAGCAAAATTCAGCTGGGCATTAGCAGATGTCACACAGAATCAACATACAGTGGGAATATTTGGAAAAACAACATCTATACTGACCACATACTGACCCTTTCTCTTGGCATTATTTTCTAAATACAATGTAATAACTGTTTACATAGCATTTCTATAGTATTAAGTGTTAGACTTCATCTAGGAATGATTAAAGGTATATAGAAATAAACACACACTTTACACATAAACACTAAAATGCAGACTTGAGCATCCTAAGCTCATTGTTCCCAAGATCCTGGACCATTCCCTGAAGATACTGAGAAATAGCTATATACCTATAGTGTAAAATAATACTCCTTCTTAAGGAAGGAAGGGCATGACACGGCTGTGCACTTCCTCAATCTCAGCATTCAGCAGGCTGAGACAGGAAGATCACAAGTCCAAAGCCATCCTGATCTACACAGTGAGATAGAACACATCTAAAAAGGCAAACCATTATGTCTATTCTTGGTTGTCAACTAAAATTAACTAAAACCCATGTGGCTGTGTATGCCTATGAGGTTTTTTTTTTTTCTTAATTAAATCATTTTAAATACAAAGGCCCATTTTTAATGTGGATCTTTTGAGATGGAAAAATCCACCTTTAATCTGAGCCACATCTTCTCCTGGAGTCTATATAAAGGACAAAGAAGAAAGAAGCTTGCTCTCTTTGCCTGATTGTTCTTGCTCTCACTGGCAAGTTCATCCTGTCACTGGGATTAGAACTTACTTCTTCAAGATTCTGATGTATACAAGAGACCAGCTAAGGCATCCAGCCTCATGGGCTGCGCAACTACTTTCTATTGATAGCCATTTTTTAACTAGCTAGACCACACTGTGTAGACTAGTCTGTTCCTCTAGAGAACCCTGAATAATTAAAAAACTCAACAAAAAGTTATATACCCTTAGGAGGTGAGGTGTAGCCTGTAAGCAAGACTTCACTTCTCAGGTCTGAGGACTTAATCAGACCTGGCCTGAACACACATGGATTCCCCACTTGAGAAGGGATTCCAACCCAGATCTCAGGCCTTCATCCTATGCAAGGGAAAGCACCTGGTCCTAATCCTTAGAGTTCTGCTCTGAATGTTATCACACTACTCCCTGAGGAGGGTCTCTCAGCCTCAGCAGTTCTGTGCAGTATCTGATACTCTCCCTCATCTTTTGAAGGAACCCCTCCCCTGTTCTGTCCTGGTGAACGTCACCACCCACCATGCAGTGCATGGCTCAAATGGGAAGCCAGGCCTCTGTTGTTTACTTTATCAAGAAAGATGCTGCTAGAGCATGATCAGTGGATGGTAATGTCAGAAGGAACTGAGGAGAAAGCAGATCTTAGGGAACCTCATCCTGGGGACTGAGAAGTACCATAGCACCAGGAGACCTTGGTAACAGCTGGGACAGATCAACAGCTGTGCAGCTCCTCCAGACCCCACCCTTCCTGACTACACCCACACTGGAGCTCCATTCTCATAGGACAAGAATGTTAGGAACCTTCTAGTCCCAACACTCTCCCAGAGAAAACAAAGAACTCTGCTTAGCTTCCTTAATACTACTAGAGGGAAGGCCGCATAGTCGAGCACAAAACGGACATAGGCTGTGCTCAGGATAATTCCTATGATAGTGGCTCTGGTTAGAGGTAAAAAAAAAAAAAAAAAAAAAAAAAAAAAAAAAATTCCAGATTTCTATTTCAGTTGTATTTGTTAACTTCCCAGGTTAACTCACATTCTTTTTTGACATATAGACATATGAATTGGGGGTCACTTTTCTGAAAATGCGTGAAAATTTAAGCACACCTTTTTTTTTAGAGGCAAAGTGGCTCAAATAGGAACAAAGCTCAAAAACACTAGACAAAAACCAAGTGAGAGTAAAAATGCTCATTTTATCAATCTGTTGCTCCCATCTCCACTGTGTAGCCCAGGATGGCCTGCTGAAATTGTGGGCCTGCGTTATCATATCCAGCTACTCCTCTCTTTAAATATTAAATGCCCTCCATGTGTCCGAGTTTAAACTCTTCCAGTGTTAAATGGAAGGCTGATATGGGTGGAGTTATTGTCACAAGAGTCTAGGATAGAGAGGTATAAGGCAAACAAAAGGCACCACTGGGTGCTGCCCATGCACACACTCTAGTTAGACCAGGCTACCCAGCTGGCTGGGCTCAGAGGCTGACCTGGACCTTGTAGGTCATTCTTACTTATTGGGTTCTATTTTGCTCCATATTTGCTTGTTCCACAATTTTGTAATTAGGACAAGGTAAGAGGTTCAATTAGTCTAAGAATACTTAGCCACACCTCAAACTGTCTTACTCCAATAATTTTATCCTTCTGAACATATACCTAATTTCCACCTACAGTTATTTTAAATATATACAATAAGTCAGCTGAAAAGACAGGTGGGGCATGGGGCTGAGGACTGCCACCATCCTTGGGCATGGCTCTGGTGAGTGAGTCTTCTCCAGGAAGGCCTTGCAATACCCAAGGCATTTCAGGTACACCAGTTCAAAGTCAGAGTCATTTCCATAATAGGGATCTTCAATAATGGGTTGTTTCTGTGGATCATTGCTCCCAAGTAGCTCAATTTTAGCTTTGCAGTTTTTAACTTGATTATCTTTTCTATACAAATCTCTTACATTGTTTTCATCCACACAAAATATAAAATCAAGTGTGGCAAAGTCTCTTGTAATCTGCTATGCAACATGATTTGTGGGGATCCCATGTTTCCTCATTTAGCTCTGCCCACAGTAGTCAGGGGGTTCCCCACTTCATAAGTGGGTGTAGCTGAACTGTCTATGCTTCAATTATCTGAAACAATTTCATCAGTTATCAGTTCTGAAAACTACTTCTAAAACGACTGACAGGCAAACGTTACTGAGACACGTGAACGATGTGGCTTGGACCCAACCTCTGCCATCTTTCAGTACAAACCCTGGTGCCCAACGATGGCATCTACATGTAAAATTTTAACAGTGTCTCTGATTTTTAACATGACAGTGTTTACGAGTACATACAACAAAAATAACTTGGCTTGGGATTTTTAAGTAGAGTAGTGTATCATACACAAACACTCATATTCTCTCTCTCTCTCTCTCTCTCTCTCTCTCTCTCTCCTCTCTCTCTCTCTCTCCACTACTCATGTGTGTGAGAATATACATGTGCATGTACATAAGTGTGTGAGTATGTGCACATTAAGGGCACCCTCCAGATGTGAAAAGCAGAACTATGCACATATGTGGGGAGCGGTCTATCCATTGGAGACCACCTGTGTTTTTCTTTCAATATCTTTAATTTTAAAACACATAAAAGGACGGGAAACACTATTAACTTAATGATGTTTTGTGGCATTTTACATTTTATTAATCTGGAGAAGATTTGTGGACACCTGGGAAATCTTCTGTGAGGAAGAAAGACCTTTACTATTGAGAACACTGCTGTGCTGACCCAAAGGCCCTCAGAACCCATTTTACTGGCTTTTCTATATCCAAGCCATTTCAAATAGAAATTCATGGCCTTAAATAAAAATGAAGGATGAAAGACCAAGACCCTTTGGGAAATTAAAACTCTTTAAAAAGACAAAGGCTGAACACTTTATTGTTGAATTGCTAAGTGTTCTTAATCTCCAGGCAAACTTGACACAGTATTCTCAATCTCTGTAAAATTCAGTGTTTGCCACTACAATACAGTGCCAGTAAACTCACCTGAGTAAATACATATATCCTGATTCTGGCATTATTATAAAAACCACAAGGGGATCAGGAGATGGTGGGTTTTGATTTGTTTTGTTTTTGCATTAAAGTCTAACCCTGTCTAACAGTACAGTTTAATTTTAAATTTCTATATGCTGGCTCCACCATATCAATATCAGTCACACACACACACACACACACACACACACACACACACACACACTCGTGCTCACACACACACTTCATGCATGCACCCTTCGAAAGTATGTCCAATGCACACTCTCTTAGACCAGAGAGTGAGACAATGGTCTCCAGGACAGCTTCTCACTGTAGCACAGGACATCGCATTATTCTTTCTGGGGGATGTCAAGTCATTTATTTTTATGACAACAAAACTGTTCCTCGGAAAGTCACAGGTATCAAGGGAAACCTTGCCGTGAGGCATGTAAATGACACATTCCTGATGCCAGTGGCATTCTGTAGGAGCTGTGACAACTGGCTGGCCTCCTCCAGAATGCCCGGAGCTAGGACATAACTCTCACGCCTCTTCCAAACCCAACAGCTCAGAGAACACTTCTTTGGCAGAAGGTGTGTTGTTGTAAGAAATATATGGTTGCAACAGAAGGTAGGCTGCACACCTGTAGTCTCAGCAGTCAAGAGGCTCGTGAGCCGGAAGCCATCCTCAGCTATATAAAAACCAGAGTCTGTAGCAAAATGAACAAATGGAAATAAGAAATTCATTTTAAAAAATCTTCGTCTACTCTACCAGATACTCTATGTGACATTTAATTCATTTCTACATTCACGTCAGAACTCTCTCAGAATCAAAAGCTGGGAGTTCAGGGTGAGGAAACACTCACAGGCCGAGTGCACCGCAAGTATCCAGACTGTTCCCTCTCTATGTGATTCTGAGACTGTGGTGCCAACACATTGCCTCCCATGCCCCTGGTGCCAGGGATTCTCTGAAATCTTCTGAGCTCCAGTCTGCCCCACTCCACCTCTTCCTTCTAAAGTGGCCCAAGCTTTCTATGACAGTCTATTAGATTTAGGCAGACCATGTTCAGTTCTAATACTACCTTCCTACCAAACACAAAATTGGAATCCAGGTATGGCGAGGCACGCCTGTAATCACAACACTCAAGAAGCTGAAACAGGAGGGTTTCAAATTCTAAACCAGCCTGAGCGATGCAACAAGACTGTTTGAGAGGCAGGGAGTATGCGTTATGAGCGACTTCCCACCACAGTCAAGCAAAGTGTTCTGGTCCTGTTGCCATCTTGGCAGTAGCTTCTGGGAGACGGTTTCAGCTTAGAAAGGCGTGCTTTCCTCTTTTACCGTGACCCTTCTCAGGGAACGTAGTAAAATGGAGCTAAATGGTTGTTTTATTTTTATTTTTATTTTTATTTTATTTTTAAAAAGTCACACTGTTATTTAAGGCTTAGGAAAGGAATCTAGATGAAAAGCAAGGCAGTGTCAGATTAAGCCATTTTAATTGCATGACCGACACCGCCCCCCACCCCCAAACCAAGTGGCTTCAGAAAGGGTTCTGTAGTCAGCGCTGTGGGCTGCTCACCACTAGATGGAGCCATTGCCTACAGTGCACACCCGGCCTCTGCACTTTTTGCCTTGGGGAGTGGCAAAGAAAAATCCCAGTTTACTTTAACATATGGCATCTCCTACTCAACATTAACAAGATCACAAATGCCTCTGAGCCGTGTCCTTCTTTGTCAGAGGCTTTCTCCTGAAATCAGGATCCTCTTCAGCCTTCCACAGGCTTGGAGGATGGTGGTGATTTAAGCTCCATCTTAAGGTAAGACAGGCACCACACATGCAGAAGCCTGCATCTACTGCCATTTGAAAGAAAAGGCTCAAATTGAAATTGTTCTGGAGAGAAGCAGGTTTGAAATCAACAATATGCATGAGAGAAGTACACTGCACCTGAGGAACACATTTAGCTACAGGAGGAAGATCTCACTGGAGTCTGAGGAGGAGGTGGCTAGGGTGTAGACACCTTAGGCTGTCTGGAGGTGTGTCCTCCTTAGGCAGTGGTAACACTTCTTCAAATGAAGCAGTTACTTGAGGCATCTTCTACCCTGTAAAATAACAATGCTGGCTCCATTTCCCGCAGTGAGCTTTATTTGCAGCAAAGCTGGGACCTGGGGAGCAGTTGAGCAGGAACCGTCAGTAGGGATGAGGGCAGAGGGACAAAGAAAAATCACCCAGCAAGCATCACATCAAAGGCAACTAAAATACACATCAGTGTAGGTGTCCGGCTGCGTGGGTACCTGTGATTTCTCAAATGTGTCTATTACTATGAAATGACTCAGAGAAATATTGACTTTACAGTTTATTAGTGGATGCTGCGGGCTGAGCCTAGGGCCTTGTATATGCCAAGCACATATACAATTCCACTCTACCACTGAACTGCAACCCCCAGTCCCAGCAGTGGCGGCTTTAAAGAGAATCTCAGAACACCTGAACTACTGTCCTGATTACTATGGGATAGTTCTTCCCTAGTGATGTGCCAAAGGGTAAAAGTGAGAGGAAAAGAAAAGGAGGCTACCTTCTCTGGAACTCCCCAGTCACATCAATTCTAGGATGTATACATCTACAGAGACAACCCACAGACTGGACCAGGGAGCCCATGAGCTAGGTGGCACTGATCCACATCTATTTTCAAGCACTAGGATTTGCCACAGCTTGACAATGAGAAATCTGCTACTTCATATATGTGACACCCCTGCTGTATACAGGGACAAATCCCTCTTTCACATCAAAAGAGAAGAGGGTTCCATAACAGACCTTGAACACATTCCTCTCGGGGAGCAAAGCATGTGTCAGCTTGGCAGCCCATGTGGGAAAAGCACAGCCGCACCCTTTGGGAGACTAGAGACAGAAAGGCAACTGTGAGGGCCTCCTTCTCCTCCTTCCCTCTCTCCACAGCACTCAGGCACCACTGTGATCCAATGGGCAAGGCAAGTGTTATTTTAAGAACTAACATTTCCCAGAACCCTGCAACACTCCAAGAACGTTCAAAGAAAGCTATTTTTGTCCTTTGAAGGTTAGGCTAATATTTAACCCTTCTCCTTGAATCATCTAATTTATTGCAAAGACAAACCCTTCTCCAGGTTTCCAAGAGAAAACTGCATCCACAGTGCAAAGCTTTTACTCTCTAGTGGCAAGCAAGGACAGTGCCAAGGTGAGTCTTAGGAGGCTCCGAGGGGCGATCTGGTTCACACATTTGCAGAAGCCCTAGGTCACAGCAGGTGTGAGACGAGGCCCCTTCTTTGTGCACTTTCTCTCTACCCCCAGATTCCAAGACCACTAAGAAAGTTTAACATGAGATATGGAAAGCAAGATGTCATGTTTCTATAGGTTACATCCAAATTACGAAGTAAAAAAGGGAAAAGAGAATTCACTTGTATTTCTTTTATAAAATCATTGCAAGCCGGGCGGTGGTGGCGCACGCCTTTAATCCCAGCACTTCAGAGGCAGAGCCAGGTGGATCTCTGTGAGTCTGAGGCCAGCCTGGTCTACCGAAGAGAGTTCCAGGAAAAAAAAGAAATAATAATAATAATAATAATAATAATAATAATAATTGTATACTTTCTCTGTTGCCTAGTGCAAATTTGCTTAATTACAGGAGATTTTTAATTTTTTAAATTAATCATAAATGTATGTCAACATTTTTTTCCTCCCAATCTAGCCTTGGACTACTGTAACTGGAGACTACCTGTCTTTCCAAAGTGGCCCGCACTGTCTCCCACTCTGTTCCCCTGTGTGAATGCTCATTTTGCACAAATGACATAGTGGATAGAGGCGGATGCCCACATAGAGATTGTAGGACACACAGATGCTGAAGGAAAGGGAATGGAAAAAGAGATTCCAAACACATGAGGACTGTGGCAGAACAGGGGTGGCCATACATAGAAAAATTAGACTCAAAATCAAAGTCTCACAATGGACAAGACTTTATCTCAAGAAAGTCTTTTCACCGAGAGAACTATCCCCGCACCTGATGTCAAAGCACTTGAACATACACAGTGACCATGCACAGATCTGGTAGATCCGCTGATAACCTAACATCGATAGCAAGAGGCTTCAGTGCCCAGTTTTCAAAATGGACAGAGTATCCAGACAGAAAGTCAATAATGATAGTCTTGATCCATGTTATAAACCAAACGGATCTGACAGACCTATGTAGACATCCAATACTATATATATGAGAATGTTCCTCCCTCCTGAGTGTGTGCAGCACAGTCTCCAAGCAGATCAAATGCCAGGCTGAAAAACAAGTCATCAAATCCAACAAAACAAAAAGAAACTAGCATCAAATTCCTCCTCTAACTACAATGAACAACTATAGAAATTAACACCAAAAGAAAATTGGACGATTAATAAATTAACAGAACAGAAACAACCCACCTTTGAAAAACCACTAGGCCTAAGAAGAAATCAGGCCAGAAATTAGAAAATACCTTGAAATAAACAACAATAAAATGTACTAAATTCTACAGGTTCAGCAAAAGCAGCCCCAAGAGGGACATTTAAAGCGAGAAATATCTGAGTTAAAAAAACAATCTAAGGCCAATAACCTAACTTCATACCTGAGGGAAATGAAGGAGAAGGAGGAAGAGGAAGTGGAGGAGATGGAGACAGAGGAAGAGAGGAGGAGGAGGAGGAGGAGGAAGGGAAGGGGGAGAAGAAAACACATAGCTACAATAACAGAAGGGAGGAAATAGAAGAACAGAAATAAATACAACAAAGAATAGAAATTTCACTTCAGGATTAACAAAATGTACAAGTTTTATTTTTAACTTAAAATTAATTATCATACAAAATTTTAGATTATTTTAGATTATGAAAGAGCATCTCTGAACAGTGTGTCCTAGCTCACCTACTTCTTCTGCCTCCTCCATCAGCTGTGGCCCTGGACACCCCCATGGTTCCCCAAACCTCTTGCATCGTTTCAATGCAACCACAGATTTCACTGAAAGGCTTCAGAGGAGGTAGCTCTAAAGGTCTAAGTGGTTACCAATGTGGCTGCCATGATAGAAAAATTCCTGGGGTTAGCCTGATGATTCAAGGCTATTCCCCAAAAGTTAAGTCCCATACCCACAGCGCAAGATGGATGTATAGGACTGTCAGAAAGGATTTCTGCATGCTCTTGTCAGCCATGGAGAAAAGGTCAACTAAGATGCAGGAAACAAACAGCAATGGTTGTTTTTACCAATTCAGTGTTCTTTTGTGGTGGATTTGGTGAAGCCTAAAAACACAGGTGCCACCAGGTATCTGGCTTCTGTTTCTCATGCTGCTGTTAATTTTTTTTTCCAAGCATCAGCTCAGATAGCAAATCCAGTGAATGCCTTGGCTGCAACATCAATCCCCATTTCTTGTGCATTGTGCTACACTTGGACCACTTTGAGTGGGTTTATGGCCTCTGTATACCCACACTGGGTAAGTTGCAGAAAATGTAAAGTGTGTGGGTTGGGGGTGTGGGGAGGGTGATCTTCTAAATCAGTTTTGTTGGATTTGTGGATCACACCTTCAGTTTCTTTAGCAAAACCAAAATCTAACATTTGACCCACTTCAAACATAACATGGAAAGCCCCCAAAGACATGTGGGATATAGCTTTGCTCAGAAAGAACCTATCAGGAAGCTGACCATAAGCTATGTCCCAAATTACCTGAAAGTGTCTCCTGGAAAGAAATGCAGCTGTGTGCTGTGATGCTCCCACACCTGAAGCAGAAAAGTGACAGGTGACATTACATGGTGCAGACTGGCACTCTCAGTGACAGCTTGTGACCTGAAATTGAGGAACACAGAGGAGTAGCAAAGAGGTCAAAAGACAGGTCAGGCCAGCCAGGACACCTTCTGGTATATTTCATGACATTCAGGTAGCCAGACATAACAGAGGGTCAGTCAAGAAGAGGGCAAAATGGCCGAAGAGGAAGTAGGAACCCATGGGTATCAAGCAAGGGCCACTAACAGAGTTTGACTGAGTTTTGATAGTTTACCCTCCTGTGTGAGCTTACCTGTTTCTGCTGATCATGTTCAATATCCACCCAAACTCAGGTCTTTGTAGCTCAGTGCCTACAGCCTTCAAAGAAAGTGATCATTAAAGTATTGAACAAGAACAGTTGTACACAAAGCTACTACCCCATTATACTTTTGAATTAAAAATACATTGTTACTTTTTGAGAAGAAAATTAATTGAATGAATATAAAAAATATATATAGGCGAAGGAACCAAATGGGCATTTCTCCAAAGAAAACATCTAAACAGCTACTAGGTTTTCAGAAGGGTGTTCAGCATTGCTGGAAACTGAGGAAGTGTGAATCAAACCAGGATAAGATGGCTGTTGCTGGAACAAAGAGGAAGAAACAAGGGTTGGTACAGATGTGGGAAAAATGAGGCCTACATCACTTGTAGGGATACAAACTAGCCACTATGAGAAACAATGGCAAGGCTCCTCAAAAACTGGAAACTGAACAACTTATGTGGCCTAGCTAACTTCTGGTATACATACAGAATTAAAACTAGCCTGTCAACTGCACCACTGTTTACAATAGTGAAGACACGGAACAACCCATGGATGAGTAAAGAAATAGCATGTGCATGAAATATTGCTCTGCTCTAAGGAAGGTGGTTCTTCCCTTTGTGGAAACAGAGGTGAATATCAAAGGCATGATGCTAAATAAAATAAGCCCAGCATCAAAAAGAAATGCTCCATGGTGCCCCACTCATGGCAGTCAGGTGTTCATTGGTGTGCAGATTCTGGGTTCCAACTGCTTTTGGATGAACGTGTCTTCCAGAAAATCTAGCTCATGCAGCTTTCGGCACAGGCAGAATCTCAGCAGAATCACTGTAGCCATGCCAACCACAGGAATGAAACAGATGCTCTCTCTGTCACTGGGCATGAGTCAGGGCACTCTGTAAATTTTCTTTGTCACATGTAAAGGGCATCAGTAAATCAGTATACATAGCAGATATCCAAGATTCTAAAAGCAGGCATCGCCATGCCTTGGGAAAGAAGATGGAAGTGAGCCACACCCATGTGTGGGTATGTGAACTTCATGGTATTGCAGGACCTAGAGCACTGTAAATGTCAGTAAATTTCAGGAGAAAATAAGAAGAGAACCTGACTGCTAGCTTCATTACAGTGGAAGAACTCTCAGAAAAATCAATTGTCACCAATAGATAACACTGGGGATTCAGCGTCATAATATATGACTCTGAGAGTCCATGCAGTACATTAGTGGAACACCCCTGCCTTTAAAGATATCTGTCCAAAGGAATAGTGGCCATCTAAGGCAGAGGAAAGAACATCAGCTTGTCAGTCAACATCATCATATCCAGTTTTACTTTATCAGATTGAGTGTGGAGACCCACAGGTTTCCTAGTGAGAATTTACTCAGGGTCTGAGAATCTGAGCTTGCTTTCCCCAGCAGAGTTGCCTAAGAGGATTATTTGACCACGGGTGTGGTTATCAGGTGTTTGGAAGGGTCTACACATGGCTGTGTGGTGTACTTTGATCTTGCAAGGGGGAGATCTTTTGCCCTGCCCCTTTTGTTATAAAAAACCCTTTTGAGTAAATGGAAGGGGTTGTTGGGTAGTGATCCAGTCCCTCCTGAAGCTATCCTGTGTTCCTTCTCATCAACTAGGTCTCTCTTTCCTTCTAATATTTTCTTATCCCTCTCTCCTCCTCATAAGAACCCTTCAAAAAGGTAGAAGCTCACCTCTCACAACTGAGTATGCTTCTTTTTCTCCCTTAACCAGACTGTTGACTCTTCATCCAATTAGGAAGGAATTGACTCCCTCCTGAGAACATTTAGATAACCATTTTAATATGTGGTATATTTCCTCCTAAAATTTTTCTACATATACCAGCAGATTCCCACATTGAAGCCTAATACAAAGAACATTATGAGCCTCTCATCAACACACAAACTCCAGAATTAATTTTGAGTGTTTCTTAAACAATGATGTGTACAGAATGCAGCCATGAATGTGTGACTGTGAGGAGCGGCCACTTCAGATCCTCAACTCCATGTTGATGAGTAAGAATGTCAGCTCTTACAACACAACATCATGGTTCATTTTCCTCCCTCCTTTATAAAATAATAAGGACATAAAGTAATAAAAATTCATATGATTGCCCAAACATTATCAGAGATGTCCCAATCAATCCTGTGCCCAGCCAGTAAGGATGCTACTGTGAAGATCCTCAAAACTGAATCCAGCTGATGTCTGTAGTGTTCAGTTGGCATGTGGAAGGCAAATGGAGAACAGAGGTCAAAGGAGAATCCAGGGGTTGGGGTTGCTTTTTTTTTTTTTTTATTTTTTTTATTTTTTTTTTTTTTTGGTTTTTTCGAGACAGGGTTTCCCTGTGTAGCTTTGCGCCTTTTTCCTGGAACTCACTTGGTAGCCCAGGCTGGCCTCGAACTCACAAAGATCTGCCTGCCTCCCGAGTGCTGGGATTAAAGGCGTGCGCTGCCACCACCCGGCTGTTTCTTCCTTCTTCTTGTTGACATTTCATGGAGTGAAACGGATGGCAAACAGGAAAAACATCATTCTAGGAATTTACTCGATAGATGCAACTGCTCTCTTCTCATTAATGCTTTGGGAGATTCTATTATGAGTAAAAGGTCCTTACAGCACTCTCAAGAAGGAAAAAAAATCACTTTTCTCTAGGCAGAAGAGCTTAGACACAGAATCTGGCCTAAAAGGGTTAGCATCTGGATGACTTGTAGATGTATCCTGCTTGTTAAATAAGAAACACAGAGCCAGTTGCAGAGTTAAAAACCACGAGGTCAGAGCCAAAGCGAAAAACCTTACCCTTCACTGCTTCTGCGGTTCCTCCTCTCCACAAGAGACCTACTTCTGTACGTCCTGTCTATTTAAAGACTTTCTGTTCTCCTCCCTCATTGGTTGTAAACCCAGCCACATGACCTCCTCGTCACTGCCTGTTTGTACAGACCTCCAGGTCGTCTATGGTTGGTATTGAAATTAAAGGCGTGTGTCTGCTATGCTGGCTATGTCCTTGAACACACAGAGATCCGCCTAGCTCTGCCTCCCAAGTGCTGGGATTAAGGGCGTGCCCCAACTACTGCTTGGCTTCTGCTCTGGCTTGCTCTGACCTCAAGGCAACTTTATTGACATACAAATAAAATCACATTTCAATACAAGTAAAATATCACTATATTTCCCCTTTTCTATTTTAATAAAAAGAAAAAAAAGGAAAAAGTTATAACTAACATAAGAAAAACTATACACAAAAGTACAATAACTATATATACCATATATACAAACAATAAATACCTAAACAATGTCTAGTCCATTTGTAATTGACAAATTCAGAGAAAATAATTCCATTATCTATCCTATTTTGGTAAGTCCAGAATGTACCTGATTCACTTTTTATCCTAACTTATATAACTAACGGAACTGTCTTATAACGTCTTTCAAATTTATACACTACAGCTCTTAGTGAGTTTTTCTGAAATCCTTAACAAAGATAATTATAACTAACTGATCTTCAACTCCCTCAGAGACCCAAGAAGGAAATAATACTACCTAATAAAAAATAAAAACAAGAAGTGCATGCAAGCAGCTTCAAAAAAAAAAATGTGAGTTGACAGAAACAGCCAGCTGCCTGGACAGTCACCTGAGGTTTCTCCACAGTGTTGGGGCATCATCTTCAGCCTACAGGCTTAGCATATCTGACAGACTCTTTTGTGAACTAGGATGTATACAAGGTCAACAGTTTGACCTCACATTTGGTGAGAGCAGTCCATGTACCAGAAACACCTGAATTCCATTAGTGTCATGTCGTGATTCAGGATTTTAAATTCTGGAAATTATTGATGTCTTTTCAATTCAGCTGTCCATTTTTCTTGGCAGTGTATATGTGGCTTCATTTTGGCATCCTGTTCTTCTCCACATCTCTCTATTAAACGCCAGTCTACTATTGAGAGAGGTGAGCTTAGTTATTCCTCAAGAATAACTGTTTCATCTGCTGTTCCATTGCATATCAGAAGCCATTGGCCCACTCCCTGTTCAGCTGCCTTTGAAGAAAAGGGCACGGTACCTTTTACAGATTGCAAAGGTCACTCACTTCAGGGATGGTGCCATATTGTCCTGGCTTCAGAAGATGCCTTTTGTTAAAGCCACAACCACACTTGTTTTGGCAAGAATTGGTAGTCCTTGGTTTCATGTCCTGTCTGTCCTGTTTGTCAGCAGTTGATTCAAGGATACTTTGTTGTCCAGTGGCTGACTTTTGCAACAATGAAAGTTAGTTCCATATGCAGTTTCTTCAATGCCCATATTTTCTCTGAAGTAGATTGGTACTGCCAGGAGCCGTCATGTCTCATTGTCATAGCAAAAAAGAAAAATTCTTAAGTTATTAAAACATTTTAAATGCCATATTCTGTAGATCTCTGAAGGGTTTGAAGATGACCTGTCTATCTAAAATATATCTGTTTGATCTTGAAAACACACCTAATATGACTACAAGTTCAATTGTAATGTCTAACCACTAATTTTCATTTCTATATATCCTAATAGTTGGTAATTACTAACATTCAAGGATTAGCAAATTGCATTACATTGTTAAATGAATGGTATAAATACAATATCTCGAACAAGATTAGAAATACGTATATGGTATATTCTAACAATCTCAATCTCAATAATAATAATTTGTATACAATATAAAACAATCCAATTGAATGTAAAGTATTTAAAACTAGTAATTGTCTTTTTTTTTTTTAACAAGCACCTTTTGCCTAGCCCTTTTCCTAACCCTTAACAACAACTTGTAATCAACCCTCCTAAACAATGAAAACTATCCCAGACCCAATACCCATAAAAAGACCAAAAAACCACCCACCCCACACAACCCCTTTGGGAATGTGGGCGTCAAATTCTTAAAATTGCTTCCTGCTGGGTATGGGCGAAGTTATCTTTATTCTGAAAAGAAAAATTTTGGGTTAATTGACAAATTCTAGGAAAGATAACTATATTCTTTGTTATCCATAATGCCAAAGTTCAGGGTTTATCTCAAGTCCTTATTCAAGCAGTCTTTGAAACTGGATCATCTCAGCTAGCCATCTCAGAATTGATCTAAGCACTTTGTAGTCCAAAGCTGATCTGTAGATGATGTTTGTCAGCTTAGTGATACTATTTTCCATGTGGAATTGTCGTTGAGGGGCCCCATCTTCTTCCTGGAGATTTCATTTGATGTTAGGCCTGGCCATGATTTCCTGCAGAAAACTGAAAAGAGACTCGAACACAAAGACATGTATAGGCAGCTAATCGAAGCCTTTTCTCTAAATTAATTAGTACTCATATGACCATTATTATCTCAACAAAGTTTAATATATATATATATATATATATATATATATATATATATATATATATCTCTTGTGAATTCTGATATAAAATTCATATTTTAAGAAAAGTTTAAAGAATCAGAATAGAGTCAAAGAATTGAGATTATTAATAGACTAGTCCCTTAATTAATTTGTTTTTTCTCCTGTCCCATGTCAGAAGATGGCTCTTTCTTCTGGTATGATACAGGGAGTTTTCATTTTCTTTTGAACAACATGCTTGAGTTTAAAGGAGGAGAGAGCCATTCTCCAACTCCAAAATCAGCTTGAAGCTTTAATTGAACTGGGACTATAAGAAGACTAAGAGTATTAATTTTTTAGAGAAGAGCAGAAACAAACATTTAGAAAGATTTATGAAATTTTGTAGATGATATACCAATAGGCCATTTTACTCTTTTTCCTGGGACAGATGATTTGTCCTTTTTCTTCAGTTGTCTCATTTGTCCAGTGTTCTTCAGATTCCTTAGCCTTCATTCTCCTAAAAGACAAAAACAAAAACCCTTCCCCAAGACTAATTTTGGGGAGGTCCCCTTTTGGCAAGTTACATCTGATTAAATGAAAAGGCATGTATTAATGGTATAAGTGAGTTTAAACTGGATGGTCATGTTGGTTGATGAACTATCACCTCTTCTAATTAAGAGGTCTCTCTTGTTCAAATCGAAACTTTATCAGTTTTGATGGTACCCACAGCTTATCTTCTCCTGCAGAAACAAAAGCAAAACCTCGTCCCCAACGTAACACATGCCCTGGTTTCCATTCTGAGGTCAGCACATCCTTGAAGTATATAGGCTGATTTAATTCTGTTGTTTTTTCTATTAACCAATGTCTCTCTGCAGCTGTTGTTCCTTTCTCATTAGCATTGAGAAAATTCAAAGTTAATAGAGCATTGTGCAGTCTATTTCTGGGGGTTTTTGTTACCCCTTTTTGTTTATTTATCATGTCCTTTAGAGTTCTGTTGGATCTTTCTGTAGGATTATGTGGTATACCTGTGATATGCTTTATATTATATTATAACAAGCAAAAAACTGTTTCATTTTAATAGAGACATATGCTGGAGCATTGTCAGTTTTAATTTGTGCAGGTATACCCATGATGGCCATAACTTCTAGCAAATGAGTGATTACAGAATCAGCTTTTTCAGAACTCAAAGCAGTTGCCCATTGAAATCCTGAATAAGTATCGATAGTATGGTGTACATATTTCAATTTTCCAAATTCTGCAAAGTGAAACACATCCATCTGCCAGATTTCATTCCTCTGAGTACCCTTTGGGTTACATCCTGCTGGTAATGGTGTCTGATTGTAGAAGGAACAAGTAGGACATTTCTTTACAATTTCCTTGGCTTGTTGCCAGGTTATGGAAAAATCCTTTTTTAAACCTTTACTATGGACATGATGTTTCTTATGAAATTCTGAGGCCTCCAGCACATTTCCTATCAATAATTTATCAATCTCATCATTACCTTGTGCTAGAGGGCCTGGCAGACCAGTATGGGATCGGATGTGAGTTATATATAAAGGATGACTCCTTTCCCTGATTGTATCTTGTAATTGAATAAATAGTGAAGTTAATTCTGAAGCATCAGGGATAAATTCTGCAGTCTCAATATGTAATACCACTCTTTCAGCATACTGAGAGTCAGTAACTATATTGAGAGGTTCTGAAAAATCCATTAATACCAACAGAATAGCATACAATTCCGATTTTTGAACTGAATTATAAGGACTTTGAACCACTTTACTTAAATTTTCTGATTTGTAACCTGCCTTTCCTTGTTTGTTGGCATCTGTATAAAATGTCCGAACTCCAGATATGGATTTTTCACGTACAATTCAAGGCAAGATCCAATCAGCTCTCTTTATAAGATCAATTCTATTGCTTTTAGGATATTTGCTGTTAATTTCTCCCAAAAAATTACTGCAAGCTCTTTGCCAAGGTTCACTTTCTGTCCATAATTTTTCAATGTCCTCTTTAGTTAAAGGTACAACAATTTCTGCTGGGTCTATTCCTGCTAATTGACGAAGTCTCAATTTTCCTTTCAAAATTAAGTCAGAGATTTTTTCCACATAAGTTTTTAATTTTTTATTTGGTTTATTTGGTAAAAATATCCATTCCAATATAATATCTTCTCTCTGCATTAATATTCCTGTAGGAGAATGCCTAGAAGGTAAAATAACCAAAATGCAATCCAGCTTTGGATCAATACGATCTACATGTCCTTCATGTCCTTTTTTTTCTACCAAGGCCAATTCTTTCTCAGCTTCAGGTGATAATTCTCTTGGACTATTTAAGTCCTTGTCATCTTCTAAGGTTTTGAACAAATTATTCAGTTCATCATTTTTTACCCCAACAATAATTCGTAGATGAGAAATGTCCCCAAATAATCTTTGAAAGTCATTAAGAGTCTGTAGGCGATCTCTCCTAATTTGTACCTTTTGAGGTCTAATTTTTTGTAGCTCTATTTTATATCCTAAATAATTAATAGAATCTCCTCTTTGTATCTTTTCAGGAGCAATTTGTAATCCCCAGCCAGGCAATATTTTCTTTACTTCTTCAAACATTCTTTCTAAAGTATCTGCACTTGAGTCAGCTAGTAAAATATCATCCATATAATGATAAATTATAGATTTAGGAAATTTTTTACGTATCACTTCCAAGGGCTGTTGTACAAAATATTGGCACAGGGTTGGACTATTCAACATTCCCTGTGGGAGGACTCTCCATTGAAATCTTCTAACCGGTTGAGAATTATTGTAAGTAGGCACCCTGAAAGCAAATCTTTCTCTGTCTTTTTCTTGTAGGGGTATTGAAAAGAAACAGTCTTTTAAATCGATAACTATGAGAGGCCATCCTTTAGGTAACAGAGTAGGCAAAGGAATTCCAGATTGTAGAGAGCCCATTGGCTGAATTACTTTGTTAATTGCTCTAAGGTCTGTTACCATTCTCCATTTACCAGATTTCTTTTTAATAACAAATACAGGAGAATTCCATGGGCTAGTAGATTCTTCAATATGCTGAGCATTTAACTGTTCTTCTACCAGCTCTTCTAAAGCCTGGAGTTTCTCTGTTGTTAAAGGCCATTGATGAACCCATACAGGCTTGTCTGTTAACCATTTTAAAGGTAGAGCTGTTGGTGCCTTTGGAAGATCATCAGTTTTTCTGCCCTGTTCTTGTATAATATGGATGGCTGGTGACCACTCATTAGAATAATACCTTCTAATATTTCTCTCAGAAACATGTGCTAGTTTATGATTTATTTCTGAGGTTGGAGGGATGTTAATCTGAGTATTCCATTGTTGTAACAGGTCTTGACCCCACAGGTTCATGGCTATGTTAGCCACATATGGTTTTAATCTGCCTCTCTGTCCTTCTGGGCCTATACATTCGAGCCATCTTGCACTCTGTTTAACTTGAGATAATGTTCCAATTCCTAACAGTTGAACATTTACCTCCTGAAGAGGCCAAGATGGATGCCAAAATTCTGGTGCAATTATGGTAACATCAGCACCTGTGTCTACCAGACCAGACAACAAAACACCATTTATTTTTATTGTTAATTGTGGTCTTTGTTCATTTATAGAAGTTTGCCAAAAAATTTTCTTTATGGTCTCTCCTGAATTTTCTGTTCTCTCTGTCTCAGTTGTTCCATTACTCTGAGTAGCCTGGTTTATTCCAATAGGCATTTGGTTACTTAACTGATCTGAGTAGGGGTCTCCTCTACAATTGCAGGAAAAGTCTGAACTGGATTCACTGTAGGGGCCTGCCTGAGGCCCCTCTGGGAGTTTCCCAAAGACTGAGGCAAAGTATTACCTTGTCTGTCCCTTGTTGATCTACATTCATTGGTCCAATGTCTTCCCTTACCACACCTTCTACATACTCCTGAAGGAAGGGGCATTCTGTTGCCATTGTTCCTTGAAGAAACATTGTTTCTAGAAGTGCCCTGTTTACAGTCCCTTTTCAAATGTCCTTGCTTTCCACATCCAAAACATCTAACATTCCTCAAACCTCTTGAAATTGCTTCTCCTACCCACATATTATCATGATCATGAGCCTCAACATTAACCGTGTCTCTAATCCAATCATCCAAGGGTGCAGATCTTGCCTTTAACGGCCTGATTATTCTCTTGCATGCTTCATTTGCATTCTCAAAAGCCAAAGATTCAATTATTATCTGGCTAGCTTCTGAATTTGGGACCATTCTCTTTACTGCTGAAGTCAGTCTTTGTAAGAAATCTGTGAAAGATTCTTTTGGGCCCTGTATAACCTTTGTAAATGACTCAGTTTTCTTCCCTGGTTCCTCAACTCTGTCCCATGCATTCAAGGCTGTCATTCGACATAGAATTAGAGTTTGCATATCATATAAACATTGTGTTTGTACTGCAGCATATTGGCCTTCTCCAACAAGCTGATCCTGGAAGATTTGTATACCTCTATCACTACATTGTTTTGCTATGGTTTTAGCTTCCTGTTTGAACCACATTTGCCACTGGAGCTGCTGTCCGGGTTCTAGAACCGCCTGTGCCAGCTCCCGCCAGTCATGTGGTATAATTCTATTATAAGTTGACCAGGAGTTTAACATTTGTTTTACATATGGAGAATGTTTGCCATAAGTTACTATTGCCTCCTTAAACCTTCATAAGTCTAACATTTCAACTGGAGTCCAAATATTTTGTGTAGTCATTTGATCAGGCTGCTGTTGTATGGTTACCGGATAAATTAAGGGTGATTGTGTGAAAACAGGCTTTCTTTCTGTAACCTTATAATCCAATCCTGAAACAACTTCACTGTTAATTTCTTCTGTCTGAATCTGAATTTCTCTATAATTCATTTTATCAGGTTTAACAGGTTTTTCTAAAATTTTTATCCTGGCACTTAAATTGACTGTCTTTTTAAAGTGTAAAATATGGATAAGAAGAATAACAATGTACATAATTCGATCAACATTAATCTCATATAGTTGTTCCATTACCATACTGCCTAAAATTTCAAACAAAGCCCAATTTTCTTCCAATGTACACATAAAACCCATTTTTTTTTAAATGGAAAAAAATCTCTTTTAAATAGTTTCCTTTAAAATATCTGATATAAATGACTTACCAATTCTGCGTAGAACAGTAGAAATCCGAGGGAATTTCCAAACAGCTACCTAGCGTCCGAGGTGGGAATCCAGAGAGAGAGAGAGAGAGAGAGAGAGAGAGAGAGAAAGCATAGCCATGATCTGGCTAAAAGCTTAAATCCAACCGCTTCAATGTTCCGGTCTGAGCCGAGTCGAGCCTGGGCTCTGGCTTCCTTAAGCTCCAACGGACCACGTGCGCTGGCGTTTCAGCCAAAAGCAGCCTATCTGCAGTTGCATGTAGCTACTGCAATTAGCGGTGGCTCCCGCAGGCCTGAGTTGTTTGTAGCATCGGCTTTTTAAGCAAGTAACTCCAGCTGTGGCTGTAACCGCTTGTGGCTAAGGTAGGTTGGGCCTGAGTCCTAAGCTGAGCTAGGCCTGGGTTAGACCGGAGCTAAGCTGGAGCTAGGGAGCCAGGCCCACCCAGGCGGGAAGCTGGACCCACTGCCAAGGCAAGTGGTTTTTTAATGAATTCTTGCCACGTTGGGCGCCAATTGTAGATGTATCCTGCTTGTTAAATAAGAAACACAGAGCCAGTTGCAGAGTTAAAAACCACGAGGTCAGAGCCAAAGCGAAAAACCTTACCCTTCACTGCTTCTGCTGTTCCTCCTCTCCACAAGAGACCTACTTCTGTGCGTCCTGTCTATTTAAAGACTTTCTGTTCTCCTCCCTCATTGGTTGTAAACCCAGCCACATGACCTCCTCGTCACTGCCTGTTTGTACAGACCTCCAGGTCTTCTATGGTTGGTATTGAAATTAAAGGCATGTGTCTGCTATGCTGGCTATGTCCTTGAACACACAGAGATCCGCCTAGCTCTGCCTCCCAAGTGCTGGGATTAAGGGCGTGCCCCACTACTGCTTGGCTTCTGCTCTGGCTTGCTCTGACCTCAAGGCAACTTTATTGACATACAAATAAAATCACATTTCAATACAAGTAAAATATCACTATAATGACTGCTGAGCCTTTTTGCCAAAGTGCTCTCCCTAAACGTGGACCTTTCACGATGGGCAGCCACACAGTTAGAATACAAAGCCATCATCTCATCTCTCGTACAGTCTTTGCTGACCCCATTGTGTCTTTTTCCCTCTCTTACTCATTCATATTTTTTATTGCAGAAGTAAAAGTTTTTTGTATTTATTAAGAGATCTATTTTGGGCCAGGGAGATGGTTCAGCAGGTAAAAGGACCTACTGCAAAGCTAACAACCTAAGTTAGATTCCCAGGACTTACCTAATAGAAGGAGAAAACCAACTCCCAATCCTGTAGTTTGGCATGTGCAGGCAACACAATAAATAAGAAAATATAGAAACATTAAAGAGACTATATTTCTCTTTTTTCTGTGTTTTCCTCATTTTGTACCATCAATATTACAAACATTCAGCATTATCTCAGTGCTTTTTATGGATTTCGTGTAAGACATGCAGCATTCTCCCACCCTACCCCTAAGTGCCCCACCAGGTGAGAAACTTGCTTGGAAGACAGTTGAGGTCCTAGTTCCTCATGGAGTCACATTTAATGACTTAGTAGGTGGGGATCTCGGCAGCTGGGTCCTGGAGAAGCAGAAAGACAGAGCTGCTGGGCTCAGCATTGGAACAGGAAGCAACCATATCATAAGTGTTGTAATGAGAAACCAGGGAAAACAAAGTGTCGTGACCTTCCCTTGAAAGGTAAACGGCATGGTGCTGGTTACTGTGTGGAAAGGCCTTGGTCACGACAGAACCCAGTGGTACTTTTTAGAGCTTTATTAGGAGGGAAAGGGGAGGAAGGGGAAGAGGGGAGCTAGGCCTGGAGGGAGGGAGCAGAGCAGAGCAGAGAACAGAGAAGGAACAGAGAGAGAACACAAAGAGGATGGGGGTCCGCATCTGACCTTTTAAGGTGGGTATGTAGTCACCAGTGCCTGCTGGTAATCTAAGACACAAGACCCCGAGCTGTGCATGTTCCAGAGTGAGGACAGGATCCTAACATCCCTGAAATGAGGAGGTTTCCAAAGTTCAATGTAGCAGGAATCTTAAAGGTACTTATTAATAAAATCAAACCTGAGGCCATTTATTGGGGTGAATGCTGGAAGATCAGAGAAGCAGAACAAGCCACAGCTACCTCACTTCACCAGTTCCTCAACTGGTCTTGTTTCCTTAGACTGGATGCCTCTGAGTCCTCATCTAGGATGTGTCTCAGCTGAACTGTGCTGCTCCAAAGCCTAAAAGCTTAACCAGCCAAATACTGAACCAGCCAAATGCTGCTAGTTTCTGGTCTTCACGCCTTATATATCATTCTACTTTCTGCCATCACTCCCCAGGATTAAAGGCTGGATTTCTGGGATTAAAGGCGTGTGTCACCTTGCCTGGCTGTTTGTAATGTGGCCTTGAACTCAGAGATCCAGAGGTATTTCAGTCTCTGAAATACTAGGATTAAAGGTGTATGCTACCACCAACTATTCTCATGTTTAATATTGTGGCTGTCCTGTTCTCTGACCCCAGATAAGTTTATTAGCCTGCATAATACCACAGTTCAGTGTGACCCAGAACTACCAGATGCTTCTTAGAACAGCAGCCCAGATCTCATCCCTGAGTTTCTAACCAGTTGGAGGTGAGCTGACCATTGCTTTGGTAGTTAACACCCCAGACATTTGAGCTTCTCGTTCCTTCTTCTCAGGAGCCTTTAAATGACCCCTGTGCAGGCAGCCTTGAAGTGCCTGCTCTGTGGCAATGTCATGCTTATACTAGGCAAGCATCATATCACGAATCTGTACCTGAGTCTAAGATGCCTTTGCATCTATGAATGTTCTGTGTTCCTCATGTTTCTGCCGAAGGCTCCAGAGAAAAAAATCAAAGCAAGGTCTTTCAAAATACAGTCCTTCAAGAGCTGACTAAACATGGGGAACCTGCCTTGTGCTGAAAATGTTGGCCCTGTCTCTAAGAGTCAAGATGGATGCACGTGATGGCTCATGGTAGTGGAAGTAGTGGTACCTTTCACCAAGACCCATCCTACAAACTGTCAGAGACCAATGAACAAAAGTCTCAGACTGCAAGAAATTTCTTCCCTTTCTTCCTCTGAATTCATCAATAGAGATGTCATTAAGCAGAAAGCTTTCTCCAGTCAGCAGGAGTATGAGTGCTGATGGGCAGATTCTTCGTGGCCGGCGTACTCTGATATGAACATCTTATGTGTTTCCTTTCAGATCTGACATATCACTTACTAAGAAAACAAGCCATGGAGTAATAGCATGGAATCTTTATTCCAACCACATTTTCACCACTTGTATATGGTTTGATACACTTTATTTCTTTATTAATACAAAATAAAAAAGTGAGCAGGGATTATAGTGCATAGCAGAGTTCTTGCCCAGAAGCATAAAGCCAAGGAGAGCAGAACAATAAAAGAAAAAACAAGAATGAAATAAAAATAGTACTTTGAGCATAAGACAAATGAAATTTTGCTCATAATTCTTTTTAATAATGTATTCTTTTTCTGATGTTCTAAAAAAAAAAAGTAGTTCTTGTGTGGTAAGATGGCTCAGAGGGTAAAGGCAGCTTCATCCAAGACTGACTCCCTGAGTTTCATCCCTGAGACCCATATGATAGAATCAGAAAACCTAATAATAGAGGTTTCTCTCTGACTTCTACATGAGCACCATGCTTCTGTGTCCAGAGACATACACACAAATGATAGATAGATAGATAGATAGATAGATAGATAGATAGATACAGACATACATACATACATACATACATACATACATACATACATACACACATACATACATACATAAAATTCAATTACAACACAGACATAATTATTCCTTAAGCCAAAGCCTGAAGTTCAGTGTATGCTTGTCTGCCACATAGAAAGGGAACAGCACATCTTTCCCTCTACTTTATTCATATCCACAGATGTGAGCACAGCTGCAAACAGAAAGTAATTTATTAATGTAAATGAAGTGGCGTGGAGCAATGTTATCCTGTCAAAATGGCTGATAGAATTATATTTTGTTAACATTGTGTTAATTTTAACTGTTGTAGGGAGTCTTTGTTGGTGTTACTTTTTTTTTTAAAAGATTGTCAGCCAGGTATGATGCTACATGCCTGTAACCTCAGGATTCAGGAGGCTAAGGCAGAAGGCTATAGCCATGAGTTTGAAGGAAGCCTGGCCTATATAACAAGACCTTGTCTAAAACAAACAAACAAAAGAGTCTATGGCTTTGCAATTTAAACAATTTTCAAAATGCGTGTGAATAAAAATCATGTCTAGTTTTTTCCCAGAAGAAAAAATCTAAGATGCTGCAGATAGTTTAACTTTTAGGTCAGTGTGGCAGAGATTTTTCCATAGACAGAGTTATCTAAATCTGTAACATCAAAGTTTTTGCCAACAGACTGCAAGTATGTGATAATGTGTTTTATCGATGAAACAGAGAGTCTCACGGTAGCATAAGCCATAAGCTTGCAGCTACTTCAAGAAGCTGAGTCTGGAGGAGTGCTTAAATCCAGAAAGACCAACCTGTGCAGCATAGTGAGGACCTTATGTAAAAAAAAAAAAACAAAAAAACAAAAAAAACAAAAACAAAAAAACCCGGCAGGCAGGAGGTGGGGGGAGGAGGCTGGAGAGATGGCTCAGCGGTTAAGAGCACTGACTGCTCTTCCAGAGGACCCAGGTTCAATACCCAGCACCTACATGGCAGCTCATACCTATCTACAACTCCAGTACCAAGGGACCCGACACCCATGGCAGAACACCAATACACATTAAAAAAAAAATGGGGGTGAGGATTGATCTCAACCCAGTAGGAAAAGTAGTTTATAATCACACACTAATAAAGGTATTTTTTCTACTTGTTTTGAATCAGTGACTCATTATGTAGCTCAGGCAGCCTGGAACTCATGGTCCTGCCTCAGCCTCCCCAGTGCTGGGATTTTATGTGTTCATGACCACACCCAGTTCTTATCAAACTTACTTTTGACAGTAATGCTTCAGGTTGTTGTTGTTGTTGTTTTTATCCCCTTTGGTGCCTAAGGTTGAAGAAGAAACAGGAATAGTAACTGGGGGAAGCCTCGGTGCAAGAGTGTGCCTGGTGGAGATCCAAGAGCACCCTGGTCGAACACAGCTGTGTGTGTCTTTGCTATTGATGTAGGTCACAACTGGGAAGTTGTAGATGACCTACAGTACAAAATACATCCTGACAGTGCCCTCAGGATCCCTAACTTGCTGGAGAGGCTCTGCGGACCGGAAAGTCTGGACAGGCTCCATCTGCAGGTTTCGGTGGATTTTTCTGATGCACCCCGACATTTGTCCTCAGACTCTCCTGTGCCTGACTGGTTCTTTTGCTGATGAGTTAAGTGACACAGTTAGCATGTGCTTGCTTTACAACTGTAAGAGAATTGCGACGTCGCCTTTTTCCCTTAATTTTGTCTTTTAATATTATTCATGATGAAATCTCTTTCTTGCATTCCCCTCAGAGATTGAAAAAATAAATGACTGAAGTGAAACTCCATGGCAGTCCAATTTTGACTTTTAACAAAATTGAATCAAGCCAGTGAGCAGACTGAAAACAATTTGTCAGGATGATTTGGGTTCTAGAACCCCTCCTCAAACACCCAAAGACCTGAATACTGTTATGCTAGCTAGAATCAACCCATTTACCTTAAGATGTTGATTGAGCTCTGTCTTTGTCTAGTGTCCGTCTGCATCCATCACAGGCATTATGAATCACTTTGACAACAAGCCCACTAACTCAGTAAGTGCTGAACTGTCAATACTATTCTAACAGTTGTTTCAAAATGACTCCGTGCCTTTGGGTCAGTTGATATGCATTTTGTGGCAGAAATCTATGATGACTAGTAATCAATAAAAGACATAAGTAAATATCTATTTTATTAGGGAAAAACTGTGTGGGAAAAGTGAAAAAGAGTTAAACACATTTGGGGGGAAATCCTCTAATTTACACCTGTTAAAATTTGTGTCTACCTTTTCTCTTTTGTTTCATTTCTCTCTATCTTTAAGGTTGATGGTGCATTTTCAATGACTAGATTATTACTATTAGAGTATAAAAGGGCCAGCAGGATGGCATAGAGGATTGATAACTAAGGTGTTTGTTTTGACTTTATTGTTTGGTTAAAAGTGACATACTGCATGAAGCCCCAAGTTCCATCTCTAGTGTCAAAAAATAAAACTTAAATGAAAATGATTAAAATTAGTGTATGTACATTGTATATGTTTAATGTCAATGTTAATACTATAACAAAAATGTAGCCTTTTCAAACATAGAAACAGGACACGACAGACAGATGAAAGACATCTTCACAACCTGTGAACAAGTAAGTGTTCCCAGTGAACACTGAAAAATGTGTGAAAAATAGTTTCACACATCTGACCACAGATATGTAATTTGTGTGAGGTTGTTCTGTTGAAATGGAAATGTTTTCCTGTCGAAGAGAGAGCAGGGATTCTGTGAGCAAGGGACATCAAGATCATGATGGGGAAACGAACAGAGACGACCAGGCCAAACTAGTGAAAACTCATGAATTGTAGACCAGTAGCTGTGGAGCCTCCATGGGACTGGACTAGATCCCCTGGATAGGCAAGACAGTTGTTTAGCTTGGACTGTTTGGGGGGCCCTGGCAGTGGGATCAGAATCCATCCATGGTGCATGATCTGGCTTTCTGGAGCCCAGTGCCTATGGTGGGACACTTTGCTCAAACTTGGTGCAGGGAGGAGGGGCTTGGACCTGCCTCAACTGAGTGTACCAGGCCCTGCCGACTCCCATGGGAGGCCTTGCCTTGGAGGAGGTGGGAATGGGAGGTAGGTTGGGGGGAAGGCTGGGGAGCAGGAGGAGGGAGGAGAGGGGAATCTGTGGTTGGTGTGTAAAGTAAATAGAAAATTTCTTAATAAAAAAAACTGTACGTATAAAAAAGAAATGGAAATGTTTTTGCATAATTCCATTTCATGACCTTTTTCTGTGCAATTCCCTTTATTTTCTTGGTACTTGTTTAGTCCTTCCTTGTCCCATTATATTGTATGCAGTGCCTAATAGCTCACTGACAACACATTGATAAAAAATACCGTATTTATCAGTACCCTGGTGCCTCCCACTACTCTGTTTTGTAGAAATATCAGCATATGTTGATACCACTCTAAGAGCACACCTTTCTGGTCTGAACTCTCTCCACCAGGATTTAAAGGTTTCCACTTTCACTCTCTGTGTGAATCAGATTGCTGTTTCTGTAACAAAATACCTGGAAAACTAACTTATGAAGATGAAAGGCTTGTGTACCTCACAGTCTGGAGTTCCAAACTGACAGAGGTAGACCCTTTTGCTTTCAGCTTTGGGCAATGGCACAGAAGCACAGGCAGGAAGCACAGGGTCTCATAATCCCCTCCAAAGACACACCCACAGTGACCTAAGAACCTCTCACTCAGCTTTACCCTTTAATAGTGACACCACCTTGCCATAGCACTACCAAAGAGACCAAGCCTTAAAAGGGACATGTGCCATGCAAACTACAGCACCTCTTGCAAAATTTGAAAGTTCACACTTAGCATGTCTGAAATAATTGCAATAGACTCTCCAACATACGCTGACAACAAGCCAAATACAAGCCATGTTTTAAAATGTTCCTTGAATTAACTTTGCTCTACCCCTTCAACTACATTTTCTTTTTCTTTTTCTTTTTTTTTGTTTTTGTTTTTGAAGATAGGGTTCCTCTGTGTAGCTTTGTGCCTTTCCTGGAACGCGCTTTGTAGACCAGGCTGGCCTCCAACTCACAAAGATCCACCTGCCTCTGCCTTCTGAGTGCTGGGATTAAAGGTGTGTGCCACCACTGCCCGGCCAAATATATTTTCATTTCCTTCCCCCAACAGATTTTTATTAAAATAATATTTTTATGCACTATTGAGTTTTCTGAGGTTTGTTTAGGGTGGGGGGTGTTGTTTTTTATTTTATTTTATTTTATTTTCTCCAAATAGGGTCTCATTCTAAGCTCTTGGACTTCCTACCTCAGCCTCGAAAGTGTGCAGATTACAGCATACATCACCATATCTGTCTTTATGTTATATTTAGTTCTGTCACAGAAAACCTGATAGTGTGTGATAGCATGTGTCTATAATCCCAGCACTTCAGAGCTTGAGGCAGGGGGTCACAACTCAGGTAGACCTGACTCAAAAAAAAGCAAATAAACAAAATATATATAAACCCGTTTTAAATAAAATTGTTTATTTATTTTATAGCCCAGTCATGATTGCCCATCCCTCTTCTCCTCCCAGTACTTCTCCATCATCTCATCTCTGTTCCCACCCCCAATCCATTCATTCCTTCTCCTTTTCTGTTTAGGAAATGGCAAGTCTCCCATAAGTATCAACAAAATATGGTATATCAAGTTGCAATAAAACTAAGCACCTCTCCATGTATTAAGACTGGGCAAGGACACCCAGTATGAGGAGTAGGGTCCCAAAAGCCAGTAAATGAGTCAGAGACAGCCCCTGTTCCCATTGTTAAGAGTGCCACAAAAGGGCTGGGCAGCGGTGGCGCACGTCTTTAATCCCAGCACTCAGGAGGCAGAGGCAGGTGGATCTTTGTGAGTTCGAGGCCAGCCTGGTCTACCGAGTGAGATCCAGGAAAGGTGCAAAGCTACACAGAGAAACCCTGTCTCGAAAAAACCAAAAAAAAAAAAGTCCTACAAAAGGACCAAGCTACACAACTGTAACATACATGTGGAGTGCCTAGGTCAGTTCCATGCAGGTTCCCTGATTGTCGGTTTAGTCTCTGTGAGCCCCTATGAGCCCCAGTTAGTTGATTCTGTGAGTTTTCTTTTGGTGTCATTGACCTCCCTGGATCCTACAAGCCTTTCTCCACCTCTTCTACAGGATTCCCTGAGCTCTGCCTAAAGTTTGACTGTGGGATTGCATCTGTTTCCATCAGTTGCTGGATGATGCCTCTCTGATGACAACTGAGCTAGGCACCAATCTGATCAAGGGAGATGGCCAGTTCAGGCTATGTATCTGCTACTGCTAGGAGTCTTAGCTGGGGTCATCCTTGTAGATTCCTGGGAGATCCCCTTGTGCCAGATTAACTGACCCTGAAATGCCCACCCCCTTTCCAGTGGTCTCTTTCAGCACTCCTCCCTCCATCCACCCACCCAACATGATTGCTCACATTCCCATCTCCATCCATCCTAAATGGATGAAGTCCACTCATGAAATCTCTTCTATTTCTCCTTTCCAAGAAACTCCAAGAGTTCTCCCATGAACGCTCTTTGTTACCTAGTCTCTCTGGATCTGTGTATTGTGGCATAGTTATTCTTTATTTTAAAGATAGTATCCATTTATGGGTGAATACATACCATGTTTATCTTTATTGTTCTGGTAGACCTCACTCTGTATGATATTTTCCTAGTTCCATTCATTTGCCTGTAAATTTCCTGATGTCCTTGTTTTTAACAGGTGAGTAATACTCTATGTGTAAATGTACCACATTTTCTTTATCCATTCCTTGGTTGAGGGACATCCAGGCTTTGGCTATTACAAATAAAGCTGCTGTTAACATAGTTGAGCAAGTGTCCTTGTGGTATGATTGAGCATCCTTTGAGTGTAACTCCAAGGGTGGTATAGCTGGGTCTTGTGGTAGATTGATTCACAGTTTTTTGAGAAACCATCACACTGACTTCCAAAATGACTGTATAATTTTTCACTTCCACTAGCAATGGAGGTATGTTTCCCTTGCTCCACATCCTCTCCAGCATGAGCTGTCACTTGTGTTTTTGATCTTAGCCATTCTGACAGGTATAAGATTAAATCTGAGAGTCATTTTGAATTGCATTTCCCAGATGGCTAAGGATGTTGAATATCTCCTTAAGTGTTTCTTGGCCATTTGAGATTCTTCTGTTGAGAATTCTGTGTTTAGGTCTGTACCCAATTTTCTAATTGGCTTTTTGATATCTAGTTTCTTGAATTCTTTATATATTTTGGAAATCAGCCCTCTGTCTGATGTGGGGTTGGTGAAGATCTTTTCCCAAGCTGTAGACTATCCTTTTGTCCTATTGATGGTGTCCTTTGCATTATAGAAACTTTTCAATTTCATGAGGTTCCATTTATTAATTGCTGATCTTAGTGCCTGTGCTATTGGTGGTCTGTTCAGGAAGTCGTTTCCTGTGCCAAGGTGTTCAAAATTATTTCCCACTTTCTCTTCTATCAGGTTCAGCACACACAGATTTAACTTGAGGTCTTTGATCCATTTGGACTTGAGTTTTGTTCAGGGTGATAGATATGGATCTATTTGCATTCTTCTACATGCTGACAACCTGTTAGACTAGCACCATTTATTGAAGATGTTTTCTTTTTTTCCATTGTATAATTTTGGCTTCTTTGTCAAAAAAAAAAAAAAAGTTCATGAGTATGTGGATTTACATCAGGTTCTTCTATTCAATTCCATTGATCCATCTGTCTGTTTTTATACCAATACCATGTAGTCTTTATTACTATAGCTCTGTAGTAGATCTTGAAGTCAGGGATAGTGGTACCTCTAGAAGTTCTTTTATTATACAGGATTTTTTGTTTGTTTGTTTTTGTTTTTGTTGTTTTTTGAGACAGGGTTTCTCTGTGTAGCTTTGCGCCTTTCCTGGAACTCGCTTTGGAGACCAGGCTGGCCTCAAACTCACAGAGATCCGCCTGGCTCTGCCTCCTGAGTGCTGGGATTAAAGGTGTGCACCGCCAACGCCAACGCCACCACCACCACCACCCAGCCAGGATTGTTTTAACTATCCTGAAATTTTGTTTTTGTGCATGAAGTTGAGTATTGTTCTTTTAAGGTCTAAAGGAATTGTGTTGGGATTTTGATGGGGATTGCACTGAATCTGTAGATTGCGTTTGGTAAGACTGTCATGTTTACTATGTTAATCCTACCTATCCATGAGCATGGGAGATCATTCCATCTTCTGATATCTTCTTCAATTTCGTTCTTCAAAGACTTGAAGTTCGTATTATACAGGTCTTTCACTTGCTTGGTTAGAGTTACACCAAGATGTTTTATATTATTTGAGGCTATTATAAAGAGTGTTATTTCTCTGATTTCTTTCTCAATCCATTTATCATTTGTATGTAAGAAGGCCACTAATTGTTTTTGAGTTAATCTTGTATTCAGCCACTTGACTAAAGGTGCAGGAGTTCCCTGGTAGAATTTTTGGGTTTGCTTATGTATACTATATCATCTGCTAATAATGATACTTTGACTTCTTCCTTTCCAATTTATATCCCTTTGATCTCCTTTTGTTGTCTTATTGCTCTAGCTAGAACTTCAAGTACTATATTGAATAGGTCTTATTTTAGTGAAAATTATTTCAGTTTCTCTCCATTTAATTTGGTATTAGCAATTGGCTTGCTGTACATTGCTTTTATTATGTTTAGGTATATCCCTTGTATCCCTGATATCTCCAATACTTTTATCATGAAGGGGTATTAGATTTTGCCAAAGGCTTCTTCAATGTCTAATGAGATGATAGTGTGGTTTTTTTCTTTCAATTTGAAACCTAAATTTTTAATCTTCTTGCATGTCTCTAAATGTTAAATGATTTTGCCCAAATACTAGTAACACTCAATTCATTACAGCAACATACTGCAGTGTAGCTTTTGACAAATAATTTAAAATGCTATGGAAATGCAGTTTTTTTTAAAAGAAATATTCCTTCTAATGAAATGAATGTCATTGAGACTTTTTCTACATTATGTATCCATAGATGTCCTGGCCAACAGCATCTTCAGCAGAGACCCTCAAAGGGAGAATGGTGAATGAAAGGGACAAGAGACACAAAGAATTGACAGCAAGACAGTATTCTGATCAAGCTGCAAAATTTTATTTTTCTCAGGTGTGTTTTATAGTAAGCAGACCAGGAAACTTTCTTTAGGAAAAGATAAGGGGACTGTTGAGTTGTCAAGCAACCCAACCAAGCAACCTAACCACAAAACATTGTTACTAATGGTCAGTGTAGCAGAAAGATAAGGAAATTAAGTTATTTTCTAATAACTCATGACTTGTCCAGGCATGTCAAAAGTTTCTGGTTAGTGGCTCAATACTGGACAACAGAAACTTAACTCAGGCAGGCAATATGACATGGCTCTTAAAATTGTCCTCAGCACATAGAAGAGCATTCTTTTGCATCAGCATAAAACAAAGCTCTGGTTTTTGTTTGTTTGTCTGTTTTTATGTGTTAGTATGGAGGAAAGTTTACATAAATAAACAGGGTGTGTGGGGTTCATGAGAAGCATTATTCTTCTGAGCCATGTGCTGCCCCACACTGAAGTCACACTGATGAAGAACTATCTCAAATGATGTGACCTTGTCTTCCACACTAAGTAGACATGTGATGACATTTTGTTTGTGCTCTCACAAATAAAGCTTACCTGGAGATCAGAGTGGGGAGCTAGTCACTAGAGGCCAGGCAGGGGTGATATACACCTTTAACCCCAGCACTTGGGAGGAGAGAAACAGGAAGTGATATGGCTGGGTGGAAAGAGGAAGTGATAAGGTGGGGTGGAGACAGGAGTTTGGCCTTTTTAGTCTGAGGGTTCCTAGAGGTAAGAAGTCTTTCTAATGGCTGGCTGCTCTGCTTCTCTGACCTTTCAGAATTCATCCCTTTATCTGACTCTGGGTTTTTATTATTAAGACCAATTAGAATTTGTGCTACATAGACCCTCTAGCATATAGGAAGCAGAGCCCCAGAACATGTCCCTGAACCCACAGCCCAGCCCTCAGCTATCAGCTTTCTCAATATTTAACTCATGCTATGAGCCTTGTTTGGTCTGCTGAAGCATAGAGGCCTTTGCTCTGAGCAGATGCACCCTTGCTTTGGTTAGGGAAAGTGCTCTTGGGGGAGAAATGGGTGCTGGAAGGCTGAAGAACCATACTTCACCAGAGCCTGCCTTGGTGGGAGGTAAGGAGGAGCTAGAATATAGTTCCCTTAAAACTACCTCTGCCTGGGGCCAGCTACAGATGGCTTCTCAGTACAAATCCATGACTGCCCCATAGCCTTCCTTCTGATGAAGCCTTGGGGTAAAGGATCCCTGAGAGGTTTCTGGGCTTATGTGTCTTGCCCCAAAACCCAACAACTGGATGTGGTACAGGGAACTGGAGAGTGAGTCAACTGTGGGGGGGGGGGGGCAGAGTGGGGACACAGAATCTGCTCCATGGTGCCAGAATTGCACAGACTAGTGCATGCATCATGCCCCCCTCTCTCTGTCTCTCTCTGTCTCTGTCTCAGTCTCTCTCTCTTTCTCTAAGTTTTCTGTTAAGAAGCACTTCTACTGTCAAGAATGGCTCTAATAAGTGAAGATAATGCCATTAGGTGAAGCCACTCCATCCTCATTCTGGCAGGCAAGGGCCCAGTTCTTTAGCTGGAGCTGGAGCCTGAAGCCCATAGGTCCCAAGGATGGCTGAGCAGAACGAAGTGTGTATCATGCTTCATAGGGCTCTTGCCCATGGGAGCATGTGCCTGAAAGCAAGTTAGAGGAGGGTGGTGTTCTCTGTGGATGGAAAGATGGGCAGGATGCTGAGAGCAAGACCTTGTTTTGTATGTCACTCCCTCTGTGCCACCATTTTCCCTAGATGCTGTCATCTTGGGCTCTGTGCTAGCAAGGCCTATGAGACACAGAACTCACAGGATGTACTGGTAGGATCTGTGGCGTTGGCCCAGCTCTCTTGATCAATCTTCATGCAGACTTCTCTGAGCCTTGTCCCTGAAGAAATCTGATCTGTCCAGACTGCAGCAGAGGCTGCCATGTAGCTCAGCGGTGAACTGATTGCTGAACATGCCTGAGACTTTTGATTCAATCTCCAATTCCAAAGGGCAAAAAAGAAAGGAAGGAAAGGAAGGAGGGAAGGAGGGAGGAAGGAAGGACGGGCCAGTCTTCAACAATGTTAATGTGGTCATGGCTTCTACTAGCTCATCCTCATATTTTTTATCTGTTTTTGCTCTGAAGCCCAGGGTAGCCTTACAGCTTCTGTTCTTTGGCTTCAGGCCCCTGAGCACTGGATTTCTAAGTGTGTGCACCACCACAATCAACTTTCTTGGTCATCCTGAAAATGACTGCTTGAGGAAAGTCCAGGTTACCAAATGAGTTGTTTGTCCAGCTGGAACCTGAGGATGGGGCCCTAACTCCCCACCTTTGGGGGAAGGCAGAAGCCTAGCTTCACTAAGCTCCAGTTAGCAAAGGCAGTTGGGCCATGGGCCACTGATCACTTCCCTGGCTTTGCTGAGCCTCCACCCGCCTCTCTTTCTTCTCCCCCATTCTCCCTGATAACAGTAATTACTTCTTCGAGTATCAGCTCCTGTCTGTCCCCTTCACCACTGCAGTAGTTATTATTGATTCAGTTCTGTCCTGGACACTCTGCACTTCTTTATTGGATTCTGGAGGGGCCTGCTGTTCTCCTTCAGCATGCTTCTCAGTTTCTGCAGTCTCGCCTGCTGTCTGGGGCTTGTGAACAGCATGTTTTCTCTGTTAAGTGTGTTCTCCTAAGGGTAGTCTCCTCTGACAGACCCTGGCCTATGGTAGATAACAGAGGAGTCCACCTCCCAAGTGTGACCAAGTCCCTGCCTCAGCCACAGATCAGTCTTCTCCCCCTGATTCAGTCTTCTATCCATGGGACTTTCGATCTCTGTCCACCTTCTCCTGATTTTTTTTCCCCCCCGAGACAGGGTTTCTGTGTGTAGCTTTGAGCCTTTCCTGGAACTCGCTTTGTAGACCAGGCTGGCCTCGAACTCACAGAGATCCACTTGCCTCTGCCTCCCGAGTGCTGGGATTAAAGGTGTGCACCACCAACACCCAGCCTGATTTTTTTTATGTTTTCTCTAAACATGTGGACGTGTAGTGGTATTTGTTCTGCCCATGACCTTGGGCTATATGGCCCAAAGAAGGCAGAGCTCCCTGCCATTGTACAGTGACCTCTTATAAGGAAAAGGAGAGGGTCACGAGGTCCATTCTTCCTTTTATTTGTTTGTTTATTATCCTGGCATGATCAGACTTGGGGAAACCTGGGAACTGAACCCATCTCTTCTGAAACACCAGTCAGTGCTCTTAACCACAAAAGCCATCTCTCTCCTGACCGCTGAGATACTCTCTCCTCCTAGCAATCTCTCCAGACCCCTCTCTCCTCTTTTTAAGAAGTCACGTTCAAAGGCAGAAAGCACCACCTCCTTTGGGCCACATAGCCCAAGGTCATGGGCGGAGCAAATACCACTATAACGTAGACATATTCTTACATGATCATGCCATTTCCTTTACCCATTTCTTCATGTCTAGGGTTATCACTAGATTAAT
The DNA here is from genome assembly GCF_903995425.1 of Onychomys torridus. Classification (NCBI taxonomy): domain Eukaryota; kingdom Metazoa; phylum Chordata; class Mammalia; order Rodentia; family Cricetidae; genus Onychomys; species Onychomys torridus. The sequence continues at coordinate 42,084,806 of NC_050443.1, forward strand.
TAATTTATTTCTAACAGTGCCTATGAGTCCCTGTTGACCCTACCTTCAAACTTAATGTTGGTTCTCACACAAGATACCCACAGTTCACTCTGCTCAGAGCCTAAGCTCTGTGAGATCAGCTGGGAATGAAGGGTCCAGGAATATAGAAATATAAAATTATAAGTTTAAGAGATAAAAGCTGACAGTCATTAGCTCTAAAGGTTAACTGCTAACAATGGCTCTCTGCTTTATAGCCAGCTCCTCTGTCAACAGCCAGGCGTTAACTTTTAACCCCCTTGGTCCTTATAGCCAACAACTTCCTGGACCAAAGTTAACTTTTAATAGTTGTTTCTACGTGACTTCTAGCATGCACCCTGTGCCTGATACTCTAGTACTTACCTCTATTGCCACAGACCCAGAATTCCAACATTATCTGTGATCTCAGCTAGCTGATAAGCTTTTGTACCCTGCAATGTTTTTGTTTTTTTTTATTTTAATTTTAATTTTTCTGGAATAAAGTTTGCTTTGGGCTTAATAGCCTTTAGTAGTCTGCCCCTCATTATTGCCAGACCCCAGACCCAACATGAATATCTAGAGACTAGACCTAATGTGCTCAAGTGAACCTTTGATACAGAGTAATCAACACCATGGTTTAGACCATATGGCCCTTCAATAAGCATATGACTGCTTCCTTCCCAAGTCAGTAGGAAGATGTCTGGTGATTTGTGGTGTCTCTTATAGACACACCTGACAGTCTGGCCCCACAGGATAATCTCCCTTGAGATGGATTAGAAGTAAACTGGTTAGGGATCTCTACTGAATTTGCAAAGCTCTGGTATGCCACCATATACAACCTAGGCATGATAACATACCAAATCCTCACAAGTTTAGCCCACACTCAAAGAAAAGCAACTATTTAGAACATGAATATTAAGAATGGGGACTTTGGAACTGTTGGAGCATGTGAACCTACATATCAGAATCTTATGACATAGGTCAACAACAGAACAGGGTATCCCAGTGAAGGCCCATTATAGATGGCAAAGCAGAAACTAGAGGCCTCAAGCCAGACCAAGGCTGGTAATGGTAATGGACACTTGCAAGTAAAGATGAACATACTGAATGGTAAACAGTGTCTCAACAGGCCACACTATAGCTTCCATGACAAGATTTTTCCTCTTTGTGTGTGTGTGTGTGTGTGTGTGTGTGTGTGTGTGTGTGTGTGTGTATGGTGTGTGTTTTGTTTATGTTTTTGTTTGATTTGGTTTGGTTTGGTGTTTCTTTAAATCTGGTTTGCTTTGGTAGGGAGACTGCAAGGGCAACGGGTGGATTTGAGGAGACAGGAAGATAAGTGGGAATGGAATACATGATGAAAAAATCCACAAAGAATCAATAAAAGTAAAGTAAAAAGAAGAAGAAGAAGAAGAAGAAGAAGAAGAAGAAGAAGAAGAAGAAGAAGAAGAAGAAGAAGAAGAAGAGGGCTTTGAACAAGAACTCAGAATTCTTTCCACCACGTATCCTATTGTTTTATTCTGAGCCAAATCTTATACAAGAATGTCTTAGTCCATATCAAACCTACAGAAGAGTAAACTTGGCTTCCACTTGTAAGCAAGGGCAGCCAACAGAATGTTCACCACCATGGGATAACAGGGCTGTGCTGTCAACATAACTAACAAGGGACAGAGAGAAGCAAGCCAGACTCTTCCCTTACCCAATGTATTCCCATTGTCATTCTTAGACTAACCTCTGACCCACTGGAAGCTTTATGGAGTCTGAGTATACGTGGCTTGCTAGTGAGGGCTAGAGTTTGTCCAGACAGATGAGAAGTTTGCTCAATACCTTGTCACCAACCATGTCACATGGATCCTCCTACACAGGGAGCTCTGCAGTGGCTCAATGCCAGGCCCCCAGCCACTGGGGCAAAAGGAAGGAGGAACTTGTGAAACAAAGGAGACAATGAGTTATCACTGGGGAGACGGTAGAAGAGATGTGATCAATTTAGAGGAATGTTCATCTTGGATCATGGAGAATAAAAGAGAAAGCTGAACAGGGTTTAGGAGCTAGCATGTGGCTCAGTGGTAAGGCGCTTCCTTAGCCTGCACAAGGCCAAAACTCAGCATCACAAAATGTTGATTCCTAACTTTCACTGTTAATAAATTCTTATTAAATATAATGTCATGTTTAGCTGAATAATCTTATTTAGTGCATCCCTGCCAACATCAGCATGGCATGCAACTTTATCCTACTTTATTTGTAAGGTGATATATAAATACCACTCCTAAGGGCCTGCAATAGAAAATCAAACTTCTTTAAACACGGTTATGAAAATCATTCGCTGTATAGCCTTAAGATTCAGGTATTCTGGAGTTCCCATTTTTTATAGTGAGAGTATTAATGTTGTTGTTGTTTTATTTTTTGTAAGTTTTTTCATGCAATATATTTAGATTATGTTTTCCCTTCCCCCATTCCCTTCCAGATTCCCCCATCTCAAACCCACACAACTTCATTATTTCTCTCTTTGAAAATAAACAAAACAATGCAATACAATAAACATACACTCATAAAACCCCAAAACCAAAACCAAATTAAGCAAGCAAGAAACCAATTGCATTGAATCTGTAGTCTGCTTCTGGTAGGATGGCCATTGTCACTGTATTGCTCCTACTGATCCAGGAGCATGGAAGTCTCATTTCTGGCGTCTTCTTCATTTTCTTTCTGTAGGGTCTTAATATTTTATTATTGAAGTCTTTCACTTGCTTGGGTAGAGATATCTCAAGCTATTTTTTTTGAGACAAGTGTGAAAGGTATTGGTTTCTTTCTTAATCCATTTGTCATTTATATGTAGCAAGACTGTTGATTTTTGCGTGTTAATTTTGTACTCAGTTACTTTGCTCAAAGTGTTTACAAGCTGTGAAAGTTTCCTGGTGGATTTTTAGGATCTTTTATGTATAAACTCATATCATCTGCAAATCGTGATACTTTGACTTCCTCCTTTCCTATTAGTATCCCCTTGATTTCCTTCAGCTGTCTTATTGTTCTAGCTAAGACTTCAAGTACTATATTAAATACGTATGGAGAGAGTGAGAGTGGACAACATTGTCTTATTCCTGATTCTGTTGGAAATACTTGGAGGTTTTCTTCCCTTAAGTTGATGTTGGATATGGGTTTGCTGTAAATTGCCTTTATTATGTTGAAGTAGTATCCCTTGTGTCCTTAATCTCTCCAGGACTTTTATCATGAAGAGGTTTAGGATTTTGTCAAAGGCTTTTTCTACATCTAATGAGATGGTCATATGGTTTTTGTCATTCAGTCTGTTTACATGGTGGATTACATTTATCAGTATACTTTAATGTTGAACCATCATCGGCATCTCTGAGATGAAGAATCCTTGATCATGGTGTATGATATATTTTGTGTTATTAGATTTGGTTTGCAAGTAATTTTCTCATATTTTTGCATTTATGTTCAAAAGGGATATTGCCTATAATTTTTTGATCTGTCTTTGTGTGGTTTTTGGTATCAGGGTAATTGTGGTCTTGTAAAAGAAACTAGGAAATGTTCCTTCAGTTTCTATTTTGTGGGACAATTTGAGAAATATTGACATTAATTCTTCTTTGAAGGTCTGGTAGAATTCTGCACTGAATCCATCTGGCCCAGGGTGGGAGAGTTATAATTATAGCTTCTTTCACTAGGGATTATGGGTCCATTTAAATTGCTTATTTGATCTTGATTTAACTTTGGTAGGTAGTATCAATCAATGCATTCACTTCTTTTAGGTTTTCTAGTTTGGTAGAGTACAGAATTTTAAAATAAGTCCTTATGAATGTCCTCGGTGTCTATTGTTATATCCCTCTTTTCACCTCTACTTTTATTAATTTGGATCTTCTCTCTGTGTCTTTTAGTTAGTTTGACTAAGGGTTTGTTATTCGCAATAATTTCTTCAAAGAACCAGCTCTTTTCTTTCATTATTCTTGGTATTGTTTTGGTGTTGTTTCTATGTCATTGATTTGAACCCCTTACTTTATTTCTTGCTATCTACTCTGTTGGGGTATTATTTCTTCTTGTTTCTCTAGATGTTTCAGGTGTGTATATCCTTATGTTACTAATATGAGATCTCTCTACTGTTTTGTTGTTGTTGTTGTTGTTTGTAAGCACTTAGTGCTATGAACTTATATTTTAGAACCCCTTTCATTGTATCTCACAGCTTGGGTATGCTGTGTTTTCATTTTCATTAAACTCTAAAAAATTTTTAATTTCCTTCTTGATTTCGATCTTGACCCATTTTTCATTCAAAGGTGGGTTGTTCAGTTTTCATGAGTTTGTGTACTTTCTGCTGTTGTCGACATCCAGCTTTAACAGATGGCTGTCAGATACGTTGTCACTGGGGGTCCCTGGTAGAGAGTGTTTCTGAGGATTGAGAGCTGAGAAGGGAAGGTTAAAAGGTTGAGGGTGGGAAAGAGCTGAGCTGGGTGGTCCTGTGAGTCTAAACTGTCAACTTGGCATAGCCTAGAAGCACCTGGGAATGTATCTCCCTTGAACGATTGCCTACATCAGATTGGCTGTTAGCGTGCTTGTGAGGGCTGTTTCTTAACTGGGCTCATGGAGGCGAGACAAGCCATCCTGAATATAGGTGGCATCATCTCCTAAGCAGTGCCTGAATGGTGTAAGAGAGGGACAAGTGAGCTGGGGGATAAACATGCACTCACTCATCTCTCTGCTGGTCACTGCTGTTGTGAAGTAACTAGCTGCTCTGACTTCCTGCCACTCTGACTTCCCTGCTGTGGATGATGCACTGTAACCTGGAATTGTGAGCTCAATTAAGTCCTTTCTCCCCAAAGTTCCTTTTGGTCGGGGTCCTGTACCACAGCAACAGAAATGAAATGTAAACACCTTTAAGTCTTTACACCAACCCCCAGAAGACGTCACCAGCTTCATCTTTCAGATTTGTAGCTTGATATTCAGCTATTGCCGACTTTTTGTATATATATGGTTTTTTGAGACAGGGTTTTTCTGTGTAGCTCTGCGCCTTTCTTGGAACTCACTCTGTAGACCAGGCTAGCCTTGAACTCACAAATATCCACTTGCCTCTGCCTCCCGAATGCTGGGATTAAAGGCGTGTGCCACCACCGCCCATATTGCCGACTTCTTGTTATTTTTATAGCCTGTGTGTATAATATATACACTCAATAGTCATATCCAATTAAGTTTGCTAGTACTGTCTTGTGGATTCTCCTTCCTGGATCAGTGTAAGCAGCTTGATCTTTCCCAGATGTCTGTAGTTTTACTCACTTGCTGGGCTTCTGGGCTTTTCTTTGCAGGGATGGATACAGAGGGGTTAAGGACAAGCAATCGTTGAATAAACCCTTTCTCACTGGCAAGGAAGCCACACACAAACAATAGAGTACATCAAACAGGTAAGTGAGCTACTGGTGCCTTGTTCTCAGTGTAGTGAACTCTGTCCTCACTGAGAGCTTCTACAAAATGGGCATTAAAGCTTCAGCTGAGAACCTGATGCAGGCATTTTTTGTAGTCAAAGGACAGAGGAAAGCTCAACATCTTCAGTGTGCTCATGCAGCTCATCATCAGATCTCCCACAGGACCTGCTCTTTGCATACCTTAAGCTTGTTTTCTGTATCTTCCAAGGGAGAATCCTCCTTGCCTTCTGATAGTCAGATAATATATCTTTCCTCCTGTGTTATATCTCTCAAGATTTCCTCTTGTCCTTGGTCCACTAATGGTGCCATGCTGATGTTCCGGTCTTGGAGGTTTACATATTTTCTGTCATTTGAATGCAAAGAAGAAAGAGTTTTATGTGCTGCTGCTGTCACCACCACTGTGGTCTATCCCCTACATGTTCCACTGAGACCAGAGTTTGGGTATTGGCCAAAAGCTGGTCCCCCTCATACCTTCAACTGTGAGATGCTGTGCCACCCCAGAGATGTGGGCCTCAGCCTGCTGCTTCTCAGGATGACCATTACTTACACTAAAACGCAAATCCAGATACTGTGATTCAGGAAACTTAAAATGGAACCTGGGACTTTAACCAGGACACGTGGCTATGGACCACATGACCCTCAGCATTCAATGACTGAGCTGCATGCTCTGGAGCCAACTGCTTAGGATGGACCGTCTTCCATCATGTCTGGGCTGTGTGGCACCACGGAATTTTTTTCCAAGTAGTCAAACAGTAGAAAGAGAATGACGTGGTTTCTACCACGTTGCTTTGAAGAGATCATTAATGATAAAATGTGGAAAACAGTATGGCATGTAGGAAGAAGGAAACAGATACCAGATATTAAATTACCTCTCACACAATTGCCAGTACACTAGGTTCTCCATGCTTGTATGGTTTTTCTGAGATGGTTAAAACAGAGCCACTCAGGCCACACAGTACATGTTGTGCCCTATCCATGATGTTTTAATGAGATGGTGGAGTCAGGGGAAAATCTCTTTATTCAAAATGGGGCTGGCTCTTTGCCACTTGAATTCCCCTGGTGGCTTTGTAGGTGTGTTGACTCCTCCTTAAACTGCAATGTTTGCAGCAGGCAGAACATCTATCTCTAAATCCTATGTGTAGCATGAATTTAAATGGTCTTATTAATAAAAACAAACTTGCCAGGCGTCGTGACCCACGCCTGTAATCCCAGCACTCAGAGGCAGAGGCAGGTGGATCTCTGTGAGTTCGAGGCCAGCCTGGTCTACAGAGTTAGTCCAGGACAGGCTCCAAAGCTACAGAGAAACCCTGTCTTGAAAAAGCAAAACCAAAAACAAAACTCAGAGCCAGGTATTGGGGTGAATGCTGGAAGATTAGAGAAGCAGAACAAGCCACAGCTACCTCACCTCACCAGTTCCTCAGCTGATCCTGTTTCCTCAGACTGGAAGCCTCTCAGCTGAACTGCTGCTCAAAGCCTAAAAGCTTAACCAAGCTATTGTTCCTCATCCTCATGCCTTAAATACCTTTCTGCCTCCTGCCATTACTTCCTGGCATTAAAGGCATGAGTCACCACGCTTGACTGTTTCCACTGTGGCCTTGAACTCACAGAGATCCAAGCGGATCTCTGCCTCCCAACTGATAGGATTAAAGGTGTGTGTGCCACCATTTTCTGCCCTCTATTCTAGTGGCTGTTCTGTTCTCTGACCCCAGATAAGTTTATTAGGGTGCTCAATATTTTGGGGAACACAATATCACCACACCTATGGATAATTTGTGACTTCTAAACCATTATTCCTAGGAAAACCAAATACCAAATGTTAGAATTGTATCACACTCACTCACCCCCCAAAAATAGAGAAGGGTGACTATTAAGTTGTGTGTCTTGCCAGGTGGTCATGTCAGAGGAGCAGCAGATGGCAATTGACTTCAGAGGATCAGCCCACGAGGAAACAAAACCCTAATGAGTGAATCTCAGATGGGCCAGGCCCTGAGAGCCTGAAGGCCAGAAAGTTTCTTGCTACTGCTGTGTTTGTTGCTGCAGTTTTTCTGTTGTGTCTGGCATGGTATGAATGGACATGGGGAGATCCCCACTACCCTAAATGCAGTATGATTGTCTCTTGGAAATATCCCATTCTACTGGGCATTTTTGCCTGTGGATTCTTATGAAGATGATATCCTCCTAAGCTATACTGTTTAACTGAAGCAATGGTTTTATACAATAATAGTGTTAGTTTAAATAAGATTTTGACGATTGGAGGTTTTAAATAAACAGTAAGGAATTCTGGTAGAGGTTAGTTTAGTGGAAAATTCACATAGGTAAAGGTAGGATAAAATGTTGCCCCTGCCTCTGATAAAGCAGAGGCTGCAGAGGATAAAAAAGTAAAACAAGGAAGTGTCACACAGCTAGAACATATGAGTTTCTATTGAGGAGCCGGATAGACTGTGGCTTAGGTTAATGATTAAGAGCAACAACTGAGTCTCAGTAACCCAGCTAGCTTAAATCTTTTAATCTTAATGTTGAGAGATGTGTTCATATGTTTTGTAGTGCATCATAGCTGAAGCAAAGCTTTGAAAATAACTAAGGTTAAACTAAGATTTTTTCTCAAACAGCTTTGAGGTGAAAACCCAAGAAGACAATTTAAAGTTTTAGAAAGGCACATGGCTGAGTGAGGGACTCATTAAGGTCAGGGAACAAAGTAAAATCAGCCTGCTTATTATTATCTGATGTGCCTTTCTTGCTCGGATGGGATGATAATTAATTCCTTGAACCTATTTCTGCCCTCAGTTTCCTGTTATAAATAAACTATTGATGAGTAGGTGTGCACCCTGAGGATTTAATGTAGAGCTGACTGGTTGTTTTTCACATATAAAAGTTTAGATATGTGATTCTTGTAAGATTTCTTATAAGATTACATTTTGAGATAAATAATAAAATGATTGGTCCTTTCTTTGTAACCGCAAAATGCAGCCTGCCAGTAAAAGAACTGGCTAAGAAAAATACCTTGCTTCCTCATTCTCTATTAATCTTTAACTAGTTGCTTGGATATGAATGTATGTGGGTTCTTGGGACAACTTGTTTTTCACCTGTAAAATGTAAAATGTTTAATCATGTAAGGGATATGGAAAACATGCTTCTTTTTCTTTTCTTTTTTTTTTTTAACTTGTATTCATTGTGATCATTCACTTGAAAAATAGAATGTAACTACTTCATAATTTTTATATTGCTTGAAAGTTTTTGCTGGGGTATATAAACTGTAAGGGTGGGGTTGGGGATTTAGCTCAGTGGTAGAGCGCTTGCCTAGCAAGCACAAGGCCCTGAGTTCAGTCCTCAGCTCTGGAAAATAAAATAAATAAATAAACTGTAAGGGAAAAAGCAAAGTTAGTTAGAAGGAAAACATCAAGGACCAGAGAAGCAAAACACCAGGAAAGATGTAGAGAAAAAATAAGGAACAGAAAAATAAAAAAAGTCAGAAGGAAATCATTGAGAGAGTGTGTGTCTTTTCCCTTATTCCCTCAGATAAAAGTCTTTGTTTACTGACTCTGTTGGGTCCCCAGCAAGCCCTGTGCTGCTGAAGACTGGTCTTCACAGCCGCCATAGTGTCTCAAGGAATGCCTGAGTATACTCAATGGTGCTGTGGTTGCAGTTCACCCCACTAATGTCTCTGTGTCGGGTTTTTTTTGTGTTTGTGTGTGTGTGCCCTAACATGCTGACATGCTAGAGAAACCTCACTTCAGTTCAGTATGGAATAATTCTTGCTATATATCTGTTGGTAGGAAGTAGAAATAGATACTTTCCATTTTCTATAATATATATACATATATCATATATATGTAAAAGCCACAGTTTCTACAACTACACCTGGAGAATGTACCTCCTCATGGGCAGAGGTAGAGAACAACTCCAAAGTTTTAGAGGAACCTCTGACTTGTGGAGCAACTACACCCACGAGAGAACAGAGATGACAGCCCAGAGCTGAGAGGTGAATGCCAAAATGAGCAACATATTATTTGAAAGACAGGCAATATCACTGAGGGGTGAAGCAGGTGATTAAGATGAAGTGGTGCGTCACCCTTTCAGATCCAACACGCATGTGGATGGCTCCAGAAGAAAGCAAATTTGAAATATTAGAGGGGATGGGTCAGAGGTCATCTTGATAAGTTTCAAAGGAAAAGATTGACCTTGCTTTAAATTGTTGGTGCACAGTGCTTCAAAAGAAACAGGGGGCGGAGTGTTCAAAATAGGTCCTTTGTTCTTTGATCCTGCACTAGATCTGGAAGATGAAAACCTCATCATAACAAAATGGATGTCAATTTAAATAATGTCTGGTCTGGATAACAAGATCCCATCAAAGAAAGAAGAAAGGGAGAAAGAAATGACGCTCCCAAAGAGCAAAGTGATTTGAATAACCAAGGAAATCATTTCCTCCTGGCACAAATGTAAAAGGTGCAATGATAAAAACTATAATTACACAAGACAATTTGTTCCCAATTCATGTTTGCTGTTATCTCATTCCATATTCCGGGAAAAATTGAGTTTCCCATTTCTCTTTTTAGTGCCTCATGACCTCCAACCGATGTGCCTGTACAGAGTAAATAAGGTCTCTGGGTGTCTATCTGGAGTGCAGAGCCAGGGCTGTTCACAGAATTTAGTGACATTTGTGGTGCACAATGCCATCTGGGGTGGGCTCCAGTTTTACAGGCTAAGGGTGCTCTAGCTAGACTTCTGTAGCCCATAGAACACTCTTCTCCCATCTCTGGACAGGTCAGATTGTGGCTCTTACTTGGCAGGGAGACCAGCAAAACATCGTGTCTGGAAAGGTGTGACTTTGGCTCAGATGCTGGAAGTTTTTCTAAAAGAAATCCTCTCCTCAGTGTTCTCCTACTCTCTGTCCACACCTCTTGGCTATAGATCTGAAATGAACTTCCTCCTGCTACCACGTGCTTCACCTCCCACATGCTGGACACGGCCTTCAGCTGTTACCAACACACACGCCCTTGGCATCACTCACAAGAGCTTGTGTGTAGTGTTTATCAGATATAATAAGAATAACAGTCCTTTGAACTAGAAATATTTGCACCCTACATGCCAGAAGTCCTAGGTAACACAATGAGACAATAAACGGAATGAGAATATATTTGGACTGGTAAGTGGGGGGACAAAGCTTTGCATGCAACGTGTAAAGAAGCGACCACAAAGTACACCCTGCCTCTGTCGGGATCTCTGAAGAGAGGGCGTCTTACTGAGCAGGGCAGTGGCTGCACGAGAAGCAGACATTCTCTGGTGGCTAAGGTCATTCCCCGCATCCTAGGGCAGTGGGAGCTTCCATCAGCAAAAGCTGCTGGATTTTGCTCTTTCTGTCATATTGATATCATCAAGTAATTTTTTCTTTGACTTTCAATTATTAGAAACCTTCTTGGTTGTAGCATTTAAATATTTCTGACTCTCAAGCAGTAAAATTTAAAAGAACTGACAGGAATCCTTGGACACTGCAGAGATTACAATCACTGATCACTGATTGGGTAGGTTTTTGGGACACAAGTAACCAAGAGTGCTCCTTTATGGTCATTCTCTTTATTTTGTAGTGTTTAAACGAACATGCCCCTTCTCTTTGCTTTCCAGTTCTGCAGTTCCATCTTTCTGTGTCCCTCAGCAGCTCTCTAGCCATGTTGCATAAGCCAGTGCAAGCTTGAGAGTCAGAAGGCACAATAAAGGAGCAGGTCACCCCCACTCCGCAAGCCCACTCTCATGGAAAGCAGTGTATCAGCCAACAGAAAATTCAGGCAGCACTCACAGGACAGCACTAGTCTGGGCAGCAGTTACTGGTAAAGTGTAGGTTTACTGTGATTTTAAGTAAAAAAAATATACACAGGTATTTCTCAACTAACAGTGGGACTTTGTCCTGATAAAACCATTATGAATTAAAAATACTTGAAGTCAAAAATGTATGTAAGGTGTCAGGGATATAACTGTTGAAGAACTCTTGTCATCCACTTGTGAAGACCTAAGTTGATCCCCAGCAACACACACTCATGTATGCATACACACACATGCACATACATGCACATATACACCCATAAACACACACACACACACACACACACACACACACACACACACACACACACTGGGCATGTAATACACTCAGCCTGCCAAACACCCTAGCTCAAATAGGAAAGCACTACACAGTGGCAGCTTTTTCCCTAGGGATGCCTGGTGGCTGCAGATGCCCAACATCACAAGAAAGGATCAGGCCTCACACCATCTGCCTGTGAAGACATCAAAATTCAAAGCATGAGGTATGGCTGCTATTGAATGCACTGCCATAAAACCAAAATATCACCAGTTGAGCCATCATAAGTCAGGAGACATATGTGTTTTTATGATCAATGAGTAGAAAAATCTGAAGATTGAGTCCAATAAAATCTCATAGCTTGGAGCATTGTATTTCCTTCCAGGAGGACAAGGAAATAAGGACATTTTTTTCTCTTTAGTTGTGTAGGAGTGAAAATTGAATTCCTTTAGGCAGGCCAAACTGAAAGATTTCAAGTATAAAAGATGGTGTTACCATTAAAAAAAAAAAAAAAAAAACCACCTTCTATAGCAAAATTTCTTTTCTTTCCTGTCTTTATTTTTGAAAAGCACTTTTGGTACAGGGTCTTTCTATATAACCCTGGCTGGCCAAAAATTCAAGATAATCCTCCTGCCTCAGACTTTTGAGTGTTGGGCCAAAAAATATAGCAGCTCACAAATCCTGGAGAGTCAGAGTTCTGTTCTCTGTATTGGTCTGTTGTTGTAAAGAATCAAATCAGATTCACTGATTTAACATCTTTGTAAAGAAATGTGGCTGAGGCAGCCTCTCCATCACTGCACTCCATTCAGATTTCCCAAGTCCTCCTCCAGAGACTAGCCTGGTGAGCACCCCATACCATATGATACTCATTTTTCCACAACCTGTCACATCTAGCCTGGGTGCCACAGCCAGTGCCCTGGCTTAGTTTGGCTACCTGTTCTTGGGCAGAAGCCCACCTCTTGGCTTCACAGGGTTCCATATTCCAGGTGGGCCTAAATCCAATATCTCCTCCTGTGCCACAGCCAATCTCTGGGATTCTGACAGGAAATACTCTACCTACAACCACCCACAGATCTCTCCTGAAGTGCCTCATCACCCCACTACATACCCAGAATTCCCACACCCTCCTTCCTCCAAGTTCTAGCCTGAGTCCCACATCCTACACTCCAGCTTAGCCTGACCAACCCTGACTGGGCTACAGCCAAGCCAAGAAAGGCTGCCACCAGGACGTGCCCTACCTGCAACCACCCATAGGTCTTCTCTTCTGGACCACCTCTGACTTAATATCTTTGTGAAGGAATTCAGATGGGGTGCCCCCTCACTACTCCATTCTGTGCACAGACTTCCCTTGTCCTCCTCCATGCCTTTCCACAAATTACCGGTTTTAAGTTGGGTCCCAAAGCCAGTATTCTAGCTTAGACTGGTCTTCACTGCAAAGGAGCTCTAAGCTTGGGCCAGGATCCCCTGTACCTATCACCCAAACAATAGGACTCTCCTATATCGTATCCCACCTTTCCACTTATGCTCCCGGCTCAGAAGAGGAAACACATCTTGTACACCAGTCCAGGCCCCTCTGTCCACCTGACTTCACCCCACCCAAGCCATCCTCTACATCCAACCTGCCCCCACATCTTCTCTTTTTCCCTGACCTGCTCTATTCATAATAGACTTAGAATTAACAAAGGCAGTCCACATGCACAAGTCTCATCACAAGAGTAACAACAATATGAAATATCATGTCAGAATCTTCTCCCCAAACTCATCAGTCCTGTGGAAATGTTCACCAATGAGAATGACCTAGATGGACTGCGGAACACAGAATTGAAACAAAATCATAAACTCCAGCAAAGAATTCAAGGTGTTTAAGAAGACGCAAAGAAGTAGCTGAGTGAATTCAAGGAGGAAGAGTTGAAGAAGAATAAATCTGAGAAAGGCCCAAGAAAACATAAAGATAAGGCTGATGGAAATGATGAAGACATCCAAAACTTGAGAATGGAATTTAACTGGTAGATAAAAAACGTTAAAGAGGACTCAAGCTGAGATGAAGACGGAACTGAAAAGCCCGCTAGAAAACTGTCTTCACTAGAAACCTGGAAGGAGAGCCTTACAAATAGAGTGAATCAAGCAGAAGAGGAAGTATCAGTTCTCAAGGATAAAACAGAGGATCTGGATCAAATAAGCAAGGGATACGAACAAACAAACGGAGGAAAGAAACACCTAGGAAATGCGGGATACCATAAAGAAACAAATGTTTCTGATTGTAGGAATCATGGGCAAAGAAGAACCCTAAGTCAGTCTGGCATAGACAAGATCTTCAACAAGAGCCGCAACCTACAAAAGACATACCTATACAGATAAAAGAAGTGCCAAACACCAAACGGGCAAGACTAGAAAAGAAAATCCTTATGGTATATAATAACTAAAACATTAAGTGTACATATCAAAGAAAGTGTATGGAAAGCTGCAAGAGAAAAACCACAAGCCACATATCAAAGAAAACTCACAAATAGCAGCTGATTTCTAAGTGGAAACTAAAAGCCAGAAAAGCCTGGAGCAATTCATTCTAAGTCCAAAGACTATGACAACTCACCTAAAATAATGTACCCAGTAAACTATCTGCCATAAATGAAGGGAAAACAAAAGCTTTCCATGACATAAACAGATTTAAAAAAATTATATCCAACAAACCAAAGCTAAGGAAAACATAGGAAGCATTATTCCAAGCTGAAGAGAAGAATGAGCACAGCAGAGTGACTGTGGAAAGAATTATGAAGGCATACAGACCACTGAGAACACAAACAACGACACCAAAATCAACAGCACAATGACCCAAACTAACACACATATTTCAATAATAACTCAAATAATAATTTGAGAATGGCCTCAATTCTCTAATAAAAAGACACAGACTGACTGAATGGATCATTAAACAAAAAGCAATCTTCTATTGTCTACAAGAAATCCATCTTAGTTTTAAAGATAGGCAGCAACTTAAAGGATGGATAAAAGTACTCTAATCACAAGGGACCAGGTAGCAAGGAAGGAGGCATCACTATCTTAACATTTGACAAAACAGACTTTAAACTAACACTAATCAGAAGAGACAAAGAAGGACACTTCATTCTAACCAAGGAAACAGTTAACCAAGAAGACACATATGCACCAAATCATATATGCACCAAATACTGGGGTAGCCAATTTCATAAAAAAATCTACTACTAAATTTTAAGACACAGATTAACATCAATCCATTAATGGTAGGTGATTTCAATACCCCACTTATTACAATAGACAAAAAATAAAGAGAATGTATATGAATATCAGAATTCACTGACATCATAAAGCAAATGGACTTAATATATATGTACAGATTATTCTATCCAAACACCACAGAAAACATATTCTACTCAGTGCAACATGGAAGCTTTTCTAAAATAAACCACACCTTGGGAAATAAAACAAACCTTTATAAATTCAAAAAGATTGAAATCACTCCTTGTATCTTATCTGACCATAATACAGTAAAAGTGAAAACTGACATCAAAAAACCCTTATAAAAATGCAAACTCATGTAGATTAAACAACTTATTAGAAAATAATGAATGTGTCAAAGAAGAAACTAAGAAAGAAATAAAAATCTTCCTGGAATTAAAGGAAAATGAAAACACAACACAGCAAAACCTGTTGGATACATTGCAAGCAGTCCTATGAAGGGAAATTATAGCTCTAGATGCCTGCATTAAAAATCAACAATAGCACAAATAAATGGCTTAATAATGCTACCCAAAAAGTTAGAATACAAGAACAATCCAAATCCAAACTCAGGTGATGGCAAGAAATTATAATAATTAGACCAAAAATCAATGAAATAGAAACAAAGAAGACAAGACAAAGAATCAACAAATCTAAGTGTTGTTTCTTCAAGAAGATAAACAAAATTGACAGATCCTCAAACCAAATCTATGATGGTTTCTGGTTGACAGAAGATAGATGGACTTTGTTTCTTGATCCATTCAGTCAGTCTGTGTCTTTTTATTAAGCAACCGAGGCCATTCTCAAATTATTAAGTTATTACTGAAATGAGTGTGTTAGTTTAGGTCATTGTGGTGTTGTTTTTGGTGTCGTTGTTTGTGTTCTCAGTGGTATGTATGCCTTCATAATTCTTTCCACAGTCGCTTTGAGACATCCTCAACTAACCCAAAGAAAGAGAGAACCCAAATGAACATAATCATAAAACAACAGGGAAACATTGCAACAGGTATCAAATAAATTCAGGTTATAATTTGGGGATATTTCTAAAACCTGGACTCCATTAAGCTGGAAAAGCTAAAAGAACTAGATGATTTTGTAGATCCAATGAAACCATCAAAATTAATCTAAGAAGAAATCAACAACCTAAACAGAACCAAAAAAAAATGATGATATTGAAACAATAATAAAAGGCCCCCCAGCTAAACATAAAAAGATAAAAAGTCCAAGACCAGATGGATTCACAACAGAATTTCACCATACATTCCCAGAAGATCTACAGCTAGTTCTTCTTATACTATTCAAGGCAAAAGAAACAGATGAAGAACTCCCACACTCCTTATCTGAGTCAATACCATTCTAATACCTAAACCCAATAAAGACAACAACAACAAAAGGAAAAGTACAGACCAATAACCCTCATGAATATAGTCTCAAAAATGCTTTAAAAATTGCCAACAGAATACAGAATACATCAAAAAGATTATACACTATGACTAAGTTTGATTTATCACTAAAATGCAGGGATAGTACAACATATGTAAGCCAATAAATGTAATAAGCAACATAGATGACTTAAAAGACAAAAATCACATGGTCATCTCAATAGATGCAGAAAAGCCTTTGACAAAATCCAACATGCCTTCATGATAAAAGTCCTAGAGAATGTAAGGCTAGAGTGAACATACCTCAACACAACAAAAGCTGTATACAAGAAACCCACAGCCAACATCATCCTAAATGGAGAAAAGCTTGAAGCAACCCCACTAAACTCAGGAACTAGACAGGGATGTCCACTATCCCCAATCCTTCTCAACATTGTTCTAGAAGTACTAACTGTAGAAATAAGGCAAGAGAAGGAAATTAAAGGGATACAAATAGGGAAAGAAATAAAGTTATCCCTATTCATAGATGATATGATATTATATATTAGAGAGCTCTAAAATTCTACCAGAAAAGTTTTATAAGTGATGAAAAAGTTCAACAGTGTGTCCAAATGCAGAGTCCACTTGCATACATCAATATTTTTTTCTATACACCACTAACAAACCTTCAGAGAAGAAGACCACAACACATTCTCATTCACAAAAGACTCGAAGAAATATTTAAATTCTGGTAATAAGCCTAAAAAAGGAAGTGAATGACCTCTACAATGTAAACTGTAAACTTCTGAAGAAAGAGATAAAGTAAGACACTAGATGGACTGATCTAATTAATGTGTGAAATGACCATTCTATAGAGAGCTACTTACAGGTTCCATACAATCCTGTTAAAAATCCTCACTTCAGTCGGGCGGTGGTGGCCCATGCCTTCAATCCCAGCACTTGCAAGGCAGAGGCAGGCAGATCTTTGTGAGTTCGAGACCAGCCTGTTCTACAGAGCGAGATCCAGGAAATGTGCAAAACTACACAGAGAAACCCTGTCTCGAAGAAAAAAAATCCCCACCTCATTCTTTGTAGAAACAGAAATAGAAAAAACTGTCCTAAATTTTACATGGCACCACAAAACACTCTGGAAAGCAAAACAATGCTGAGCAAAAAGAATAGTGCTGAAAGGATTTCCATTCCAGAGCTTAAGATTACAGGCCTCCGTCTTTTGATAGATTACAGTGTCTTCATTGTGTTATGACCATCTGTAACAGTGTTCTCTTCGGCTTGGCTCTCTGCTGGGTTCTGACCAATAGTAAAGGAGCCAGTGAAACATCCAGTTGGATCACATCTGTTCTCTGTACTTATGGAATCTGGATACCTAATTCCATACAACCATCTTACAGAATTAGACCTGAGTACCCAAACTGTTCATACTGTTCATATAAAAATTAGTAAGAAAGACCCTTGAGAAAATAAACAATGGACCAGAGAGGTGTCTCAGCAAATAAGAGCACAGGATACTCTTCCAGTGGACCAGGATTTCATTCCTAGTAACCTCATAGTAGTCCACAATCTCTGTTACACCTGTTCTAGAGTATCCAATGTCCTTTTCTGGCCTCCATACATGGTGGACCGACAGACATGCAAGCAACACATCCATACACATAAAACAAAAATGAACCTCAAAACAAAATTAAAGAAGAAAAATAAGCTGAAATACCTATTCCTTGACATCAATATTTTTATGAGGGGCTTAAGAGATGGCTCAGCAATTCAAAGCATTTGCTGTATAATTACAAGCACCAGAGTTAAGATTCTCAACACCATATGACAAGCTGGGTATACAGCTCACTCTAGTGTCAGCTCCAAGGCAGGCAGAAACAGAGGGATCACAACAGCTCAGCTTGCTGGCTCCTTATCTCGCTGAGTCCACATGAGCCTTAAGCTTAAATTCAAAGAGAGCCCCTGCCTCAGATGAATAGGCTGAGAGTGATAGAAGGGAACACTCAACACTTTCCTATGAGCTCCATGAGAATGAATGCACATGTACATGCACACACTCACACAGGTAGACATAGATGCACACACAAGAGCAAATCTTTTAAAATATATTAAGAGGGGCTGGAAAGATGGCTCAGTGGTTAAGGGCACTGACTGTTCTCCCAAAGGACCCGGGTTTAAAACCCAGCACCCACATGGCAGCTAACAACTGTCTGTAACTCAAAGATCTGACTTGCAGGCAAAACACCAATGCACATAAAATAAAAGTAAATAAAAATAAAATATATTTAATATATATAAAATATAATAATATAACACTAGCCGGGCGGTGGTAGCGCATGCCTTTAATCCCAGCACTTGGGAAGCGGAGCCAGGCGGATCTCTAAGAGTTCGAGGCCAGCCTCGTCTACAGAGTGAGATCCAGGAAAGGTGGAAAACTACACAGGGAAACCCTGTCTCGAAAAACCAAAAAAAAAAAAAAAAAAAAAAAAGAAAAGATAAAAACTACAATTTTTTTTCTTAGTCAGAACAATATGGCATTTGAGCTAGGTGTGACAGGCACCTTCAAAATCCCAGTACTCAGGAAGTTAGGCTGAAAAAATGTAAAGTTTTAGACTCTATCTGGAAACAACAATCATGGAAAATGTGATCTTAACAGCAGAAAGGACTACAGACTAATGAAGCATAGACTATATTCTGAAATATAACAAGGTACATATGTTGTGTGTGATACAGATGTTAGGATCCTGCCCTCACTCCTCCGGGTCTGGTATCCAAAAATGCGCCCATAAATCAGGGAGTAAAACAAAGACTTCTCAAGTAGATGTTGGCGTCGGTAGCTATTTAGGAGAAAAATGAATGTAGGTCTCAGCTATGGGGAAAATGTTTTCCTGGTAGCTGTTGGGGTTACTCAGAATGTGCTGCAGATATCAAAATTAACAAAAGGCTCCTGTACGCCTGGCAGTGGTGGCGCATGCCTTTAATCTCTGCTCTCGGAGCCAGAGCCAGATGGATGTCTGTGAGTTCAAGGCCAGCCTGGTCTACAGATCGAGATCTAAGACAGGCACCGAAACTACACAGAGAAGCATAGTCTCAAAAAACAAAACAAAACAAAACAAAAAAATAGTAGGCTCCTATTATGAAAACAGTTTATTTGCACAGGGCCAAGCCCACCCAAAAATATGTGTGACATTATCTCCAGGTGATTTATAATATCTGCCATGGTATGAATCCCATGTGAGTGTTTCTTGCACTTCATTTAAGAAATGACAGGGGAAAGTCCACACCTACATACACTGAGGAAATGGTTTACACATATTTTCAATCTGTGACTGATTGGATCTGCAGAGATAAAACTGGCTGATACAAAGAACTGTGGGTTATAACCATAATGGAATTTTAAACATGAAAGATTGAAAGTAGCTCACTTCTAAGGGAAAAATAATTAAATCTCCTTATCCTCCCAGCATAAGAAAAATTCCTTAAATTCGAATGAAATTCAGCCTTTCTAAGTAGACTCAAAACTTGAAATCAGAAGCTCTACAGGCAAATACTAACAACAGAAAAATGATTTATGAGTATATGTGTGTATGTAAATAATTTCACAGGGAAAAATACACACATGGTTTTTAATCACAGGAAAAGATGGATCCATCTCACATTAATAAAAAAAAAACATAAATCAATACAATACTGAGACAGCATTTCACATCTGCCCGGACGGCAAAAGGAAAAACTATTGATGAGAAGCCACACTGAGCCCAAGGAGCAGACACCCACAGTGAGGGCTAGAGGACTATTTGAGAAGACCAAGCAAAACCACATTGTTTACTCATGATTCTAAAATCACACTTCCAAGAATCTAGCTTAAAGATATACTTGTAAAAATATGAAAATATGTAGGTGAGGTGTTTATTCGCTGCAGCAAAAGACCAAAAATAACCCACATGAAAACCGGCAGGAAACTGGTGGAACGCACCATGTGCACCCTAACGGTAAGAGCCCGAAGGGAATCTGGGAGTGATTGCTATTCTCCTGACTGTATTTATTTAAACAGTGTCGTAATAAAATGCTAAGTACTACATATACTTCCTCCCCAGGGAGATAACCTTAGGGAAAGTTAGGTTCTTATTCATTGACACAAAGATCTCAGAGCTGCTCTAGGCCCCCTCACCAGCTTGGGACAGCCCTCTGTTCAGAAAGAGTGTTTCTAAGTCTGAAAGTCATTGCGGTAAGACTCTGCCTGGCCACTTTACAGAGAAATATTT
The DNA here is from genome assembly GCF_903995425.1 of Onychomys torridus. NCBI lineage: Eukaryota > Metazoa > Chordata > Mammalia > Rodentia > Cricetidae > Onychomys > Onychomys torridus. Next base: position 42,105,177 of record NC_050443.1, read on the forward strand.
TGTTGCCATCGCAATGCTTTCCCATTTTTCAAATGTCTGATTCTGGCCGCCCTTCAGACTTGGGTTGGCTGCATCCACCAGAGCTGGTGCGGCCCGGGCTGCCTGCAGCTACTGCAGAGAAATGCCTGGGCTCTGATCTGAGTTCTCTGGCTTTTCTTTTCGGGATTGCAGAACCCCAGGGTCATTTGTTAGTTAGTTTGTTGTTTGTTTGTTTTCCCCCTGCCCTGGGCCTCTAGCTAGCACTGCTTGAGGGAAGTAAAGGCATTCCAAAAGCTGCTGGGTTTCTTTATTCAGCCCAAATATAGCTCCATCCCCCAGCACTGGAAAATAGTCATACAAATAAATGAATGAAAGCATTTATTCACAGCATTATTCATGTGAGTATGTACATTAACTGTGGTACATTCATGGAATTGAATATTATTGAGTTCTAAAAAGCAATGAGATATGAGAATATGAAAAGACATGGGAAACTCAAATGTATGTCAGTGAGCAGAGTAAGTCACTGTATCCTACATAATTTTAACAACATGGCATTCTGGAAAAGATAAAGCTGTGGAGACACGGGAAAAACAGGGGCTGGGACATGGCGTAGTCATAGGGCACTTGTCCAACGCCATATGAGATCCTAGACTCTGTGCCTAACATCAGAAAATGAACATGAAAAGAGAGAAGAGGGGAGCTAGAAAGAAGGAAGAAGGGAAGGGGAGGAACGAAAAGCTCAGTGAGTGCCGTGGGTTAATGGAAAGGAGGGTGAATTGGAGGATGAGGGGTCTGGGGAGAGAAAGATTGTTTGATACTGTAAGGATAAATACTGCTCATCATTCACTAGTTCAAGTCCATGGACTGCACATCAACATTGGAACCTAAGCACACAGACTATAAGTGATAGGCTAAAGTGACAACATAGGCTCATTAGTTCTGACAAATTGGCTCTGATTGGGGTAGGGTGATGCACACAAGGGCAGGGCTTAAATAGGAGCATTGTACCTTCCTTTCAATTTTGATACACATATAAACCTGTTCTAAAATGTTTGTTTAAAAAAAGACTGCACTGATAAGTAATAGTAGAGAAATTGAAAAGTATTAATAAATGGGAGGTTGAGTTCCATAGAAATTGTGTTATTTTATCACCTCACAATCTCCAGGTCCTGCAAAGACTTCCTTGGCTCATGGCCTGGCCCACCACAGCTAATAACAAACGCTTCGTTCTAGACCAGCACCTCCCCATTGTGCTTCCATGCGCTTCCCCACTCCTGGTCTGAGGGATCAAACCCAGAGCCTTTCATAGGCAGCCAAGTGCTCTACCACTATGTCTCCAGGCCTCATTTTACACTGCTTCCTTCTCAAACCCCAGAGAAGCAAAATGTGGCAGCACTTCCAGTATGTTGCAGGACTTTCTCTTTTACTCACAAATAAAATTGGCACTGTCTGATTCTGTCTGTACTGCTCCACATTAAAGATATGAAATCAGCCTCTCACAACATAATAGAATATGCTTTCCTTCTACCCAAGAGCAGCATTCCCCACACTCAAATCTATATATAGGACAGCAGACTTCCATATTGATCATTTTTCTGCCTTGTTCATTGATCCAAATTCCCCAGAGGCTGGCTGCCTCTAGGGAGCAAGCTTCGGGTCTTCCTCATGCACCATCCTCTAAACTGCAATTCTGCACTAACTGGAAAATCTAGAAGAAATAAATGAATTTCTCTACATGAATATAACATAAGAAAATAAACCAAGATTAACTAAATAATTTAAACATATCAGTAATCAGCAACAAGATTAAAACAGTAATTAAAAAGTCTCCCAATAATAAAAGCCCAGGACTAGGTGGATTCACTGCAGAATTTTACTAGCGCTTCAAAGAACTAGCACCAAGATTATTCAAACTATTCCACATAGTAGAGAAGGAAAAGAGAAAGGTTTTTAACTACTTTTATGAATTCAGTATTACTCTGAAACCAATACCAGATAAAGATACCACAAATAAAATTAATTACAACACAGACCACAAAAAGTTTCAGTACGATGCAAACCTAGCTCAAGATCACATCAAAGAGATCACTCATCATGACCAAATTAGTTTTATTCAAAGATGCAAGAATGGTTCAACATGTATAATTCATCACATAAACGGACTCAAAGGCAGAAATTACATCATTATCTAAACAGATACAGAGAAAGCCTCTGACAAAAGTTCCACCCCTTCATGATAAAAGTCATAGAGACACCAGGGACAGAGGAAGCTACCTCAACAGAATAAAGGCTATATTAGACAAACAAACAGCCAGTATCATGATAGAAGAAGAAAAACTCAACATATCCCCAATAAAACGAGGAACAAGATGAAGATGCCCACCATCTCTACTCATATTCAATAAAGTACTTGAAGTCCTAGCCTGAGCAAAGAGACAAGAGAAGCAAATGAAAGACACACACATAGGAAAAGCAGCTGAAGTGTCCCGATCTGCACATTATATGGTCTATCTATAAAAGACATTAAGGATTTCAGCAGAAAATTCTCCAAGTTGATAAATGCTTTCAGCAAAATGGCAAAGAACAAAATGAACACACAAAAGCCAGTAGCTTTTCTACACACCTATTACAAACATACTGAACAATCAGAGAAACATTTCAATCCACAATAGCCAAATGAAGAAATAAAATATTTGGGAATAAACCTACCCAAGGAAATGAAAGATTTCTACAGCAAAAACTTTACAACATTGGAGAAAGAAATAGAAGAAGATACCAGAAGATGGAAAGACCACCCATATGCATGGATCAGAAGACTTAATCTAAAATTTCAGTGCAACCCCAATCAAAATTTCAGGACCATTATTCACTGGCATAGAAAAAGACAATCTCAAATGTATACGTAGGTACAGAAGTCCAAATATAGCAAAAGCAATCCTTAACAAAAAGAATACTGTGTGAGATATCACTATATACCTGATTTCAAACTGTGCTACAGAGATGATAATAAAAGTAACATGATAGTGGCACAAAAAAAGATACATAGGTCCATGGAATCTATTAGAGCACCTTGACGTAAGTCCACACTCCTACAGCCACCTGATATTTGATGAAATGTTCAAAATATTCTTTACAAAAAGTGATTCTAGGAAACCTGAGTTGCACCACACAGAAAAATGAAAGTAGATCTTTATCTCCCAACCTGCACAAAACTCGGCCCTAAATGAATCAAGTATGCAATGTAAGACCTCATGCCCTGAAACTTCTAGAGAAAAAGTAGGAGTATTCTTCACTATATAACCTTCTGAATAAGGTTCTGGTAGTGCAGGAAATAAGGCCAACAACTGATAAGGAGAGTTTCATGAAACTAAAATGATTCTTCACAGCAGAGGAAATCATCAATCAAGTGAAGAAGCAGCTTAAAGAATGGGAAAAAATCTGCTAGTTATCCATTCAACAGAGAATTGGTGGTTAAAATATCCAAAGAACTAAAACTATGAAACATTGAGAAAACAAAAGACCCAATTTTAAAAGGTCCTGTGGATATAGTTTGCTTTGTTTTGGCATGATGAACATGGTGATCTAAAGCAACTCGGGGAGGAAAGGGTTTACTTCCACTGATAGATTAGAATCTATTACCAAGGGAAGGAATTCAAGGCAGGAACTTGGAAGCAGGAACTAAAACAGAGACCACATCGAAACAGAGAATCTTTGTTTACCAGTTTGTTCCTTATGGCTTGTTTTTGTTGTTGTTGTTGTTGTTGTTGTTTTTTTAATACAAACCAAGACCACCTGTCCAGGGGTAACACCACCCACAATGGGCTGGGTACTCCCACATCTATCATTAATCAAGAAAATGTCCACATAGTCATACTCATAGGCTGTCTGATAGAAGCAATCTCTCACGTGGGATTCCTTCTTTTCAAATGACTCTGGCTTGTGTCAAGTTGACAAAAACAACAACAGCAACAACAAAAGAAACAACAACAAAAGCTTAACCAACACAGGAATTGAACAGAAAATTCTCAAAAGAAGAAAACAAATAGGTAGGAAACACTAAAAAAAAAAAAAAAAAAAGTGTTCAACATCCTTAGCCTGCAAGGAGAAATGCAGACTAAAACTACTTTAAGATTCCTTCTCACCCCAGGCAGAATGGCCATCACCAGGGATACAAATGACAACAAATTTAGGCATGGATGTGGAGAATGAGGAACCAATAGACACTGTTGATGGAAGTGTAAACCAGTGAAGTCACTTTAGAAATCAGTGTGGAGATTTTGTAAAGCAAACAACTGAACCTAGAAATAGATCTACCATATGACTCAGCTAGAGCACTCAGTGGATTCTGTATCCTACCACAGAGATACTTACACATCCTCAATTACTGCTGCGTTATTCATAAAAACTAAGAATCAAAATCAACCTAACTGATGTCCACTAACTGATAAGCAGAAAAGAAAATGTGTTACATACACACAATAGAAGTTATTTGGCTGGGAAGAAAAAGGAAATCATGAAATTTGTGGTAAATGGATGAAACTGGAAAAATGAAGGATATAACCCAGGCCTTCAAACAAATTCCATGTGCCTTCTCTGACATGTGAATCTTCGCTTTGAGTCTTTGGGTTTTCTGTGTTTAACTTGGAGCATGTATGGAAATTAGAAAGAGGTTACTGGAGGGTATGCATTAAGGGAGGATAGTAGAATACAGCTAAAAAGAAAGTAGAGAGGGAATCCCAGGGGCAGGGAGGATGGGAATGAAGGACATGAAGGAGGGAGGTTAACTAAGTTGGAGGGTTATGAGAAAGCCATATGGAAACCTACTGCCTTACAATCCAATTAAGATATATAGAACTGGAGGGAACAGTACAACACATGTGACATGAAGGAAAAGGAGCAGAAATCTTTGTGTTAAAGGTTTCAGCAGAGATAGGGGTGAGAGGTGGGGATGAAGGAAGGGTCGGGAATGGTTTGACTAAAACTAAGGATGTATGAACAACAATGCAGATCCACCAGTTGTACACTAATTGCAAAAGTGTTTTGTTCTTTGTAAAAGTAGCTTAAATGAGGTACCTTGCATGGGTAGACAATAGACAATGTTGGAAAAAAATTTTTTTTGTTTTGGTTTTTCAGGACAAGATTTCTCTATATAGTTTTGGTGCCTTTCCTGGATCTCTGCTCTGTAGACCAGGCTGGTCTCAAACTTACAGAGATCTGCCTTCCTCTGCTTCCCTAGTGCTGGGATTAAAGGCACATGCCACCAACTGCCTGGCTGAAAATGGGTTATTAAATAAAAATCTCAGTGTCAGACCCTATGAATTGTTGTCAAGGATGCTACAAAGGCCTCCAAAATAATATAAGGTATTGCAATTGCTTTTGGTTGCATACCATAACTAAAATTAGATGGATAAATAGTAAATATGTTGATTGAATATGGAAAGAACAGCTTACTCCATGCACTGATACAGACACATCCCATCACTGTACAAACACACTCCATGCACTACAAAGACACACCTTATGCACTATCCAGGCACCCTTTATGTACTAATACAGGCACACTCAATGCACTGATACAGGCACACTCCATTCACTATAGTACATTTTGAATGGGCTCTGTATCTTTAAGTTACATCCTATTTCCTTTGAAAGATTGATAAAACAATTCTGAGAATTTTTCTGTATATTTCCATAATCTTGTACAAAAATTTGTGTATAATGTTTGTGGTCACATTATTTATAACAGACAACTTAAATTATTTGTTGCTCAATATGGAAATTGTCATGACAGTTTGGGGAGCTAAATTTGTCGACATACATGACTAATCTCGCTGCTCAGAAGGCTGAGGCAAGATGATTGGTGTTTAATAGGCACCCTACATATTTTAGTGACACTGCCTCAAAAGAAAACATAAAATTTTGGGAATGGAGCTCAGTATTGAGTACTAACCTCTCTAGTGTGCACAGAGCCCTGGGTTCAAGTCCCAACACCATAAAAAAGTGTTCTATATCAAGGAAGGAAGGGGGAAGGGAGAAAGGGAGAAAGAAAGGGAGGAAGAAAAGAAATGCTCTTTATTTAAGAAAAACAAAAACAAACTGTAATGAACTGAAGTTTAAAATTGTCAGGAAGTAATAATACCAAACTACCACAGTGATTAACTGGGGAATTAGAGTAGTTTCCATTAGGAAGCTTCAAACATAGGCTGGAAGAAAATCTGGTTAATGGCATTATTAAAACGTCCCTAACTGGGAGGCGGTGGTGGCACCTGCCTTTAATCCCAGCACTCGGGAGGCAGAGCCAGTCGGATCTCTGTGAGTTCGAGGCCAGCCTGGTCTACAGAGTGAGATCCAGGAAAGGCACAAAGCTACACAGAGAAACCCTATCTCAAAAAACCAAAATAAATAAATATAATAAATAATAATAATAATAAAAAAGAAAACGTCCCTAACTTGTGGAGGATCCTCATGAGGATCACCTTAGTCCAGAAGTTAGAGGCCTTCCTGGGCAACAAACTGAGACTTTGTCTCAAAATGAAAAGCCAAAAGGCATCTAAAAGTCTATCACAATGCACCTAGGAAGATATTGACTAGGAGCTCATAATGGCAGAGCTGATGAATGGAGAACAGCAGCTAAACTATCATTCAGGATGACCTAGGTTAAATCTCCAGCCTCCCTCTGAGACGTGGAGGGGGAGGAGTCATCTGGGAGAATGCCCATGGTAATAAAAATGACAAGCTAAACTAACAATATAATATTATATCTAAGAAACCATCTGATATAGCATGATAAAAAAAAAAACCCTGGTTCAAGAGTCTTCTCGGAATATTCCAGTGCCCTTTTCTCTATACCACAGAAACTTCTACAAACCAGGCCTGGGACACAATCTTGATATTGGGCAAGACTGTGTAGGAAGGAAGAGGCCTTACCCAGAGGAGAGAGCATGGGGAACTAGGCTAGTGACACTGAACTTTCTCCTTAAGGGCTTGAGATTGTTCTTTAATGCAATTCCTATGTTCCCCTCTGTGCTTTCTGCATCCCCTGTGCCCTTCTGTGTCCACTCCATGCTCTCTGTATCCCCCATGACCTTTGTATTTATTCTATGCCCCGTGTCCCTTCACATCCTCTGTGTCCATCCGTGTTCTCTCTGTCTCTTCTATACCCTCAGAATTTTTGTCCTCGCAGCCACTGATGTAGTGAAACACCTTGTTCATGTCAATGGAGCCATCTGTCACATAAAGCCTCTTCTGACCCTTCTCTCGTTTCCACATCCACCTGGCAAGTTCTGACTTACTAGCTTATGAGTACTGAAACAGAGCTGGGGTCTTGGCATCTCAAACAACATTTCATTTTCTCCTAATAACTACAGTTGAAACCCAGGGTTTGATGCATGAGCTTTAGAACCAAGCCTTTGCTCCCCTAAGGCCTTAAAACTAACTTTGGAAACTTCATAGCAGAGACAGCCAGATGATGGAGACTGCTGGGAAATTCATTATGAAAAGCCGTTCCTCCCACTCCACCCAAGGCTGGATAAATGTGCCAAATGACAGCAATACAAGAGAGGGGAGGTAAACTGCAGTGCTAGGCACAGGCACTGAGAGGTTGGCCGAGGAGGGAAGGAGGGAGCAACTCCCTTACGCTCTCCTTATCACACACGTCTGCTCCGCTTCTTTCTACTTACGTTCCACCCTCCTCATTTTTTTTTTCCTTTGATAGAGATTGGAATGTCTCAAGCCAGGTACGATGGTATACATGTGTAATTCCAGCACTTGGGAGGCAGAAACAAGAGGATCAAGAATTCAAGGCCTGACTTAGGTACATAGAAAATTTGGAATCAGCTTGGATTTACCAAAACCCCATCAAAGAAAACCAAGGAAAGAATGTGTGTGTGTGTGTGTGTGTGTGTGTGTGTGTGTGTGTGTGTGTGTTATGTATGTATATTATATGTATATATATAATGTATATATGTGTGTGTGTGTGTGTGTGTTATGTATGTGTACTATATGTATATATATAATGTGTGTATATATATATATATATATGTGTGTGTGTGTGTGTGTGTGTGTGTGTGTGTGTGTGTGTACATGTATGGTTTGACGGTATTTGTGTGTGTATATAGAGAAAGAGGAGACAAAGGTTTGGGGTGTCTCTATGTTGCCCAGACAGACCCTATACTTCTGGACTCCAGCAGTCCTCCTGAGAAGTGGGACAGGCCAGGACTCTCACTGGATTTTCCCCTTTGATTCAGTTTTTTTCTGAGACTGCTTAATCCAGTATTTTTCACTGCTACAACCTACCTTCCTAAGTCCTCAGTATTGTTCTTTCTTAGTCTGTACATATATATGCTCTCAGCTTCCTCTTTCCCTTTACGGAATCACTCATGCCTCTGGTGTTCATGGGCAGATGCTCTGGGAAAGCAAAAGCACCGTACCTGTGCTGCTCAGGAAGACTTTAGATCCAAACAGGGTGTAGGAGCCACAAAGACCCCCCCACACAATAATACCAGGTGACAGCCATGCCTTCGCAGATGAATAGCTCCTGGAGTGTGCCCAAAGAGAATGAGCAGAGGAAGAGCACTTCCTCCAGGAGCAGAAGGGGAGCTGTGAAATGAGAAGAGTGGGTGCCAGGAAGCAGTGGTGTCCTTGTCCAAGAGAGAGACAGCACATGGGGGCAGGGAGATGGGGGCTTGTGAAGCATGTTTAGTTTACAGAGCCCAGTGAAGGTTGTGGGGAGTTCACAGAGGACTTTGAACAGAGGAGGAACTTTGTCTAATACACGTATTCTGACAGATCACCCTCTGGGCTGAGAGCAGGATTCAGTGGCAGAGCATCTGTCTAAGTAGGTCTGAATTCTGCCACTACAATAAATTGAAATAAAATGTTTATCGTAAGTGATAAATAAGTCACCCTTGCTACTGTGTAGGAAACAGAGCACAGTGAGGATGTGTAAGGGGGCACTGAAAGCAGAAATAGGAAGACTGTTGTAAAGTCTCAGGAAAAGCCCGGCATGGTGGCACACGTTGACAATCTTCAGACTCAGGAGGCTGAGACAGGAGGATGGCGAGGGGAGGCTGAGACAGGAGGATGGCGAGGGGTTCAAGCAAGTCTGAATCACATAGTGAGTTCCAGGTCAGGCTGGGGCCTGTGGGACCTTGTCAAAACACCAACACACCCTGCAGGAGGAAGACAGTAGCTATGTGGGCTGGGGTGAAGGCAGTGTTTTAGGAGCCTGTATCCTGGTGTAGGCTGAAAGAGCAGGCCAGCTAGTCTTCTGTCTCTGTGAACTTGTCTCTGTTTCATTTCCTCTAGTTTTTTTCCCTGATCCTTCTCCGTTTTTGTTGTTGGTGTTTTTAGCTTAACAGACTGCAGTGAGGATTTGAACTAATTTTTATGTATTTATTCAACTTATCAAAGAGGGTGTGTGTATTCTTAGTGTTAACGGGCCTCTTAAACATAACTTATTCAGAACTTGCAAGAAGGTGAACTGGCTGATGTCCGGAGGTTTCTTTCTGAGTGGCCAGGAGCCACATTGCTTCTCAGCGTCTCACTTCAGCAGGCAGACATTACAGAGGTCTCATAGCTGCATTTGCTTTTCCGAGACAGGGTTTCTCCATGTTGTTCTGGTGCCTGTTCTGGATCTTTCTCTGTAGCTCAGGGTGGCCTGGTGCCTGTTCTGGATCTTTCTCTGTAGCTCAGGGTGGCCTCGAACTCACAGAGATTCACCTGGCTCTGGCTCCCGAGTGCTGGGATTAAAGGCATGCACCACTGCCGCCGATTTATAGTTGCATTTTTAAGAAATGTGAGGCCGGGTGTTGGTGGCGCATGCCTTTAATCCCAGCATTCGGGAGGCAGAGGCAGGCAGATCTTTATGAGTTTGAGCCAGCCTGGTCTACAGAGCGAGATCCAGGAAAGGCACAAAGCTAGCTACACAGAGAAACCCTGTCTCTAAAAACCAAAAAAAAAAAAAAAAAAAAGTGCAGTCAAGCGGTGGTCGCTCATGCCTTTAATCCCAGCACTCAGGAGGCAGAGACAGGTGGATCTCAGCCTGGTCTACAGAATGAGTTCCAGAACAGACTCCAAAAGCTACACCTAAAAACCCTATCTTAGAAAACTAAAAACCAGTTGGGGATTTAGCTCAGTGGTAGATTGCTTGCCTAGCAAGCACAAGGCCCTGGGTTTGATCCTCAACTCAAAAAAAAAAAAGAAAACTAAAAACCAAAACAAAACAAAAATGTGCAGAAGCTGATTATTTACAAGTGTGGCATGAAATTTGTCATATTCAAGGCCTGTCTAGGCTACCCAGAACCTGTATCAAAATGAATGAATTTTTTTTAAAGGTCCAGAAGGCAATTTGAAGACACCACTGGCAGTAACTGAACAACTGGAGCAATATGTGTTACTTGCCACAGGTTACATGACAGTGAATAGATTATGTCAGGGAGAACATTCTGGACAAAACCAAAATTTCAAAACTGATGACCGTGGGAAGATGAGGATGCAGCCTAGTGTTCTGCAGACCAATGAGAAAAGAAAATAATACAGCATTTACAAAAGGATAATTTTTAAAAACCCATGAAAAGTAGATTTAGAGGATCCAGAGGGGTAATTCTTACAGACCTGAAGACAAGAGAATCAGCCAGTGTGCCACCCATCGCAACACCAATGAAGTCAAGTCATACATCATGGCCAGTATCTTCCAGCAAGGAGTTGCTAGAGAGGCCTGCTGTTCTGTCTCCCTCTGGCATGGCTGTGTCAGAGCTCGGCTAGGTGGCTAGAGGGGCATGTGTGGGGCTGGTGGAGCAGACCTGCTGAGCCAACTTAGAGGAGGTACAGAGGATGGTTAAAAAAGAAAAAGGGGCAGGGGGCAGAGTGATGCGGAAGGAGCATGCTTTCTCCTTGTCATTTGGTTTCTCATTAAACGAACACGTTTAATGAACCTAGAACAAGCCAGCCATTTCCATGTGGTCTGTAGTGAAAAGAAACAATAACATGTTATTTCAAAGAGAACTGTGTAAGAAGTTTACTTTATTAAGCCAATTAGACCAGATCCTCCCTGAGAAGGCCCCATGAAGAGACTTATGTGGACATGGAAGGTGTGAAATCTATTAAGGCAATATTAAGTAGACTGGAGAGAAGAAAATCTTCAAACTAGACCTTCACATTTACCCTCCACCACGCCTGCTGACTTTAAGCTCCCCACCATCCAAAAGCATCCTTGGTATAAATTAATTAATTAATTAAACAAACAATAAATAAAATAAATAAAGCAAAGGACAAGAGGCTGGGCCAAGAAAGCCCAGCCAGCACTTGGGATTCCATCTTAGGACACAAAACTTGCCCGTAACGGTTTGAATGCATGAATAGCATCACCATGACCAGAGTTAGAACAGGTTAAGTGGCCTTGGTCATATTAGGTCTCTGCTCCTTGCCATCATATCTCAGAATCACATCATCCAGTTTATTCCTAAAGTGCAGGACACTGAGGAATTTTCAGGAGAGTAATCATATGAAGAATAGACCGTTAAGGATTATCCTAAGTAAATGTTTTCATGTTGAGCAACAGAATATGATCATGCCCAGAAACACCTGCCATTCACTCATGCCCTCCTTCCAGAAGTTAGCCACACTCGAGAAAAACGATAGCACACACTGTCCAGTGAAAGTACTTCCAGACCTCACAAATCAGCACCATGTCCACTCCACAGACAGCCACTATTCTTTTCCTAACCTAGAAGTGAGACAAAACAGAGTCAAACATCCTGGATTTTTCCCCCTGGGTTTTAACCTAATGTTCTGAGATTTACCTATGTTTGTGAGTATATCTTTTAAGACTGCTAAATAGTATATACATAGAATATGTACACACACACACACACACACACACACACACACACACACACACACACACACCTTCTATGTTGGCTGCAGTGTGAGACCAGAGGAAGAACAGACACTGGCTTCCCTGACACATTTGTTTTCTCATACACTGGGATCCCATTCACACTAAAAGTGCACTGGTTTCTGGCTTCCAGGAATGATGAAAAGCTGCAGTTAACAAGCCTATTCTTCTTCTTATTATTATTTTTTTTGCTATGTAGCCCAGGCTTGCCTGGAATTCACTGTGTAGCATAGGTTAGCTTCACACTCATGACCACCATCCATTCTCAATGTTCTCAGTGCTGGGATTATAGGCATAAATTCCCATGGCTTCACTCCCGTTTTGCCTTGGTACTATTTACATACCTGATGGTTGTGGTGACAACTGTAATTCCATTTAACGCCACTCTGTATGCGTTCCCATATAGTCTAGGCTATATGGAAAAATGGCATACACTCACTTAAGCCATCATTTGATTTTGGTCACAGCGCAAAATAAAACATTAGAATCTTCTACAGCTTTTACCTGTGGGATTCAGTGTTCTTCACTGTCTTTTGATCTGGGGTCCATATACATTCATTTCCCTTGCCCTGGAGCATTTCAGCTTCTTTCCTGGTTTTATTTTTATTTATTTATTTATTTATTTGGAGCTAAGGATTGAACCCAGGGCCTTGTGCTTGCTAGGCAAGAGCTCTACCACTGAGCTAAATTCCTAACCCCCTTTCCTGGTTTTAAACACTTGGAATCTGTTGCCTCAGTTTCCCAAGTCCTGAGGTTTTAAGCTTGTGCCTGACTAACTTTTATGTATACTAAATCATCTTTGTTTTGTCATTAAAATTGGTTTTTACTTATGTATGGTATTATTCTTATTCTTATGACAATGACACCAAGACAGGGACTCATGTAATTCCGGCTGAGGATGACCTTGAACTCTTGATATTTCTGCCTCCACCTCTCAAGAGCTGGGATTAAAAGTGAGTGTCACCACTAGCCTGTCTTCATTTTTGAGAGGTATTTTATACTAGCTATAGAATTATTGATTGACTTTTGTTTGTTTGTTTATCTAGACAGAGTTTCTCTGTGTAGCCTTGGCTGTCCTGAAACTTGCTCTATAGACCAAGCTGGCCTCCAGCTCAGAGATCTGCCTGTCTCTGCCTCCCAGGTAATGGGATTAAAGGTACCACTAATCAACCAGTGATTGACAAAGGGGTATTTCTATCATCACTTTAAATATATCACTCCTTTCTCTTCTAGAAACTGCCCTCCTGCTGTGGATATTGCTCTGTATAAATAAAATGCTTATTGGCCAGTAGCCAAGCAGGGAGTATAGGCGGGAGAAGCAAAGAGGAGAATTCTGGGAAGTGGAAGGCTGAGTCAGAGAGATGCTGCCAGCCGCCACCACAAGAAGATGTTAAGATACCAGTAAGCCACAAGCCACGTGGCAACTTTCAGATTAATAGAAATGGGTTAATTTAAGATAGAAGAACTAGATAATAAGAAGCCTGCTACAGCCATACAGTTTGTAAGCACTATAAGTTTCTGTGTGTTTACTCAGTTGGGTCTGAGCAGCTGTGGGACTGGTGGGTGAGAGCGATTTGTCCTGACAGTGGGCCAGGCAGGACTGGAGAAAACTCCAGCTAGGGTTTTTTTGTTTTTGTTTTTGTTTTTTTCCCTTATTTGTGTTTTCTTTTATCCATCCTGCCCAGAGTTTTCTGAACTTCTTCTTCTTCTTCTTTTATTTATTTATTTATTTATTTTTGCTTTTTCAAGACAGGGTTTCTCTGTGTTGTTTTGGTGCCTTTCCTGGATCTCGCTCTGAGACCAGGCTGGCCTCAAACTCACAGAGATCTGCCTTGCTCTTCCTCCTGAATGCTGGGATTAAAGGCGTGTGCCACTGCTGCCCGGTTTGTTTTCTGAACATCTTGAGAGTTTAGGGAAGAGTATGCTTTTACCATGTGCTCCTCCTTCCCTTCTAAGGCATGTGTTTGTACTCTCCTGCTCACTCTACCCCTCACACACATACATTAGACCATGGAATATTGTCTTACAAATGTTTTTCTCTCTGATATTCAGATTGAATAATTTACATGCATACACACACATATATGTATACTTGGGGGGGGGCTTGCAATTTTTGTGATTTTATTTATTTATTTATTTATTTTTTTCTGATGGGAACAGAACACAGGACCTCCATATATCTATCCTAGGCAAGTGCTCTCCCACTGTTATGTTACCAGTCCTGATAATATATATCCATCTCTTTCTTTTTCTTTTTTTCTTTCTTTCTTTTCTTTTTTTCTTTTTTTTTTTTTTTTGGTTTTTTGAGAAAGGGTTTCTCTGTGCAGCTTTGTGCCTTTCCTGGAACTCGCTTTGTAGACCAGGCTGGCCTCTAACTCACAGAGATCCTCCTGCCTCTGCCTCCCGCATGCTGGGGTTAAAGGCATGTGCCACCACCGCCCGGCTCCATCTCTTTCTTTACTGATAGTCTCTCATCATTTTTAATCTCATGTCCAACTCACCCAAGTAACATTTTCATTTACTGCATAGTTCTTTTCAGCTTTAAAAAAATTCTCCATTTGCATTTTTTCATTGTTTCTATTTTCTTGCAGATATACTTTATTTTAAATTCATTGAGACCGTAGTTTTCTTTACATTTTAATATGCTTATAGTAGTTACTTAAAAATCCCCTGTCCTCTCATTCTAAACTTGAGTCCTATAGGTAGACAATTTCCCGCCCCTGTTCCTTCTCCTTCTCCTCTTTCTTCTTTTTCTCCTCCTCCTTCCTTGCTCTTTCTCTCCCTTCTGCTACCACACCTAGTTACAGAGGTTGGGTTCCAGTGTTTTGTCGTGTTTGGTTACGTCTTAACAGCACTTACCAGGCTTTGTGGTGTCATATCACACTTTACTTGACATTAGTATGCAGAGTCACTTTCTCTCTTTGAGACCTGTGTTTTACTCTGCATGCAGTTACTAAACTGTGGTTAGAACTGACTTGTTTCAGACGGACCAGACTACAATACTCTGGGTCTAGAATAGATCCTCCTCTGATGGAGCTAGCTCTGCTTTTTGTCCATGTTCTACCTGGGATCCCTTTAGATTATTCAGGAGGCTCAACCAGGGATTGAAAGCTGAAACAGGTGGGTAGGAGGCACTGCGCCTGGGGCACTCGGACTATTTCCAAGTCCCTGGAGTTTGTGTTTACAGAGCAGCTTCACAGTACCAGGTCTTGCACAGTGTCCACCTGCATGTGCTTGTTTACTTTGTAGCCAAAGACTTAGGGAGATGCTATGCAGAATTCTGAAGTTCCTTTTGTGTAAGTTCTCCTTGTTTCCAGATTCTTCTGAAAGGGAGAATTTCAGAATACAGCTGCTTAAACAACTCTGAACTTCAAGCAAAGGCTCCCTTAGAAGCAACCATGTTCCAGATGACATGCTCCAGTACCTCAGCTACAGTTTGAAACAGCCTGCAGGGAGCAAACTGAGGGAGTCTGTTTTGGCTCCATCCATGCCTCCTCTGCCCAGAGTCTGAAGATAATTCCTGTGTATCTTTTCCCCTTGTCCGTAGTTATCTATGATGATGAGGCTGGTTAATCTGAAGAGAATTTCTCTGTCCTCACTGTAAAGACTTTCCTCCCCCAATTAATTCATCACTAAAAAGCATATATTCTATCTGTTTTGCATATCAAACAAGTCACTATTTATCCAAACATGAATTCAGTGACTCCATAAGATAAAATTGGATTGATGGGAGGGGCTACTAAGGACCAATCCCAGGACCTTGTACATTGTAAGCACACACTCTACCAATGAGCTATACCCTCAGCCCATGTTCCTTCTTCCTCCTTGACTCTTATCCGTCTACATCCTGATTACATCAAACATTTACTCAACAAACCATTTAATTAACACGTTGCTTCTTATTAGGTAAGTTTGTGTCCCTGAAGTCCTCACTCTTAGTATCTCAGAATGTGACCTTATTTGGAAGTAGGTGTATTGAAGATGAGTCTGGGTTACTTTTGCCGTGATAAACCATCATTCCCAAAAACAATTTGGGGAGGAAAGGGGTTATTTCAGCTTACAACTCCATCACTGAGGGAAGTCAGGACAGGCACTCAAGGCAAGATCAGAAGGCAAGAACTGAAGCTGAGGCCACGAAGAAGGGATGTTTATCAGTTTACACCTCAAGGCTTGCTCACTCTGCTTTTTTATACAACTCAGGACCACCTGCCTGGAGGGGGCATGACTTCACATTGGATGGTCCCACCCACATAAGTCATTAATCAAGAAAATGCCCCCCCACAGGCCAATCTAGTGGGAGAATTTTCTCAGCTGAGGTTCTGTCTTCCAAAATGATTCTACAAAAACACTAGCCTGAACACTGACGAGATCCTGAATAGAAAGAATAATGTGGGAGGGATCATCATATTGGATTTCAACTTATTCTACAGAGCAATACTAAATTGGCACAAGAGCAGATGACTATATGAAAGGGACAGAATAGAGGACCAGCATATAAATTTATAAAGCTATAGCCACCTAATTCTCAGTAAATGGTGCAAAGAAAACTGGATATTCATATGCAGAAGGATGAAACTAGATCCTTATCTTCCACTCTGTAACAACAAAACAATTAGCTCTACCATGCCAAGCAAGATGGACCCATTGGTGCAAGAGGGTAGGTTACTAGCTATTTTCTGATTGGATGTGTGTTACACAGGAGTGATTCAAGTCTGGTACTTGTCATAATGAAATGTCATAGTGAAACCCATTATTATGTAAAAAGATATGGTAATGTAAACATAAAAAAAAAAAAACAACTCTGAATGGACCAAAGATCTGAATGGAAGACCAGGAACTAAAACTGATAGAGGAAAAGCAGGGGAAATACTTTAAGAGATAAACATAGGCAATGACTTTCTAAATAGGCCTCCTGGCATTTAAGAAGCAAGGTCATTGATAGACAAACTGCACCTCATGAAATTAAAAAGTCTCTGTAGGGCAAAAGAAATAGTTAATGTCAAGTGGAGAGACAGTGTTCAGAGTGGGGAAAAGAATCCTTGCTAGCTGCACATCTCACATCTAGATTATGCAAATCACTTGTTGTCCAGGGCCCCTGTAAGTGTCACACTGCCAGGAAAACAGTCCGTGCGAGGTGAAGAATGAAACTCAAGTCAGCACCAATTTTGTAGGTGCTGTGTCAAGACTTCCAGAGTCTGACTGCTGGGTTTATTCTTACACATTTAAGCATAGTAAAACTCCAGAAAGAGGTTTCTATGTGATAATGATCACCACACAGCTTTAGGCTTAGCTACATAGAAACTCCCCAGCAAAGTAGCAAAGCACCCATGACCTTTACAACGAGTTCTACTGACTGATAAGCATTGCTCAGGGCAAGGTCTGAGGAGGAAGGATTTGTAATTAGCATAATGATAGATTCTATCCGTGGAGTATACAAAACACATTGGACCTCTTTCATAAAGAGAGACTAAACTCGGGATTAGGGCCTAAACAATGCTCAGGATATTGAGGGATTCAGGAGGGTTGGCTTCACAGAGTAGTAAAAAGATCACTGAATTGTTAGACAACATCCAATCCAGCCTTCCAGGTGATCAGGAATCAGCCATTTCCTTCCTTTGAAGAAAACAGGCCTGCTGTTTAACAAGCCCAGTTGCTCCCAGGCTCTCTGTGAGCTCTGATTTCAACAGTTTTAAAAGCTAAACAAGAAATCAAACAACCCAATAAATAAATGAGTTAATGAAATGAGCAGACATGTCTCAAAAGATGAAATATAAATGGTCTATAAACATATGAACAATTTTCAACCCAACTAGCCAACAGATAAATGTAAATCAAAACTATATCAAAATGCCTTCTCACCCCAGTCAGAATGACAGCATTAAGGAAAAAAAAAATGTAGCTAATACTGGCAAAGATGTGGACAAAAGGGAACATTTACCCACTTGTGGGAATGTAAATTAGTCTGGTCACCATGGAAACTAGTATGGAGGTTTCTCAACAAACTATAGATAGATCTACCCCACAACGAAGCTATACCACTCTTGGGTATTTTCTTAAAGTTTCAAGTCAAGATCAGAGAGATGATGTGTACATCAGTATTTACTAGTGTTTGCCATTATTCACAATAACTGTGCTATGAAACCAAACAATAGAGAAATGGATAAAGAAAAAATTGGTTTATAAGAGAAGCTTTCAGCCATAAAGAAGGAAGACATTACGTTATTTGCAGCAAAATGGGTGCAACTGGAGACCATTACGTTAAGGGAATCATGCCAGTCTCAGAAAGACAAATATTCAACGCTTTCTCTTGTTTGTGATTCTTGAAAATAAAGTCTGTATGTATGACAGGAAAGTCAAAGTGAAGCTTCTGGAGAAAGAAAGGGGGCCAGTATGAAGTACCAGCATTAAAGGGAAGTTAGGGTACAGGGTGTCAGTAGCAAACAATTTACGCTTTATGAAAATACCATTGTGCCATGCAAGTGAGCATGAACAATGGTAAATTTTAAAATTACAAATTGAGATGGCATACATGTTCTTGATGTTTTTCATTTTAAAGAAAGCTGAATGTGGTAGAGGATTCTTGTAATCCTCCAACATAGGATGCACAGGCAGAAACTGTCCTGAGTTGTTCCAGGTCAACCCTTTTTTAGAAAGGGGGAGGGGAGGAAGAGCGATGGCTCCAAAGTTTAGTGTTGGCTGCTCATGAAGAGACAACCGGAATTCAGTTCCCAGAAACTGTATCAAGCAGCTCATAGCTGCCAGTAACTCCAGCTCCAGAGAATCTGATTCTCTCTTCTAGTTTCCAAGGCTATTTCCACACATGTGTACATGTCCACATACAGACACACAGAAACACACAGGCACACACACACATGCAGACACACACATACAAACAGACAGACACACACACACACACACAAATGCACATACAAATATACACACATACACACATAAATAAAAAATAAAAATTTAAAACTCACATTTCAATAACAAACATATCTGAAATGCAGAGTAATGATTTATTTACTTTCCTCTTGAAATGGAGAGTTTTCCTAATGTCATAACTTATTATTTCTTTTCTCTTTTTAAAAATTTATTCTTTAAGATACAGAGATGTTCCTCAGGGAGATAGTCTTTCCTCCTTTACTTGGAACTACATTTATCACAGACTGAATTTCCATATATAGAAAAATATGTTTCTGGGCTCTTTTTTTTTCCAGATGTATAATTCTGCCTAAAGAAATAATACCTTTATTAATAAAACATATACTAAGATATTCCCTTTATTTCATTATATATTGATAGTGGAATTTATGTTTCCATTTTTTGTGGCTTATCTTCTGAATATAGCATTTATCATGTGAACAACATATATTAGGTATCATTAGTTATGAATTCTAGCTATGATGTATGCAAATATACCATTCAGAAGATTAATATTGTTAAAATTAGTAAGTTTAATTATTAGTGGAATATCAGGTATATTATTTATACTTATATATTTTGCTCACATATTTATATAATTTTAATATAAATATTAGTTAAATATAACTTTATACCATATTTATAAAATATAAATATATATTTAAGTGATAATTAATGAAATCTATCAGCTTTATTTAGATGTCACCATTCACCCATATGTTTGTGTTTTGTAAATTTGTCATATATAGATTCCTGGGACAGCACCCCAGTTCTTACAATTAAATACAGACCAGCTCTATCACAAGGATGCTTTAAAGTAAGTATCTTTGTATAACTGCAGACGGGTCCATCCTACCCATCTCCATAATCACTGGCAATCAGCATGTTACTCTAATCTTTATTATTTGTTGTCTTAAGAATGAAATATTAATGAGATTACACATGTTGCCTCTAGAGATGGGTTTTCTTCACTCAGTATCCTTCTCTTGAGACCCATCCAAGCTGTGTGCATCAATAGCTTGATTTTGTAGCTGGCTAATTAATTCCATGGCATGCATACACTAGAATTTGCTGTCCACTAGCCTGTTGGAGGTATTTGATCTGTTTCTAGTTTCTGACTACCATGTTTTATGTGTGTAAGTTTTAATCTAGGATAAATTCCCAAGAGTGCAATGGTTCTATTCTACAGTAAGCATACTTTAGGTCATGAGAAATGATCACATATGAATAACAATATTCTTCTTAGTATTGCTAGTAATATCCTTGATCTCTAAAACAGTAATGTCCTGCATGTAGGCTTTTGAGAATTGTTTTCATCTGATGTTGGGTTTCAAGATTCTTTCATGTTGCTGCCTGTAGCTCCAGCTAATTTTTGCTGTGCAGTTTTTTTTAAATTTCATGAATACATTAACCACATCATTTTTATGAATAAAATGTACCACTTAGGAATGTTTTATTTATGTGTAAATTTCCTTTGTACATTTTCTTAGGAATGAGGATAATGAGTTTTGAGAATTTAATTTTCGAATGAACTATATCAAATACTAGCCAGGAAGTTCCAGCAATTTACACTCCCAGCAGCAGTGTTTAAGAGTCCTTCTAACCCATATTCTTTCAAGCATTCAGTATCAGTTAGGTTCTTAGTTCTTGTCAATGAACTATAACATTACTTTCCTGTTTCTAAGTAAATGTTGCTCATTTACCCTTCTTGTTCTTTGTCTGCAGAGCTTTGCTTCCCTGGCTCCCTAGTTTGTGGATGAAGCATCATCATCACAGCCTTCAGAGTCACATTCTAGTTCCTTTCAGTCCTTTCGAATATCCTGATGTATTCTACTGGTTTTGTTTCTCTGGGGAATTTGGAAGGTTTTTCATGTAACTTGTTTGAGACCCAGTTTCCAACCCTATTCTCTTTTCTCTTCTTTTCTTTCTTCCTTCCTTTCTTTTTTACTTGTTTTGAGTGTTTAGGGATAGGGTCTCACAGTTTAAGTCTTGAACTTGCTACAAATGGTCACTTAGCCCAAGCTGGCTTTGAACTGCTGGTTCTTCTGTGTCCATTTAGTGCCGGGATTTCAGGCATGTACCACCATGCCTTCTCCTCCTCCAACTTGAAATCCTCCTGCTGCTGTCACTCAAGTGCAGAGCTCATGGGTGTGTAACCTCTCTTCCTCACAGAAACTGTTCCTGAGGAATAGCAGTTGAAGGATGAGCTTCTTAAACTGTTTGGGGAGTTTCTATATCCACTCCCTAATCTATCAGAGGCAAAGATAGTAAGGCAGTGTTTCTCAATCTGTGGGTCTCAGTCCCTTTTTAAGGGGAGGCAGGGCTGAGTGACCCTTTCACAGGGTTTGCCTAAGACCATTGGAAAACACAGATACATTCACATTATGATTCATAACACTAACAAAATTACAGTTATGAAGTAACAACAAAAATAATTTTATGCTTGGGGGTTCCAAGCGTGAGGAACTGCATTAAAGGGTCACAGAGTTAGGAAAGTTGAGAAGCACCATGCTAAGGGCTCCATCACCAATAATGCAATAAGTATTGCTAGTTCATGTCATGAACTGTTTGCAGAGATAGAAAAATTATCTGACCTGATACCAACTGCTTATGAGAGGCAAGGAACTTAGCAACCCAAACACTTCCAAACATTTCTACCGTTCCTCATTTGTTCCTTTTCTTGTCAGCTTTGCTGATAAGGAGGAAAATCCCACTTGCATGAGTTTCTTCTATGCTGTCAGGTGTTCTTGAGAATCTGGTGATTTGACTGCAGTGCAGGGTCAGGCTCATGCAGATACAGAGCAGAAGTGACTAAATCTGGCAGCTCATGACAATCACCCAAGAAGTCTTTAAGAAACAGGGCATTTGTGCCAGCAGGCTCGTGTGACTAATTGCTCTAGTAGTGAGCCTCAAAATGTAATTCGGCAACAGTCAAAGCGCATTGGGTAACACTAATATGAAGCTAGTTTGGAGAGAAACTACCTGTAATTCTCCAGCTTGGATACTGGCCATGCCTTTTCAGGATGCTGCAACTCAGTGGCCTCATTATTTTTCCAGCTTCCCCAAAATAGCACAGGCCTACTTTCTCAAATTTTGAGCTTTCTCAAGGGACTGATTGGGAAAAAACAAAAACAAACCTGTGTTTATAAAAAGATCTTTGCTAACTTAACTCTATAATACGTAGTCATCTTTACCTATCTGTGGGGCACTAGTTTTAGGATCTGTCTCCTGTCTTCCACCTTTATGCAGATACCAAAGCCACAGATACTCAAATCCCTCATATTCAAAATTGTCTAGTAGTTACTTATAACCTATGCACACTCCCATATACTAAATCATCCTTAGATTTTTTTCTAATACCCAATATAGTTGAAATGCTGTATAAATCGTTAGACTATATTGTTCAGAGAATAACAGCAAAGAAAAATACCTGTACATGTTTAATGCAAATGCACTTTCCCCCAAATATTTTCTAGCTGTGATTGGTTGAATCCTTGAATGCAAAAGTTGACAGGGACAGGCTGGTATACTTTCAAACCAAATTTGCCCTGGTGAGATCCTAGTGGCCTGGGAGAGAGAGAATAGGATAATGGTGGTCCTGCTGTGAACTATTTAACCATTTGTGTTTTGCTTTTGTAAACTCCCTTATTGCTATGGAACTACTGGGATAAAGTGACCTTTCCTAGCTATATAATGGGAAACAGAAACAAGGGGGTGGGGTGGAGTGGGGTGTGTAAAACAATTGTCCTGTCTGGCTGTGGATTCCGTAGATAATTGTAATGTACACCGTGGATACCCACCTTTATAAACTCTGCCTTTAACCCCTTCACACAGCATGTTTGGCTCTAAGGATGCCGTCCTTTTGCTAGCAGTAAGAGTGAATTCATGTAATCTAATCTGAACTGAGACTAAGTCGAACACCACAATAGCCCCAACCTGCCACATCAGCAGATGGCAGCTCCATTTTCAGCAGTTTGGCCATATGCAGGTCTTTCCTTTATGTCCTAACTAACAGTAAATCCTCTGGCTCTAAGTAGCCCCTTTTCCCACTACATAAGCACCTGCCTAAGCCACTGTCCCCTCCGTGCACTGCAGTGGCGTGTTATATATATTGCCTTCCTTGCTTCTACTCTGGCCCTCGATTCACACAGCAAACAGAAAAATTGAAAACCTAAGTCAGTCCAATTCCATGGTTCCTCAGTGCTCAACACCTGCACCAGGATTCCCTTTTCATTCAGTATAAAAGTCAAAATTCTCACTAGGATTTGTACGCCTATGTAGTCTCATGTTTCTGCTGCCTCACTTAGCTGTAGACATGCAGGTCTCTGTGCTGAACCTAGACCCTTGTGGCCAGCTAGATGGGATGTCTGCATGGCTCTTAGCCTTTTGTTAGAAAGCCTCCTGATTTACCCATGCCCCAGCATGTCTATATCATCTTTGCAGGGATCACTACACTGGGATACTGTTGTGTTCCTGGAGAAGTTTCACTGACTCTAGCACAGGCTGGGGGAGTGGGGAAGGACAGTGGGCTTCTGAATGAATGACAGGCAGAGCTCTGTTTAGAGCTCACTTCCAGAGCTGTCCTGCTTTGGGGCCTTTGTGCAGACCGGTCATTCTCCTCTGCTGGCTCTTCCATACATCTTGCCTCATCCAGGTTTAACCTCCTGTTGACCCCCCTCTCTCACCTCTTCTTAACCCCTGCAGGGTTCCACCTATGACTCTTGGGAGGCTCTCAGGATTTCTTGTTGGTTGCCTTCTCTTTCTACTGGGATGTCAGTGGCCACAAGTGTGTTTGTTGACCTTGACAGTTTTTCTTTTCCTTTCTGCCGCCTACAACAATGCAGGGAAACAATGCCAGTGTTGAAAAGAGGCTTGCTGAACAAGATGGTTCCAGTGATCTGCCCAGGCCCCAGCAGTCTGCTGTCATTAAAAGTTCAGCCATATGGGTGCAAGCACAGTCTGTCTAGGCAGGCTAGAATCTAAGAAATAGTCTAGTGGGCAACATCTAAATTCAAAAGTCCTACAAAACCCGGGATCCTGTGTGTGTGTGTGTGTGTGTGTGTGTGTGTGTGTGTGTGTGTGTGTGTAGCCCTTCTGAGAGATGAGATGAGCTAAGGCCAACTGGAAATACTGAACTTGGATTGGTGAAGAGCATGGGAGAGAAGATTCCAGACTGGTGGGGCAGTATGACTCACAGAATCTTGGAACGTTAGCATGGAATGTAGACAGGAGGGACACGGTCAGTTCTGAGAAGGGTAAGGAGACCTCTCACCCTGGGGTGGGCAGGGACTAGCAGGGACAGAGTCAAACCAGCTGGTGCCAGTTCCCCTAGGGCCTCAAGGGACCTTTGCCTGAAGAGTTAGCATTTGACTTTGAAAGCAACGGGGGAATCCTAGGAGTTCCAGGGTAAGGACACAGGATGAAGTAACTACTTGGACAGTGTGAATTGGGTGAAGCAAGGTCTTTGGGAGGTGGTAAACCATCCTGAAGGCTTGAGGGTAGTCCTGGAATACCTGTAGAGACAAGAGACAGCCACGGAATGGGGGGAACAGGCGGGTCTTGAAATACCACTGAGTTGGATGATGAAACTGAAAACAAAGCCATAGGGGTTAAGGACTGGAAACCAGATAAAGGTGTGTCTGCTCACTCATTTGCTGCTAGTCCTTAGCCTAGAATGCTACTGGTCTACTGTAAGAGGTCTTTTGGGGAAATGCAGACACTTTATCCCAGTATTTTTCTGATCTTTTCTTTTCACCCTTAAAGTTGAACCTCTTACCGGAAGTGAGGGTGGGGGTATTTGATGGAAGAGGTTTTCTTTTTTTGGGGGGGGGTATCTGTTGCTTTATTTTCCTTATGCTGGATTCTAGTGAATAGTGTGGGTTATGGCAAGGATGAGACTCTCTTACTGCAGAGGAGGATGTAAATCAGGGAGCACAAAGTGGGAATCTTCCAAAGAGAGAGATAGGAGAAGATTTGAGTAAAGCCAGGACAGTGAAGGGTCAGCAGATACTCAGAGGAAGCACCCAGGGCCAGCAAATGCTGAGGTGGATGACACAATGGATCAAGGCAGCGAGAGAAAGGAGGGGCTCGCCTGTCACACACAGAAAGAGGTTAAAGGCTTCAAATCTGGACACAGAGTGCCCCAAAGTTACTTTTCATTTAGCCCCCCAGCCATGCTCCTCCTACCTCCCTCCAGACCACAATTATCCCTATTTCTCATCTCCGTATCTGCAAAGAGAGCCACATAGAGTGGAAACTGCGGCTCCTTACTTCACGGATAGGGTAGTCCCCCCAAAGTCAACTCCAATCTCCCAGTATTCACATACACAAACTCCTCTCTTTCATCAGTAGGAAAGGAGCCCTTTGCTCACATTTTCTCAGCTACCCACCAGCCTCCCTCACTGCTCAGTCTCTTTCTAATTCTCTAGATCAAAGCCCACACTTCAGAGTTGCCCTAGGGGATCTCAGACCTTGTCCACCAGGCAGGGAAACAATGACTCAAAAGACTCATTATAATCTTCCCGTCTTTGGAGAAAAAGAAAATGATCCTTATTTGGGGGGGTAAAGAAAGCTGATGGTGTTTCTAGAAAAAGAAAATATTTGATTCACCAAAAAATTATATTCAAAAGTAGGTGCGGGCTGGATAGCAGGGTAGGGAATTTTGTGAAAGGGCAGGAATAGTGACTTCATGGAGAGTTTTTAGGCGCCAATCCTCTCTTCAAAACGGAATTTGAAAACTGGAAAATTGGTATGCCTGGGACTCCTCTGGAGTTTAACTCCAAGTCCCAGAC
Organism: Onychomys torridus; assembly: GCF_903995425.1. NCBI lineage: Eukaryota > Metazoa > Chordata > Mammalia > Rodentia > Cricetidae > Onychomys > Onychomys torridus. The sequence goes on from NC_050443.1 coordinate 42,130,770, forward strand.
TAGAGGAGGTGCCTAAACCAGCTCTCCAGACACAATTTCCTGGTCCAGAATCAAGTCTGCCTGCTCCAAGGCAGAGCGCGCGAGGAGGGGATGGGGCATGGTGTGTCTCAATCCCGAAATCTCCCTCTCCTCTCAGTGTCAGAGTGCGTTTGTGAAACCTCTGGGACTGAACTGATGCTCCAGGGAAACGAAAGTAAAGCTTTCTAAAGTTTCCAGCGCGGGCTCTTTTTGTTTCCCGCTATCCGCCCAATCTGAATCTGGGCTCTGAGCTAGGGCGGGGCGCAGGAGCCACCTCGGCGGAAACCGCCCCAGGCCGCCCGGGTGGCGGGAGGGGACTTCGAGGGGCAGAGTGCCGGGCCCGCCCGCTCCCTCCCGCCGGGCTGGGACTGCAGACCTCGAAGCCAGGACGGGGCGCGCGGGCTGGGCGGGGCGCAGCACGCTGACCGCGGTCCCTGTGCGTTCCGCAGGAGGGGAGCCCGCGCCGCCGCGCCCGGGCAGCGGGCGATGATCACCTAGGAGGCTGGCGCGAGCGGCAGAGGAGCCGGGCGCGGCGACACGCGGCCATGGAGCGGGAGCCCGCGGCGGCCGAGGAGCACGCACTCCCGAGACGGCGGCGGCGTTCTCGACGAAGGCGCTGGGAGGACAGGACGCGCACGGTGCGCTCCAACCTGCTGCCGCCCCTGGGCACCGAGGACCCAGCGGCCGGAGCCCCCAAGGGGGGGCGGCTGCTAATACGCGGCTGCACCCAGCACCTGGCCGACAACCGCCTCAAGACCACCAAGTACACGCTGCTGTCCTTCTTGCCCAAGAACCTCTTCGAGCAGTTCCACCGCCTGGCCAACGTGTACTTCGTCTTCATCGCTCTGCTCAACTTTGTGCCAGCGGTGAACGCCTTCCAGCCGGGCCTGGCACTGGCGCCTGTACTCTTCATCCTGGCGGTCACAGCCATCAAGGACCTGTGGGAGGACTATAGCCGCCACCGCTCGGACCACGAAATCAACCACCTGGGCTGCCTTGTCTTCAGCAGGTGAGCCTCAGTGGTCCACTTTGGGGTCGAGCGCCTCTGGGGAAGTTGGTGCTGTGTGTAATGTGCGTGAGGCCAGGGTGGCCCAAGGAGCAGCCCGGGCCCTGTGAAGTCCTTCAAGTTCAAAGGTGCCTCAGCGCCCTAGATGCAGGGGCCACGCGGTGGGTCCTGTCCCAAACTGGCACTCCAACTTAGTTTCTAAGCCAGAACAAACTCATGATTGGCACATCTGGCAGCACCTGGGCAGCCTCATTCCCAAGTGCTCCTACCTTATGCTTAGACGTGTTCATCTGAAGTTCTTGCCTCAGCCTGGCCAACCACCATGGCATTTAACACACAGGAATCGGTCTTAGATAAGAGTTGTCTTGGGAAGAAAAGTTCTGATACACCTGGCACGGATCACACTGAAGGGCAGGGGCACAAACAACAGTCCATCCACTTATGTGAGCTGTGATCTGGCCACAAACAGGGTACCATTTCTGAGCCTCCTGGCTCCCTCTCCCCTGCCCCTCTGACTCCTCTCCCTCCCCTCTCTTTTCCTTTCTTTTCTACCTGCTCTCCTTCTCCCCAGAGCTTCTGAGATAGGTCTCTATGTAGCCCCACTGTTACTGAGCTGGTGGTGATGATCTTCCTACCTCAGTGCTGGGCTTAATAGCCACGAGCCACCACACTGATCAGTCTTCTTTCTCTGTGTAGCCCTGGCTGGCCTGGAACTCTGTAGACCAGGCTGGCCTCGAACTCAGAGAGCCCCCTGCCTCTGCCTCCCGAGAGCTGGGATTAAAGGCGTGTGCCACCACCAGGCTCTGGCCAGTTTTCTTTCTTTCTTTCTTTTTTGGTTTTTCGAGACAGGGTTTCTCTGTGTAGCTTTGAGCCTTTCCTGGGTCTCGCTCTGTAGACCAGGCTGGCCTCGAACTCACAGAGATCTGCCTGCCTCTGCCTCCCAAGTGCTGGGATTAAAGGCGTGCGCCACCACCGCCCGGCTTTTTTTTTTTTTTACCAGTTTTCTTAATAAGAATTTTGTTTCCAGATGAAAAGAGACCTTTGGGAACTGAGATGCTTCTAGGTTGGTGACAGAGGGTTACCTTCCAATGGAAGTCTCCTACTCTTCTGCTCTCAGAACCCTAAGGCTGGGATGGAAGCCAGGGTTTCCTGGTGCCCTTTATCCCCCACCTGGAAGTCCACATAGAGGTAGATCATCTTGGAGCACTCAGCTCAGCAGCTGGGACAACCCCGAGGAAAGAGATGTCGTAGCCTCCTTCTAAAGTTCATCATCTTCCTCTGGCTCACCTTGTTGGACATGGCTTCCTAGTTGGTTGACGTTCTCTGTGCTCTGCTTCTACCATGCCTGAAGGCACCCTAAGAAGCCCCTGCCTTTCAATTGCAAATTGTTGAACCTGTCTTTTGGGATAACTTAGAAGACAGGGAATCTCTTTCTCTACACGTGAGTTTTTGGTTTTTTTTTTTTTTTTTTTTTTGAGACAGGGTTTCTCTGTACAGGGTTTCTCTGTGTTGCTTTGGTCCTGGAACTCACTCTGTAGCCCAGGCTGGCCTCGAACTCACAGAGATCCACCTGCCTCTGCCTCCCGAGTGCTGGGATTAAAGGCATGCGCCACCACTGCCCGGCTACACTTGAGTTTTGATCTTTGGTTTTGATAAGGTTCTTGCTGTGTTGCTTAGGCTGACTCGAATCTTGACTCCCTGGGCAGTGGTTGAGGTTCAGAGAAGTTAAGTAACTAGCAGCTACTGCAGAATGGTGCTGGGGTGCAAACAGGCTTCTCATATTTCTATGCTTGTGCTTCTCAAACTTTTTATAAGAACCACTGGGGAGTTCGTTAAAGTATCAGATATCAAATGTGTTAGACTCAGCAGGTCTGGGAAGAGGCCCAGGAATGAGTGTGAAATAGCTAAAAGGGGTGACTCTTCCGTGATAGCCCACATTTGAGTAACACTCCTGGAGAGGTGCTCCTTGGCCAGTTACCAGACATGGTTTCGTGGGTGGCAAGGGCTGTGGAATTTCCTTTAGCAAGGGAGTAGGGAATCCTTTATACAAAAGCCCTCAGTGTCTCCAGCTCCTGGCAACGATGTCTGTCCTCGGCACATATGAGTCGGGGTTCTAACAAGTCTCTGAGTCTGTGTACATGGACTTCCTCCTTCCACCCAGCCTTTTCAGAAATACTTAAGCTTAGGAAATAGTTTATCTTTAGTTGACAACGTGCTGCCCATTTGTCATTTGGACCTCGAAAGCAGCCCTGTCTGATGGATGAAAAACACTGAGGCAGGGATCTGACACTGTAAGCCACACCCACCTAAGTTTTAGGATGCCAATTTGCTACTAACTGTCTAGTACAGCCTCCAGAGAGGCCTGTGATGTTCCCAGTACTCCCTGTCTCTCTAAGTTAAATTCTTGAATAGTTTCCCGTGGAATGAATAGCCGTCCCACCAGGGAAGGCCTCTGGGTAGTTAGTGGGTTTGAGAGAGGTGGTGGTTGCATGTGGGGGTCTCACCCCATGTCTCACCTCCCTCTCTGACCTTGTCATCATCCCAGTGCAGCCATTGCCAGTGGTTGGTTGTTTTTGGTTTGTTTGTTTTTTTTTAAATCAATTCCCAACTATGAGAAGGGCAGTTAATCTTATGCCTCACTTTGCTGCCTTGTCATGGGAAGACAGGTCAAATTCTTCCATTCCTAGAAACCTGGGATTGGTATTATCAGGCCCTTGGGGTGAAAGGAGGCTGAAGCTGGGTTCCATCCAGGGCTGCTGTTAAGGCCCCAAGAAAGGCCCAGGGCTAGGCTCCTGGCCCTGGTTTATAGAGTGGTTGCCAGGAGACACCTCTTAGAGAAGGCAGATCAGAGTTTGGGGTTGCTTGCTGGGCGGTGGTGGTACAGGCCTCTAATCCCAGCACTTAGGAGGCAGAGGCAGGCAGATTGCTGTGAGTTCAAGGCTAGCCTGGTCTACAGGACTAGTTCTAGGACAGCCAAGGCTACACAAAGGAACCCTGTCTCAAAACACACACACACACACACACACACACACACACACACACACACACACACACAGTTTATGGTTTCAGTGTAAGGACCAAAGGGATGTGACCAGAGAGCTGCAGTGAGGGTGGGGTACTGCAGGTATGGGATGGTGGAGATGGGGTACATATGCTGGCCAGGACACAGAGAGATCAAGAATTATAAGGCATATGGGGTGAGGATGGCCATGGGCTTTGGCTCATGGGTCACTGCACTGGGAGAGGCCAGGAAGAGACCTGTCAGGTCAGTCTGGCTAGAGCCTTTGTGAGCTTAGCAAATCACAGGTTACTGTGAAATGTGGCAGTCTGGCCTGTCTTGTGCCTCTTCTCGGTGCCATTGCTTCAGTAACCGTACATAGGGGAGGTATTTATTCAATTAGAGTAGCTTTGCTTGTTTGTTTGAGATGGACAGTCTCAGTCTGGAGCCTAGACTGGCCATGACTCCTGGCCTCAAGTAACCCCACTGCCTCAGTCACCTGAGGGACCCTGTCCTCAAAGGTGGATTAATGACGTGTTACTCTTTATATGGCCTTTTTTGGGGTTGCTTCCCAGTCACAGGCTCTTGAGTTCTTTGCTCTGAGGATCTTCTGTGGCGCTTGTCATGAGTGCAGCTTCCTAGGCAAAGCATTTTAAGCAGCCATTATCTGCCTACTTCTGAATACCTTTTGTCCTCCAGTGGATTGCAGACTCTATTTAGGAAGCTCCCTTGAGCCACACTCAGTAGCTGGAGAAATATCTGTCTCTAGGCCAGGGACTGAGAGTCCTGAGCTGGATAGCATCATCATTAGAGTGTCTTCTCGTAGGAGTCCAGGACAAGGGTCCCAGCACTGTATAGCTGATGGTAACCTACAGTAGGAAGTGTCCAGTGGGGATTATGTGGGAACCAATAACCATGCATGAAGCAGTCCCTATGTGAAGTGTGGAGTGATTTGCACCTTCACACATTTCTCCTGGGAACTTTAAATCAACTCCAGATGACTTGATGTCTACTATTGGAAATACTGTGTAAAGCGCTGTCCTTTTGTATTGTTTAGACAACAAGGACATGAAAGGGATACACCGACATATTTTACTTTTAGCTCAATGTTGGTTGAGGCCCTGGGTGTAGAATCTGCAGTATGGGGTGCTGGGTGTGCCACAGTAAGATGAGGTAAAGCAGCAGAAGGACCCAACCTTTCACTACTGTCTGGAAGGTGCTCAGTGTTAGTTTACTAAAAAGGGCCAGCTGAAGAGAGAGACCACAGTCAAAAAGAAAGAGGCTTTGCCTGACCTTAGGTAAGACCATGTTGATTCACAGAGAAGGGGCAGCTTGTTACCCATGTGTGTGGATGGCCAAAATGCCTACAGGGGAAGGTGGGAGGTGGTCTCTTCTTACGGGGCAGAAATAACTTCTGTAGTCTGCAAGGGATGCTGGGAAGTGTAGTCCTTCAGCAGGAAATGATCGTTGCTATGAGAGGATGTAAAAAAATGCAGGGCAGGGGTGCTATAACTATTTTCTGATGAGGAGGGTCCTTGTTGGAGTGAGTACTTCTGGGTCATGCAGTTGTGGGAGAGTCTTAGCTTGACCAGCTGTAATAGACCAGGTGATTGTGGTCCTATGTTCCTGATGAGACTTGGGAAATAGTTCTTAGAGGGCTGTAAGCAGATGATTGGCTTACAGAGTAAAACAGAGGTTTCCCAGGAAGGAGGGCTAGGGAGGAACAGAGGGGGGAGAAAGTGGGCATAGAGTTGATTCAGGGTGACAGCGACTGATTCCACGGCCAGGATCGTTGTACCAAAATTAGCTAACAGAAATAGCAGGGAGCTATAGAGCACCAAAGGAAGGGACCAGGATAAACAGGGGACTAATAAAGAATTGTTTCTGGCCCAGGGTAATAGGGATGAAGGTCCCTTTTAGGTAGAGTTTCTTCACAGCATCTGAAAGGTCTTTCTGCAGATGTATCAGGAATAAATGGAGTTGTTGTAGGGTGAGAACTAGTGGGAGAGCTGACATGGAACATTTTGTTTGGGTCTAGTCACCCTATATAGTTCAGGTATAGCTCAGTAAGTAAGACATTTAAAAGGCCAGATAAAAACTAGGTATGAGGATAAGAAGGAGGAAAACATGATCAAGGGGAAGAGACAGAGTAGGAGGGAACCAGAGGAATTTTTTCTGGTCCCTGTGTCTCTAGGCCCCATTTCAAATCAGTTAGGAGTTGTTGGCCTGCAGCAGCATTGTTTGAGGAGGGCATAGATCCCATCCCTGGCAGCAGTCAGATCTAGTCCTTTTTAATTTTGGAGTGTTGAAGGCTGCAGTCATGGAGTTGAGCTGGTGCAGAAGGATGTTAAGATGGTCGGAGCTCCTGAGACAGAGAGGCAAAGGAAGCTCCAGTTCAGCTACTTCAGTAGCAATGTCCATAGTGGCAAGAAGAGGGATGACCCGGATGGACCATGCCTCACTGGACCTCTTTTAGACTTCATTCAGATTGCTTTTAGGGGCTGAGGGCATTGGTCTCTTGGGAACAGCTTCAAGGTTGACAGAAGGGCAATGGGGGGGGCAGAAGTAAGGAGGGGGGCAGTGGTAAGAAGGGGGGCAGCGGTAAGGAGGGGGCCAGCGGTAAGGAGGGGGCAGAGGTAAGGAGGGGCAGAGGTAAGGAGGGGCAGAGGTAAGGAGGGGGAAGAGGTAAGGAGGGGCAGAGGTAAGGAGGGGCAGAGGTAAGGAGGGGCAGAGGTAAGGAGGGGCAGAGGTAAGGAGGGGGCAGCGGTAAGGAGGGGGCAGAGGTAAGGAGGGGGCAGAGGTAAGGAGGGGCAGAGGTAAGGAGGGGCAGCGGTAAGGAGGGGGCAGAGGTAAGGAGGGGGCAGAGGTAAGGAGGGGACAGAGGTAAGGAGGGGCAGCGGTAAGGAGGGACAGCGGTAAGAAGGAGGGGGAGAGCGGCTACAATGCCTCAGAAGAGGGTCCACCCCAGGGGTTATAATAAGACTCACTAGTTGTTGTAGATACATAACATAAGTCAGGAGGTAATAACTGTACATCTTCCAGGGGAATATGAGGAAAACGTGCACACCAAAATTAACGTAAGTTACTGGCTGGACCGTGTACCAGAGCTCTGTAGAAGGATAAGGTAACTGTCCTTCGCCGTTTGTTTACATCAGACTCCTGTGTAAGGAACAAGCACCTGGACACTTTGTAAAAGAAGTCAGTTAAAGTCAGCATCCAAGGAGTGAATCTGAACAGAAAGTGTCTATGTTGTATTCCTTGCTTTCACATATGATGAACTTCATATATTTGCTTTAAATATTATCAAATATGAACAATACCAGCTATTATTTAGTGAACAAAACCAGAAACAATTTGATAAGCTATTTTTTTTTAAATTTGGGACTGTTAATGACCATATCTAGTATTTGAAAACATGACAGTACATATGTTATGAACATCAAATTGTTATACCTGTATCCCAAAGTTATATAGTAAATTTATTTTATGTGTCAGGCTATGTAAAGAGACAATTTAATTCTAAGTTGTATTCCCCCAAAAGGAATGATTTTCAATTCCCAGTTTAAAAGTATTCTCCCAGAGATAGTGCCTACCTTTCTTCCTCAAGACTCCTTTCTAGGATACCCTAAGTTTCTACCGAAGTCAATAACTGCCATGTCAAAAGTAAATGATTCATTTTACAGTGTTTTCTAAAATTAACCCTACTAACAGAAGCTTTTAAAAATCTCTAAATTCCCATTCCATACACTCTGCCAACAGATGAAAGACGAGAGCAGTCGTTCATGTTCAAATCAGTAATAAATAATTTACAGTGTAGACTGAATTAACAGGGAAGGCTAAAGCCAACTCTTTTGTTCCTTGTGTCCATGTGACCCCTAGGTCCCCACGTACTGACAGCAGTAAGCATATTTCTTAACTTCATTCTATTTCAAAAGAGACATAATTTGTAAAGCAAAAAATAACAAAATGAAAGGAGCTTTAACAAGTATTGGCTTTGGGAATTTTTATTAGAAAACATCCACAAGCATCACTGCCAAAGCCTGTGCACGCCTTGAATCATTTATTACTCTACAGATAAAACCAACTCTCTTTGACACTACTTGGATACTCTGAAAACCTTCCCAGAGCTGTGAGTGTGATGACCAAGTATCTGGCATCCTCCTTTAATGAGGGAACATGGAGGGTTAGGGTGTAGTCCCTGAAATTAGCTTCAGCTAAAAGGAAGAATCGAATGCCAGGGTAAAGGGCATTACAAGTTGAACTATCACGCAGGTTCCATACCAGCCAGGTGGTGGCGTAGGTACAAGCCCTATTCACAGCATCCTCATCTGTCAGTTTGGGAGACACTGAGGGTGGAGTAATTGCTATTTGCCTGTCTGTAGTTTGAGAATTTAGGATGTGGGTGTAGATTCTGAGGTCCTTCATTGGACAAGAGAATCTGTCCATCTGCCATATGAGACATGAGGAGTAATTCATCTTTAGATAAGGAGGAGGTTTTATTTGAATTTTTTTCCCTGGTTTGGCCTACATGGCTGGAGCTTGTCAGATCTACACAGCTAGAGCTGGTCAGGCCTATGCAGCCAGAGGCATAAGCAGCAGACTTCTGGCAGGTCTTATTTCCCATGCATCCTTGTCCTGTAATGAGGCTATCAAGCAATGTACTCTGGTGGGATGGGGCTCCATCCAAGATAACTTGTGCTGCATCCAAGAGAACTGCTTGAACCTGGGAGTTTCCTGCCATGCAAGTGCATTGTAAATTTAATGCATTTTACTCAAGTATTTAATCTTTTATAACCACTTTTTAAAATATATCTGATTTTGAATATTATTTTACACTAAACAAACTTTAAATTTACTTTAAACTTGTTTTAGGCTTGACTTTGACAATATATACGGAATACTAAATGATGGGAGATAACAGAAAACTATATATATAATGGGAATAAAAATTGGTCTCCAAGCTCATCTATCCTCCCAAAGTTAGGAATGATAATTACCTGCTTAAGGACTACATTTCCCAGCTCCTCTTGATAAAGGGCACCTTCCATCTTTCCCAGTAGGCATTGTGGCCATTTGCACATGTGGGTGAAAAGATATTCCCTCATTGTGAATAAACATGGTCCTATCTAAGGTCAGACCAAGCCTCTCTTTCTTTTTTTTTTCTTTTTTTCTTTTGGTTTTTTGAGACAGGGTTTCTCTGTGTAGCTTTGCCCCTGTTTCCTGGAACTCACTTGGTAGCCCAGGCTGGCCTCGAACTCACAGAGATCTGCCTGGCTCTGAGTGCTGAGATTAAAGGCTTGCGCCGCCACCACCCAGCTCTTTTGTACTTCCATCCTCTACAGCTGCCTTTTGAAATCAATCTGACACTCTGGAGACAGTGTTCTCATCCTTTTGGCTGTGGGCAGCCAATATCGATAGTCACGAACCCCTGGTGCTTGGGCCCTATCTCTTCCTCATGCCTTACCTGACTTATAACATCCCTACACCCTATCCGAATTAATATTAATTTTCCTATTATAGGGGATTAAATCAAGTCTCAAATTCTAAGGCTTTGTTCTACAACTGAGATACACCTGTTTGACTTTGTCTTCAGTCTACTGACATACACTTTTCCCTGACTCTTCTTGGCTCCCTATGTGGATCTAAGTGTAGCCTTGGTATGTCTTCCTATCATCAGTTCGTTTGGAATTCTATCTTATCTATCTATCTATCATCTATCTATCTATCATCTATCTATCTATCTATCTATCTATCATCTATCAATCATCTATTCATCCTATCTATCAATCATCTATTCATCCATCCCCCTATCTATCTCAGGAATTGCCCTGCTTCAGTCCCTTTATTCTCTGTTGCTCTGGGGAGCCAGGGTTACCTCTAACCTGTGTTCCTCAATCTTCGTGGTTTGTTGTTTCAGGAGAATTGAGATGGCGATACTTTCCTAACCAAAGCCTCTGATTCTTTTTCTTTCCTTCCATGGTGCCCTGCCCTGTATCTTGCCTTCCGGCTGCTCTTCTGCCTTTGTGTGCCTGCCTTTCCCTTTCCAGCTGAGCCTGCCTCTTCTTCTCCAGAGCTTTGAGTCCCTGGGCCACAGTCCCCACCCCTACCCCCAAGCATACCTGCCTGAATTTACATTTTAAAAATGAGAAAATAGTGTGTAGTTTAGGGGAGGGGGTGAGGTAGACCTGGGATTGTATTCTTTTGACTGAGAGGAAGTAGCTTTGTCTTAATGGGCCTCAGTAAAGCCCTGATTCTCTTAGCTTTTTTATGGCAATTGAACTCCTAAGGTGTGGCAAAGCTGTTTACCCAACTCTAGTGTTATCCAGGGGAATAGTGTTAACAAGGAAACCGGGGTGTGGATTCAAAGCCTGCATGGCCTCTGAAGTGACTGTGGATGTGGCCAAAGTTTTGTCTGTCTTCCCACCTACCCTTCTCAGTTTTCAGAGACTGTGTAGAGCAGTGTGGTCTCCTAAGCATAATCCTCCGACCTCAGGTATGTAGCACTATCCAACTTTCAGTTATCATGATATTTCATCTGTAAACACTTTTTAAAAAAAGCTTGTTGTAAAAGTGAAACTACAAATACCATTATCCTTAAAATTGTTATTATCATCCTTAAAATTGTTATTATTTAAGTTACTAAGTTGCCCCGTCTGTGTTAGAATATCCACAGGTCTTATAGGTGGTTTCAATTTTCAATTTGTATGTTTGAGTCTGATCTGTATGAAGTCTATTGATTGCAATTAGCCGATACATTTTAAGTCTCTTTCAGTACGTAGATGTCTCTTATAGCCCCTCCCCCATCCGTTTCTCTTGTTTTGACCTCAGGATTTATTTTCAGCAGTTGGGCTATTTGTGTTCGTGCTGTAGGGCCTGTGGCTCGCACATTGCTGATGACACCTGTGGTTTTCTTAGCATGTTTCTATCATAACATCTATGAGTGGCAGGGTTGTTCTGGACACTTCCGAAGAGCTCCATCAGGCTCAGGTTTAAATTTGCTTTGGCCAAAACCACGTTCATAGGTGGTGTCTGCACTTCCTTTAGAGACACATGCTGTTTGCCTGTTGCTGTGTGACAGGACAATGCTTGGGACCATCCCTGCACCTCCTGAGTTGCTGGAGGGTGGAAATGGTGGTCATGTGATTCTCACTTCCAGGGAGTCCTTACTTTCTTTAAACTGTACAGCTCAAACAGTAAAAAAAAGAGACAGAGAAGTGCTTGGTGTTGTGCCTCTGTCCTCTTCCAACGAGAACCAGTTTGCTTGCTAAAGTTATTAACTTTACACTGAAATAATTTTAGACTCATGGGCAAGTTATAGAAATAGTGTAGAATCTTGTATACCCTCCTTCTCTTACTCCTCCTCCTCCTCCTCTTTCTTACTACCCTCCCTGTCTGTGTCCAGTCTGTGCCCCTCCCCCCATGTGGTGCTGAGTATTGAACCCGGGGCTTACTCTATCACTGAGCTTCTTCCTCAGGCCCCTTCATCCACTTTGAGCTAATGTTAATTAACATTTCCCCATGTCTCCAGCTTCACTACACAGGCCCACACTGGAAGCTAATATCTGTACAAAGCTGTGTGTTTGAATTTTTCTTCTTGGTGTTGGATGCTCCACCAGAAAGCTCTACTTCCAGCTTCAGAAACATTAATTAAACTACAATTTTTTTTTTTTTTTATCCCAGAACAGTTTTTCTACGGCTGCTTTAAGGAGTTTGGGTTGTGCATCCTCTGCTGTGGCACTTCGCTAACCTGTGTGATTTGCAGTGTTTGCTTTGTTAGGTGCCCTCTGCTTTTCTACATCACATTTACAAACAGGCCTACTTCTTCCTTTCCAAACTTGTGTCTTATATTTCTTTTTCCTGTTTCATTAGCTTGGCCAGAAGTCCAGGACAGTGTTGTATAAGAAATGTCAGGAATCGGCTTCTCATTGTCTTATTTCTGATCCTCCAGCAACTATTGTGTTTCATCATTAAGTATGGTGTGTGTGTGTGTGTGTGTGTGTGTCTGTCTGTCTGTCTGTCTGTATTTCATTGGGCACCAGATGTGCTCTGCATGTGTTAGGCAGGTGCTGTACCACTGAGTTAGAACTCTAGCTGTGGTTTTTATACAAAAATACACACACACACACACACACACACACACACACACACACACACACAGAGGATTAAGCTTAAGGAAGGCCTTTTGCACACAAAGCATGTGCTCCACTATTGAGCTATACTCCCAGCCCCCGCAGCCCTTTTTCACTATTCATAGTGGGGATACGAGGGAACTTCTGCAACACAGTAAATAGCATGTATAAAACCTGTGTCATACACACATTCACACACACATACACACACACACACATACACATTCTCACACACACACATTCTCACACACACACATTCACACACACATTCTCACACACACATTCTCACACACACATTCTCACACACACATTCACACACACATTCACACACACACATTCTCACACACACATACACATTCTCACACACACACATTCTCACACACACATTTACACACACACATTTGCCCACACACATTCACACACACACACACACACACACACACACACACACACACACACGGCACCAGAATGGAGGTGGTAGGTGTTGGATTTTTCTGTGCCTGTTGAGAAGATTATGCAGGCTTTGTCATTTATTCAATTAATATGATTTGTAGGTCACACTGCAAAAATATTTGCTTACGAACAACCCAGCATAAAAATGACCGTGTATATTAATACACTATCATTTTCCAAGTGCCCAAAATGTTTAAACTATAATTAGACAGTCCAATCCTCTGCCCATCTGTATTAAGAACAGTTCATTTCAACTGGATGGTGGTGGTACATGCCTTTAATCCCAGCACTCAGGGAGCAGAGGCAGGTGGATCTCTGTGAGTTCAAGGCCAGCCTGATCTACAGAGTGAGTTCCAGGATAGCCAAGAAAAGACAACAAAAAAAGAATTGTTCATCTCATGAAGTCCATGATGGAAGAACTGAAGGGGTGGAGTGGCTCTAGTGGCTGGCCGTGACTGCCGCCCGTAGACAGTGTTAGTGGCTGGCGCTAGATACTGCAGTGGCAGAAGAATCACGAGCCATGGTTACCTTCTTAGAGCTATATTACGAGAGAGAGAGAGAGAGAGAGAGAGAGAGAGAGAGAGAGAGAGAGAGAGAGAGAGAGAGATATGCAGAGACAGAGAGCCTGCGCGGAGGGAAAGTAGAGAGAGTACAGAGAGCGTGTGGGAGGGCATACAGCTTTTAGGCTGGATTGCTGTCGTAGGCTGATGACGTAATAAAGACAGAATCCTTAGAACCCTGTCTCTTAACACAGCGTTGAGGCTTGGTGGGCTGCCTGTAATTTCTCAGCTGAGGGTCCATCTGAGACTTCAAGCTGACTGTGGTTGCCCAGTGTGTACTTCATGGTGTGAGCCATTTTGAGGATCACACTTTTGCAATGTAGATGTTCCCAAGCATTTTCTTTATCCACAGGGATAAAGTGCTAATGTCTCAGTCTTCCTCAGCATGACTCATCAGGAATAAAAACCATCCTGAGCTGTCAATAACCACACATTTGATGTTCTTGCTTACAGGTCTGGGCACAGCGGCTTCCACCTTTTGGCTGCCCATCTTGAACCCCAGGCCAGACACACGCTAGAGTCTCCAATTTAGGTCTGAGCAGCTCCAGTAGCTGTGGGTGTACTGGGGCCTCTGCCCCAGCACTGCTTCTCTCTCTGCCTGGTGGTCTTTTCAACCTGACATCCTAGGGAGATATCACCTCTCTCTGCACTTGGGCTTTTCTTCAAGGGGAACTTTAAAACGGCTAATTCAGTCTTTTCTCAGACCATTCAGACTTTGTATTTCTCTCTGGAGGTTTGGTCATTGCACCTAACTCTTCTTTGTGTAGACTTGTTCATAATATGTCTTTTTTCCCAATAGTCTGAAAGTCATGTATCTTCTCTTATGAATTTTAAGTTTGTTAAATTTTGTTTTAGAATGTAAAATAGTGGTTTCTTTGTGACCTTTTAGAGACACATGTGATTAAACTTTGTCCTTACTTGTTCCTTGCCTCATGTCCTCCCCCTTCCTTTTGCTGGTCTCTCTCCTTTCCCTAAACAGTCCCAGCTGTCATGCCTTGCATATTCCATAACCCTCTTGTTCCCCCATTACCTTCCCCTGCAGGTCTATCCTTTCCACTGTTCCAGTTTCCTTCTCCCTTACAGCTAAAGAATACTTACATACTGCTTTTTTCTTTTTCCATTCATCTATTGGTGAACATCTAGGCTCCCTTGTTTTATTTTTTGTGAATAGAGCAGCAATAAACACAGATGTGCAGGTATCTGTATGCTGACTCAGAATTCTTTGGATGTATACCTAAGAGTAGGTAGCTGGATAGCACAGGTTCTCTCTTTGTCAACCTTTTGTGGGACCTGCATGTTGGTGTCCGTGGTGGCTGCATAGTTAACATCCCCCCAGTGGTATGTAAAGTTCCTTTTATCCCACATGCTCAGCAGCATTTGAAGTCATTCCTTTTGTTGATTCTGACCATGGTGAGATGGACTCCCAAAGCAGCTTTAATTTGTATCTCCCTGCTTACTGAAGACATGAGCACTTTTCAAATATCTATTGATCTTTTTATGTCTTTCTTTGAGATATGGTTATTCAGTTCATTAGCCCTTTCCTGAATGGACGATTTGGGGGAGGAAGGGGTATTAGTACTTAATCTTTTGAAGTCTTTATAGATTCTTAATATGTATTAGTCAGTTTTCTGTTGCTGTGATAAAACACCAGAGCCAAAAGCAACTTCAGAGAATGTTTATTTTAGCTTGTGGTTCCAGAGCAAGGGGAGCGGCAACGTCATGGCAGGGTAGAGGCATGGCAGCAAGCAGAAGGCATGGTGGCAGGAACTGAAACCTGGGAGATCACACCTTTAACTGTAAGAATGAGCAAGGACAGCCAACTGGAAGTGGGGTTAGATGATAAACTCGGAGCTTACCTGTTGAGACGAACTTCCTTCCAGCAACGCCAGACCTCCCTAACAAGCAAGACCAGGCACTTTTTACATCCTGTTTTGGTTTTATTTTATTATTTATTTTATTTATTATTATATTATTTATTTTATTATCCATGCAAGCATATAATGTGCTTAAATCAAATCCCTCCCCCATTTCCTCTCCTCCAACTACTTCCCTATTTCCTACCATTACTCCCATAGGATCCACTTACTGCTACCAGTGTAGTGTCGTTTGCTATACTCTGGGCAGGCTCTCAGGGGATGTTTCCCCGAAGAAAATTGATTCTGCCTCTCCCAACAGCCATCACTGGCCAACAGCTCCTCATCTAAGGGTGCGACTCCTTGCCTCTTTCCATGCTGGGAGTTTTGTCTGCCTTAGTCTTGAGTGTGCTGCCACAACTGTGGTCAATGAGAAGTGCAGTTGCCCTGTTGTGACTGGAAAACAGAGTTTCCATGTAGTCATCCACTGCCTTTGGCAGGTTCAGTCGTTCTGTCCTCCTCAGTGAGATGATCACTGAGCCTTGAGAGGAGACATGTTGTACACATGTCTCGTTTGCTGCCGAGCACTGTGCAGTCTCTTTTTCTGTGTATTTTGACAATTTGGGGCCTCTGTGTGAATCATCATCTCTTGAAGCAAGAAGTTTCTCTGATGACTGTTGAGAGATGCACTAGTATATTGATATAACAAGTTATTAGCAGTTTGTTTAAGACTATGTCTCTTTAGCAGAGTAATAGCAGTACCTTCTCTCTTAAGGTCTGTGATATGCCTGGCCTCAGATTCTTGGCCCCATTAGTAGTGGAGTGGGCCTTAAATCCAATTATAAAGTTGTTGGTCAGTTTCATAATGTTCATGCCGCTATTGCACCAGAGAGCATGTCTTGCCAGGGTGGTCATTATTATACTTACAGGTAGGTAAGTGAGCCTAACACCGTATAGCACTATGAAAACTAGCCTGTAGGCATGAAGCTTCTAGTTCAGTACCAGCCTGATTTCTCCACATTCTATAGCTTGAATGTGTGGTGTTTTCACAGTAGGGTCTTACCATCAAGTTTTTCAGTGTACTCAAGATCAATGGCACTAACCTGTAATTTGGGGGGTGGTCTATTGGATCCTACTGGCCAACGACTCCAAAAGAAGTAACCCGTTCCTGACATTTGGCTTTTTATTTGCTAGCCCATGGTGTCTCAGAGAGTGAACCCCCCAAGTAATAGGGTAACTTCACTTAAACCCTTTTAAAACGTGCGTTTCTCTCTCTGTATGTCTGTATGCAAATATATGTTAGGAAGATTCTTATACTAATAGGTTTCCATTAGGGTTTTTTAAGTCTTCAGTGTTAGTTATCTGGCCCCCATCTTTCCTCCACGCTGCCATCCCATCCTCCATCCTATGCAACCCTATCTACTCTGGTATTCCCCATTGCATGCCAGCTGCCTTCTATCTTCCCTCTCTTAAAAGCTCCCACCTACCATTTCTTACTAGTTTCCTGGCTTCTGTGGGTACTCCTAATTTAAACACGCATCTCCAAAGGTTCAAAGCTAGCATACATAGATGAGAGAACATACAATATCAGTCTTTCTGTGTCAGGGCTACCTCATTCAGAATCACTATTTCCAGCTCCATCCATTCATCTCTGAATTTCTTAACATCATTTTTCTTAACAACCATACAATGTTAAATTGTGTATATATACTACATTTTGATTATCATTCCTCAGTTGATGAACATCTAGGCTGTTTCCATTCCCTGGCTACTGGGAATAGAGAAGCCATGACCATGGATGAGGAGAAAAGTAGGGTGTAGAGTCTTTGCAGTATATAGCTGAATCATGGGACCTACTTCTAGCTTTCAGAAAACTCCACATTAATTTCCATAATCACTGGAGCAGCTTGGACTCTCACCAACAATGCCTGCTGCAGGATGTAGTCAGCCTCTTTTCTTGGGGCTATTTCATTTAAACAGAATTCATAGATTTAAAATAGTTGGTTTGAGTTAACTATTTATTTATGCATTCAGTCATTTGTTGATTTATTTATGTACTTATGTTTTAAGTTCAACCCAGTTAAACATGGTAGGCAAGCACCCTGCTACCTAGCTATATGCCTTCCCTGCCTAGTAAGTATTTTTGTAACTGATATCCTTGAGTCAACAGAAAACATTTGACTTCATAGTTCTTTTGGTATAACCTCCAGTCATTTCCTTTGGTCCTTATTTCAGGCTCATCTTACATATTTCCTACTCCATGACTGTATTAATAGATGGTCCTGTTATTTCTAATGCTTTTGTGGCTGAAGTTCCCATAGTCTAGCTTGATCCCATCATTCATTACAGTGACCATCACCTCTGCAGGTTCTGTCTTTCCTGATGAGAATTGTTAGGTGTTCTAGAGGGGCAACACTATCAGGTGTGTGGCCAGTATTTCATTATCACAGTGACTTCATAGTTCCTGGGACTTGATGCTCATTAGCTATGACTGCTGAACATGCTACACTTACTGTTCTTGTGACAGTCTCACCCTCAAAGACCATGCAGGCAGATGTTGAAAAGTATTTGTAGAAGAACATCTGGAGACAAAGCTTACTCACACATCTGGATTCCTTGGCTAGGGGAGATTGAAATGGTGGGACCTACAGGCTCTTGCCCTTCCCAGTTTGTTGGCTAACTTCTTCCTGTTGAGTTGCGGGAACAGGGAGCCAGAAGGCTTATTTGTCTATTTGTCCAAGACCTCTTTGCTATATATAGCTGAGAGAAAGAACTTACAGGAAAAATGCAGATGCTGTTTTTAGTTCTACATTTTTAGAACACCCATAGCCTTCTATGTTTACTTGTTTTGCATTTTGCTGAAGAACAGTTCTTATACATTGCCCCCCACAAATCCTCTGGCCACTCTTCCACTGGAGAAACTATATTTTGGAATACTTTGAAGGTCAAATTGGTTTTACATGGTAATGAGGAGTTATTTTACTTATTTTAAGGTAGCCAGTGATAATTAAAATCTCTATGAAGTGTAACCCTTGTCATAAAGGTAGGTGCTGGGCAGCTGCTGCTTAACACAGCCACTCTCCTCATTGAAACCTCAGGAGTGATACTGTCTAATCATAGTGCAGATAGAGGTCCCTCCAGGTACTGTGAGGAATAAGGGCTTGAACACGGAATGGGTAGAGAAGATCACCTGACAGGCAGGTGGGCGTTTGAAGAGGCCAGTGTATCTCATTATTGCTGCACTGCAATTTCCTTATTACTAAGACCTTTACATCACAGTGTGACTGGTCTTCAACGCTTCAACATGATGTAGATGTTCTTCCAGCCAAGACAAAGCTATTATCATTAGCTTATGTAATTTATCATGAGTACAGTACAGAGTGTGGATAGCACACAATTCCAAGATGACCTTGGGGACTGCACATAATCCCAGGATGACCATGGGGACTGCACACAAAATCTTTTCAAAAAAAATAAAATTAAGGCATTGTTTGGATTAAGAAGTTAATGATGTTGTGTTAGTAAATATACCTTTTTTTTCCCCACAATTTCACTTTTATAGTCCTGGAGGATGTGGAGCTCACTATGTAGTCAGTCCAGGCTGGCCTGGAACTCATAGTAATCTCTCTGCCTCAGCCTAATTGCTTTTGTTTTAAAAAACATTACATGATTTTAATTCACTGACCCACTTAATGATGCCTTTGAGATGGTCTTTTTAAACATTTATTTATGAGAGAGAGAGAGAGAGGAGAGAGGACAGCTTGCCTGTTGGTTTTCTCCTACCTCTTTCTACCATGTGGAATCTGTGGACTTGGGCATTGAATTCAGTGGCTGCTACCTGTATCAGCTGAGCCACCTTCTGGCTCTGGAAAAATAAAAATAAAAATAAATATATATATATGCCTGTGAACAATTATAAAGTTCAAAACCCTAAAATAGATCTCTGGTTTCTTAAAGGATTATAAATCAGGACCAGCCTTGCAGACAGAGAGCTTCCTCATAAAGATGCTGTGGGAAGCCTCAGGGAAGACATGCCTACTCAGGGGACCTGCAGCCTTTTCCATAGTAAGGAGAGGCCAGCAGCTCAGAGACTGGCCTTATTTGTAATTCAGTATTAGGCTTGAAGCATGTGTGAACTGGAGGGCTTTCCTAGAAGGTCCTTGGGGTAAGAACAGTTTTGGGAGGGTGAGCTGAGTGCCCAAGCCCCACAGGGAAACTTCCCAGCCTGCTTTTCTTCTCTGAGCAGTATTCCTCAGGGAGAAATCACAGCCTGTAAAAGAATTTGGCACTAGAGGAGTTAATGAGATGGCGGGAATCCCAAAGTGTCACATTTTGAATGGAGTCATTTGTAAGGTTTTAAACATAACAGTTTTTTGTTTGTTTTGTTTTGTCTTTTTTTGAGACAAGGTCTTGCTGTGTAGACTTGGCTATCCTGAAACACCCCCCAAGCTTTTGTTTGTTTAGATCAGGGTCTCAATATGTTGCACTGGTGGCCTCTTGATTCTTTTTCTCCACCTCCCGGGTGTGTTTACAGATGTGTGTGGCTAGGTCCAGTATTCCTATTTGTTTGTTTGTTTTTCTCCTTGCTGTACAGGGGACTAAACCCAGGACCTGGTACATACCCTGCACGTGCTCTAGCAGCTGAGCTCCATGCCTGCCCTGATTTCACTACGGTTAGCCATTTGTGTTTGGGCTTCTAGAAATGACTGTCAGGAACAGCACATTCAGGAGTTACATTTCGGTTCCTGGTAAGAGTCTTTGTCACATGGCCTGATGGACGTTGGTGGCAAGCAGTGTGTCTCACTGATGCTAAGAGGTGAGCTTTACCATTGTATCCCGGCTCTCTTTCCACATGCCTTTCCCATGACTGTCCACATTAAGCAAGCTGGCCAGCTGGCCAAGTGAGCCACAGTGACTCAGGAGGGAGGAGGGCAGAAGCCTTCTGGTCGGCTTCAGCCCAGATCCCAGCATTTGTTCTGCAGTCCAGTTCTCCAAACTCCTAAGTACATGGAAGAACAGTCTGGAGACTTCTAACTATTGCCAAGTCAGAAGGCGTGGCCGCATCCTTCTCTGGACTTTTCTCTCCATGGCTCAGTCAGAAATTTTACCAGACACTGCTAGGGTCTTTTCCTGCTGGAAAAAAAAAAAATTAATGTCGCTTCACTGACAAAATCCCAGACCTACACCTCAGTTGTCTACATCACACAGTGGCTCAAAAAAAAAAAAAAAATCTACTGACTCAGGTAATTAAAAACAATCTGAGGGAGAGAGTACAGGAAGAGAGTAGGCTACACAGAGGAGTCTGCTGCTCCCAGGGGCCGCCCTGGGATGTACCCTGAACAAACTTGGCATTTTACACAGAGCTGAACTTTTCTCCAAATGTTTTATGTAGAGAATACACAGAGGAAACATTTCAGGATGTGGGTTTGGGCAAAGATCTTTTGGTAAATGGCTCCCAAAGTGGGGCAACAAAAGTAAAAATGGACAAATAGGGTTGTATGAAGTCTGAAAGCTTCCACACAGCAAAATAGCAGTGAACAAAGTGAAAAGGCCGTATGTAGAATGGGAGGAAATTACTGCATAGTCGTTCTCCTCCGAACAGTCTTCAAGATTATATATGTGGCATTCATTTAGTAA
Source organism: Onychomys torridus (assembly GCF_903995425.1). NCBI lineage: Eukaryota > Metazoa > Chordata > Mammalia > Rodentia > Cricetidae > Onychomys > Onychomys torridus. The sequence goes on from NC_050443.1 coordinate 42,151,424, forward strand.
ACAATGGTGCTTTATTAAACTCTGATTTTATTGCATGTATCTTGTCCCTCAGATCTGTTTTGTAGAAACGTAAGTAATAACACTTCGTATTATAATGATTATTGCTCTCATTTTATTTACTTTTTTTTTCCATGACAGATGTGTAAGGTTTTTTTTTTGTCTGTTTTTTTGGCTTATATTTCTCAATACTACTCTCACTGAACAATTTTTACTTATAATTTGTTTTATGGGGGAGTATACTGGGGATTGAACTCAGGGTCTCAAATGTGTGTCAGGTAAACACTCTGCCTAGCCCTATAATCTATCTACCTTCCTTCCTTCCTTCCTTCCTTCCTTCCTTCCTTCCTTCCTTCCTTCCTTCCTCCCTCCCTCCCTCCCTCCCTCCCTCTTTTCCTCCCTCCTTTCCTCCATGCCTCCCTCCTTTCTTTCTCCTTTCCTTACTCCCCCCCACCTTTCTCAATAATTGCTTTTGCATAGAAAAGTCTGATTCATGGTTGGGATCGCATGACGTTGGTTTGTAATTGGTTGGGGTGTGCATCTGCGTGTGCATGTGTGTGTGCGGGCATGCGCATGCACGCACTCAGGATCAGTAGGTTCCTCCTATACAGGCTGTGTGTAGTTGGTGGTGTGTGCTAAGGGCCAGCATGTCCCCCCTCTACAGTGTGCAGTTGGAGGTATGTGCTCAGGGCCAGGAAGTTGCTGTTGTACAGGCTGTAGTTGGTGTGTGCTGGGCCCTGTAGAGGCGAGTGTTTCCTTACACAGGAGGAGAGAACGCTGGCTGTGTTTACACTCACTGCTTACTCTGTCAACCTCCCTGTTTTCTATTTTCCCCATTCAGCTTCCTCTTCTGGTGATTTCTCACTGAAGTGCCTGCTCCTGCACAGCAGCAAATGCTTCCTAATGCACCAAGGGAGTTAGAGAAAAGAGCTCTGAGTGGAAGCACATGTCTGTAATACCCAGCTCTATTCCCAGCTCCTGCCTGTGGTGACATCTTAAATCAGCTCCTTTGTACCATGACTTTTCATTTTGCCACTGATGCTGTGACATCTGGGACATTGCTGGCCTTGATAGCACTGCCCTTCCCAGGGCTCACGAGTTACTAGAGAGCAAACAGCTCTTTTGAGAACATGCTTTAGGGATGCAGACATAGGATCTGAGTTCATCCCTGGCCACCTTCATCAGGCTCTCTTTACTACCCCAGGTCAGGCACTACAAAATTAGATATGGGCCACATGCCTGGAGCCGGTTGGCATACAGGCCACCCCTAGACTCATTTGTTCTGCCTCTCTTGTCTGTTTACAGGGAAGTGATAACAGTGCCTTCCTCTCTGACCACCATGGCATGGGGGAGTAGGCCTCCTCCTCTTCAGAGTCACCCTGAGTTAAAAACTGTCTAACCTCATGGTTGATCGATGGACTGATTTCGAAAGTGCTGGAAATCAAATCCAGAGGCTTTCTTGTGCTAGGCAGGTGCTTTACCTCCTGTGTTCTCAGTGGCAGTTGCCTCCTTTCTGTCGAATCACCACACTTGAAAAATAAAAGGATGTACGTGTTAAAAGTGATTCTGGGTTCTGGTGGTGGCGCACACCTTTAATCCCGGCACTTGGGAGGCTGATCTCTGTGAGTTCGAGGCCAGCCTGGGCTGCAGAGTTCCAGGAAAGGCGCAAAGCTACACAGAGAAACCCTGTCTCAAAAAGAAAAAAAAAAGTGATTCTGGGCTGGAGAGATGGTTCAACAAGTACTTGACCAGCGATCATGAGGACTGGAGTTCGCATCCTTAGAATGCACCTGTAAAAGATGCCTGTAATCCCAGGGTGTCAGAGGGGGAGACGGAGAGTCTCAGGAGCAAGCTATCCAGTTGCTCAAACTGTGAGCCCTGAATTAAGTGAGAAACTCTGCTTCAATGTATAAGGAAGAGACCAGTTGAAATCTCAACCTTGATCCTCTACATACTCAACTATACATGCATGTACACCACACAGGCACACAAATACACAAAGACAAAATGAAAACAACAACCAAATGATCAGTTTTTCTTTTAAAGTTTCACTTCTCTGTGTGTGTGTGTTGTGTGTTGTGTATGCACATGCTGTGGTGCATGTTTGGAGATCAATGGAGGAAGAGCCTTCCTTAGAGTAGGCAATTCAGCTCCATTGAGGTCCGATAGAAAAGTGCTCACTCTGAAGGAGGAGCTTCCTCCTCAGTAAATCCCTCCAGGAGATACCCTCTCAGACCCTCCTGCCCAGAGGCCTGTCTAGTAGTTGATTCCAGAGCCAATCAAGTTGATAGCCAAGATTAAGCATCACATCCTCTCATCCTATAACTCATAATGTTCACACACAGGACTTGTCATTGCCACTGAGAGTCTGAGTCCTTTGAGTATGCTTTTTATTATGCTTTCCTTTAAAAGTTAATTCACTATAGAAGATACATAAACAGCACTTACTGTTTTATTATTTTTAATGGAAGTATATTCACATTGCTGTGTGACATCTCCACTATCCATCTCCAGAACATTTTCCAAGTGAAAGCCTGTACCCATTAAATGCTGGCAGCTCATTCCCACCTCTCCTGGTCCCTGTTAACTAAACTACCTTCTACTTTATATCTTTGTGACTATTGAAATACCTTGTGTAGGTGAAATCATACAGTGTCCACATTTTTTGTTACTGGATTATTTCATTTATTTAGCATAATGTCTGTGTTGTACATGTGTTAGCATTTGCTTCCTTAAGGCCAAGTAGTATTTCATTTTATGGATGTACCACATTGTCTGTCTACTTAGCTGAGTTGAGCAAAGCTGCTACTGATTTTTGACTCGTTATCAGTGCTGCTGTGTACATGCAATGCAAGCATCTCCTTGATTATCTATGCTTTTCATGCATGCAGACATTTTACTTGGATTTGGTTTTGATGTGATTTTCAGGGGTCATAGCTAGGATAGTGTGAGCAAGTTGCTTGTCAATACCAAGGGGACAGAGACACAGCTTCACACTGCCACCCTTATTGGTCTCTAATGTCTTCTAATCTTTTAGAGACTTTGACTTGGGCCAAACTGGAGCATATGGCTTTCATGCTGGAAGGAGTTTAAGGATTAACCAGTTGTGATGAGACAGGACTGAGAATTTTACTTCAGTATGTGCTTCAGCACAAGGATTAAGAGAAAGAGAAACACTTGGAAGAAGTGAGATACACTCAGGTTTGGGGTATGTGCTTCCTAAGAGAGAACAGGAGGGAAGATCTAGCCAGTTGTGAGTACACGCTTCTGCAAGAAGAGGAAGCCATAATTGTCTTTCCACTGGTGACTCTCAGGTTGTATCTCAAAGGGTTGTTAAGAAACCCCTTTTTCCCTCTGTCTCTCTGTCTCTCTGTCTCTGTCTCTCTGTCTCTGTCTCTCTCTCTGTCTCTGTCTCTCTCTCTCTCTCTCTCTCTCTCACACACACACACACACACACACACACACACACACACAGACAGGCAGACAGACAAAACCTTAGAACCAGGCCAAGGTACTCTTTGCTCTAAGATGCCAGTAGAAGGGATGGTCACACACAGAGGGAACGGCAATACTCAGTGTCACAACTTATGCGTGCATTACTTTGTATGGATAAACAGAGGAGGTGGGGATCCATGGGGTGAGGGCTTTTAGAGGAATGTTGGAAGCAGTTGTGTAACTTGGGAGTCTGGAGGGACCACAGGCTTTAGGAATGTGCTATTCCTGCGATGCAGGATACATTTGGCAGATCAATGCACAGAGAGGCATACCCACCTGCTGTCCTGAGAACCTCCATCTGTCTATGTGGAGCTAATTGTGAGCCACCATGTGGTTGCTGGGAATTGAACTCAGGACCTCTGAAAGAACAGCCAGTGCTCTTAACCTCTGAGCCATCTCTCCAGCCCCATAATTCATTTTTAAAAAGTATTTTATTTTAAATTTTGTATGTGTGTACATGTGAAAACTAGTGCCCACAGAGGTTAGCTGTTTAGGATACTCCTGGAGCTGGAACTGCAGGTGATTGTGAGCCACCCTTAGGCCCAAGGTGGACTTTGTTGTCTTCTTCTCTCACTCTCCACCTTGCTTTTCGAGACAGAGTGGGTCATTAAACCCAGAGTTCTCTGGCTGGCCAGAATCATCCCAGTGTGGGTGGTTTGAATGAGAACAGTCCGCTGTAGGATCAATGTTTGACTCCTTGGACCTCCGCTGATGAAACTGTTTGGGAAGGATTAGCAGCTGCGGCCTTCTTGGAGTCACTGGAGGAGGGGTTTGAAGCTTCAAAAGCCCACGTCATTCTCTGTTAGCTCTCTCTGTTTTGTGCTTGTGTCACAAGATGTGATCTCTCAGCTACTGCCTGCTGCAGTGTTCCTCGCTGTGATGGTCATGGACTCGAACCCTCTAAAACTGTAAGCCCCAAACAAACTCTTTCTTCCGTAAGTTGCCTTGGTCATAGTGGTTGATCACGCCAACAGAAGAGTAACTGAGACAACCAGTCTTCTGCCCCGCCATGCTGAGGTGACAGGTACATATCATCACGGTTACATGGGTGCTGGGGATCTGAACCCAGGTTCTCCTGCTCTCATAGCAAGTGCTGAGCCGTTTCTCCAGGCCAGTTTTCCACCCTACTTAAGTTGCCCGTCTTGAACTGAAGAGCATTCTCCAATCTCTGAATCTTAACATCTGTGGAGCTGCAATCCTTGGAAGCTTCAGCACTCCAGTGTGGGCTGGGGTGGTGATACTTGGAATGCAACTGACCCAGCCCAGACTGAGGTAGATAGCTGAGGGCTGGACCTATTATTGCTGTCAGTTCACCACAAAAAAATATGAAAGCAGAGACTTTTGGTGCTAGAACAAGATGGTATCAATTCACTTTAACCCGCCCCTCCCTGTAAGTACAACTTGACCTTGGAAGTAATTCAACCGTCTACAATAAAAAGCCAAGGGATGTCAGGGGAGCTGTAGGACCTGGGGACAACTGTCCAGGCTTCTGTTTTCACTCCAGGTGTATCCAGCCTGGGCACAGGAGGTCAGAACCAGAACCACTTGCTGGTGTAGACAAAAAGCTTTCACAGTGCATCTTACAGAAGGATTGAGTGGTGGCCCCATGGAGATCCAGGACACTTCATGTCACATTCCACAGCTAGGGCACCAGCTGGGTAGGATGACACCCTTGTCCTTCCTTGTCCCACCCTTGCCTTCTTCGGGGAACTATCTCACATCTTGGCTGCTTTCAAATTGTATTCTTCCTTTGGTTAAGGTTGAATTTTGAGTAGCTGTCACTATCTTCTTGTGTTTTACTGTTTTTAAATTTTTAAACCACATTTTAGTGTGCATCTGTGTGTGTGTGTACACGCACATGTGTGAATGAATGTTCATGCTCCTGCATACTCTACAGAGGTCAAGGACAACTTACTTGTTGTTCCTGTGGGTTCCAGAGTTCAAAATCAGCTTTCAGGCAGCTCCATAACCCCTGAGCCATCCCACAGACTCCGGTATGTTACCTTAATGAACAAGTCAAATCACTATAGTCTTGAGAAATGTGCTAATGCACACACTCAACACTGGTTATTATCCCTGTGTTGATTTAGAAATGGCACAGCCCTTTCCTTTGGATACTGGAGTTGTAACTGCAAATAAGGGAGGGCAATATGAACCACCACTGGTACCAGGTACACATCTTACACACTTACTAGGAGACACAGAACTCATTGAGAAATACTACCGTGCTATAGGATATTCCTGAAAGGTAAAGCTTATGGGTAGACAGACCTACACTTGAAGATGGATGTGTACTGCACACAGGGCAGGGTGAGGAAGTTCTCAGTGTGGATGTTTCTGAAACAATGCTGATAACAAGCGTGAGAAAGGCTGCTTTAGTTGGGGCAATAACCCTCTGTAGTAATTCCCGTCTTTCTCTTGTTTGTTCAGGGAAACAGTTTAAGGACATTCCACAGACAGTACTATTATCAAGATCCACAATTCTTAGAAAGATGCCTCTCCCCCAAACCCCTAAGGGCCTTTATTGCAAAGTGACTTTAAAGATGCTTGACATCAAGTTAACAGCCATAATAACGCTGTGAACTTGCCAGATTTTGGAACTTGCCTGCTTAGTAGTTGAATGAGAGGAATTAAAAACTTTTTTTGAAGTTGAATGGTAACAGGTGTTCAATTAATTTAAAAAAACCTCCATCCTGGACTGGAGTTGAAAAGGATAGCTGGGAGAGCTAAGCCAAGCCCTGAGGTTGTGATTTGGACACTATACAGTCAGGTGAGGAGAGGCCTCGTGGATTTTTCACACTAAAATGTGGCTAGGAGGTCACACAAGAGAGTGGCTTTTAGGTATATGACTGTCACCATCACTTGGTTGGATATACAGTGGACCCCTTCCATGTCACAGTCCAGCACCTATACCCTGAAGGAAACTGATGGCTAGGCAGATGACTAATGTTCCAGTATCTTCTTCCTGGGTTTGTAGGCAGGGTGATGAACAGTATGTTCCCCAAGCCTCTTGGACTCTTTCATAGAGTAATTCGGACTTTGATTTTTGAGTATGTGAGTTGTGAATTGCAAAAACGTCCAACTGTAGTTGAATCTCCTTAGTCCAAAAATGCCAAAGCATAACCCAAAATCCCTTTCCCCTTGAGATGCTGACAATGCAGGAGGCTAGTCTCAAACCTGAGCTCAAATGCTTTTCCTCTCAACCACACCAGTGCTGTGATTGCAAGCATGAGCTGTGGAAATACTGGGAGTAGACAATTTTTTTTTTTCTTTTCAAGTCAGGGTTTCTCTGTGTAGCTTTTGGAGCCTGTCCTGGAACTTGCTCTGTAGACCAGGGTGGCCTCAAACTCACAGAGATCTGCCTGCCTCTGCCTCTTGAGTGCTGTGATTAAAGGCGTGTGCCACCACTACCCGGCAGGAGTAGACAATTTACAATTGATCTCATTTAACAGACTCATCGTGGTCAAAGTGAAGGTGACTAAAATATTGAATAAAATAACCTCCAGGTTGTGTGTTTTTGGGGAATTAGAAATACCTTTGGAGTTCACACTTGGGTGCTATGCTGGTTAGTTTTGTTTGTCAACTTGACACAACCCAGAATCACCCCAAAAGAGCAACCTCAATTGAAGATATACCTCAACTCTATTGCTCTGTTGCCATCCATGTCCATGACAGGCTGATGTGGGAGGGCCTGGCCCACTGTTGGTAGCACCATCCCTTGGGCCTAGGTTGTGTACGAAAGCTAGCTGAGGGGTTGGAGAGGTGGCTCAGCGGTTAAGAGCACTGGCTATTGGTTGTAGTATTAAGGCAACTCCACGTAGTTAAAAGAGAGGTTTATTTTGTGGGGTAACTTACAAGTGAAGGGATAGTTTACAGGGTCCAGGAAAGGTGTGTCGCAGTCCTGCCGTCTTCTCTGGAAAACTCTGCTCGGTCTACCTCCAGTGTCCAGGATCCAGGAACCAAGAGAGCCAGCACATCCGGGTCTTGGGTCTTAAGGGCTCCTGTCCTGGCCCCACCTTGTAGGCGTGACAGTTACTGAAGCCTCAGTGGGGGTAGTACTTCCAGATCAAAGCTGGAACAGCTACCCACTACATCTGGCTGCTCTTCCATAGGTCCCTGGTTTTATGTCCAGCATCTATATGGCAGCTCACAACTGTAACTCTAGTTCTAGGGCATCTTTTGCCTTCTTCTGGATTCTGCACGCACATGCTGCATAGACATATATGCAGGTAAAATACTCATACACATAAAGTAAACTGAAGAAATAGACTTTCTACAAAAGAAAGAAATCTCGCTGGGTATGAGCCAGTAAGCAAGCCAGGAGGCAGCTTCCTCCACGGTTTCTGCCCTGCTTTTCCTCAGTGACAAACTGACATGGAAGTATAAGCTAAATGAACCTTTTCCTCTTCATGTTGCTTTTGCTCAGAGTGTTTACCACACCCATAGAAATCAAATTAGGATGGGTTGGGGATTTAGCTCAGTGGTAGAGCGCTTGCCTAGCAAGCGCAAGGCCCTGGGTTCGATCCTCAGCTCAAAAAAAAAAAAAAAAAAAAGAAATCAAATTAGGATGGATGGCATTCCCAAGATATAGCACAATAGTGTAGTGGCTACACACACATAAATTCCCACTTCTGGTTCCAAGCAGTCTAGGTAAAGGATACTCTGCTGTATCACAGTTTCTGTTAGGTGAATCGGGTCCAGTGAGTTAACCTCTGGAAAACCTGTGTGTCTGGATGGGTACACGTGTAAAGTGCTTTTCCCTGTGGTTAACTGCTTCTGTCAAGTGAGGTAGAGTCCTGGTAGCTCTAGATGAGGAACACGGTAGGTCTGCACTCTTACATGTACAAATCATAGTGATGCCTGTCTCTGTGGCCTCTGGGATCCTTTCCTTGGCTTTCTTTTTCTGTGGTTAACTATTGCAGGCTCTTAGTACCCTTTTCTTACTTCCCTTAGCCACCTTTATGCTATTTCTGTATATTTGAGTTTGGTTTATTTTTTAAATTCTACTTAGGAGTGAAATTATATGGTATTTGTCTTCCTGTGTCTGGCTTCATTCACAGGCTCATCTATTTTGTAACAAATATCAGGATTTCCTTCTTTTTTGATAGTAGATACATATTTATAGCATACCACGTGATGTTTTGACAAAACATTTTTCCATCTTTTTAAAGGCTGAGTAGTAGTTCACTATGCACAGAAGCCACACTTTCTCTCTTATCAATTGATGTTCACGTAGGTTCTTTTCATATTTTGGCAACCATGGATGGTACTGCATTGAAATGGGGAAGAGCAGGGTGTATAACAGACAACATGTGGGATTATAGCCAATATTTTAGTAATAATGTGTTATATAATGGAAATTTGTTAACAGAGCATATCATATTTGGGGAACAAAGCATAACAATAACAAAATGGGAATGCTGGATATGTTAATCTGCCTGTTGCTAGTGAAATCATCTTACTGTGTAGATGCATTATGTTGGATACTTTAGATATATATTTTGAGGTATTGGTGATTGAACCCTGGGCCTTCACATGCTAAGCAAGTTCTCTATCATTGAGGCACATTTCCAACCCCCTATTTACTTTATTCCAACATAGTTTCTCTGTGTTGCCCAGCTTGGCCTTGAATTTACAATCTTCCTCTTGGAGTCTGCTCAGTACCTGGGATTGCAGTCATCTACCACTGTACCTGGTGTATAATAATAATAATAATAATAATAATAATAATAATAACGAAATAAATATTTTGCTTGCTCCATGGGCTTATATAAAGGCGAGTCCCTGGCCTTTGTCATTGGGAATCTTAGAGACTGAGAGGGTGACAAATGGATGCGTTGATGGCCTTACCAGACAAGTGGGCCCTGCTCTCCTCTGATTCAAACTTTGCAGCGTTACCTCTGTTCCAGGGTTGCTGAGGGGAAGAGCACCCACGAGCCAGTGCTTGGAACGTGCTAGGACAATCCTGATGTTGAGATGGCATTGTGTTCATAACTGCTCAGTACATAGGCATAAATAAGACTGTCTGTGAGAACAGGAGGCCAGTAATTTTGGCTACTCTGCTGCGGAACATGTTCTGGGGAAGGGCGGTCTGTGCTGGGCCTTGGAGAAGTTCCAGTGCCTGAACAGGTAGGCAGGTCATGGTTGCAGTACATCCATATGTGGTGGCCTGGCTTCTGTGTTCCCACAATTATGCCTTATTTTGATGCTGGGCCTGTTACTTGTGTGGTCAGGAGCTTAGTATTTGCCAAATGAGACCCATTAAGTAAAAAATGGTCCAGAAAACCTATCAAAAGGAAGTTCAAAAGGGAAGAGAATTGACAAAGAGAAATGGTTCACAAAAAGGACCACAAGGAGATCTACCTGGGACAGAGAGAACAGGAGGAGGACAGGAAATGGGAAGGGATGATAAGGTAGAGTATAGAAGCCCCCTCCTATTTGCAGGCACATGTTCCAAGGCTCATAGCTGATACTTGAAATACAGGTAGTGCACAACCCTGTGTGTCCTGCATTTCTCCTATACACATATAACTATGATAAGCTTTCACCATTTCATGTAATGGACCATGCCACAGCTTGTCAGTCAGAGCTTTCAAGAGGACACAAGCTCTGTGATGTCACAAGCATGTGATCTGATGATTGACCCAATTGCTAAGTGACTAACATGGGTCAGCTCTGTAGAATGGACATATGGAGTGGGGCAATTGTTAGATATCATTTTACTCAGAATGGCATCTGATTTGAAATTTGGGAATTATTACTATAATTTTCATTAATTTTTTTTGGGCTGCAGTTGATGAGTAATAAGACAGAAGCAGATGAGGTTTAATTTCTGCATGTCCTTGCTAATGCTTACTCGACTTCCTGACTATAGGTATCCTCTGAGATATAAATTAATTCTTTATTGTGACTGATTTTTGCCATGCTAATGATATTGAGCACCCCATTATTTACAAGTCTGGCTACTGCCGACTTGTATACTTTGGAGGAATACCTACTCATTTCCCCCTTTTAATTTACTTAGTTGTAATTTTATTTTAGTAAATATAAGTCCCAGTTTAGATATGACTTGAAAAATACTTTCCTGGACTAATAGTATAGCTCAGTTGGTAGAGTCCCAGCCTAACATGCTGCTAGCCTGGGTTCAATCCCTAGTACTGAAGAAACGAGGTATAGTGGCACAGGCTTGGGAAGTAGAGTCAGGAAAATCAAAAGTTCAAGGTCCTCCTTATCTACATAGCAAGTCAAAGTCAACTTAGGATACTAAGATGGAGTTTCAAAAAAAAAAGAAAGAAAGAAAGAAAGAAAGAAAGAAAGAAAGAAAGAAAGAAAGAAAGAAAAGAAAAACTTTCATATTGCATGAATTGTCTTTTTTTTTCTTTCATGGAGTCTCATGAATTTGCTGTGTAGCCTAGGCTGCCCACTTTCAGCCTCCAGAGTGCTGAAATTATAGACAACACGCCTTCATGTCTTGCAGATAGTGTACAATTTTAAAATATTTTTATTAATTGATTTTTTTTAGTGAATGAAGATGATATGCAGCTTGACATTTTGAAGTAGGTATACATTGTGTAATAGTTAGCATCACATAATCGGTAACTATTTTTTTACATTGAAATTGCTAACAACAGAGTTTAAGTGTTTGCTCTCCCCTAAAATAATCTGAATTAGCCAGGTAACAGCATATATATATTTTTCTCAACTTCAAGGGAAGATGAAAGTTTGGCAGATGTGGTCTTTGTCAAATGACTGATTCTGTCCAGTTAGTTTCTAGTACTGTGCTTCCCCTGCTGGTTGCTAAGTGACATCACTGCAGCATCAGTGGTCCCATCTTTTGTTCATTTGCTTTGCTCCCTTAGGCACATGGGTAATGTCACTTGTGAACGATCTGCAGCTTCAAACTTTGCTGTGCTGTGCCTCAGCAAGGTGTGATCCAGGGCTTCTGCTGGAGTGAGGCCTGTGGTCTGGGTGGGGAAGTGTAGCACACAGATTCCCATCTACTGAAGAATGTGAGCCCTAGGGATGCCTTACAGCCACAGAAATTGTCTCTGTTCTGGAGGCCGAACCTCTGCAAGCCATTGTTGGAAGGACCCTGCCCTCAGAAGGTGCTCGGAAGAAACCATCTCTGTCTATTGGGTGTATCACTAGTTCAAGGTTCACTCACACTCGGCTGTTTTCTTTCTATGGGAATCCCTGTGTCTACATTATTCTTCTTGTTGGATTAAGGCTGACCATTAAGGATTAATCCATTATGACCTCATCTTAGAAACGCACATCTGCAGAGACCTTGTTTCCAAATAAGGTCACATTCTGATGTTCCAGATGAACATCAGTTATTGAGGGGCCATAAACAGCACAGCACAGTCACCATAGACTGTTATTGACACTTGAAAATCTCTACAGTGGGTCTTTTCTTTCTTTACCTTCTTTTTTTTCTTTCTTTTCCTTCCTTCCTTCCTTCCTCCCTCCCTCCTTCTTTCTATCCCTCCCTCCCTCCCTCCCTCCCTCCCTCCCTCCTTCTCCTCCTTTCTCTTTCAGTATTCCCTTTGGTAGAAAATAATGAATTATCAATGGCAGGTGGTTGGATGGTTATTTAGAAATACATGACATTGCTATTTTGTATACATACACAAGGATTTGTGAGTGCAGGCTACCTGGACCCAACCACTGGAACATCCTGAGAGTTCCAGAAACTCAGAAAAATGCCAGGCAGTTGTGGCACACACCTTTAATCGCAGCACTCAGGAATCAGAGCCAGGTGGATCTCTGTGAATTTGAGGCCATTCTGGTCTACAGGACAGGCATCAAAACTACATAGAGAAACAAAACAAAACACCCAGAAACTCAGAAATGGTATATTTGTTCAGTAGAGTCTATAATAACTATCATTGATTCAAGTATTTTGAGGATCTTGCACAGCACGCATGAGTCATTTAAACTTGATGGAAAACTTTCATATTTGCACCCAGAATGCTGTTTTGGATTGTCCTGATGTGGCCCCTCCCCATTAGAAATTGCTTTCCCTGAACATATTTATTGAGTAGATTAACTGTGCATGGATAAAGTCATCATTTAGTTCTGGGCAAGTATAAACACACAGAACCCATTAGAGTTATAATAATTGTCCAACAATGTCCAACTGCAGTGTGGAGAACCTTGTAAGGGAGGAGTCCCTCAGAGTCCTGAATACCCCAAACCACACACAGCTTTGGGATTAGAGAGGGCGTGTGCAGATGATCCAGATGGCTAGACACAGTGGAGGGGCTGCTGAGCCCAGTGTACACTCTGTCTGCTGAATGTGTGCTGGGGAAGGCGGGGTGGGTGTTTGGTGTTTGGTATGCATTGCATTGCAGATTCCTTCCTCATCCCAAATATAGTTTGGGTTTTGAATAATGTAGATGAAGTACAATCTGCTTCAATTCTAGGCTGCATTCTGGAAAGTACTGAGAGCTTCCTCAGAGCAGTATTAGCTCAGCTAACTGCTTCTCTGGTTTCATTGACCATTCTAGGAAGTGAATATTCTTACGTTTGAAGTATTGATTCTTGAGATCTCATTAGATAACATACTTACTTAGAGCTACTTGTGTCTGTTAAAAGGGTCTGATGGCAAAAATGGAAAGGAGTAAACCATGCTAAGGCTCCATTTCTTCATGGCACAGTGCAGATGTAGGAAAACGGTTGTCAGATTAGAGTTGGGACAAAAGACTCCAGGATCAAGTGAGAAAAGAAAGGAAAGGATCCTGTAGGCTGCTTCCTAGAGATGATGTCACAGGGAGAGAAACAGGAATTGCTGGAAAGAAGAAGCTGTGTCTGCAAAGCTGATTGATTAGAACTGCAGTGATGTGGAGGGGTTGGAATGTTGCAGGTCCAGCAACAAGTGACAGCTCATCATGAGCTATTCTTAGCCCCCCAAAGCCATTCTTTACTTACCTCCATGTTAGTCCTAACCCTACTGTGACTAACAGATACAAATCCTTTGTAATGCATAAACAGATCTCTGGTTTCTACCAAACAAAGGGTAAAGAATGCTGTCAGATGCCATCTAAGGGTTTTTCTCTGCTTTGCTATAACCCACCTACCCAATATACCCACCAAAGTATTTAAAATGTGTCTTGACTTATGGCTGTCTTTGTTCCATAAAACTTGTTTATATAAAAACTTCATTAAACTGCTTCCATGTTCCAAGCATAACATGAAATTTGGAATGATCTAAATCTGTGTTCCCTGGCCATGGCTATTCATATTTGGCTCCAGAATAAACTATCTCTTATTCCATTTGAGGTGAGAGTTGTGTTTGTATATAGACTGGAGGGGTCCTTCAGGGCAGTTCTTAGAGGAATCCCAAGGGCCAGTTCTGAAATCTCTAAGATTTTCAACTCAGTATGGTTTTCTTTAGAATTATAAATAATTATTACCCAAGCCAGGTTCTGACACTGGAAATGATGTAGCGCTGGATAGTATTTTGTTTGTTTGTTTTTGAGAAAGGATTTCTCTGCCTCCCAAGTGCTGGGATTAAAGGTGTGAGCCACCACCGCCCACTCTCTAGCAAACCATGTCATTTTGGAAGGTTTGTGACACTAAAGGGTCAGCCAGAACTTTCCATGATCACCTCGTAGGACAACTAGGTGTACTGCATGTGAGGGGCAGGAGAGGAGGACAAGGAGGGGGCTCAGGCTGCACACACACTCTTGCTGAGTTCTCCTGTGTCTGTCTGCCTCAAGCCTCATCTCTGTTGACCCAGCTGGGCTTCTGAGTTTTCTAGTCTTGCCCAAGCAGCCTTTCGCCTTTCACTTTCCTGGACCCCTGTACCACTGTCTTGTTCCTAACTGTGATAAGGCGTCTTGTTGGCCTCCAACCTGTCCTCACTGCTCCTACTTCCACAATGGAGGCCAACACACACGACCCTTCAGCCAGAGTGAGGGCTGGAGACAGAGAACACATCCCAGTACTCCTAGGAAGCTGCCAGGCCCATCTCATCTCCCTGGAATGAGACCCAAGCTTTTGTTTGGTCTACAGGATGTGGAACCTGACTGCCTGCTGCCTCTCTCCTTGCTGCTCACCCCACCACACTGCGTCCTCTTTATTGTGTGTGCTACTCCAAGACCAGCTCCATTTTAGAGTCCTGTGTGGCTATTTTCTGGAACCTTCCCCCAGCTCTTGCTTGACTCCCACTGCATTTCCATGTATCTCAATGTCTTGTCCTCAGAGGGACCTTCCTTTCTTACGTAATCTCTGCCTTTCTCGGTTTTATTTATCTTTATAGCACATACCACTACCCTGCCCTTTTACAGATTTGTGCACTTGGCTGATTCCCAAACCTCTCTCAGTGTAAGAATGTAAACTCACAGGAGCAAGAACTTTGTTTTGTGTGTGACTGCATGCCTGGTTGCTATAATAGAGAAACACCTGCCACATAAAAGATGGTATGTGTGTGTGTATGTGGGGGGATGTATGTATTTGAAAAACTAATAATAGTATGCTCAGTATTTATTCGTTCCTATATTTAATAATTTTAAAAAATGTGCGCATACAAGGGGCATGAGTGTGTGCGTGTGTGTGTGCGCACATGTGTGTATATGTGTGTGTGCATGTGTGTGTATGTGTGTGCGCATGCGTGCATGTGTGTGTGTGTGTGTGTGTGTGTGTGTGTGTGTGTACAAGGGGCGTGCATGCGCGCGCACGTGTGTGTGTGTGTGTGTCCATGTATGTATGTGTGTGTGTGCGTATGTGCATGCATGCCTGTGTGCGTGTGTGGTGTTTGCATGCTGTATATCTGTGTGAAGTGCAGAGGATAAGTTTTAGTTCCCCCATTTATCCACTTGGATCCAGGGATCCAACTCAGGTCATTTGGGTCATTTGGCTTCCCTGCAGGCGTCTGTACCCCTTAGCCATCTTGCTGGCCTCCATATTTGTTTTTTGCTGGGTTTCTTGTTTTGGTTCATATTTAAGCTATAGCTGATGCTATCTATGTACCTAATGTAAATTTAGGGGCACTGAGTGTGAAGTCCTCCTAGTCGCTGATCTGTCTGCGCACACTGGTAGAGGTGTCATCATCATTGGTGGCATTACTCTGTTGCCATGAGGACCTGTGAACCAGCATCTCTCCTTTCCATCAACAGATTTGATCAGATGTCATAATTTTTTCTTCTGTGGAAAGGCACATTTCACCGTGTCCTCTTGTAGTACAACAAGCAAAACTGGAAAGGCAAGAACGCACTAGTAGGCTCCATCTTCCCCTTTCCTATGCCTGTTTCTTCAGGCAGATTGGAGTTGCAGTACCCACAGCTCCATCCTCTTTTACAGATCACCAGAATGGTCTATGTTGATCATAGCTTTGCAGTCGGGGTTGCTTGCTACAACCAGCCATAGAAAGATCTACTTTTGTTGTTATTTGTTTTTTGAGACAGAGTCTGGACATGTAGCTGAAGTCGGCCCTGAATTCACAATGCTCCTGCCTCAGTCCTTTAAGTACTGGGATCATAGATATTCTACCACATCCTATAAGCCCTAGCTTTTGACTAAACAGTTCCATTGCCAATCTATCTTTGGAAAATAATTTTTAATGTAATCAAATATTCAAGTATCAAAATAGCTCATTTTTAAAGCAGCAAAAAATAGATGCTATGGAGCATTCATTTGTTGGGATGTCTTCTCATTATTAAATTACATTTAAATACTTTTTAATTACAAAGAGATGGCTTGAGATTGAATATGATAATACAAGTGATATTAAATCAGGATATTAATTTCTCTAGACACTGCTTTTGGCTGCATCCTGTTCGTTCTGGGTGTCACATTCTGCATTCATCTTTAACGTATCAAAATTTCTGTTGTTGGTTCTCCTCTGATTCACTGGTTATTTAATATGCCCATATAGTAGTGCTTTCCGCAAAGTTGCTATTGCTCTTGCTGTCTTTTATAAATCTATTTCAATAAAGAAGGTACAGGTGTGGCATTTGCCTAGTAAACTTAATGAGGCTGCTTTAATGCTCAGCGTGTACCGTGGGCTGCAGTGCTGCATGTGCCCTTTCGTGAAGGTGAATCTGCTGCTGTTGGGAGGAACAGTCGATAGCTGGACCAGGCTGACTGGCTTATAATATTGGTCATTCTGTTTCCTTGTTGAGTTCCTGCCGATTGGTCATTTTTAAAATTGGAAGTGGAGGTGTGAGAACTTCAGTTATTGTTGGAGTACTCCCCTGGTGATTTTGCCATTTGTTTCGTGTCTTGGAGTTTATTTGGTGCATTTGGTCTGTAATTATCATGACCTCATAATAGAGTGGCTCTTTATCATTACATAGTGGCCTTTGTCTCCATTATCAGTTTTCACTTTCACAGGGATGGTGTAGCTAACTTTGTGCATGTTGTATATGTTTTCAACCATGTGCCTTTAATTTATTTGATTTTGAAATACTGTCTTTTTTATACTGAACATATAGATGCATGATTTTTTTGTCTGTTTGTTTTTTTTGTTGTTTTTTTTTTTTTTCAAGACAGGGTTTCTCTATGTAGCTTAACTTTGGAGCCTGTCCTGGAACTCTCTGTAGACCAGGCTGGCCTTGAACTCACAGAGATACACGTGCCTCTGCCTCCCGAGTGCTGGGATTAAAGGCGTGCGTCACCACCGCCTGGTGCATGACGTTTTTTTACTCTCTGCTTTTTATCAGCATTTGATTCATTTATACAAAATGTGTGTATTAAAAACGTGGAATTTAAGTGTGCTGCCATTTAAGCTTTTGGCTTCCGTTTTGCCATGTGTTTCTGCTCATCTGTTTCCCTTTTCTTGCCTCATTTTGCTAAACACATGATTCCTAGAATACCATTTTAACCCCTTGTTATTTATTTTTTGAGTAATTTTCTTAGTGATGACTTCGAGAATTATAACTAACATCTTATTAATGTGTAGCAATGTAGTTGAGATTAATGCTGCTTGGATTGTAGTTCTGTGAAAGACTTTGCTCCTGGAAGCTCTGCATGCCAGTCCTCCGATTGGTCTGTCTTGTTGTATACATCTTTACACCTCTAGGCTTGCTGGCATGGACTTCTAAGTATCGCTTCCTACTGTTCTTAAAAGCTACATTTCTAGTCTTCTGTGTATGTAGCAAACAGTTCCTGGTGGTCAGTAGCTCTTTATGTTCAAATGACCGTCCTGTAAGCTTTCATTTTATTCCGAGAACCTCTTTCCTACTGCTTGTTGAAGCAAAGGTCTACCAGTGGCAATTTCTCAAGTTTTCTTTTTCTTTTATTTTCTTTCTTTTTTTGGGGGGTTTTTCAAGACAGGGTTTCTCTGTGTAGCTTTGAGCCTTTCCTGGAACTCACTTGGTAGCCCAGGCTGGCCTCGAACTCACAGAGATCCTCCTGGCTCTGCTTCCCGAGTGCTGGGATTAAAGGCGTGCACCACCACCACCCGGCTTTCAATTATTCCTTTATCCTTCTATAGTTGTATCTGGATGTAGACTTACATCCTACATTCCTACAGTTTTTCTTTCAGTATTTTGAAAATGCCACTCAGTTCCCTTTTGTCTTCCATTATTTCTGATCAAAAATATGCTGTTACACTTCTTGGTGCCCCTTGAAGAGGAAGATCGATTTCTCATGCTTTTAAAAGATTCTGGTACTGAAAGAGCAAGGTACCGAAGCTGTGAAGTACATCCATTCAGATGTTTTGTTTTTTACTTTCTCTTAGGTTGTCCACTGAGCTCTGAGAATTTCACATTTTCATTCCTTCAGACCTGTGTTCCTCCCAGAACTCTTAAATGTTCATGCATCTGTATGCACGATGGTATCGCATATACTTCCAGGGTTCTGTAGATGGATGGATTGCTCTCTGCAGCCTCAGACAATGGCTGGGACTATGTACTGGCTCTTCCCCATCAGGAATCAGCTGCTTTCCAACTACAGAACTTCCCCTTGGTTCCTTTCTATATTTTTGTCTCCTCACTGATACATTCTATTTCAGCAGATGTGACTCTCATGCTTCTTTTTAGCTCCTCAGACTTTTAATTCTTTAAACATAATTGTTTTGCCTAGTAAATTCAGCTCTGAGCTTGCCCATAGACTGTTTTTCCTATATGAGTTATACTTTATTGTTTATTTTCATATCTTATTAATGTTTTATTTTCCTTTTTTTTGTGGGGGGTAGGACAGGGTCCCATTATCTGGCCCAGCCTAACAGGCTTCTCAACCTCTGAAATTGTGGGAATTACAACAGTAGGGCATAATTCCTGGTTTTGTGATTTTTCTTTGTGGAAAATACGTTTAGGGCCAGTCTGTGTGGTGTATGCTTTTAAAGCCAGCATACTCAAAAACAGAGTTAGGTGGATTTCTGTGAGTTTGAGTCCAACCTGGTTTACATAATAAGTTGCAGCCCAGTGCTACACACAGTACATCTCTCTCTCTCTCTCTCTCTCTCTCTCTCTCTCTCTCTCTTTCTTTCTCAGAAAGGAAGGAAGGAAGGAAGGAAGGAAGGAAGGAAGGAAGGAAGGAAGGAAGGAAGGAAAGAGAAAAGAAAAAAGAGAGGGAGGGAAGGAAGAAAAGAGAAAGAGGAAAATAAAACGAAGGAACATTTAAATAAAGTGATATCTCGATTCTGGATACAGATTCTGGAAAGAGAACTCTTCTCTTTCCTGGGGGTTTGCTGTTCCTTTGTTGGCAGCCTAATGACTTTTCTGAACAAGTGGTAAGGATTCTGTATTCTCTCTCTTGTTACACAGCCACTGAAGACCCCACTTGGCTAGCACAGTGGTCTGAAAGGAACTGATGTCTGAAAGACAAACAAAAAACTGTTGAGATTTAAGAAAAGAGGACAGCCGAGGAAATTTTCACTTACATGGTTTAGTGAGCCTTTCCCTTTGAAAGCAGGAAGTACTGGCTTTGGAGCCTATGTGCACATACAAATCAATTTGCTTTGCTGCAAGGCTTTGGTTATTGGGTGCCAACAAACTGCAGCCCTTGTTTTTATCCATGAACTTTTGTTGGAATGCGCCTTTGCCTCTTCCTTCTGCAGAGAGAGTGGTGAACAGGTGCAATAGAAAGGCTTGAGTTCCTTACAGAAAAGTCTGTAATCCCTCATACACAACCAAGTGAATTGATGTTTAAATTACTTTTGTTTATGTGTTTTTTTTCCCCCTGATACAGGGTCTTGTTGTGTAGCCCAGGCTGGCTTCAAAACCTCTCTGCATCCCTTGAATCTGTGATCATACTGCCTCATCCCTGCCTCAGCCTCTGAGAATGGGAATTACAGATGTGCACCATCACTCCCACTGTTTGTTCGTATAGGAATGAATGGGAAATGTGTTAACTTAATTTGCATATGGTTACATTCAAGAATGAATTCATCAGAACATTTTTGATATGGAAATGTTTTGTTTTCCTTATGGAAATTAAGATCAACAGAAGCTGAATTAATTTGAGTAATGTTTTCTATGCTCTGCATATATTACAATTCTTTTTGAAAGCTCATGTGTGGAAACAAGTTGGTTTAGCAATATAAATTTTAACATTTGAACTACAATATGGTAGATTTTGAATCTCAAAGCAGGAGGAATGCCTAGTTAGAGACCTCAATACCACAGAAAAGTGCCAATTTATAGGGGGCATGAAGAGGCTCAAGCTTTCTGTCATCAATTGTGTGAACTTAAGTAGGCAACTCCACCTTCTGACCTTCAGTTTTTTCTTTTATTAGAT
The DNA here is from genome assembly GCF_903995425.1 of Onychomys torridus. Lineage (NCBI taxonomy): Eukaryota > Metazoa > Chordata > Mammalia > Rodentia > Cricetidae > Onychomys > Onychomys torridus. The sequence continues at coordinate 42,171,599 of NC_050443.1, forward strand.
TGGTAAAATACAACTCTTGTGAAAAATAGGGAGATAACCTGGTCATTAAAAGCACTTGCTACAGGCTAGAGATGGTTCAGAGGTTAAGCACACTGGCACCTCTTCCAGAGGTCCTGAGTTTAATTCCCAGCAACCACATGGTAGTTCACAACCGTCTATAATGAGATCTGGTGTCCTCTTCTGTAGGTAACAGGCTTTCATTCTTTATGGCTGAGTGACATTTCACACACTCTCCACTTTCTTTATCCACTCATCTGCCATGGACAGCTTGGTTAATTCTGTATCTTGGCAATTGTGAATAGTAGTGGAGTGAACAAGGGAAGGCAGGTGTCTCTTTGATATGCAGATTTCATTTCTTTTGGACATATGCCCAGAAGTGGGAATGTGGGATCATATGGCAAATCTATTTTGAGTGGTTTTATTGGGGGAGGGCACCCATACTTTTCTCATTGTGGTTACACTAATGTACATTCTCAACAACAGTATATAAGACATATTTCTCACCTCCTCCCCAGCATTTATTTATGTACTTGTTTGTTTTGATAATAGCCATTTTGACTGGACTTAGACGGCATCACTTTCTGGTTTGATTTGCATTTACTAGGTGGCTAATAGTATTGAACATTTTTCATCTCCGTTGGTTATTTGTATTTTAGGGAATTTCAGATCACTTGCCTATATTTTTGGTTGGATTACTTGTTTTGCTAAATTGTTTGAGCTCCTTAAGAATCCTGGATATTAACCCTCTGTCAAGTGGGAGGTAGTAGGACTCTGCCTATCCTGTTGATGTCTTTTCAGCCTCTCCTCCCTCGGCTGTGCAGGAACATTTCAGTCTCATGGAATCTCATTTGTCAGTTTGTTACTGTTGTTTACTGTGTTCTAGGATCCTACCCAGAAAATGTGAGCCGCCATCAAGATGCTGAATTCTTTCACCTTACTTTTTTTTTTTTTTTTTTAAAGAATTTTAGGTTTTGCATTTAGGTCTTTGAAGACATTCATACATATAAAATATATATTAATGAATCCTATTAATTCAAAATCAATACAGAATTTCTAAACTTAGGCCCCATTTTTAAGGTTTTGGAATTTAAAAACTGTGCTCTAATATGTTAAAAATATTATTTCCATAAATAGCTAGTTAACGTCTTTATGTTTGCACATTGCAGAAGCATCAGGAATGCTCATGGAGGCTCAATAGTTCATAACTTCATGGATGTGGAGTTTGTGACCATAGATGGAAAGTTAAGTGCAGGAAGAGGATCTCACAGGAACCTGACTTGTTTTTATTTTAACTTGAAGTAGCAATTCAGTTTGATTAGCATTGATTTACCACAGTCAAACATCTGTTAAGCCTGCAATCTCAGGGTCTAGGAGCTGTAGGGCAGCCTAGGCTAGAGTGAGCCGGTCTCAAAATGAACAGAACAGACAAACCATATTCAGCTGTGAGCGGATGATACACCATAGAAAGCTTAAAGTGTGTGTGTGGAAGGCAGCGAGAGTGAGAGAGAAAAAGTGTCAGTGGGAGCTGGAGAGAGCACTGTGGTTCCCAGTTGATGGGAGGCAGACCCGGGATTTGTTTCCAGGGCTGCTTTAGGTGGTCATTGTCCGCTGGGTATGAAACATCACCCCTGGGTTCCTCTAGAAGTTGGAATATTGTATACCTCTCACAGCTGTATTGGGTGATAGACAAAGATCATTCTGGCACTCTGATCCTTAGGTCAGCAAGGACAGGGCAGAACACAGGTCATGTAAATAAAATTCACACAGTTTCGCACAGCTATAATGCAGGTTAAAATTATAATGTGTTACTGAAATCAGTATTATTGATGGTGACTTGTTTTGGCAGCAGTTCCCAGCTTCAGACTTACCATCACACAATGTGAATTATAGTGTATGATTATTCCATGAAATAATCTCTACCATTGACTCCACCCCTGTCTTGGTGTATATGTATCTTTGTATCCCTCTCAATTCACTATGATTGTATTTCCTATGTCATAAAATACTCTGCAGAAATGTGGGTTTTTTTGCCCCCTGAGACAGGGTTTCTTTATATAACCCTGGATGTTCTGTCACTTGTTTTGTAGACCAGGCTGGCCTTGAACTCAGAGATCTGCCTGCCTCTGCCTCCTCAGTGCTAGGATTAAAGGTGTGCACCACTACAGTCAGCTAGAAATGTAATATTTTTAAAAAGACTACAAAGTTTCTGTTTAAAAGACTTTCACCATTACTTCATGACTGGCTAAGTGTTAGTCATGGTGGCCATACTCGATGACAAATTTGTGTGTGTGTGTGTGTGTGTGTGTGTGTCTGTGTGTGTGTGTGTGTGTGTGTGTGTGTGTGTGTCTGTGTGTCTTTGTACCAATGTAGGTATGTTTATGTGTGCATGTGTATGTGCCTATGCATGTGAGTGTATATGCCTGTGCACTATGGCGCATGTGGAGGCATATGGCACATGTCTGAAGACAACTTCCAGGAAGTCAGCCCTCTTCTACCTTGCTGAGGAAGGGTCTCTTGTTTTTGCTGCTGCCTTGCATCCTGCAAGCTTCTAAATTTGATCATCTGTCTCTGACCCTCACCATAGTAGTGCTAGGATTACAGGTACATGCCACTGTACCCAGTTTTTTATGTGGTTCCAGGGATCAAGTCTGGGTTGTCAGGCTTGCATGGCTAATGCTGAGCCATCTCCCTGGCCTTAAAATCTTCATGCTTTCTTGTTTAGTCCAAGCAAAGCTTACTCCCTTCAATATTCAATGTCCGAATGTTGAAATATCTAGAAGGCCCCTCCACCTCGGGACCTTTCACTAGCCTCTGAATCAAGTCTTTGCCTCCAAGACAAACAAGGTATTGTCTTCTATTTGTCTCCAGGCAGGGAGAGTGAACACTGCTCCTTTAAGGTTATTAGTCATATTTTGTTTTGTTTTGTTTTTTCTTTTAAAACACAACTGTTTGTTTGTCCTCTTAAATTATGAATTAACATTTTGGAAGGTGGTAATAATCAAACCTAAAGCTTTGTACATGCTGGACAAGCACCCATCCACTAAGCCACACCTCCAGTTCTGGGTTTTCAAACATGTTCCTTTTTGCTGTTGTGTTTTAATGTGTAAGTGGTGTAAATGTGTGGAAACAATACATCCAAGTTTCCCATGTCATCATTACCACCACTAAGTATATTTTTGACACACTTGATTATGCTCAAGCCTTCTATTCCTTCCCTTTTGGTACCTAAAAAAACCAAAAACTTGAAATATTCTTTGAACCTCTGAGGGATCCTTTTGTAGTTAGTTTGCTTTCTGTTGCTGTGATAAAAACACTCTGACCAAAGACAGTTTAGCAGAGGAAAGGGATTATCTGGCTCACATTTCCAGGAACTCTGGCTCTCATATGCTTCTGCTCAGCTTTTTTTATGGCTCAGGACTACCTGCCTAGGGGCAGTACTCATTCGGCCCCTCCAACATCAATTAGCAACCATGAAAATACTGCACTGATGTGCCCATGGGCCAGTATTATCCAGGCAATCCCCAGACTAAGGCTCTCAGAGATGACTTTTGGCTGTGTCAAGCTGACAGACACTCACTAGGAGAGATCCTATATCCGTCCTCCTGATCCTTACAGGAGAGTGAACACAGGACATGTGAACTCATGCATTCGAGGGAAGTTCTCTGTATTCCTAGCACCACCAACTTCTTTCTGTCTCATTATTTCATGTCGTAATTTGCCACCTTTTTTTGATGGTACTAGTAATTGAGCCTAGGAGTTTGAACATGTTAAGCAAGTGCTCTACCAATGAGGTACATGCTAACTCTGAACATCCCTCTCTCCCATTCTGAAACACAGAAATAGGGTCTGTAGTCTAGACTAATGCTGACCTCATTGTGTAGACCTAGGCTAGTCTGGATTTCTCCGATCCTCAAGCTTCAACCTCTTGAGTGCTGGGATTGCAGACATGAGCCATTAGCCTGGATCTCATCACACACACACCCTTTAAAGTTATATTTCCCCTTTCATGTAATGAATTATTCCACAAAGCATTTATTAAACTTTCTCTCCTGCATTAGTTAAAAATTCTTTCCTTCTGTTGTCTTAATCATTGCACATAAGTTTGTAAAACTTTTTTTTAAAAACTCTAGCCACTGATGTTGTCACACACAACTTGAAAATACATTTATAAACTTTGTAACGCATGATGGTGAAAATCTTATTACCGACATTGGGTCTATCTATTTTGAAGTATTGATTTTTCCACATGAAATAGCCACTGTCAAGTCTCCCTCCAGGTCTGATTTGATTCTCCCACACAAGGAGAACTGCCATCAACCTGGGGGAGAGAAGTGAGTGTTTCCACTCAGGGCTGTATTCAGGTTTTGCATTCTCCAATCCCTTTAAGCCATTCCGAAAGCACCTCCATTTTCTTCTTGTGGTCTTACGATTGTACCTTGTGAATTTCCTCACACTTGCTTTCCTGTTTAGGCCATAAGCACATGGCTGTAATGCTAGGTAAACATATTTCTTTATCTGCAACAGGGCTGTGTTATGAGCATGGGTCATGGTCATTTTCTGAGTGTGGATACTGCACATAAGCTTTAGAGTTATTTGTTTGATTTTTGTCATTTTGTTGTGAAGGGATTACTGTCCTTGGACCCCTTCAGAACCTTCTACTGAAGTTTGGAGCTAGTTGTTGCTGACGCATAAGAAGTTAGTCTGTGAATCAGGCTGTTCTTTTCTTTTCTTTTTTTTAAATTATGATCATTGTTCTACTTGCTATACTTTAAAAATTTGCCTCTATAATTTGTTATGTTCCTTAACTGTTTTCTATTTTTAGTTGTTTAACATTAATTTACTGGTTTTATTAATATTTTCTCCTATATAAGACTAATACTATATTTTTCAAGTTTAAAAATTGGTTTGAGTTTGCTGTAGCCCCATCTCTCATAGAGATTATTTTATGTATATTTTTATAAAGTAAGGTTAAGTTGGCCATTTAGAATTATCCTTAGAGGCACTGGAGATGTAGCCCAACAGGTAAAATACTTGCCTAGTTTGAACAAAGCCATAAGCTAACCTCAGCTTCCCATAAACCAGGAATGATAGCACATGCCTATAATACCAGCACTTGGGAGGCAGAGGCAGAAGATTCAGTAGCTCCAGCTCACCATGGGCTGGCTACGAAAAGACCTCACCTTCAACCTAGGATGTATGTGACCTTATGTAATATTGTTCTTTTAAAGATGGCTTTTACGAAATTAAAGAGCCACTTGGTGATGTAATATATGGGTTATTTGCTCTTCAAGGCAGCTGTTAGGTCTGGGGTCTAGAACGTCCCGTGTTTTGAGAGCTTGTTCCCCAGTGGGTGCCACTGTTTTGAGAAGCTGTGGAGACTTTAGGAGGTGTGGCCTGGCTGGTAGAAATAGGCCACTAATGGAAGCCTTTGTAAGATAATAGTCCTGCCTCTGACTTCCTTGGGGCTCAGGGGTGTGAGGAACTTCTATGCTTCTGCCATGTCTAACTTTCCCACCGTCATAGACTGAAGTCTTCCCGAAACCAGGAGCCCAAATTAGTCATTTCTCCTTTAAAATGTTGGAGATTTGATCACAGTAACAGCAGTAACTAATTCAATGTGTGTAGTGTATAGTGTTTGTATGCATACATGTGCTCAAGAACATGTGTCTCCCAGGTCTTTAAATAGAAGTTCGGTTAACTAGAACAATGAAATTACTTTCGAGTGGGAAAGAGAAATGAACGCATCTGTGTGTGCTGTCTATAGGAATGTACTGTACAAGTAGAATGTCAGTCACAGTCATCACCACAGCGCAAGATATCCTGGAGATTTGTGGGCACATTCAGTCTCAACAAGAGTGTCATCTCAGAGATGAGAAGTCTGACCCCAGGAGAGCTAAAAAACCGTGTACCAGCTGTAAAGGATGAGCTGACTGTGGACGTCACTGTCCTCTTAAATCTAGTGGTGGCTGCTATTCTGCAGCTGTGAAGTGGGTAGACAGGCAGTTCAGAGAAAGGAAGTGTAAGGAGCTTGTGTGCATCTGGCCAGCTGTTGTCTGTTCTCACATGTAGGTTACTGTAATTAGTTCATAGACACTTTTGTTGTTGTTGTTATTATTATTATTATTATTATTTTATTTTATTTTATTTTATTTTTGGTTTTTGAGACAGGGTTTTGCTGTGTAGTTTTGGTGCTTGTGGATCTCGCTCTGAAGACCAGGCTGGCCTCAAACTCACAAAGATCCATCTGGCTCTGCCTCCCAAGTATTGGGATTAAAGGCGTGCGCCACCACTGCGCGATCTATAGATACTTTTGTAACATGAAGTAGGCCAAGTGAGATTTTATTTCCAACCATTGGTAGTGTTTTTCTTCTTTTTCTCTTTTTTCATTCAGAATACTAGCTTATTCTTTGAACAATCTTCCTAATAGTGGAATTTGATTTTTCCAATTTATTTCAATTGATTATGGATCAGTTTATGAGACAGGTCCTCATGTAACATAGGCTGGTCTCTAACTTACTATGCAGCCAGTGATGACCTTGAACTCTTGACCACTGTTCCTTCACTTCTGCATTGCTGAAATTGTAGGATTCTACTACCATGCCTGGCTTTTAAATTTATTATAGACTGCTGTACATACACTTGTGGTATCATGTAATGTTTCAGTACACATGCACATTGGGTAATGTTGACTTACTTTCCAGTTGTGTGCAGATTTGCATGGTTAAAGAAAAGAGTAGAGGAAAATTTAGATTATAGGGAGTGCATTGTGTAGATGAAGTAAATTATAAATTTCAGGCAGGTTTTTAAAAAATCAAATTCTGTTATGAAATTCTAGCAAGGGCATATATTTTGAGTATTCTGAAACATGAACAGCAGGAGGAATTCAGCCTCCATTCTTCTACTAGGCCTTTGGGGTTCACTCACCCCCAGTGAGATGTCTTCAAGTGTGGCAATTGTAGATATGTTGAGACAGAGTTAAACAAATGCTAAATAAACAAAAGTAACACACCTTAAGATAATATTCCACAGCATCAGATCTGTGACCCATTGATACTAAGGAACTAGAACATCAACTGTGACCATGGTTAGTCTTTTACTTTTTTCAAATTGGACTAGCAGACTTGCAGCATTTTGAGAAAATGTTAAATACATTTTTACTGTTTTAAAAAAATACACAGGTTTTGAATTCTCTGCTTTTTGTTATTCTATCATCAACAGAAATTAGAATTTTTGCTTCCTATGCAACCTGCTTTATTCTCTAGGAAATATGCAAAGGGAACATCAAAGCCTGTGGCTTTGTTTCGGTCTCCATCCTTTTCTACTTTTGTTTTAAAAGCAAAGTAAGAAAGCCATATGAGTTTTATTTCATTCTCAATTTTCATTGCTTTGCAAATTCTCACCAACTACAATTATTTCAAACACTAAAATTTAAATGTATTGCTAGTAAAGAAATCAGTAGATGTTGCTTGAGTCATTTTTCTGATTTTCCCATAAATACATTTTAAAGGTAGTTCAGGTCATTTGCCATGAACTTATTTTTTACATCATTTTTTTTCCTTTTGTGAAAACTTTTCCACAATATGTGACCCTAAATTAAGTCTTGGATTCTCCTCTTGGAAAGGTAAAGTTTCCATAGATCTTCATTCAAGTTGGAACTAATACAAGTCAAAACAAAAGGTATTACTCCATTTAAAGCAGAAATATATCAGCCTAAGCCAGCCAGCCAGTTCCTGTTTCCCCTAAAATGGCTAGGAAATGAAAGAAGTCTGCTGTTTAACATGTCTGACAATTTTTTTTCCTTGGGAAAATCCATCTTTCATATATGCACTTTACTCACTTAAATTCAACAATGTTTCTTTCTTTTTTTCTTTTTTCCCCCCAAATATATTCAAGTTTGTTTTTAGCTTGTATTTCTGTAATAACCAGTAGAAATAATCCAATGTTTTGGGCATGATCTTTGTCTTTGATGAAGCTGATATATTTAAATTCACGTCCCTGGGGCATACCAGACAAGCACTTTATAACTGAGCCACACCCTCAATCCAAAATGTTCTCTCTTACTGACTGGTCATGGAAAGTTTTGAACTGGTGGGAGGTTCTGAGGGAAATAAGGACCCGGGAGGGTGTGTGACCTTGAGAGTCCAGCTGGTGTGGTACAGCAGCCTTGGCTCCTTGGTGGAGGCACTGTATGTTTGCAAAAGCCAGTTCACCCTGGGAGATGGGCCTATGTAGTGGCAGTAATGGCTGAGTTTCCCAACAAATTAGACATCTGGGTATGGAGATCTTCACAAGTATCTTTTTGATAACCATTTTTAGATGATTTTATCCCTTGTTGACAGCTTGTCATTGTGCTCCAGAGCCCCATGGGATAGACCTTCTATGGGGGCGTGGGTTAGAACCCCAGACTAGCTAGTGCCACCTTGACCCTTGTGTAGAATGAGAAAGCTGTGTACATATACAAAGAGAAATGTGCCTAGAACATGTGGATATCCTGCCTGTGGTAAAAACTCTTGCACAGTCACCTGACCTGAGGTTGGAAGTCATATTAATTGTTTAGGGCACTGCTAACCTCCCTTAGTCAGTCCCCTAAAACCAGACTCTGTGGGGGCATCTACCTCTGGCCTTGGTGTTTGTACAGGAGAATTGGGTTTTATAGCATTAAACCTCTGTGTGCCCTGTGGCTTAGGTAAGGGAATGCTAGAGGGTTAAGAGAGTGGAGGAGGGCATTCTGTCCAATTAAGCAGAACTAAACTATCTGGAACTCAGTTGTAGCATTATTTTCTTTAACAGGACATTCTGGTCCCTGGAGAGAACTTCCTTACAAACTCATTGTTCACAAACCAGATGCATATTTCTAGTTTCAAAGGCACATTGTGTACATGCAAAAGAAATACAAATAGTTGTGCATACTGTCATCTGTTTTCAACATTGGTCCCAGACAAGACAGACTTCATATACTGTGTGATGATATGGCAGGCTCCATCTTTATCTCCTCAGCTGGAAAATGAAAAAGAATTTTTCACCTTGCTTTAGACACAAAATGAGTTCTCAAACTAGAAAGAATGGAGCTGAAGGCAGTGTTCACTAGCCTGTTTGAACTAACTGGTTCCAGTCAAGCCAGATTTACAACTTGGAAATCCCCAAGGATCACAAGGAAATGGATACTTCACAGAGTCCCACTTACCACAGATAGTGATGATGAAGGACAAATGGGTTTGGATCCAGGTCCCATGGTGTTGATCATCGGCCATTGTCAGGGAAACTAGGTAGATGGCACCCTCTCCAACCTGGTACTCTGTGTTCCCTGGCACCCTGCAGATTCTCTCAGAGGTCTTTTAAACCTGCTTGAAAAGATTAACTTTACTACTTTCCTTCCTGCAGGTTTGCCCTTAATAAGTTACTTCCATTTTTGTAAGTCTAGAAATGTCTTTGTCTTTCACTTGATTTTCAAATACATTTTCCTTAGGTGAATTATAGGATTGATGATTTTCTTTCATTAAAATTTTTTTCAGTCTGTTTTTTTTTTTTTTTTTTTTTTTTGCTTCATGGTTTCTCATGATGTTTGGTCATCACCTATATCTCTTGTATATCATTTCTTGTAAATCATTATTTACTTGTTTGTTTACAATTTAGTCGTCAATTTTTTGGCAGTTTTGTGAGCCTGGTCTAGTCTCTGCTCCCTCCCTCTCCTGGCCTGGGATTCATTGGACATTCAGAATTTGTGGCTGTAAGTTTTTCATCTTACTTGGGAAAATTTGAAACTGACTTAATTAGTCCCACCCTGGTTTCTATTTACAGCTGCATTGCCCCACAGCTTACTGATGCTCTTTTCTCAGTCTGTTTCATATGGGATCTCATGTTGCTTCTTCAGGTTCAGGAACTCTCTACTTTCTTAAGGTTATATAATCTGTTACTCTCATCCATCTTTATTGTTGTTTTTAATCCTTTCCCTCCATTTCCTCTACATTCTCGAATCTTCCCTCTGACTTTTTGGACATGTGGACATACCAGCTGTTTTGTTAGCTCATTTTTACCATCTGTGTCATTTGGGGGGCTTTCTCACGTGTGATTTTCCTGCTTCTTTGCATGCCTGTCTTTTTTTTTTAAAGAGTCTCCCATGGAATTGTGGCCATGTCTTGAGTGGTTTTAGATGAGATTGTGTGCATTCAAGGTGGTGTGGCTGTAGACTTCCAAGTGGTTTTAGGATCAGTTCGTTTGCTCAGTTTGGTTTTCTGAAGAACTTCTTTTCACTTATCCTAGGTGGGATCCAAATATCCCTTTCCCAAGGGCTTTCTTTTCCCCACCACTGAGATGATATCCACCTGAGCACCTGTCAACCTGGGAACTGAGAGGTTTTTCTCCCCTGGCTGCTGAGAACTAGGGCTGTTTTAGCAGTGCTGAACTCAGGCAGTGGTCTCTCACTCCTGCCCTTCCCTCTGGCTGTGGCGGCTCCTCTCTTCTTTCCTCATGTTTCCTCATAAATACTTGGGCAACGTTCCAGGAGGACCCTCTGAAGACTCCTAGACTGTACTTTCTGGGGCTCCATCCTGCAAATTCTGGCTCCCTTGTTCTCTCTGAACCAGAAGCTCTGTGGTTTCCACATCGGGGACCAGGGCACTGTCAGGCTCCCTGTCTAATGCTGCATACAGCATGGAAACTGTAAGCAATGAATCTGGCCCGACAATGCTCTGCCCTTGCCCTTACCATAGGATCATTGTCTACGTTTCTACAGTTTAGTGTCTGAAACTCATTAAAATGTGTCACTTGTTTGATGTAGGTAGGTAGATCCTGAGTTTTAATGGCATCTTAGTCAGAAGTAGTGCTGTGGTCACTGCTGAAAAATAATTCATGCTGATTTGGGGATGTCACTCACTTTTTAGAGTCCTTGCAGCATGTTTAAACCCCTAGCTTTAATCCCTAGATTGAGTAAAACCTACTTTGGTGGCATATACCAGTAATCCTATCACTCTGAAGTAGAAGTAGGAGGACCAGAAGTTCAAGGTCATCCTCAGCTAGTAATGAGTTGGAGGAGATCCCTTCATGGAAAAAAAGTGGAGAGAATTATGCTTTGTTTTTTTCCAAAAAAAAAGTTCAGAGATTAATAATGTATTTGGCTGCCAAGAGAAAATAATACTAAGTAGTGTGTTCCTCTATGTTGAAAGAAAAATAAAGACAACCACCGAAGTAAACTAAATAAATAAATGAATGAATTTTGCTTTGATTTAGAGTGGAACAAATTGAGTATTTTTTCCCTCTGTTCTTGAATCAGGTTGATTGTAGATAATTAGGACTTTGATACCATCAGCAAAACATTCTTACAGGCTCTGGAACAAATGTAAAGTGTTCCAGGGAAAGGCCTTGTGGGTGTGCTCAGGGCACCTTGGCTATTTTCCCTCACTTTGAATGAAAAGAGAAATGTATTTATTTTTATAGTAATATTTCCTTCGAGTGATTGTGCGGCAGTGGAACAGAGCGCTGCCCATTACAAAGCAGAAGCAAACAGTTTTGTTCCGGGTACAAAGCGTGATATCAAACTACAGAAGTTCTCTGTGGCAGGCGAGAAGCTGAGTGCTGGTTCCTGTTTCCTGCATTGTTGTTTTTGAGTGTGATTGATACCCCAGTCTTCGCCAGAGAATACTCAGAAACTAAGAAAGCAGCTTTAAAAAAGACACTAGTATGAAAAATGAGTTTGGTTTTAACTCCTAGCTTTCACTTGTAGAGAGCCAAGCCCAGGCCATAGCTTCCAGCCTTGCTCTTATGAAACATTCACTCTGCCTCCTAATTGCATTGCTATAATATTAATATACATATTTAAAAATATTTTACTAATTATTTAATTATTTCATAGAATGTGTTTGATCAGACTCACCCCAACTCCTCCCTGTTTCTCCTTTATGTGCCCCTCAATTTCATGTGTTTTCTTTTAAAAAAGAAAATTAGTATCCCACTGGATTCAATTTGTGCTGTCCATATGTATACTTATGGATGTGGGACCATCTACTGAGATTGATGAATTAATAAGTAAGTAAGTAAGCAAATAAATAAATAAATCTGACTCTCATTTCCCTAGATGTCATCAAATGTCCATAACTCCTCAGTTAGGGGCTGGAGCTCATGGAATCTTGTTTTGTTTCATGCTAGAATACTGACCAGCTTGATCTTATGAAGGTTTTGGGTAGGTTAACTGAAGCTGCTGTAAATTAGTGAGGGTAATGGTTTTGTCATACCCAGAAGACACTCTTTCATTCTGGTCCTCCTCAGCCACTTGCCCTTATAATTTTTCTGCCCCCTCCTTCGTGATGGTCTTTGAGTCATTGAGCTGAGGGTGTGATATAGATGCACCGTTTGTGGCTGACACTTACTCTTTTCTCTCTGACTAGGGTATTTCTGGGCTAACCACTGTTGACTGCATTGATGAACTTCTCTGATGAAGTTTGAGAGCTGCACTAGCCTATGGACAGAGAGATAGGACTTTAGTGAACACTTGAATACCGGGACCATTTAGCTAAATACTAGTAGAGGGTTCATGCCGACCTGTGAGCTCTAAAATTATGTGTTATTGGCCAGACTTGCAGTACCAGGTATGTGTTTCCCCCGCTGTGGAGTAGGCTTTAATTCAATCAGGAAGTGGTTTGATCCACATTTGTTCCACTATTATTCCCACAGACACTGCTTGCCATGCTGGCGATCATTAGAGTTCACAGAGTTCACAATGGGGTGAGACTGTGGGTGATTCCCGCCCACAGCATAGCACCTCCCTAATTATGTTCTGATTCATTTCAGAAAGGAACAAGTGCTAAAGGAGGCTGTGAGAATTAAGTGCTGAGTGAGACTCTAGCATCCATGTGAGGCTGTGTGTCCACTGGGGCTATAGCACTCAGCCTGCCTACAAAACTTCCAGTAGCAGGCCTGTGTTTCCTCTGGCATGTCTCATTGCTTATGTAGTCACTGAAAGCAGGCCAGGTCCAGCCAGGGATGGCAGATGGGGTATCAGGTGGGTTAGATTGTTCTATGCATGTTGGGATGTCAGGACAACCACCACAGGTTACAGATGGTATCTCCCCATGATCTCACGAGTGCTTTTTTATTTCCTTTCTTCTAACTTTTCACATCGCTTTCCACCTATAGTTCTGCCACAAACGCTTTAAAAATAGCTTAAGTTGCCGGGTGGTGGTGGCGCATGCCTTTAATCCCAGCACTCGGGAGGCAGAGCTAGGCGGATCTTTGTGAGTTCGAGGCCAGCTTGGTCTCCAAAGCGAGTTCCAGGAAAGGCGCAAAGCTACAGAGAAACCCTGTCTTGAAAAAACAAAACAAGCAAACAAACAAACAAACAAACAAACAAAAAACAAAGAAAATAGCTTAAGTCCTAGGCCAGCTAGGGCTTCATAGTGAGACTGTCTCTGAATAAAAAAGTAAGTAAAAATAATAGAGTGTACACCATCTCCAAGGGATGCTTATCTTCTGCTGGGCCAGAGATAGCCAATGTGTAAAGCCAGAGGAATTCCTGAATTGTGGTGTCTCCATAGTGGCAGAGGTACTGGAGATCTCCCAGCATGCCTCACAATGCTGCTTTATGTCTTTTCCTTGTCTTTACCTCAGATTTCTTTCTTAGTTCTGTCTTCTCCTCTCTTCTTCCAACTGTGTCTTTTGCTTTGAGGAATTCTTTATTCTTGGTGGCAAGTTCCGGTCTGTAAGCAAAGAGTGTTCCCGTCTCAGAGGTTCCCTTATTTTTAGAGGCAGTGATCATTTTCAGAATGTCTCTTTCTACCTAGGAGAGTGTTCTGGATTGGACAGAGTAGCCTCCTTGAGCTGGTCTACTCACACCTGCTTCCCTATGACTTCTGTTTGCCATATTCCTGTTGTTGGAAAGGTAACTTCTAAGTATTTATGGGCTTTAATAAATACTGTGACACAAAGTCTTGCTAAGGCATCCTCCAGGCAGGCGGGTAGGTTATGAGCTTTGCCTGATGGTACCATTCCAGACGCCATTAAAAGGTACAGCTTGGGGCTCAGTGAGTAAAGGTGCTTGCCACCATAACTGATGAACAGAATTTGATCTCTGGGGCACAGTGGAAGGAGAGAATTTACTCCTGCAATGTGTACTCTGACCTCCACATGCACATTGTAGCACATCCATGCCCTCCTCCCCATATAAATAAACAAAATGTAATAAAAACATTTTTAAAGGCACAGCTTACTGGGCTTGTGAATGTGGCCCAGAGTACATGCCAGGCCTGTACAAGGCCTGGGGTTCCTTTCCCAGTCCTGCCATGATTAAATAAGTAAATATGGGCACCTTAGTTACAGTACGTTATGGCTAACTGACATTGTGACTGGGTCAGATGAGCATTGCGCCATCTGCACAGTGAGGCGGGGTAGTAGGGAGGATGCAGGTTGCCTTCTGCTTAGCATTCATGGAATTTACTGTTTCTTCACACTCTCACCTCCCTGACTTCCATGGTCACCACTGGACTTGCAGAGATTCAGAATCAGGTCATGCCTAGCCTTGTTCATGTGCTCCGAGTTGCTTACTCTGTGTTCTGTGTGCTTTAAACACATCCAGTTGATTTTGTGGTTGTTATAGGCAGCTATGCGGAAAACACAGTTGGACATAGGATCTGAGTTTGGTTTGGTCACTGTTTGCTTTAGCCAACTTCAATCAATGTATATTTTTAGCATTTGTGGAACAGCCAGTATACCCAAGACCCTATTGGCATCACTATGTTTTTAAAAATAAGTACATAAGAATTGTTTCTTAGAACATCTCTGAGATGTTCTAAATCATCAAAGAAATCATGTAAGAGACAAGTATAACCATCGAACTATGCCTCTGACCTCAGACTGCATTCATTGTACGTGCTGAGCATTGCAGGCACCTCAGGTTCCTTTGGAAGTACCAAGCTCCCATGAGGTGGGGGGGGACGCCCCCTATGGAACGGACCCTCAGCAGCTCCATTGTTCCTTATAACAGCTGGCCTATGCAGTGACCAGGATCTAGGTCCTTGGGTCTTCTGGCAGCAGATCATAGAAGAAGGTTTGGGGTGTGGAAGATCTTTGAGGATTTCTTCCTTTTCTATCACCATCTCCTCCCTCACAGTGCTGTGGATGGACCACAGAGAGTGATAGAGGAATCTCTCTCAGCCATCTTCTCTCATCTGATGACTCGACTTCTATGTGTGCCTGTCCTGAGAATTGAACTCAGGGCCTAACAGATGCTAAGCACTAATTCTGCTATTTTGTTACAGTCCCTGCGGATAATAGTGATTGTTTTAAAGACTTGTCTTCAAGATAAATGGCACTCTTTCTGTTGTTATTTTAAAAAGGGAATGGAAAGCCTCAGGATTAATTTTTCTGCCCCGTACTTTGTCCGCTGTGTCCTGATGCAGCTAAAGTGCCTGTCTTCTCTCGCGTGGGTGATTTGTCACAGCTTCCCGTGGTGGTGGAGGAGGAGCCCACCTTCTCTTTGGGTGATGAGCCCTGATCTTATCACCTGGTGTCTGGCTGCAGTGAAGAGGTGAAACTAAGAAAGGCCACAGGAAAGAGGGCCACCTGTTTCTTTCCTGTGTCTCATTGGTCCTCTGACTGGGAACTTTTGGGCAGGAAGCCTTCTTCAGTTACATGGTGTGGTTCCAGATGAGATGATTACAGATGGAATGTGGGGCGGAGGCCCCTCCCGGCCAGCCTTCCTTGCTGGAAAGCCTGTTCACAGGCACAGGCTGTACATACAGAATGTGAAGGACTTTGGAGTTTTCCCCAGAAGAAAAAGAAAAAGAATGAAAAGGAAGCATTTAAAACACAAATATCATTCTTGTATTACTTTAAATGAACTTTATTGCACACACAAAAAAGAAAAACTTGATTCTTGTCTAAATTTCCCACATGTTCCCTCTTAAAAGTGCATAGCAACTTTCTGGTGAAGTGCATGGATTTCTTCAGTTAATCTTTGACACTTCTTGTGAGTTTTCTCTTGTGTTTTAAAAGGAAGTGCATTCCTGAGGAAAATAAGAATGAAAAGCATGCTTTCCATCCCCTCCCACACCAAGTCTCCCTGAAGCTTTCACCCCTAGACACATGCTGTCTTCTATGCCCAGCTCTCCAGCTCTTCTCCACCTGGTACGCTTTGGGCCCTTTGTCGCCCTACTCTTGGCTGACTTTTCCAGTTTTTCTCCATCCCCACCATCCGACATGCAGCATGGAAGCCTCTGCAAAACACAGGGAACACTTGCAGCCATCAAGTATCCTCTTCCTACGGTTGCCTAGCTTCAGCTTGGGCCTTATGGTCTCTTGTTTTCTATTAGGGTTTTACTGCTCACTCAAGATCTTCATGTCTTCATAGTTATTTGAGGGCCCTTTTCAAAACCTGAGAGGTTTTATGTGTGACTGGAGTACTGAGGTCAAGCTTCACCTTCCACATTCAGGAAGCTTATTTGAATTCCCCCCAAAGTTGCACAATATTTGTCATATAAATGGAGTAAAGATGCAGGCTGGTCACCTAGTGGGTGAAAACGGTGATGAGTTGAGAGCCAGTGGTCACTTATGTGGACTCAACCGGAGGAGAGCTGCGGATGTGTTGAAGCAATCCTTTCTTACTATCTGCCACTCCACGATGCCTTGCAAGGTAGCAAAGCCACAGTGAACCTGACAGAAGCAAATGCCACATGGAGAATGAGCCTCAGGACTGGATGGCACTTTTGATTGCGAGGAGGCGTTGTCATGTTGTTGTCATTTGCATAATTAAGAGCTGTGCTTATTGTGCATGGTGGGGACAGAGTTAAATCAGAGGGAGCATGTCCTCAGTCTCTTGATGTGTTTGGCATATGTGACAGTAAGATGATATGCTTTACATACTTTTCCTTTAAAAAGTTAATAATGTTCCACCATGGAACAGTGCCTTCTGTACACTGTAAGGGGCTGTTTGTAACAATTGGGGAAACTGCTTCAGCAAATAGGAGCTGGGCCTGCCATAATGGCCTCTAGTTGCCAGCCTCCAGTCTAGAGAGATTGTGGAGGTTAGAGGTCTACCTTCCTTCTGTCTTTTACTTTTCTAATTTTTTTTTTTTCTGAACTGGGTCTAGTATTGTAGTCCAGGTGGCCTTGGAACTTGCCATGTAGCTCATGCCTGTCTTAAAACTCAAGACCTACCCTCCTCAGCTTCTGAGTACTGGGATTATAGATATGATCTGTCACATTCTGAATGTGTCCTCTCTTCTCTCTGTCTTTCTAAGTAAAAGTAGGTCCTTGTTTCAATGGAAGAAACTGTAAAGTGTTCAATAATCTCCAGGTTTAAAATGCATTTGAGACAGAAAGTTGTCAGGCCTTCTTTTGTAAAACTTGGGTTAAGCATTTTTCTTTTAAGACAACTGTTTCTTAGTATCTGCAGAGTTTCGTTCAAGGACCCTGATCCCAACCCCAGGTACCCCAATCCACAGAAACTGAAGTTGTTTCTGTGTATATTAAAATATTCCTAGGAGACTTATAACTATAGCTAATGCAATATGGAGTAGCACCAGGTAAAAACTCGGTTCTGGGAAAGCACACTAACACAATGCCTTCCAGTAGGCATCAGCCATGTCTTCTCAAGTGTACAGTACAGATTTATCTAAATCGTGCTTATGGTTCATGTTAGGTACAATAATGGCTCCCAAGATGTGCACATCCAGGTTTTTAGGAGCTGTGAGTGTCTTGGTTTGCATGGCAGAAAGAAGGAAGATATTAATGAAATAACTATCTGTAAGAAGATTGTTTTGGATGTCCTGGTTAGGCCAGTGGTCCTGAAAGCATGGAAGAGAAAAGCAGCTCAAGGAGAGACCTAACACTGGTGCATGTTAGGGAGCAGAGGTGTCCTTTAGGAAAGGGGAGAGACATAGAAAATCTGCCGGAGCACCCAGAACCCCGTTGGGATCTTGAATTCACTCATCTGTTGAGATTCTGGCCCATAGACTATAGACGGGTCATTTGTATGGTTTTGGCTACTGAGTTTATGGAAATCTGGTACGGCAGCAAGGAAGGCCAATGATAAACATTGAAGAGCTCCTTCAGGGATTCAAGCAGCAGCTCAAGGGTTCACAGCCCAGCAGCATGCTCCCTGTAGCATGGAGCAGCCCCAAGAGCCTTAGATGATGGGTGCATGCCATTTTCAGAGTGCACTTTGTAGTTTCTGTGCTGTTTTCCAAGAAGGAAAGTATCCAGATGGAGAGGTCCCAAACAGTTCTGGCCCAAGCAACGTTTTGCTAACAATACCGGAAGATAGTTTTACCAAGCCTTCCAAGTGAACAAGAGCAGTTTTGTGTTTTCTGTTGAACCTTGTGGACCATATGACCTAGTCATGTGGAGCACATGTCCTCTTTGTTCGTAAGAGTTCTGATGAGACCCTTCACTTTGGAGTACCAGGAAGTGTCCAGCCTTCTGCCCAGTGCTGGCAACCAGCTATTTAGTGACCTGGATTGATTTTGTGTCATCCATTAGGTAAGCAAAATAAGGTTTAGAAGTAAGTATGGGGCTTTTATCTGGGGAGCTATGACTTGCCTCTTGCCCTATTGTGTGGAGAACAGACAGAACAGACCAGCCTAGTTGAAGATGCAGTAACCTCAGGGAGCTGCAGAGAACAGAAAGGTGTGTTTTTCCCAGAAGCAGTTGTTCCCAACCAGATTGGATAAGTATCACTATGGGTAAATTTATGTCTGATAAATAGAAGCTCAGATATTGGCATTGCTGCCGGGGAGTTGAACAGGAGTGGGCCTCTTCAGAGTGGGTTTGTGCATCTTGGATGCTCACAAACTTCTTCATGCTATGCAACATACACCAAGCCATATTATCTGTGATGCAGACATGAACTATCTTCATTACCTGTTTTGCATTTGAGGATGCTTAGTTCAAGACTTAGTGGGCTGTGCAGCTCATGCTTTCCCATGCCAGGTTTAACCCAGAGAAATACTTCTATGTACTATGACTCTGGTTTCTGCTTTACAGTCTTTACTTGGGGCATGAGTTGCTATCAAATGAATGCCCTGCTCGTTAAAAGAATGCATTTAAATTCCATAATGTACTGGCCACAGTGTGGATTAATGCATACTTTCATGAAGACCGTGCATGTAGTCCTATATCCCTGGGGTCACCTAACTATTCTCTCTTTTAAGGTTAGTTATTTAAACTGGGACAAGTTTCCTTCCACCCAGTGCAGACTCAAGTCCAAGGTCACTATGAATAGATCTCCCCAGGCGGGCAGGACCAGTAACTCACTCTCCCATTACTTATTCTAGTCAGTTCAGGAATACTCTCATTTGTTAGCACACTTTCCCATGACCTTAGGTCCCACTGCCATCCTGTGTGTGTGTGTGTGTGTGTGTGTGTGTGTGTGTACTCGCACACACTGTCGGTGGCAATGTAGATTAGTTTTAGAGATTGGCAGGGCTATTTCTCAAAGGCGTACAATGGTGCTCTCTCTGGTATAACATGTTCCAAAATTGGAATAATGCAGGGAAGAATAGGATGACCTAAGTGTGAGGATGATACACCTTTTTAAGAATTATACATGTTCTGTCTCAACTTAAAAAATAAATAAGAATAAAAGAAGACAAAATAGAATTATAATATGACCCAGTCATCCCACTTTGGGGTGTATGTTCAAAACATGGAAATCAGTGTATGCAAGAGACATCTGCACCAGCCTGTTAGGGCACCATTGACAAGAACCAAGGTATGGAATCCGTCAGCAGCCCATGAGTGGGTGAAGAAAATGTGCTAGATATTCATGATGTCATGTTATTCTACTTTAAAAGGTCCTGTTCTTTGCAGCAACAAGCAAGGATGAGCCCAGAGGAGAATGTGCTAAGTGAAATAAGTAAGACACAGAAGGAAAATTCCCCTACTCGTACAGTCTCATGTATGTGGAATCAAAACTATGGAGCTCATGGCAGCAGAGAGTTGTATAAAAGTTAATAGAAGCTGAGGGCTGAGGGAGAGATGGTGGACAAAATTGTTAGAAAGAATCCACTATTACTATTAAGGTGATGGATATGTTAATTAGCTCGATCCTTTCATTCCACGTGGCACACATATATCACATTGTTGCATACTCTATAATTAATATAATAAGTTGGAGAAGTGGAGAGAGAGGGAAGGACACAGAGAGAGAGGAGAGAGAGAAAGGAAGGAAGAGTTGTCTGGTTGTGAAATTGTTGGAGGTCAGAATAAGCACAGAAAGAGTTCATGTGTCCAGGACTTCAAAAGTCTGAGAAGGTTATAGGAGCCCAAGATTCTATAGAGACTGCAGTGACGATCTGTTCTGTAAAATTTCAGTGTGTTCTCTGCCAGGGTTCTTTTTTTTTTTTACAATTTTTTTTTTAAATGAAAATTTTTCACTCAGTAATGTAATTGTTGCACCTGTGAGTGCCCTTTACATTTTCCCTGCCCCTGCGATGGTCTTATCTTCCTACTCAGGACCCAGGGAGCTCAATGTCTTACTGACAAGAATTTTTTTTTTTTTTTAATCTCTACAAAGTATTAGAGGTGACTTATTTAGTAAGTGTCCTGATTTAAAGACTTCTCAATGCAAATCTTTATGGCAACATCACATTAAACTGTAAATGGACAGGACGCCTTGTCAGGCAAAACTGTCAAACTGGCTGGATTCTCAGCAGCATGGCTGAGCATCAGTCCTTGAGCATGAAGAAGTGTTGCTGATCTTTTTTGTGGTTGACTTGTGTGTTGGGAGAGAGTCAGAAAGTGAGGAACTAGGGCTCAGAACTTGGAGTTTGTTTATGAACCTGCCCTTCCAGTTGTTCTGGATCAAACCCACTCACATTGCTGCTCCTGAGCCATGTCTTTTCGGGGAGTTTTACTTTTATTTCCTTACAGAGCGTGTTGATGTCACTTTGTTGAATGTTTTGTTTTGTTCTTGTTTTAAACAGAAGTTTTCTAAACTTTTGTGGTTCATCTCAAGTTGCTGGCTACCTAAGACTTGCTCAGCTCTCCCCTGTAAAGGATGGGAATATTTTTCCTTCAGGTGGAGCCAGTTGAAGGTGAGGCAACTTGCTGGTCCAAATGTAGCTTCCAGGTGGGATTATTCTTTCTGGCTTGTAGATCTAAGGGGACACACCAGATCTAAGAGGGGATTTGGCAGACTGTCAGGATGTCCTGGGGGCTGGACTGTGCCCCCACACTGCTAAGCATGTTCTCTGGCCATAGGAACCTGGAATCTCTTGAGCCAGATTGCAATCTAGCACTCCACAGGCAGAAGAAAGGCTCCTTTTTCTGCTGGTGATTTGAAGCTCCCCTTTGTTTTGATGTGCCCTGGTCATTCTGTCTGTAGACTGTCCAGACGGGCTGGAAGGCCATCTGATACCCTCACCCTCCATACCTTTTGATACTCAAGTGTCCTCCTGTGACATGTCACTCCTATGGGCCTTTTTTTCTACAGCAGATGACCTATACAGCTATCTTGAAGGGTCTTGGGGGAGCCTCCAGGCTTCTGGCCAGAGGTAGAGTGCTGGCCGCGCCTGTTGCCCTTCTCTCCACAGGAGGACATGGGCTTGATCTGGGTGTGGCCCTTACTGGGACTCAAGCCTGGAAGCAGGAAGGACACATTGTTCCAGGTGCTTCCAGCGTACAGTTTGCCCCAGAGAGGCTGGAATTTTTTTTTTAATTGGCTTTGGGGTTCAGTTCTTCCACTAGGCAGGACTGTTGTGGCCAAGTGCACCCACTGTGGGTGCCATAGACAAGTCCTGTCATTAGGTTATGTGTTGTCTGTCAGTGACAAGAAGAGGGAGGCAGCCTGCTAGGGGCCTTCCCTTGCCTTGTTAAGAACTCCAAATTTGTGGTCCAACAGACCTTGTAGGGGACAGAGGTCAAGCGCATCACAGCAAAGTCTCATACTCATTCTCCATAGAAACCTGTTGTGGCAGAGGGTGATCTTTCTGGACAGCAGACTTCCAGTTTGATAGAAGTCACTGGAGAGTGTGACCTAGACATGGAACCAATGCCCAGGGTGAAATGTGAGGCCTGGCTATGCTGTACAGTACAGAAGGGGTTCCTTTAGCCCCCTGTTTCCTGCCAGAAGACAGGAGCCACTTGTTATGGCTGCCAAGTACTTGTGGGTCATCTGCCCTAGGCAGCATACCTTGGTAGAGCCTAAGGTCCCACTTCCAGTTGTCAAATGCTAATGAGTCAGGTGCTAGACCAGACTGAAGACATCTCAATTCTGTAAGGGAGTCTTTAAAATAGTAATTTAAAATAAAAATAACAGCACAAACTTGAAAAGTAGGAGCAAGTGAAAGAAGGACTTGAGTTGAGGATAACAGAATCTTTGAAAGGTGTGTGCGCGGGTGTGGGAGGGTCCAGAGCCTGGATCCCAGCACTGCTGGTCAGGGCTCCTCCTCCTCCAGGGCTGGTCAGGGCTCCTCCTCCTCCAGGGCTGGTCAGGGCTCCTCCTCCTCCAGGGCTGGTCAGGGCTCCTCCTCCTCCTCCAGGGCTGGTCTAGTGGCACAAGGAGCCCAGAGACTTGTATTTTCTGAATCTTTTTCTGAAAACAAAACAAAACACTTACAATGTTCTATAATGTACAAGAATCTAGAGGACATGATGAGGTAATCTGACTATAGACAAACACTGCTTACATAGACTAGTTCAAGATCTATTCTCTATAGGACCAAAATTTTTCAGATTTTTTTCCCCCAGACTTGGATGTTTACATATACATAATGAATTGCACTGGGCTAGGACACAAGTCTAAGCAGGGATGTCATTATCATTTGTCTCTCTTGTAAGCACCGTGTACACAGCACAAAGGTAATTTCATGCAACGTTCTCAGCATACTTTCATTTTGGTAAAAACAGTTCTCTTGTAGCATCAGCTGGACACTCAGCCCCTTTTTTCTGTTCTGATTAAGGTACCTAGTATCAGTGTAGAACATAAAAAACCTGTACAGGGATAGGCACAATGGGGTGGCCAGGGACTGGAGGTAGCGGGGAGAAGAACTACCCTAGGAGGGTAGTTCTAGAAGTAAGGGTGCTTGCCTCCAAGACTGAGGTTCAATTCTAGGGAGAACCCACATGGTAGAGAGATCTCACTTCTCTCTCTCTCTCTCTCTCTCTCTCTCTCTCTCTCTCACTCACACACACACACACACACACACACACACACACACACAATAAATGTAATTATAGGTTTGAGACTATCTAGCTGCTGGTCAACGTATGCAAGGTTTCAAACAGACTGCACGAATAAGTTTGGTTATCTGTTGCACAGCATGGTAGGTGACTACAGTTAATATCTATTTCGAGATTGCTGAGTAGATTTAAAATCCCCCCCCCCCATAGAGACACGAAGATGTGTGGTGGTAGTTATGTTAAGTAGCTTGATCTGATCATTGCACTGTGTGTATAAAAATGTCACATGATTAATGTTACTCATCATTTAAAAATCTGAAACATAAACAGCTAAAGAATGTTTCTCAAGCTGTAGGTAGAGAGAAAACTGCCCAGTAGGAACTCAGATTCCTGCTGCCACTGCCTTCTTCAGCCACAAATTGTCCCTCTGCCTGGCCAGTCAGTCCCAGAGGAAGCAGGTAGGTTTGGGTTAAAGCATACCTGTCCAGGATGCAGGTGGCTATAACCATCTGCTAATGCCCTTCTGACTGTGACGGTCACTTGTAGATGGATCCGTTAGTACAGGCCATGTCCCCCAGTGCCCATGGGGTGACTCCTTCCTGGTGACTCATCTGCAAGGCATTTGTGCATATATAAAAGCATCACAGGCCCCCAGTGGAGCCTTCCATGTTCCACATATAGCGTAGACACAGAGTCACTGCGAGATCTATGACTTAACACAGATGCTGAGCCCATGTGGATGAGCTCTGAAGCACTATTGTCACGTGCCCAGTTCTCCCCAGGGCACATTATCAACCAGAGCTCTGGAATGAAGGACTAGAATAATAACTGAAAAATGTTTCCGGCTAAAAATTCTAGCGGTAGTACCTATCGCAGCACACTGTGGGAACGAACGCAGCTCCTGGCAGTAAGAGAGGAGAGTAACAGAAAACTGGATTTAGAAATCTAGTTCAGTGGCCATTCATTGTGATAAAAGCAGCCAGAAGTCCCAGAACACCCAGGCAATTCCTACTCTTGTTTTCAAGTCTTCACTTCTAAGTCACTGGGGAGAACTGAGAGGGGAATCTGTCTGCACAGCAGTCTGCAGTGAAGGCCCCAAAAGTCGTCATGATTGTATTTTCAAACAGACTGCGGGAGCGTGAGGAGAGGCAGAGTACGGGCCCCAAGTTGAGGTCAGGTAGAAGGAGTTGGTATGTGCTGCACTCTTCCTACGGAAATACAGCTAGTAAGAGTGCATGGCAGATTTCCAAGGAGCTGAGAGCGGGGGTGTTGAACATATTCACCATAAAGAAATGATTATTTTTGAGGTTATGGATAAGCTGTTTTTTCCAATTGTTGGATCATTACAAATGTATACATAAATTAGAATATTATATTGTGGCATTGTAAAATGGAGCCACATTATAAGTCATTTGAAATATTAGAATTAATAAAATAAAAAATGGAGCTGAAGGTGACTGGCAAGGCCATGTGGCCCTCTGTGGAAATGTCCTGAGGGGTTCCATGCAAGGCTCTGTCGTGTAGGTCCCATGTGTTTTGACATAGTAGGGGCTCCTGGTTGAGTCATTCCCTCAGAAGAGCCCAGGAGGAGGGAATAGCTTGTCTTTTTGTTTGGAGGACAGGGTTGTGCTATGTAGTCCAGACTGGCTTTGAACTCATGATCTGTCAGCCTCGTCTCCTGAGTGCTACAATTACAGGTGGGTACCATCACACCTGGCTTGTCTTTGCATTCCTGAGTGGTGACCTAAAACAGTGATACCTAACCACTTCTAACCCACCTACTTTCTCCAAGTAAGGGGAAATGTAGTTTTCCAAAGTTAAAGGCAAGAACAACAGCTTAGCCCCATGCATTTCTCAGCTTTTTTTCGAGTCGGATAACCTAAAATTAGAAGATGGGAGTTAATTTATTTGGGGGCTTTCAATGGCTCCTAGCTGGGTGCTGAATTATCCTCCTTTGACTTTCAGTGTCTTGATCTTTGGAAGGACAACACCACTTTTGAGAGGTCACAGTGAGAATGAAGTAGGAACCATGAATCTGCAGTAGCCATCTTGGGGTTCCCAGCTCATGGCCCCTAGTTTCAGAAGATGGCCACCAGCAGAGAGGGAACACAAAGTTTGTTGTGAATTCCAGTACCATTGCTTATTCTCTGCATATAATTGGTGGGCTCAATTTCTTTAGCTTGCTGTTGCTTCCCTTACTTTACTGAGGAAAGCTGGGAGGTGACCTCAAGCTTAAATCACAGGGGTGTCCTGTCACCCCGCAAGTGGTATCAGAAGGAATTGCATCCTAGTAGCCCGTTTCAAGTCATATGTAACAACCTTTCTTTCTGCTCCAGTGCCTGCACCCACCAAGATGTGCTGTGTTTATTTATGGTCCCAGAGTGATCATAATTGTGTAGCCTGCCTTGATTTAGCACATTTTCAGTAAATATATTACCAGGAGATAGTGCTCTGGTGGCATTTTTAGAAAGCCTTTTTGTTAAAAGAGGTTGTGTTTATGATGTCTAATTCTGCATCTTGGTGAGAAGGTAGAACCTAGACTGGTGTTATTTGGGGTGGGTTGAAAGGGGTGTCCCCCATCCCCGTGAGAGACAGCAGGAAGCCTCAGAAAAGCACCTCCATCACTGATCCAGGCTGCTCCCTTTGTGTGTGGGACAGCCCATTTTCCCTCTGGCTGGCAGCCTTCTTCTAAGGCAGAGGAAAGGAAGGGTCCCTATTATCATGAAGTCCTGTAACATAAAGTTCTGCTTTGGAGGAAGCAGGGTCTCTGGGGAAAATGGTGGTGTAAACTAACCATTCTCCCCCTTCCCTGGCACACCTGGGACCCATGTGTCCAATTGTCTGGGCCAGACCTTGCCTTCATGCAGGTGTGTGGGCAGCACCAGTCAGATTTATTGGTTGTAGACACTCGGGACAAACACACGAGGGGGAGCTGTGGTTTCACTCGTGAGAAGTAGAGCCTGCAGAGGTTAGGGGACCCTCACATGGACAGGTTCCAGGAAGGGTGGCTAACCCACTTTGTCCCTGGGCGGATTCCCCTACTTGTCGTGCCAGAGTCTGCCCGACAAACCTAGAGGAAGCTCTAGCTGTGTGTTCTTGGGAAGCTACTTCGTCTTGGTTTGGGAAAGAACCTGGCATTGTGTTAGAAAGCAGCCAGAGCCTGGACATGATAAGCAAGAACAATAACTGTTGACACATGGCTCCTGGCAGCTTCAGGAGAGTGTGGAGTCAGACAATGGAACTCACACCTAGGGAAGCCAAAGCTCCCGAGAATGTTTACAAAAATGCAGTGAGCACTTCGAAGGGGAAGCAGTGAAAGTGCTCTGGACAGAAAGGAACAAAAACGGTGCTCAAGAATAAATGCAACAGTTACAGTGCTGAGTGGGCCCACGTAAGGAGAGGAAGAGGCCTTGAGTGAGCTCAGTCCTGAGTGAGTGTGTGTTGTTGACACGGGCACAGCCATGTCCAGGACTGGAGAGCCTCAGACCCATGGAGAAAAAATGGCAACACCTTCTTCGGGGGGTGGGGTGGGGGGGGGTGGGGGGGTGAGGGGGTGGGTGAGGCTCAGAAGGCAAAGCCTTCCCATCTAGCCCAAGTGCGGGTGTTGCAGTGCATGCAGAAAATGTCCACCATAGCTTTCTCCTCCTGGGACGTTTATGGTCTGCAAACCACTTCTCCCTGGAGACTGCTTCTACAGAGATGAGCTAAACCTGCCTCCTTGAGCCCCCTGTATGTAGTAACCCTGCTTCCTTGTTTTTCTGAATGTAATAACCCTCTCTCCTTGATCCACCTGTATGTAATAATCCTACTTCCTGCTTGTTTTTCTATATGTAATAACTCTGCCTTCTTGTTCTGCTGTGTGCAATAACCCAGCCTCACTTGTTCAACTCTATAAGAAACACACCAAGCTTCCAGCGAGCTATGGTTTCTCCGGCAGAGAACACAGACCATCCAATCCCAGCTTTTCAATCTCTTCACTCTCTCACTGCTCCTGTCTGGTCCAAGCCTCTGGAAGTGGCGCAAGAACTCAGTAGACATCTATAAAGAGAAACTACATTTGTTTTCTTACAGTATTAGGGAATCCAGTATCAGGTTGTGCACCTTGAGACTATATTTCCCATTCCAGACTATATTCAGCCACATCCCATTCAATGACAAAGTGTATTTTAAGGAAGTGAAGAGGTATAAGACCATGCAGCATTTTCCTTGGCCCTGAATTGGAATCCACAGAGATGTCTTGTCACCCCAGAAATGGCATCAGGAGGAATTGTATCCTAGTAGCATGTTTCAGTTGATCTTTGACAATCCTTTTACTGGATCCAGTGTCTGTACCCAGCAAGATATGATAGTGTTTCTTTACGGACCCTGAGTGATCATGATTTAAGACATTTGTAATAAATACATTACCAGGAAATAATTGATGTGGTAACATTTTTAGAAAGTTTTTATTGTTGTTGTTGAAGAGAGGTTACATTTATGATGTCTAATTCTTGATTGTGTGGAGAAGGTGGCTCGCCTAGATTGTGGTTGGTGGATTGGAAGTGGGTGCTTCTGGTGAGGAACAGCATCAAGCCCGTACATATGCTATGTGGTTCCAGCTGGAAGGTTATTTAAAACACAAAGATGTTTAAAACACAAAGAACGATTTTTTTTTTTTTTGCACCACATAATTGGAACCAGTGTGACTCACAAATATTCCAAAGCAAGCAACATAGAAGTTTATCCGTCACATGCTCCGACTCTCAAGGGCACAACCTTGGGGCTTCTCTTACCCAAAGGGATTGTGGGGGACCTCAGTCAGTATGCAGGAAAGTTCTTCCCAATTCCCAGGGTAGTGGTGGAGCTGATCAGATAGCCTGTTTGGACAAACAAGTGTGGTGTTGACATGAAAACACAGAGAAACTACTAGAACACTGTAGACAGACAAGCCCACATCATTCTATACGGAGCAGAGGGTCATTTCCATTCACTGGGGAAAGGATGGCTTCATAACTAGCATTAAAAGGACTGGTTGGTAGGAGAAATGTGTTGGGCACTGTTGTGGTTTCAGTGTGAAATATGTCCTCCATAGGTTTGAGTGTTCGAACTCCTGGTCTTCAGCTGATGGTGCTGCTTTTGAACCTTTACTAGGCGGACCCTCACTGGAGAAAGTAGGCTACTGTGGGGCAGGCCCTGAAGGTTCTTAGTTCAGCCCCACTTTCTGTCTGCATCCAGACTGTGGGCACAACGTTACCTTACACACCTCAGGCCCCAGCTGCCCGTCTTTCCCCACCATCATGACCACACCCCTTTTCAAACCATGGGTGAAAGGAAAAACAAAAAACAAAACCTTTCTTCCTTTAGTTACTACTTCCTGTCAGGTATCTGTTGCTCACGTTGTAGCATAAAAGTATCACATGGTTTGAACATTTAAATGTGTTTAAGGCAAATACTCTGTACTCACCTCACAGTAAAGGAAACTAGGAACCACCATGAACAGTCCACTTGGCAGCAGATGCTTCCAGAGTTGGGCCCAGAGACATCAGCTGCATTTAATGGTTTACCAATGTAAGACCATGAGTCATGCCACAAGCACAAAGTACAAGAGAAGAGTGTGGGGTGTGCAGGGAGAGAGGCGGGGGAGAGATCATAGTTTGATAGAAAAATATCCACAAGGGAAAAAACAGAGAAAGACGTCTAGTTCATATGCAAATGC
Source organism: Onychomys torridus (assembly GCF_903995425.1). Taxonomy (NCBI): domain Eukaryota; kingdom Metazoa; phylum Chordata; class Mammalia; order Rodentia; family Cricetidae; genus Onychomys; species Onychomys torridus. Next base: position 42,200,400 of record NC_050443.1, read on the forward strand.
TTCCACAGGTCAGCTGGTCAAAAAAGAGAAGAAAGAAAAAAGAGTCACCAACATGATGAGAAGTAGCTTGTAGCTCAGAGCAGAAGCCACCACCTCCATGGTCCTGCTGCCACTGTTTGTAGATTGGCCTTGGCTGCAGCTTCTCCTCAACAAGCCTCCTAGGCTGGTCTCAAACTGAGATCCTCCTGCTTCCATATCCTTCAGTAAATCCAACCAGCATACACCATCACAACAGGCCAAGTGGAGCTCGGGCCTGAGTTGGGGCCTGCAAGGCCACAGGCAAGAGGCTTTTTCGTGAATTCGTACCACGAACGTTGAGTGCCAGATGTAGACGAATTTCTTAACAGTCTTTATTAATAAAAACAAACCCAGTGCCAGTTATTGGGGCGAATGCTGGAAGATCAGAGAAGCAGAACAAGCCACAGCCACCTCACCTTGCCAATTCCTTAGCTGATCCTGTTTCCTCAGACTGAAAGCCTCTGAATCCTCATCTGAGTGAATCTCAGCTGAACTGCTGCTAAAAGCCTAAAAGCTTAACAAGACTCTAGTTCCTGGTTTTCACGCCTTATATACCTTTCTGCTTCCTGCCATCACTTCCTGGGATTAAAGCGGTGTGTCACCAAGCCTGGCTATTTCCAGTGTGGCTCTGAACTCACAGAGATCCAGATGGATCTCTGCTTCCAGAGTACTTGGATTAAAGGTGTGTGCCACCATTTTCTGGCCTCTATGTCTGTATTGTGGCTGTTCTGTTCTCTGACCCTAGATAAATTTATTAAAGTGTACAATACATTGGGGGACACATTATCACCACATTTCCCCCTTTTTGTCTAAAATTTTAAAAAGCTTATAAGTAATGCAAGAAAAACTATATCCAACAAATATATACATTATACACAGTCAAGAATTACATAACCATGTCTAGTCCATTAGCATTTGACAGATTCAGACAAAAAACTCCATTATGTATATATTAGCATAGCGACAGCAAGGTGGTAAGCTAAGGCTAGTTGTGGCTATTTGCTATTTCTCTGATCTCTTTGGCGATTACCCCTGTATTTGGCTCTGTGCTTCCTATTTAATAAGATTGTTTAGAAATACGTCTACATTCAGTGTCACATTGGAGTGCATAACTGTGTTCTTTAAGCAATTCGGACTGCCCTCTTCTTGGACTGGGAAACTTGGCCTCCTAGCTTGCTCCCCAAGAAGCCAAGGACTCTCATGTCTGCTCAAGCTATGTCAAGCTATGCTGTGACATTGTGTAGAGCTTTCTGCCTTCACCCTGGAGTAGCAAGTATTTCCAATTATTTTGTTTTTTGAGTCATGGTCTTGCCCTGTAGATTAAGCTGGGCTCAGACTCAATAGCCTCCTGCCTCAGTTTCTCCATTGACTGTAGATGTGTGTTTCCATGCTCAGCTTTTCATTCATCTTGGTGTATTGCTTTTATAACACATGCAATAGAAAATAATTTAGGAAATGTGGTTTTTGTAGTTGGAGAGCTTCTCTCTGGGTGCCACCAAGCCCCCGCGGTCCCACAACCCACGTATAAAATAATCACTCAGCCGCTTATATTACTTATAAACTGTATGGCCGTGGCAGGCTTCTTGTAATCTACTTCTTCTATCTTAAATTAATCCATTTCTATTAGTCTATACTTCGCCATTTGGTCTGTGGCTTACCAGTACCTTACGTCTTTCTTGTCATGGTGGTGGCTGGCAGCGTCTCTCTGCCCCAGCCTTCACTTTCCAGAATTCTCCTCTTCCTTGTTCCGCCTACCCTATCCTTCCTGCCTGGCTATTGGCCAATCAGCACTTTATTTATTTTAACAAATCAGATCAACACATTTGACATACAGAACATCCCACAGCAGGTTTTATTCTGTATTTTTATTTATTTATCTTTAATTGGCATGTAAAAGCTGTACCTATTTGTGGGGTACCATCTGATGTTTTGATAATGAATATATTGTGTTCATAGAGAGTATATGGGTCTCCTTATGAACTTATCACTTCTTTGTGGTGAAAAGTTTAGTCCATTCTCCTAGCATTCTTGAAGTATGCGTCACTGTTATCCAGAGTCATGCAGCTATGCAATAGAAGACAGAATTTATTTCTCTTTCCTAACTGTAGCTTAGCACGTGTCTACCAAACTCTCCCTCCTCCAACCTCCCTACTGACTTGGGTCCACTGCTCTCCTCTCTGAGCTCCCTACCTTTCTCATCTGGTGGTGGCCATTTTTTTTTCTCCTCTCCACCTCTGTGAGATCTACTTTTAAAGATTCCATGTAAGATCAGAAAGTACATTTCATGCTGACGGTTTAAACAATGGTATTTTTAGCAGTTCTAAAGAGCCACTCCAAGCATTGTCTTTGACTGCCTCTGAGCTCATGTTGGATTCTGAATCAGTTAGTGCCTGGTGCTGAAAGAGCAGATGTTTGAGCTGTGGTAGAAGGAAGAGCCATCCTGGGTGTTACACAACACATTTGGCTCAGGTTTTTGCTTTGGCATTTGCCCATTCTGTTTCAGTGATGAGTTCTCACCTACATGATTTTTAAAATATGTTGCTCCTGTAAATATTTACTTAATAATTCATTTTCCAGAGTGTTTGTGTTGGGTGATTCAATGCAAGACCTCTCACGCAGGGCTGATTCTGATGTCCAGGGGACATTTGGCGAGTTCTACAGTTGGCTCCTCTAGTTAGAGGGAAGGGAGCTGGCATCTCTTAAGTGCTTGGGTGCTACTCAGTGTCCTGTGATGTGCAGACAGATTTCTGCAGCCAGTTACTATCTGGCTCCCAGCTACTGGGGAGGTCAAGGCAGGACCATAGCAAGTTCAAAAAGCTAGCCTGGGTAATTTAATGAAACTCTGTTACAAAATAAAAAGTAGAAAGACAGGCTACATTTCAGCAGTAGACTACCAGTCTAAGATGTATGAGTCCTGAGCGCAATATATCCAGTACTGGGAGTCGGGGACGGGGTGGGTGGGGTGTGTGGGTGAGGGTGGGTTGAGGGTGGGGTAGAGTGGGAGTAGAACTACCTGGCTCAGAACATCAGCAGTGCTGAAGCTGTGGAGCCTTTTAAAGCTGCTATGTCTTATTCTGGGCTTCCTGTTTCTCTGTCTATTGAGGAATGAGAATATATAGCATTCAGGCAATTTTAATAGTATAAATTTCTGTTTCTTTCTGACTCTATCTCTTTATTTCTGCTTCTTTGTTTCTTGGTTTTTCTCTTTTAAACATAGGTCCACATGCACATATACACACTTGTTTATTTGCCCATCATCTGAAAATAAATCCCATAAAAGGATTTTCTACTCCAAACACAGGAGGCCTGTTCACTAGTTACTTTATGAGGCTCACAGACAAGGATGAAATAGAGCAAAGACAGCTTTATTTGGGAGCAGATTAAAGTTGCAAATTGGGAGCACAATTTCAAGGAGACCAAACCAGCATCCATTTAGAGGTGTTGTGGCTATGGGCTTCATCAGGTCCGCAGGAGGAGCTGCGTGCTGATGGGGTGGTTGTACATTCTGTAGATCTATGAGAACTCAGCATCCAGGATGGACTGCGCTTGGCAGCCATTCTCACACCCTGCACTGCGTTGTCAGGCTCTGGACGATTGCTCCCTGTGATCTGAATTCCATTTCTGACATGTCTGATGTCTCCTGTCAGTAAATCTCTATGACAGTAATGGCTTTTTGTAAGTGTTCATCCCCACGCACATTCTGCAGCCATTTGGCTTTCTTTTTTTTTTTTTTTTAAATTTACATTTTTGTGTGTGTGTGTGTGTGTGTGTGTGTGTCAAAGGCTTGTTTTATTTGCTTAAAAATGATTATGCAGTGCCCTGTCAGTGAGCCGAAGGGCCAGTCTGTTTCAGGGTGCTTGGGAGGCCTGAGGGCAGCGGTTTGCCTGGTGAGCTCAGTTCTGTGCGCTTTCCCATTTCTTCAGTGCATCTTCCGTGGGTCTTACTAGATCCCTCCTCTTTTTTAACGTCTAAATTTGCATGTGTGTGATACACTTTGGAGACTATAAAATGCACCTGCCTGCTTATAAAACAGGACACATCCAGGTATGTGTGGCCAACTGCATTTTTGTTGGTCTACCGAATGTAACCACTTTAATGGTAATGCCCAACTTAACCCTGTATGTCTTAGCAGGAAATACAAGCTGACAGAGACCAGAAACCTCTGTGATGTCCATAAGAGATCCCTGCTTTTACATGGATTGTGATGAAAGAGAAAGAAAAGACACTAGTCATGTAGTCCCATGATTATGTTGAAATTGTACTTGTGTGCTTTATTTCATTGAACCCTGTGAGCAACTGCAGTGTCTTTGTCATAAACAATGTGCTAGCTAGCTTTTGTTTTAATTCCATGCTAGATGTCAAATGTAAGATGTAACTCATGGGGTTGGGAATTTAGCTCAGTGGTAGAGCGCTTGCCTAGCAAGCACAAGGCCCTGGGTTCGATCCTCAGCTTAAAAAAAAAAAAAAAAACCAAGATGTAACTCATGGCTCATTTGTGGTGTTTCTGACTTTATTAGCTAAAATGAAACCCTTACTTCAAAGGCAATATTGGGGAAAAGTCACACACAAAGCAGCCTGCAAGGTAAAGCCCAGCATGACTATGGCCTATTTAGTTTCCTGGTGGTGCCAAGAGAAGGTAAAGTGTGCAGGGTGGGAGTAAAGAGTTCTGGGGAGCCTGGTGGGAAGGGACAGGCTTGCTGGGAGACTGAACTAGCTCAGGAAGCTGAGGCATTCAGAACCCAGGGCCTGACACCAGCTCAGATGAGAATGTGTGTGCACCTGGGCTTTGTGACCTTAAGTAAAAGCAGGAGGCAGATGGGAGGAGAGGCATTGTTAGCAATAATTGATCGCTCCAAAGTCAGAAGCTTAGTAGGTTTATAAATATATCCCACAAAAGGATCGTATGAGACTATGTAAAGTGGCTTTGTGCCACACAGGACACAAATCTGTCTGTGGCTTCTTTCTGCAGTGAGATGTGATTTGTCTTAGGAGCAAGCAGTGCTCAGAGCTGCCACTCAGCCTAAAGCCAGAAAAAAAACAAGCTTTCCACCTCAGTGAGAACAACACCAGAGGGAGGTGCCCAGAGTCAGAGGCCACAGCAGAGCACCGTCCTTCTGTAACCACGGCTCAGATGGTTCTGGACACATGCGGTCCCAGGAATCATGGCTAATCTCTCAGTCTGCTCAGGCCTATTTAGGGCACATGTGCCAGTTCATAGCACAGCTATAATTTGGTGTCTTTTGACCTTGGATGAGGTCCCTCTGATGGTTTACAAATTTTGGCAGAAGGACTAGAAACTGCTGCTCTGTGCCTCCCAAACACTGCAGTGTCTGCTCCAGCTGCCTTTGTTCTTTAGCATGCATAACAAAATGTATTCTCAGACCACACCAGTCTCTGGCTGCACAATTTCAAATGGACAGGGCACTTAGAGGTTCTTGCATAGCGTTTTTCCAAAGTCTTTGTGAGATGTCCCTTTTTTAGGCCACCAGATCAGATGTGCTTTCAAGGTCAAACGTCCCTTGCCATTGTGGATCCCAATGTAACATGGGCTTTTAATATTGGACTGCTCAGTCTCTTTAGGGTCCATTTCTCTAACCAAAAGTTGGAATTTACTGGTAGGACCAAGAGAGAGCTTCCCAAGATGCAGGCTGGAGAGTACACTGTGTGGTGGCTTCCGCATGGTGTGGAGGGAGCTGTCTACTATATAAACCATCTAGACCAGCTGGTGCTGGCTGTAGACCACAAATAAAAGCACTGGCTGCTCTGGAGTACCCATGACCCTTGCACAGAGGGCTGTTTCTGAAGAACAGTTGTGTCTTTCCAGAGACTAAACAGGCTGAGGCATTGGAGTGCTGAGTAAGTCTCTGGGGAGATGAATGCATGCCAGGAATGTTTACAAAGATGACCCTCTGTGTCCATGGGTGAGCCGCTGGGAGTTACAGTTTCCAAAAGCGAGAGGATGTGGCAGTTCCATGCACACATTCCAGGATTGTTTTCCATCTGCATTCCCTAAGCTGGGTTTCCAGGCAGAAAGCACAGCACTAGAGTCCCTTGCTTTCAGTGGCCACTAAGCATGGGTGGGTACTGTAGAACCCTGCACTCACTTTCCAAATGTGGGCTTATCCCTCACCCATTGGGCTTCATTTGATGGTGTAGTGCTTCCCAGCTGCCCACAACCCTGGCCTCAGTGTGAACTTGCCTTTGGTCTTTCATTGCTCTGGTCTGGGGCTGTCCTCTCAGCAACCCCCAACCCTGGGCTCAAGGCTCACCTCTGCCTGTCTTCCCCAGGCATCCTGACAGTCTCACATACATGCCTGGATATTTGTAACCCCATTCAGTGTTTATGAGCATTCTCAGAAGTGTGGGCAGCATCCCATTGCAAAAGCTCATTACAAAACTTGAATGACTGTCATGTTATGAATTTAGACTGACTACCAAGTCAGAAGTGAGTGTGCTTTTTATTCTTACATCTTCCCATGTAGCCTAGAAAAACACTTAGAAATGAAGCCATTATATCCATAAATTCAGAGACCAGGTTAAATACAGGGATAGTGACAAGTCAAATAATTATGACTATTCATTTACATGCAACAGCAATAGGCCACCAAGATGTTAATTGGTTGTGAGAGACACCAGAGTCTGTCTCTCCCCACCCTACCCCCCAAAAACCAACCAAACTAAAAAACAAAACCAAAATCAAAACTTTATCCTTTGCTCTGTGAGCAAAGAATGAGCCAATAGCCTAAATGTAAATCTCCCGTTGAGAGCAACCCATTGAAGTAGGATAGTTGGGTAGTCTCTCATTTCTGTATTAGTTACTTCGCTCATTCCGGTAATAAACACCTGATAGGAATATTATGAGGAAGAAGGAGTTTATTTTGGCTTCCAGTTTGAGAGTATAGTCTACCCTGGCAGCAAAAGGACAGCGTTAGGGCAGCTGATCACATTGTGTCCACAGTCAGGAGGCACAGAGAGATGAATGCTGGGGCCGCTTTCTGCCTCTTTCATCTTACTCAGGCTGTGACTGCAGTCCATGGCATGGCGTCAGCCACACTCAAGGAGGGCCTTCCCTCCTACGTCTCTGTAGTGCCCCCACAGACATCCAGGCCTGTGTCTCCCAGCTAATTCTAAACCCAGTCACATTGACGATGGAGATGAGCCATCTCTCTCTCTCTTTTTTAAATATAGTTTCTTTCGTGTTCCCATTCTAGAAGTAGAACTTCTCTACTTTAGAGAGATGAGTAAATGCGCAGTAGAGATCCCTCCACCATGCAGACTCTGGAGAGCCATGAGAATCATACACTGGATGGAAATCCTTATGTATACATCTCTAATCAATACTTAAACCTGTAATTTATAAAGAACTACAAAGCAGGGCTGGAGAGATGGCTCAGCCGTTAAAGGCTAGGCTCACAACCAAAAATATAAAGAACTACAAAGCAGTAATATCAATTTACTGGCCTAAAGTAAAAGTGCTTTGTAGCTGGATAGATCAATTACTATAAATTCTGTACTACTTAATAATCTTAAAAGCAAGATTTCTATGAATAAAGTAGTTTTAACCAAGCTTAAACCAGTGGTCAAAATGATGAATTAGGAGACCGTGTTCTATTTTTCCTTTAATGAAATTGGTCATCTTAATTCTTATACAGTTTTCCTTCATTCCAGAGTGTCTCAAGTTAGACAATTAATGTTCAGAAGAGAACAGCAAGGTAGCATGTGCCCGATTATAAAGGGTTAACAAATTTTCTTCAGAAGAAAACTTCAGAAGCCTCAGATTCCCTCATATCTGTTTAACACCATCTTTCCAGCTGAGCAAACAGAGGCTGGGAAGTGATGTTGCAGGGACTCAGGTGATTTGTGGCTGGCCAGGCTTCTACACTATTCTTAGGGTGGCAGTGCTTTGCCTCTGACCTTAGGCCTGGCTCTTTTGAGCATAAGACACTTGTACTATTTTCTTCTTTGTTTCCTATTTTTATTCCTATTTTTCTTATTTAATTTTTCCTTACAATTTCATACATGAGTACTACATTTACTTCATTTCCACCCCTCCCTCTCTTCTTCCAACTCCTTCTGTGCCCCCTCAAATGCATCACCTCCTCTTCATTATTGTCGCATCTGTACATGCACACAAACACAGAACCAAACCAAAACACTGAACAGCAAAACCCCTACTGAGTCCATCTAGCCTTGTTCCTATGTGCATGTGTGTAGGGATGACCACTTGGGGTTGAATAACCTATCGAAGAGCTCACCACTGAAGAAAATTGATTCTCTTTCAGCTGTCACTGATTGTTGCTCTTCATCTTCGGGTGAGGCCTTGTAAGATTTCTCTTGTCTTCATTGGCTTGTCCACTGGTGTTGTCATTATGCAGGTCCTGTTTAGGCATTCATATTGTTGAGATGTAATGGGTGCAACTCCCTTGTCATGCTTAGAAGACCCTGTTTTGTAGCAGGTGTCTTGGCCCTCTGGCTTACTGTCTTCCCCCTTCTCTTTTCCACTTTCCCCTGAACCTTATGTGTAAGGATTGCATTGCAGATATATCATCTGGGGCTGAACACCCCGCAGTCACTTATTCTCTGCCATTTGATGAGTTGCCGTCTCCGTAGTAGTCTCCACTTGTTGCAAAAAGAAGCTTCTTGGATTAGGAGTGACTATCTATGGGTACAAGAGGAAGTATTTAGAATAGCTAGAAATTGTTTTGGATTAGAAAAGTGTCAGTAGGTTGTCATCTAGAGTCTATGGCCTCTCCAGCCACTGTTAGTTGATAAGTCTCAAGACCTAGACACATACATTTTCTCTCCCTCTCTGAACTCTTCTTGGGTTGATGGTCTCAGGCTAGTTCCTTCATGAATCCTAAGCTGAGAACTCAGCTAAGGGAAGAGCTGGCTATCATCCTCTGGAGGGACCATGATTTATGGTGTGTGACTGTATGCCTGCTCATACTCCAAGGGTGTGCGCTATCAAAGCCTTTTGTTTGTATGTCATTTCACCCTCCGGTGGACCATCCTCCCTTTTCATGAGGTAGCTCTTTCTCAGGCGTAGATATTGTAGAATAAAGTGCTGGGGAGATTTCTTGTTTACTGCTTGGTTTATATAGACTATGGGGTTTCCAGGGAGAGAAGACAGGAGAAGAAAGAGGAAGAACATAGAGAAGAAAGAGAGGGAGGAGGGCTAGAGGGCCCTGGCCTTTGGTGTAGGAATTAGAGATGACGTGTTGTTTTTTATGACTGTGTAATAATAAATGTCACACATATAAGCTGCTAAACACTACACAAACATGATCTCATACTTTCTACTGCCTGCAGGGATTAGCTGGATCCTCTGCTCTGAGTCTTGCCAGGCAGACAGTATTAACTGTCTTCACATAGGAGGTTTTAAGGCACAGATACTGCCCATTGGCCTTGAACCTCCTACTTTCCACAACTATGAGCTGAATAAGCCTTTGGGGTTTATATCCAGTCTGTGGTATTCACTCATAGCAACAAAAAAACTGATTAAGACAGTCTAAGGTATCTGATTATCATTCTGGCTGACGGGTGAGAGCTTCATCCTCAGTTCCTGGACATTGGTCCCTTCTTTTCCTTCTTATACATCCTTGTCTCTGATACCAGGCATGAACTCACAATACTCATATGTCTAGGTCCACCTCCCATTGGAAGTTGTCCCATGGGTCAACTTACAACACGAGGATTGATCACCTGGCTTCCTTGGGTATATCTGACTCCACAGAAGCCATGCATGATCCTGTGTACCAGTGTTACCAGTCTTACGGTCACCTTGGAATCTGCTGCTACATAGGGGTAAAATCTGTCCTTAAAAAGAATTCAATATGTTATTCTTTTTTAAAAAAAAGTATCACTTCTAAAATTACTATAAGCTCATCTGCTATGTTGAGGACTATGGTTGCTGTAAACCCTCTCTATTTAGCTTTCTTCTTTTATTTTTTTGTGGGTTAGGATCAAACCCAGGACTTCATGCGTGCTTGAAACATTCTTTACCACTGAGCTACATCACCAGTCCAGCTCTGTAGCTGTAGAAAGTGCAGCCCATGCATCTCAGGTGATCCTGATTCCTGGAAAGAGTGGCTTTCTGTGGGTGGGCTAGACGGAAGTCATCTGCAGACATGGAGTGCTATGGCCCCGAGATGTACGCTGTGGAGGAAAATGGTTGAACGTGTAACCACTTGAGCACTGAGCAGAAGTGTGAGGGAAGTGGAGGTAGAGCTCAAGAAGAGTGCTTCTAAGAGGTCCCTGTGCATCAGATGGATTTATTTCTGCCTCCTCTATAGTACTTTTCCTGTGCCCTGGTGTGGAGCCGTAGAGCACAAGCATGTGGGTAAATCACACACTGTGTTTTCTCCACCCAATCTGCTTCTTCTGCTCACCCTTTTTGACAGTTGAGCCTGAGAACTGCTCCTAACAAGAGACATAATGCTCAAGGTCATGAGGGAGGTAGTCATGCAATGCTGAACAGTGGGAGTGCTTTCCCACAGAGGCATCATCAGGCCATCTGGTTCTTGTGGGACCATTGTGGTTGTCCACACATAGTCACACAACTTGGGCTAGTCACACCATGTGGCGTCTTGATGCATTCGAGAGACACAGTGACCATGGGTGTGTGAATCTGCTGCCAGAGGAACCAGCTTTACTGTAAATATTATTTATAACCAGTGTGCTCTAAAATTATCAGGAAGAGGTCGGAAGGTTTAGCTCAGTAGTAGAACAGCTGTGGGCTTGGTTTCCCAGCACTAGGGTAAGAAAATAAAAACACATAACATGTAGTGGAGAAAGTACACAGGCCAGTGATGTCATTACCTACCATCTAATGTCGTATCCTGTATATGGTTGTCTGTGGTGTGCTAAGTGCAGCTTGCAGCCCAGCAGTTTTGTTTGTGGCAGCATCACTGCACACCTGAAGTTCTGCACTACATCCTGGTGCTACAACAGCTATCGTGTCATCATGTGATGGTGTCCATTTAGCTCACTGTTGCAGAGGGCTGGCATTGAGCTGACCTTGTTGAAATAGTTCTCTGCTGTGTTAATCTATGTGGGCTGCCAAAGCCAAGGATTCAGAGCTAAGTCCTCCAGAGGCATATATCCTTGATCTGTAAATGGCCTTCTCACCAGTGTTCTCATATTGTCTTGTGTGGCTATATCTGCTCTCTCTTCCCTTGTTGTAAGGATACAACTCAGACTAGAATAGTACCTCACCACACCTCCTTTACTCAATTCCTTCTAGATAGAAACACCCTTTCTTCAAATGTAGTCCGAGGTAGTAGGGGTTAGGACTTCAACATACCAATTCAGTGGAACACAGTTCAGTCCATAATATTAGGAAAGACTGATAAGAAATATGTAGCATCTCTTACTCTCCCCATAAGTGGAGGTTGTATGCTTAAGTATGTAGACATTTATCATGAAAAGACTACAACTTGCATTTTATGAGGGATCCTTGGTCTATGGCATCAATATGATGCCCTTTGTACTGTTTGTTTACCAATGATTTCCAGTATTGGGTTTCTTGGGGTCTGCTCAAGACAAGAATTCCTGCACCTGCAGGGCTTTTTCCTTGGAGCCTTATTTTTTTAGGCATCCTGAAGAGGGGCTGCTGTTCTTGCTTATTGAGCTGTCCTGTGGCTCATTGAAGACTGGCCTTAGGCTTCTTCTTGGTGCCCCTGTTGGCTAGTTCTGTTGGGAAATCTCCTTCAGATGCACATGCCCCTCTATTTTTCTGTTCTAAATAAAAGTGAGCTCTAATGGGGAGGCCAAGCTAAGTTTTTTGAGTTTGATACTGTGTACAAACCCACAAAAGATGGTGCTGCTGAGTTTCTCTGCCTCCTGTCATCACTGTCCTGGAATGGATCCCCAGACCACCACACCTGGGGGTCCCATTGGATCAAAGCCTTGCCCATGGACCTTAGGACATCTACTGTGATAGGAAAAAAAAAATGCCTTTCAAAGTGACTGGCTCTTTAAATTGCTTTGCACTTTCTGTAGGAATGGTGTTGATGAAGAAGAGAAATTAAAGGCAGATGCTTCTAATGATATAAGCTCAGGGTCTGAGCTTTGGAAAAATCATTGTAAATGCGTTTAACATATTTAACATGTTTGGTAATACAAGGTCATATTTCTCCAAGTTTGGAAGCAGTCAGACTGGTAATTAGCAAGCAAGATAGGTGATAGAGTGTCACTTCTGTGCCTTATCTCAGAGCTACCCACTTCTGGGGGTTGAGAGGGGAATCTTAGAGTTACCAGTGGGCCATATAGTTCCCTGGGCTAAACATAATATGTCTACATGATCATTACAGTGGATCTAGATGGAATCCCCTTTTGCTGTGTGGGGTGTATGGTGTCAACTATGTGGGCTTCATTGCCACAGCCCACAGGGTACTCTCTAGTGCTTGTGTCTTTCACTTAGCATTTATAGTCAATGATAGAGGCTGCATTTAGATCTTATTTTATGACTGCCAGTGCTGTACTTTGTATATATTTGGTTTGGTGGATCTTGAATTAGTAAAACACAAGAAAATAGAAGCTTCAAATAGAAGAAGAGTCAGGAGTGGTGGTGTGTACCCGCAGTTCCAGCTACTTGAGTTTCTGAAGTAGGGTCCTTTGAGCCCAGAAGTTTAGGGCCAGCTTGCGCAAAACAGCCTCTGTATCAAAAGATAGAGACATAGACAGACAGACAGACAGACAGATGAGAGGACAGAAAGGAAAGTGAACCAGGGAAGAAGCTGAAGGTGGTACTGGTAGCAGGCAGCCCTTGAAGTTTGTGGCGATTTCCTCCAATCCATCATAGAATCTAAGACAGTTGAAAATATCCACAGTCAGCTCTCCACACTCTATACTTAATGTCCAAAAGGCCCAAACCACCTTCAAGAAACTATTAAAAAACAACCTGTGTGTTGGATTAGTGGGTTTGTTTTCCCCGTGGCCATGTGAGGGACTTAGCCAGCAGGTTCTGAGGGCTGCTGAGGTTGGTGACTGTAGCTTGTGTCTTGGGCTTCACCTTGAGGTCTGGAGGCTGGATCTGGTCTCATATCCATTTTGCAGACTGGACAATGAGATGTGGCATTGCTTAGCAATCATGCCCAGGCCCTGCAGGAGCTCTAGTGCCAGCAATTTTCAGCACCCATTGCCACTAGACAGCTGCAATGTAATTCTAGTTTCACAGGGTTTAAAGTTTTTAAATTATGTTCTTTTTTATTTCAGGCAAATAAATATAAAGATCAGCATTTCAATTAAGTTACACTTTTGAAATAAAAAAAAAAATTGTGACACACAACAAAACCTGCCATTGTAAGCAGTTTTTTTTTTTCTTCTTTTGGTTTTTCGAGACAGGGTTTCTCTGTAGCTTTGGAGGCTGTCCTAGAACTCGCTTTGTAGACCAGGCTGGCCTTGAACTCACAGAGATCCACCTGCCTCTGCCTCCCAAGTGCTGGGATTACAGGTGTGAGCCACCACCACCCAGCTCATTGTAAGCATTTTAAGTATGTAATTTGGTAGCAATTTTGATGCTTTTGATAGTTAATGAGACTGTATAGTTCAACCATCATTCCTAAACTTTACCATCACCAGGTAGAAACTGTATCCGTGAAGACATTCGTTTTGTTCTTCCTCCTCTAGCCTTCCATAACTTCAGTCTCTTCTTCTGCACATGGACCTATTCTGGGTCCTTCTTGAGTGGAGGCATTGCATAGTCTGTCTGTGAATCTTCACCTCACTTAGCACATCTTCAGGGTTTACCTGCGTTCTAGCTTTTTTTCTTAAGGACTGGGTAGTATTCCACTGTGTGTGTGCTGTATTTGTCTACCTGTCTCTCTGTGGGAGGAGGGGCTGATTCCATGTTGAAGCTGATGGCATACATAATGAACATAGATAGTCTGTTTGAATCCTTACTTTCTTTTCTTTGGGAGCACACGTCTGGGAGTGGTCATTTTAACTATTTTCAAGTGATGAAGCCATTGGCATTTATGGTATCCACAGTGTGGAGTGCCTAAACTATTGTCTAGCTCCTGAACGTTTTGTGGGCCCAGAAACAGCCCCCTTGCTCATTAAGCAGTCAGTTTTCATCTCCCTACTTCCAGCCACAGTTGCCTGGAGTCTGTATTCTGTCCCTATAGTTATATCTATTCTGGCCATTTCAAATAGAGTTATATGCATATATAGCCTTAATCTTGTTTTTGAAAATAACCTTTTATTGTGATAAAGTAGAAATAACTTTTTTTTGAGCTGAGGATTGAACCTAGGGCCTTGTGCTTGCTAGGCAAGCACTCTACCACTGAGCTAAATCCCCAACCCTACACATAACTTTTAATTGACACTTAAATACTTATCAGCCAAATTCAGCATGATTGGATCTTGCCAACCATGTTCATCAAAATCTCTTACCAGGGAAGAAAAGAAGTATGTGATTCGATACTGGAAACAAATCCGAGTGGGCGACTTCGTCCGTCTTCACTGCAATGAGATCATACCTGCGGACATTCTGCTTCTGTCCTCCAGTGACCCTGATGGGTTGTGCCACATCGAGACTGCCAACCTGGATGGAGAGACCAACCTGAAGCGACGGCAAGTGGTCCGTGGCTTCTCAGAGCTCGTAAGTGATCTGCACTCCCAGAGCGCCCCTGGGGTCTGTCTCCGCTGCAAGCCTCTGTCGTTGGGCTGGGCCACTTTTTCTAGTAGCCAGGAACTGAGGGTCTGACAGCTCTTCCGGGCCTACGCCCATAGGGACGGGGCTCTTTCTGACTGTGATTTCTAGTGTACACTTAATAAGTTTCTCAGAATGCTATTTAGTCTTTGAAGAATTGTGAGTGAACATTCTGAAACAGTCAACATTTCCTGAGTCATTTTGCTAGGTCACCAAATAGCAGCATAGCAGAGTCACAGTCTGTTCCCACGCAGGTTGGGAACATTATCTCCTCAAGTGACTTTCTCAGTTCAGCCTCAGGGCTTCCAAAGTTGAGTTCTGTCTCAGATGCGTGAACCAATAACTAAGAGTAGGATTGAGTGACCAGTAGGTAGGGAGGTTTTACCCATAAACAGGCTAGGAAATGCAGAGTCCCCAAGGGGCTTTCCCACAGGTGTTCTTTAAAAAAAAGGGTTTCCCCTTCTACGTCTGTGTAAAGACATTCAGTGCTAACACCAGGTGAAATAATGAAACACAGTCCCCAGACATCAGGAAGTGTCTGAAAGGAAGTGAGGAAGCCTCCTCCTGACCCCACCTACCCTATCCTGCATTGCTTGTCTGAGTCATTCCTTCAGGTCTGGACATTTCATGTACAGAGGCTGCTTTGAAAAGTGACCCAAGGAAGTGAGTCCCTGCATTTGAGGGAGGATGTCATTGAGGATTTCTTCTGCCACTTTGGGTCATCCCAGCCATTTAACAATAGAGTTCTTTGGGGCCTAGAATCAGGGCCATGGGGTTGGCTGTAGCTTTGACTTGGTTATGGATCATTAATGGTTCCACATGAAGGTACTGCAGGCATTGCAAGTGAAGTGATTCTTGATCAGGATCGCTGAGGGGCTAGGAGCCCTGCCTCCTAATCTTGCCATGTCCTGCAACTCACGGCACTCACCATTACTGGCGGAGATGCCTCTTCACACTCTCAGAAGGCCACAAAGGGAGATGGTGAGACCGGTGGCTGGAGGTCTTGAGGCAGCTGCCACCATGGATGCCACTTGGTTACAAGCCTTTGCCTTACTGCCTTGCCCTTTCTTATTTCCATTGCAATTTACTCATTCATCTTTGACTAGGAAAAAACAAACACAAAACACAAGACAAAAAAAAAAAAAAAAACCCACCTGATTTTCTACCAAATATATTTTGTGGAACAATGAACTTCAAAATTACTTGTATGTAGGGGTGCATGTTTATAATTCCAAGCTGCTCTAGGAACTGAGGCAGAAGGTGGAAAGCTCAAAGCCCAGATGGGCTATGTAAAGAGACATTGCTAAAAACAAAACAACAATAACAGCAACAACAAAACTGGAACAAAGGATGTGATATAGATGCACAAACACAGGCAAAGTACTACATATGTGTGTATGTTTACATATATGCATACATTTGTCTGTTTAAAATGGAGCGCCGTCATCCCAGGCCAGGAAAGCTGCAGGGCTTGTTTTTTAGGGGCTTCATGCAGTTCCTGACCTTGCCTGATGACTATGCTTTCCTGAATTTGGTAGTTGGGTGGGTCCATGTGCAGGACAGTCTTGGCAGTGAGTCAGCCTTGTAGCTAGATTTCCCCACCTGGCCCACTGTGTCCCAGAACACGACACCTCTGCCTTCCTTCCAATGGACAAGGGTGTGTGTGTGGGGAAACTTACATTGCAACGTTGATAGCTGTAAGGGATACAAGTCCCCTTCCAGTTTTCACAGTCTCACCAGGAGGCAAGAAGAGGCGCGATGGCAAACAAAGACCAATACTGAAGTACAGCAATGTGTAGGGGATGAGGCTGACCTAAGTGAGCATGTGTGAGTACCCGAGGTTGAGGGAAAGAAGATGCTATGCAGAATCAGGGGTAGAGTGTTCATGTTTGGCAGGGTGGGAGGGATCATCACAAGACTGACTCCTTAGTTAACTCCCAAGGATTTATTCATTTCGTATTGTTTACTCTTCATCTTCTGAACTCACCTAACCCCTGCTTCTCAACCCTACTGTGACGCGTCAGAGCTTCATTGTGCTTTGTATAGACAAGTCAGATGTAAGTGGGATGCTTAAAATTCAAAGATGGTATGATGGATAATCTCGTTAATTTGATAGGATTTAGAATCACCATGGAAACAAATCTCCGGGGGATGTCTGTGAGGGATTATGTGGTTCATTGAGGCGGGAGACTCACCTTAACTGTGGACAATACCATCCCATGGCCTGGGATTCTGGACCAACTAAGGAGGAGAATGCAAACTGAGCACAGGCATCCGACGTGCTCCACTTCCTGACTGTGTATACAGCATGACCAGCTGCCTCACGTGTGTGCTGTCATGAGTGTCATGACTGTCACGGTAGACTGTATCTGTAGAAGTGCAGAAATAAACCCTCAAGCCGCTTTCTGTCAGGAAAACTGACACATACAAATGACTGTTCTCCATCACCCTCTAGGGCAGTGGTTCTCAACGTGTGGGCTGGGACCCTTTTGACAAACCTCCATCTCCAAAAACTTTGTAACAAAACTACAGTTATGAAGTAGCAACAAAAATAATTTTGTAGTTGGGGGTCACCACAACATGAGGAACTGTACTAAAGGGTCACAGCCTTAGGAAGGTTGAGAACCATTGTTCTCAGGAGACCTGAGGAAGCAAATAGAATTGAGTCACAATTTAGTGAAGCTGGGTCAGACTAACAACTAAATAACTGACTTTTTTAGTTACGGCTTCTTTGATAACAGTAAAGTTCTTCAAGCTGTATGCACATTTTGATTGTCATATTGATGTATTTTTTCATGTTTAGAATTACTATTTATATACTATACTAATGAAATTTATGTATTTATTTCCCATATGCAAAGTAAAAAGCCATAAATCTTTGGCTTCTAAATGCCCAACAGCTGACAAACCAAGCCTCTCATGGCAGCATTACAATGTAAATTCTCATTTAAGTGTCTTTTTTTTTCTATTAAGTATTAGAAAGATGAAGAATGGACCATGGTCTGGATCCTGATGCGTGTAAGATTCAAAGCAATATTTTACTAGCTTTATAGATGGTCAAGTGGAGGAAGCAGACTGCAGGAAAACTTAGAGAGGATTTTATGTTTGTACTTCTTTAAGAATAACAGATGACAGGGGATGACTATGTCATCAGTCCAGTCTGGAGATAAATCATACCACGATTACATCAGAGAAAGTCTCTTGAGGATATTTATGTGTTCTTGTGGTGTAGTAATGGAGCACAGGATGCCCACTCACTGAGCAGATGTTCTGCCTTGGACCTGCACCTCCAGCACAGATGTGAAGCAACCTTAATGTGAGATTAGGCGCCATAGCTGCTGTAAGCAGTAGGTCTGAGATAGACATGCCTTCTGCTCAGGGGACTGCCATAGCTTAGGGGAGGGAGCTGTGATTTTAGAACTTGCTGTGCGTCTATCACAGGGGGTCACTGAGAGCTGCCAAGCTTTGGAATTTGCTGGATGCCAGGGTAGTCCCTGATCCTTGGCCACTGGGGATGTACACTCGGTGTGTTGCTCAGGTGGACAGCCCTGGCAACTGCAGTGGACTGTAATGAAGATGGGTAGATGCCTTCTAGACAGTTGCCCCAAGAGCCCTAGCCTTTGAGTATGAGAGGCTAGGTGAGGTTGTAGGGAGAAGCAGCCTAACCTGGGACAAAGCCTACAAGTTTTTGCTTTTCATTGCCCTGAACTCACTCACTCACTCGCTCGCTCGCTCGCTCGCTCGCAGGCAGTCCTTTACTCCTCTATCTTCCACCAGCGCCCTCTACTGACAAAATAGAAGTTAGCACCTCTCCTAGACACTCTCATACATCTTGGATAAAGTGTTCATGTGTTTAGATACGAGTGAGCGGCTCATGCCCTGCCAGGCCTACTAATTTAAAGAAACAGGACTAACCCATGCCCACTAGCTGATGCTCCTGTTAGGGTCTGAGGTTGGAAAGTACCCATCCTCAGCTGTCAAGGGATGCTTCCAGAAAGAGGGGCTTGCACCTAATCTGAAAGCAAGAGTGAAGGTTAACATACTAGTTCTTTGGTACAGTCACACAGACCTACACACCCCCTAACTGGTGGAAATGTGTTTATTTAATGAAGAGTATTGGATAAAACTGTACGTAGTTGAGGGGATATAAGACAGGCAGGAAGTGATGGGCATATCCCACTCAGACCTCAGGTCAGGATCCAGACTGGGTGGATGGCTCCACCATCAAGCCTCTGTGAAAGGAAACTTGGAGTTTTTGACTTAAAAAGAAAGGCTTGGTTTAAAGCTTGGGGTTGAATAACAGCAAGAATTCAGGAAGGAGCCCCAGTGCTAAACATTGCATTCAGAGTTGTGAGTCACATTTATTCTGCTCTCTTAGGTGCCAGACCTTAACATGCCTTTGCAGTTGAGGTACAGTAAACACTCTTTTAAAAAATTTACAAAGAGGAGGGTCTGCAAGAGCGTGAATTGTTGAATCCAAGATTGCAAAAAGCACAGGGACAAATAGCCAAACGAATGGAAGCACATGAATTATGAACCAAAGGCTGTGGAGCCCCCAGCTGGATCAGGCCCTCTGGATAAGTGAGACAATTGAATAGCTTGATCTGCTTGGGAGGCATCCAGGCTGTGGGACCAGGACCTGTCCTTAGTGCCTGAGCTGGCTGTTTGAAACCTTGGGCTTACACAGGGACACCTTGCTCAGCCTGGAAGGAGGGGACAGGACCTGCCTGTACTGAATCCACCAGGTTTAAATGAGTCCCCAGGGGAGCCTTGATCCTGGAGGACATGGGAATGGAGGGGAGGGTCTGGGAAGAAGGTGGGGGTGGGTGCGGGAGGGGGGAGGACAGGGAAACCCATGGCTGATGTATAAAATTTAAAACACATAATAATAAGGGAAAAAAAAGAAAAAAAATTTACATATTTTAAAAAGAATCCTATGAACTAATGAGATTATCTTCTCACTGTGTTACCAGTGCAAAATAGATAAGGGCAAAGGCAGATGTTCTGCCTGCCATCTTCCACCCTGCTAGTCTAGCTGGAGCTGGAGCAAGGGGCTTCTGTCTGAACTGTCAGGGAGAGGTCGAAAGCATCCAGGTTTTGGCTGTGTTCACCCATCAACATTCAGGCCTGCAGGTCTGGCCTGAAGCTGTGTCCGCCCCACCATGGCCCAGGGAAGAAGTTCTAAGTCACCTGTAATATTTGCATGGACAGCTCTGTAGAATCAGGCATTTTCTAAGCATCTCAACCGATATACAGCACTCCCCTTTGCAAATTTTGATTCCTTCACCAGCTATTTATTTATTGAGCATCTGTTACGCATCAAAGCCACATTAGTCAAAACTGGGAGCTTTTTCTTCTCCTGGTACTCATATCATCTCTGTAAATAAGTGAACTGTGTGGAAGGTTGAAGTGGGAAGTGGTAGGTGTAAATAACAAAACAGAAATAGGGTCACAGAACGCCAGGTGGGTGCTGGAGTTGAGGGCAGGCCAGTAGTCTCCAGGGCAGTCCAGAGGCTGAGTTTCTGTTGGAGAAGAGCCCTCCATGCGTGGTTTCTTTGCCAGTTGATTTACTGAAGGAATGTGTTCTGAAGGTTGTTCTTGAGTGGATCTGTCCCTGTTGATTCTTAGCTGCTACTCATGAATGGGTGTGAGCGCATATGTTTTTGTGTGTGTCCGTACACAAGAATATGTGTACATAGGGATGTACAAATATGAGTGCATAGTACAAGTAATGTCTTGCTTCATTGGTATACAATTTTACATTGTTTTATTTCAATTATTCTTTTTAGAGAGAGGATCTGGCTGTGTAGCTCAGATCGACTTCAAGTTTGTCTTTTCCTGCTTTAGCTTTTTGTAGTGCTGGGATTACAAGCACGCACCGGCACGCCTGACTTGTGATACTTTTAAGTTTACAGAATTGAATTTCTGTAATTTTCTGTACTGATAACATTGTGTTCCAGAAGCAGCAGATTTCTCAGACAATGTTCTGAGGAACGGTGCCTCCAGTCTTGTCATTGACATGGCTGTGAGTACAGGCCTCAGGTCAGCGTGCCCAGATTGTCCATCCACTGCAGAGTGGACTAAAGAACACTCTGTCCGTTGCTGAAGGGCCCAGCCTGGTATCGTTTGTCTCCTGGTTGTTTTGTGAGCAGAGTGCCCGGGGGCTGCAGCTTCCCGGTGTCCACAGAACACAGCAGAGAGCAGCTCACTGTTTTTTAGCGATAGCCATTCTGTTTCTGAGATCTCCAAGCCCGCCTCTGCATTTCCCCATGTTTAGTTTGTGTGTGGCCTCCAGAAGGAATGCTGTGTGTCAGCTCTCATATTGGTGACAGTGCATCCTGGAGTCTCACCCATCCAAAGCTGGAGGAGATGGAAGCTATGGGAGGCAGGGGCACATTTATCTTTCCTGATGATGGGAATATAAACCAGACCTTACAAGCTATGAGACTGACTTCAGAAAACACAGTCACTGACTAGAGTGTGGATGGAACCATGATTTCTAAGATCAAAATTGGATTTAATCGTGAGAATTTAATAAATTCAGAACCTTTCACTTTATGTATGCTAACGAGTGACTCATGTGCTGAAAAGTGACTTAAGACCCCCTTGAGAGACTTAACTGAGCTGAGAATGGGACAAAACCAAGCTTCTCTAGCTTGTCATATCCAGTAAAACATTTTTCAGTCACTCAGTGTACACGTCAGAATGCCTTACCCCCCCCCCCACTTTTCCTCACCTAAAAAAAGGCCAAGAAATGTGGGTGTCACTGACTGTGATGAGAAATGTTCTCCCCCAGGCTCCAAATATCGGTTACTTAGGGACATCAAGACAAAGGCCCATCAGTCAGGACCTGGCCCAGAGCCATGTAAGGATACTCGGTCTCTGTCTCTGTCTCTCTGTCCCTCAGTCCACCCTTCCACCCCTCCCCCTCACTGTTCTTGCTAGTGGGTACTTAGCATGTATGAAGCCCTGAGATCAACAGCCAATAATCCTATGAGCCTCCCACCCCAAAGATTCAACTAGGCAAACATGTCTAATTGAAACTTTGTCTTTGAGTTGAAAGAACAAATAATTGTTACTCACCTAGACTGACTGACTTTCATCAGTGGCACCTGTCATGGGCGGAAAGTAAGCCTTCATTTGTGTAGTAAGAAGGGCTAACTTAGGTCAACTTCAAAGCCTTACAGATCTAGGTTTGTTTTGGACAAAACCTCAAATAGTTGGTTGGTTTGCTCATCCGGCTTTTATCAAGCATGAGAAGCCTTGACCACCAGGCAGGAAATTCTCCAGGGCAGACGCTGAAGCCTGTCTTTGCCTTGGCTCATGGAGAACCTGTGGACTGTGGACTATTGTCATTTCACTTGGAAAGCCTGGGAAGGGGTTATGCGGGGTCAGGTTCTGAGGCTAAAGTCAGACTGTCTGTCCCAGCATCAAAATCAGAAGGTCCTCCACTTTTTTACGGGGTGGGGTGGGGTGGGGAGAGAATCTGGAGTTCAGTGCCATCCTCAGTTACATAGTGAGTCTGAGGCTGGCCTGGGCTCCTTTTCTCTCACTAGAACAAATGTCTCAGATAACCAACTGATGAGACAAAGTGACCTATTTTGGTTCAGAGCTCGGCAGGTGGCAGTGCAGCGGTGGTTCAGCAGATGTGGCAGCACAGACTGAACAAAACCACTCACCTGTGGCCAGGAAGGAAAGAGGAGAGGAAGGGGTTGATAGTCCTACTGTTCCCTCATGACCTAACTCCATCCCACTGGCCTGGAGTCTTAGAGATGCTATCAGGACCCAATGGCACAGTGCAGGAGACCAAGCTGGTCACGTTCAGGGGATACTTACTGTCTACACTGTGGCATCTTCTTGTGAAGCGGCAGGAGGCCTTCGCCCTCTAGCAGTGCCAGCTCTACTCCCTTCACCCACTGTGTGCTGCACCCTTTTTCAGTATAAGAAAATAGATTTAGGGGAATCCTGCAGAAGAGGAGGAGAGGGGATTGTGGGAGCCAGAGGGGTAAAGGACACCACAGGAAAGCTCACAGAGCCAACTAGCCTGAGCTCATGGCGACTTGCAGAGACTGATCTGACAGCCCAGGGAGACTGCATGGCACTGACCTAGGCTCTCTGCATATGTGTTTGCAGTTGTGCAGCTTGGTCCTCTTGTGGGACTCCTGCGATGGGAATAAGGGCTATCTCCGACCCTTTTACAGGCTTTTGGGACCCTACTTTTCATACTAGGTCGCCTTGCCCAGCCTCGATGCATGAGGAGGTGCTTAGTCTTGCTGCAGCTTGATATGCCATGTTTTGTTGATACTCATGGGAGACCTGCCCTTTTTCCTAAAGAGAAATGCAGGAAGAGTTGATTGGAGGGTGGGAGCAGAGGAGGTTGTGGCGGGAATGGGAGGAGAGGAGTGGGGCGGGAGCTGGGGCTGGGACATAAAAATAAATAATTAAATAAATTTATTAAAAATAAAATGTAATTATAAAAAAGAAGATAGAAAATACATTTTTCATGTAATATATTCTAATTATGGTTCCCCTCCTCCTGTTCCTTCCAGTTCCTTCCCACTTCCCCTCTCACCCAGACCCACACCCTTTCTGTCTCTTTGTAGAAAAAAACCCAGGAAACTACAGAACAATACTAAAATACAATAAGCTAAAACAAAAACAATACTAAAATACAATAAACTAAAACAAAAACAATACTAAAATACAATAAACTAAAACAAAAACAATACTAAAATACAATAAACTAAAACAAAAACAAACAAATTTGGATAGGATAAAACAAACAGAAGAAAACGACCTGAAGAAAAAGCAAAGAACCACATACAGACATAGAGACACATGTTTGCACACATAGGAATCCCAAACAAACCCAAAACAGGAAGCCATAATCTCTAGAGGCAAATGCATAGATGTAAGGTGTCGATGACCCTCTGGGCTCGTACAGCTTCCAGGCCTCAGGGCCTAGCACTGCTCAGTCATCTCTGCTCCTTTTCAGTTTCAGTCTGGAGGAGCCCGGGAGTGAAGACATCTGCTGACATCTGTCAGCTGCAGGCTCTAAGAGCTGTCCCAGCTGTAGCCTTGGGTGGAGTGGCTGAAATCTCCTACACGTATTTGCTTAGACAACTAAAAGCAAGAGTCACCCATTCTGGAACTTAAACCCAAATTTCTTTTTCACAGCTTTGGAGACAGGAAGTCAGGGATCAGAATCCATACTTGGTAGGATTGGATCTTTTGCTTGTGAGTAGCCACGTCCTCACTGTGTCTTCATGGGGTCTTTCCTCTGTGACCTCATGTCCTCTCCGTATAAGGACAACAGTCACAGTGGGTCTGGGCCTGTTCTAACACTTCATTTTATCTCATTCACATCGTCAAAGCCTTGTTCCATATCATGGTTATAAGTTCTGCATAGGAATTTGAAAGGGGCGGAACTCAACTGTCGCAGTGCATTTTGACAGAGAACTTTACTCTTCATCATTTACGCTGGTCATTCCTGTAAACTCTTAGAGCTGGTTCCAGTTTGCTCTGCTCTCAGAGGAGGAAAGTTCTTTTTCTTGATGAGTTTCTGGCTGGAAATTTCAGTAGTCTTAGAGGAGAGTCTTGGCATAGTCATAGATGTCTGCAGGTTCCCAGGAAGCTGATTGTCAGTGTATGGTACTATTTCCAAAATCCGTAATGACAGGGCATCAGGAGGAACCAGGATTTTACTGCAGGGCAACTTTCAGAACTTCTGGTGTGTGTGTGTGTGTGTGTGTGTGTGTGTGTGTACATGTATATATATATGTGTGTGTGTGTGTACATGTACATATATATATGTGTGTGTGTACACATGTATATATATGTGTGTGTGTGTATACATGTATATACACGTGTGTGTGTGTCAGATGTATAAGTAAAGCTATTAGTAGCCAGGACAGACACTCTTTTTCATCACATATTTTCTGTAGAAATGGTGAGAGAAAGCCTTTCAAACCCTGGCTAAAATCTGCTATTGATTGTAGAATTCCCTTGAAGGAAAATGAATTTCCATCGGAAGAGATACCTTGTGTTTTCCTAGTTGATGTTTGTTTTACATCATAAAAAGAGCCATGTGTTGGTTTGCTTTGTTCCCACGGTTAATGAAAAAATAGCAAAGATCTGCTGAGAGTCAGTAGACTCCTGACCTGGTATTGGAGGTAGGCAAGGTGCTGCTGGGCTCAAGGAGTGGGCACATCTGTGGCGTAGGCCCCACTGCCCAGTCATAAGCCTGTGTTTATAAGCCCAGATTTGTGAAATAAGAGCATTAGGAAACATGAGCATTGTTTTAAACAAAAGGAACAAATTTCCTCTGATTATACCATTCATCCAATGTCCACAGTTAACTGTGGCATGAGCAGCTGGGAAGAGTTTAGTGTTTACTCTAAACTCGGCTGTTTCTTGACTGACAACATTCTATTAATGGCCTGGTCACTTCACAATCAGGCTAGCTTCTGCATGTGGAGTCCCACTTAACCCTCTTGTGTTCAGAGTCACCTTGCCTGTAATAGTGGTCACTGTTTGCTGGTACACACCAGCTACTGCTAGTGTGATCAGAACATGTCTGACCCAGGGAGCTCCTTGACTATATGTAGGAGCCCTCTAGCTCTTTATAAGTCAACAGTAATAGACCTTCCATGCACTGCTGTGAGGTGCGTTGTGTTCCGGGTTCTAAAGCGTCCATTCCTGAGCCTGTTTGTGGTTGTTTCCTTGTCTTACAAGCAAGGGGCTAGGTTTACAGAGGTTAAGTGGCACTTGTTAGTCACATAGCAAGCCCAGGCTTAGTCACATAGTAAACTTGGAGGCTTCAAAGACTCTCCGCCACATGTGCTTTCTGCTTGTTCTCTGTGTTATTTCTTTATACATACACATTTGCCATTTCTGTCCTGCACTTTGAACACAGAGAGCCTGGCTGGGCTCCTCAGTTGCCATCTCAAGAGTGCTACATCATGCCATGCAGTCTGAGTTTCTGCAGTCAGTCCATGCTTTGCAGCAGCTGCTGCCAGACTGTCATGCTCAGTTAATAGCCCTGACCTTGGAACTCTGGCTCAAGAGCTTCAGTGGAAAGAGCTCTCTGGTGAAGTAGAGGAACGACTCTCTAGACCAGAGCAGGTGGAAGGTGATTTGATTACTATGAACAAATCTGACTGCAATACGCTGCAGAGCAGAACAGCCTGTCTAAGGGAGCTGTGCATGCCAAGAATTCAGGAAGAGCCAAGTGTCTGTCTGTGCATGTACATATCTTTACACACAAACACAACACACACATCAGGGGCTCACTTAGGGGCCACTGATTTGTCGAAGGAGTTTCACTAGGTTATTTCTAAAATGTTTTCTATGGTCAATGCATTGTGACTTGGTGCCTCGCTCAGTTATGGTTCTGGTCCCCAACCTGGCTGTGCTTCAGTGCTTTGGCAGAGGCAGTGTGAGCCTTATGCAGTTGAGCACACCTAGTGAGCTCCAGGGTTGCAGAAGAGTGAGGCCTGGATTCAGGGAGTCTGCTTCCCTGATGGATGTGGGAAGTGGGCCTCTGTGTATCCTCCTGTTAAGGTAAACAGAGTCATCTGTAAAACAAGGTTACCTCATGGGGCAGGAGCCATAAGGGAACCCCCTGAACTTGAAGGGGGTTGAATGATTGAGGTGCACCATGTGGCCTGTTCCCAGCACACTACACATTCAGGAACGGTGGATGTAGGTGTCAGTTGGGCAGACCAGGATGCTAAGTACCTGGGCCTCACAGTGAGCAATGATATGCGTTGCTGCTCTTAGGGCTGTAATATGCCAGGTCACCAGTAGAGGTGTGGCCATGGTGTGGATGATGACCCCTGCTGGGTGTTTCACTTCCCACCGTTCATCTCTAGCTAGCCTGAGGAGTGATAGAACAGAGGAGGGTGGTGTCAAGTAGAAGCCTCTGGAAGCAGGCCAGAGTATCCACATGTAGCTCCAAGAGGCTTCTTCCCTCTCTCAGATTCATGGAACACTTTGGAAACTGCAAAAACAAAAACCAAAGGGCAAACCCTTTTTTTCTTGAGGTATGAAACCTGAGTTGTTAGGCAGACCTGGTTCTGACCAACACCTCCTTATATTGCTGAGACCAGAAGAGCAGGAAGCAAAGGGCTTTGGGCTCCTGGCCTACCCTTTACACCACAGGGTTTCCTTGTGGGCAGAGGGAATGTCTGTGCCTTCAGGGCCTAGCACTGGGCACTCGACTCCCCTTTTCAGAGCTGTCGAAGAAAACCCCTTGTTTCAGGACAGAGGAGTTGGGTCAGTGGACTGGAAGCTGCTGCAGCCCCAGCCTTTATGATGTGCATGTAATGTTACATCTTCTGTGGCCCCTGTCTGTCTGTCTTTCTGCCTCTTCCTGTGAGTTCACTGAAGAGCATGGTGTTGGCAGAGCTTAAGGAGGAGCCTGGCTGAATGGCACTTGGAGACAGGTGGGCTGGTTTAGCCATCATAGTAACGCGTGAGACCTGTCTCCCTACACCAGCTGTGTTTTAATCTCTCTGGGCCTCTGTTTTAATACCTGCAAAATGGGGGTGTCATGTTTTTGCCTCCCACCCTTAACATGGTACCTGCGAGCATTGAGCACTCCTGTCATGGAAAGGCTGTTTTTCAAAGGACCTGCCCACTGACTGCTGCAAGGAGAATGAATCGGTACGTGCAGGTGAAGTGACAGAAATGTAAAGAAGAATCTGCCCTGTCAGCAAACATCACTGGCTGTGTGGGGCAGGTTGTGGTGCTTGAGACAAAGGGACTCCATTCTAGGAGCAAAAACAGAATCCCGAAAATCCAGGTACTGAGTGAGTCCCGACCAGGGCTGTGGGTCCCTGCTCAGTAGGATTCCTGAGGAGGAGATGGTTGAACCACACTGGACCCACCGTTGCTTAGGAAGAATCCAAGAGTGTCTTGGCTCTTGTGCATAGGGCGGGACAGAATCTTTGCAGTGAGGGTCATCTTGACAGAAGTGGGTTCCACCAAATAGCAACCCCTCTATCCTTGCCTTCCTGCTCTTTCCATTATTCACTTAGACACTTTTGTTAAAACACACACACACACACACACACACACACACACACACACACACACACACATACACAACCCCTAAATCATCTTTTACAAAAACGTGCTTTGGAAAAGCTTTGTATAAATACGTTTTCAAAGTTGTCTTTCTATACAAGCGTCTTTAGGGGTGATTTATTCATGTATCTTATTAATTGATCCATGTAGGAAGAGCTCATTGCTGTCTGACTATATTCTATGAAGTCAGAGGAGCCTGCTTGCTGGGGTGAATCATCTCACAGCTGATGGTGCAGAATCAGTTTTTGCTGTGCTGCTGTGTCCTGGTCACTGGCCTGGAGCCAACATTCCATCCAGTTTCCTTAGAGAGGACTGGCGCACACAGCGGCAGTGTCTGACTTGGGTGTCCACTCAAGTGCACTTATGCGGTTAACCCTCACCTGCATGTCACTGGTGTCCAGTGGTGTTTTTCCTGGAGACACTCTGAGAAGTTAAAGGGGAGGAGGACTTCTGTAACTCTAGCTGAGGGTCCTAGTAGAAGGACCATTCTGCCTCAGATGCCTTCAGAGGGCCACTGTGATCCCACCAGTCCTTCCACCCTGTCCCTAAATGGCTCAGCAGTGAAAAGGGGCAGGATGGCGCACTGACTAGGAGGAATTGGAGCTAGGCAGCAAGCCTAGTGGGTGGGGCTGAAGCCTGGCTACAACATGGCTCTGAGATTGTGACCAAGTCAGTTCTTGTCTTCCTGATCCAGGACTTTTGGCGTGAACAGACAAGGTCTCCCGAGGCCCCTCCCGCCCTCCTCTACCGTATTGTATGGAAAAAGGCAGTGGATGGTGTGAGGTCGGAAGAAACAGAATGAGTGTGCAGCTGTGCCCCTCTCGCCACAACCTTCCAACCTCTGTGATCACTATGTGCTCACCACCTGGCTCTGAGTTTGCCTGGAGCAGCCTGCAGGTGTGAGAGCTTGAGACTTGGCTCTATTTAACAATGCAGCCAACACGCCAGAATATAATGTCTGCCAGGCAGTGGTGGTGCACGCCTTTAATTCTGGCACTTGGGAGGCAGAGCCAGGTGGATCTCTATGAGTTCGAGGCCAGCCTGGTCTACAGAGCGAGTTCCAGGACAGACACCAAGACTACACAGAGAAACCCTGTCTCGAAAAACCAAAACCAAAACAAACAAACAAAAAGTGGGGGGGAATATAATGGCTATAATGTCCACTTGTGAGAGAGACACAGCCAAAGGCATGTTCCTTTCCTCATCCCACATTCACAGGTCTAGCTTCCTCAGGAAAGGATAGACTCAGACTCCAGAAGGTGAAGGTTTCAGTTGAACCCAGGCCCCAATGTTACAATATAACAAATGTATCCAGTCCTTCTGTAGGAAGGCACTAGAATTCTCTGGGATGGGAGATGATCCTCTTTTCCTATTGCTGTGATAAAATATTCCGGCAAAAGAAACTGAAGGAGACATTTATTCAGCTCATAGTTCCAAGTCAATCCATCCTGACAGGGAAGTCGTATTAGGTCTCCAGTCAGAAGAAATCAATGCATGTGTGCATGCTAGTGCTCAGTTCACATTCTCCATTCTTTAATCACCCTGGATCTACTGCCTTGGGAACGGTGCCAGTCCCAGTAGGCAGGTCTCCTGACTTCAGTTAATCAAGATAATCCTGCACAGACACGGCAGTCAGAGCCCCATCTCTGTCTAGTGGACAGTTTACCCCAACTCAGCTACCTTGGGTCTGGATTGAGCTCCTGGTGCTACTGCAATGCTGTGAGTGGCTGCGAGAGGGTGACTGAGCACTTTTTCAGGAGAAAGAGCCAGAGTGCTATCAAGTGTGTTAGCAACACCGAGGGCTCTGGTAGCACTGAGCTCTTGTGCTCAAGGTAGGGATTGAATCTTGCTAGTTTGGACACCTTATCAGGTCCTCTGTCACTGAAGGAAGGTCCAGGTACCTCTTTCCCAGAAACTGCCCCTGGGTCCTAGTAAGCCCCACCCACCCACGTTCTGCTTGTATATGCCCTTATGTGGGCTGGGCCTTCCACAAGAACTTGTCTTCTCTGTAACTCTTATCAGGACTTGACTTATCAACATCCTGTGAGTACTCACCCCATTGAAGGACTTCAGCCTCCTACACGGCATGCTCAGCCTCAGAGCCAGGGACGAAGAATCAATTTGCTGCCAGTCAGAGGACTGGCACGTGAAAGCCCTGAGGTTCCAGTTGGGTTTTTCTGGTTGTTTTGCCCTTTGCCCTCACGGTTAAGCAGTGGTGTCCAGACTTTTCTGTCATGTATCCCAATCTGGGAACAGTGCTTGAATGTGGGTTGGGTTGCAACGAATGTGTTTATTTCCTTATAAATTTGATTGTGCATGTTAGGTTAAGCCATTTATGAATTTTCTGTCATTCTTGGAATCTCACCCAGGTCCTTACATACAGGAGACAAACTGGACCACTGACATGCATGCCCAACCTCCTTACTGGTTTATAGGTGAAAACACTAGTGTACAGCTTGAGAATCCCTAGGAAAATCCAAAATTCTCCAGAATCCAAAACTTTTTGGTGATGTCACTAACACCATGAGTAGAAAATCACATTTCATGAAATTTTTGTTTTTTGAACCGAACTATTTTTAAAACTTTTACAAAAGTACATTTAGGCTATATGAAATGTAATGAACTTCATGTTTAGACTTGGGTCCCCCCTCAAGATATAATCATAATATATATGCTAATTTCCCAGTATAAAAAGAAGTCCAAACTGAACACTTGTAATTTGCCATCTTTTATGTTCATTATGAAGGTAAAAAGGAGAAGGATTTAAGGATAAGGTTTAGAATAAGTGTCAGCAGAAATCCTGCCCCCCACCCCAGTTCCTGCTCCCTCCCTGATAATTGGGCTGACACCAGGTGTGTGCACTTCCCCTTTATAGCCTCTTGGGTGGATGTGCTGGCAATGGTTCCCATCAGGAACACCTTAGCAGATCCTACTTGTACACCGGCGTGACCAGGGGACTGGGACAGTCAGCACCCCAGTGCTAAGAATCTGGACCAAGCAGACCTCTGTCTTTGTCTCTGAACACAGTAGGCCTCAAGCTTGCCTCCTTCTTGTGCCTTGGTTTCCTACTTTTTCTTCTGCTTTGGTCTAGATGATTCAGTGGAGTTTACATGATGGATGTAGGTGTATAGGGGAGCTCCCTGTTAGCTCTGTGTTCAACAGGACTAAAATACCCCTGTCCTGAGGATCAAGCCAGGACCACTCTCACCCCATAGAAAATGCATGGGAACCTTGGAAGCAGTGAGAGCCTAGACTGTGTGGAGTTGATTCTGATCCCCTGGTAACAAAGAGCTTTCATTTGCTCATTTTAATCCTCACAAGGGTTAGGAATTTGGCAAGAATGAGTGTGACTAGCCAGGTGAGCTCTGTTTTAATCATCTGGTGCAGGAAAGGCCACCATCACCTGCTTGGCTCCAGTGCTGATCTTAGCAGGGTGTGTTGTGTGGGCTGTGGCTGAAAGGTGCAGAAGAGTGTCTGAAGACACCAGCCCAGATAGTGAGCCCTCTTCCTGAACTTCCCAAATGGGACACTGCAGGGTCTGAAAAACACAAGGAAGCAGAGTGATGAACCGGGTGGGAGAGCGGTGAGGGGTGGGGGTCGGGGGAGCGTTACCTTCCTGCTTGTCCCTAAGTGGGTCCAGTTACATGTTCTCTGCGGCCCAGTTGCCTTGTATGTACAACGTGCTTCCTGTGCTGTCCTCAGGATCGGAGGCAGATTATGGTACAGTGTGCTGTAGTTGATTATCACTCCAGAATGTTCTGCTGAAAAACCTGACCAGTTTGATATATTGATGCTATTTGGAGGTGGGGCCTCTAGGAAGTAATCAGAACTAGATGAGGTTGTAAGGTGGAAGCCCCCATGTGACATTAGGGGCTTTATAAGAAGAGGGAGTTTCAGTTCCTAGTTCTTATCTTTAAAGCTGTTTTATTGAGGTGTGGTTGATACAAAGCAGACTGCCCATAGTGAAAGTTTTCCCACATAATGTCCTATAGCATATTATGAAGTAGTAAGAAGGTTCTCATCAGATGTGGGTGCTATGATGTAGGACTTTCCAGTCTCTTACCCAGTGTGTGGTGTTTGCAATCAACAGGGGCATTGCTTTTGCTCAGTAAAAAAGCAGTAGAGTTATCAATAGTTGTCAGCTAGGTGTTGTGTATTATGGATGTTTCTAAGGACAGAATGAGAACTAAACAGACAAAGACTGGAAGATGGGGAGTTTACATGGCTTGGGAGGAAGGATGAGTCAATGAAAGCAGACTGAAGGAGGATATGGGTCTTTGATTATACAGTTCAGGAATAGGGAAAGATGGAGTGTTCCAGACGTGGGTCCTGGAAGTGAAGTGTGTTGTCCTCAAACTCTAACCTAGCCATCTGCTGTCACCTGGAATAAGTCAGCTTTACCAGTTGCTAATATTCTGAACCTAACAATCAGATGTTATAACTAGAGTTAAAAAAAGATACCTAGTTCCACTGAAAATAATTTAGTTCAAGACTTATATACACATGTAGTTTAAACTTTGGGGAAGTAAACCAGGACTCTAAGCAGATAATTTTTCAGCACTGTGCACTACGTGGAATTGAAAAGAAACTGTGTTCTTATAAACACAATCTCCCTAAGATGAAGCTAGCCTCCATCAGTCAGATGGCAGCGTCACTCCTTTTAGCCAGCCCTTTTAATTTCCTAGTAAGAATTTCTCGCTAAAATAAAAGGAAAACTAGTGTATCACTAGGTCACACACACACACACACACACCACTAGTTTCAAGTTCTTATCTTTAAACCTGTTTTATTGTGGTGAGGTTGATACATAGCAGACTACCCAGAGTGAAAGTGTGCAAGTGCATGCATGAGCCTCTGCAAAAGTGGGGAACCCCATAGCGGCCAGACACTCATCACCCTAAAGTGAGGTGAAACGCTCTCCCACTCCTTCCTGAGTCCCCAAGCCGTTAGTCTTTTTTCGGTCACGTGAGACTGTTAAGGGTATTCTAGAGAGTTAGAAATGCACTTTGTAAATTTTGGGCCTGGCTTTTTTTCACTCAATACTTATGTACTTGGCAAGGAGAAATGGTCCATCAGTGTGTCTGCTTGAATTGTGGTGTCATAGATAATGTATGATTTGTGACACTGTCATTTTAAATGTACAGTTTAATGATGAAAATTTCCTTCAAGATATTGTGCAGTGTTACCACATTTTTTTTCCTAAAACATATTGTACTAGTAAGTTTTAAAAAGCAACGGTCTGTTTCACCATCCTCTAATCCCTGGTAATCTACCTGCTTCTGTCCCTATACATTTACCTGGGATAAACAGAATGATAGGAAAGAGGGTTGGCTTAGCTTTTTCAATCTCCCGTGTTCCACTTAGGACAGTATTCTCAAGCAGCATTCTGTTACATGAATATACACATTTTGTTTCCTGTATCCTCTTGATAGTTGCCTATTCTTTTTTTGTTTGTTTTTTTGGAGACAAGGTTTTTCTGCAGATCCCTGGCTTCCCTGGAACTCATTCTGTAGACTAGGCTGGCCTCAAACTCAGAGATCTGCCTGCCTTTGCCTCTGCTGGGATGAAAGGAGTATGTCACCACCACCTACCCCTTTAGCTATTCTTAATGGTGCTACAATGATTGCTGGTGTACAGACATCTTTTTGAGTTCCTCGTTTCAATAACTTTTGGCTTAACAAAGAGTGGAACAGCTAAGTCACCTGTGGTCCTATGTTCAGCCTTTAACAACTCCCTGTTTACTCTCATTTGTGATGCCCAGAAGCTCCAGTTCCTCCACATCCTTGCTGACACTGACTTTACTCTTATGGTAGCTGTTCTCATGGATAAGAGATTTCATCAGTGATTTTTATTTTCCCAATGCTGGATACATCCAGTTGATTTTTGTCTATTTGCTCATTCCAATTCTTTACTTGGTTTGCTTTTTAATTTTTTTTTTTAAAAGCAGGGTTTCATTATGCAGCTTGCAATAGTCTGTAACTGACAATGTTACCAGACTGGTCTTGAGTTTACGGCTGTCTTCCTACCTTCTCAGTGCTAGAGTTAAAGATATGAGCATTCAGGTTTTCATTGACGTTTTTTTGTTTTGGTTTTATTTGTCTATTCTCACATTAAATTCTCACCAGACATATGACTATAGTCTTCTGAAGGCTACCCCCAGATATTGTCCTGAACAATTCTCTTCATTCTAATGACAACATCTCTTCATGTACCAGGGTTCTTATTATTTACAAAGTTCTTTTGCCCATTTGTTGTTTGTGCATTTGCTATTATATTTTAAAGACCATCATAACATACTTCAGGAATATTCAACATCTGTTCTACTAATAGTTCTATGGTTCTAGGTCACTGATCCACATTGGATTATTTGTTATGTGTGCGTGATGTAAGGCTCCAAATGCATTGTTTTTGTTTTTGTGTGTAGTATAGGTGTGTGTTCATGCTGGTGTATATGCCTGTGTGCGCTAGAGGTAAATACGGTGTATCTCCTAAATCACTCTGCATATTATTATTATTATTATTATTATTATTATTATTATTATTATTATTTTTGAGACAAGGTCATCTCCCCAGTTCTTTGATTTCTTTTGTTTGAGATAGGGTCTCACTGTGTAGAACTGGCTGGTCCAGAACTCATTGCATATCTGGATGGCCTTGAATTTATAGTGATCTATGCCTCTGCCTCCTGAGTGTGGGGTAAATATTCTTTCACATGTGGAAACTCAGTTGACCTGGCAGCATTTGGTGGAATACTCTTTTTTTTTCCCCATCCCCTGAAACTATTTGTGGTTGCAGATCTGCCAAGTAGGTGCTGGGAGTTGAACTGGGGTCTCCCACAAGTGCAGCAAGCTCTTTTATCTGTTGAGCCACCTCTCCAGTCCTTTATTACTGATAGGTTTCATTTTCGTTTGCTTGTTTTACATGGGGAGAGGCGTGTGCAACCTCTGTTTGTCCTGCCTGATGCATTTTCTCTTCCTTTACCATTCTTTCTTCAATTTTCATGCTTACACTACAGATTACCGGCTTCACCCTTGCCCAGCATCAGTGTGGATTTACTTCTGTACTCTCCCAGACATGCAAGAATGCTCTAACTCCTCTTATTTTCCTGTTCTGAGCCCGCACATTCATGCCTGTGGTCGAAAGTGTCTGCAAGCCCCTGAACTGCCATCACTAGTCCACTCAAGACACCCTCACGACCCACAGTCACCATTTTGTGGATCCCCTGTCAGTGTCTTAGCTCTCAACACCTTTGTTTAGTATTTTTTGGTCATGAACCACAGTAGCAACTTTTCTCAGACCTTTTGTATGTTTATGTATTATTATTATTATTACTACGTGTGAATGATGTGTGTCACAGCACATGTGTGGAAACCCAAGGATGACTTTTGGAGCTGTTTTCTTGCTCCACCTTGCCGTCGGCTTCAGGGATCGAGCTTGGGTTCCCAGGCCTGGGCTGCAGGTGACTTTGTCCACTGAGCCATGTCCCCAGCCCTGCTTCCTTTCTGGTTATTTGGTTTCTTTTCCTTGGTTCTCAGGATTTTGTTGTTTTATTACTATTTTGAGATGGAGTCTCAAAGTGCTGTTCCTAGTTTCAATGGCTACTCCCATTTTTAACCGTGTATCCTGGAGGCACAGGCATGAGCTGCAGACCTGACTGGCCTTCTGCATTTTGCTGTCATCTGCCTGGGAACAGTCTCGTCCATTTATCTTTATTCAATGTTGCATCTCCTGTGCCTGATAATCGTCATGCTTCATCCTCAGCGTTTTAAATTGGAACTTGGGAACTCTCAAACTGCTTGGCCACATTTTAGCTTCTGGCACTTCTGAAATTTCAATTTTATCATGTTGAATTTGATGGAGGAGCTAGCATTGATAAAGATGAACATAGCAAATGAGCTTATTTGAAAGTGTCATGTTCCTGTTTCTATCTCAGTTTTCACTGATTTTGTGTGTGTGTGTGTGTGTGTGTGTGTGTGTGTGTGTGTGTGTGTGTGTGTTGGTTTATCTACTTTTCTGTACTCTTATTTTTGACTCTTATCTTTGATTATGCCTCTGAGTTGTATTTGGAAGTTTGATTTCTACAATAATTTGAGGACTTGGACAACATGCATGTATGTACATATGTGAGCATGTTTATTTATCTACTTGGGAAGGGACTCTGCTCTTTCCAGGTGCTCTAACTATGTGGAATCACCATAATCCGAATTTAGATTTGAGATTTCTTTTTTGGGGGTTGGGGGGAGATTTATTTATTTATTATGTATACAGTGCTCTGTCTGCATGTATACCTGCAAGCCAGAAGAGGGCGCCAGATCTCATTACAGATGGTTGTGAGCCACCATGTGGTTGCTGGGAATTGAACTCAGGATCCCTGGAAGAGCAGCCAGTGCTCTTAACCCCTCAGCCATCTCTCCAGGCCCGGTTTGAGATTCTCCTGGCTTCCCAGTTGACTCTCAGCTGGGTAGCAATTTGCACTAAGTTAACTCAATGCTGTAAGGTGCCTGTGGTGCGGTCCATGCTGGCAATCTTCCTTTCAGTTCCCTCATTCTCTGGGGGTGTAGTTCTTCATGGCCTCCTGAAAACCATGGCTATTCATCAGTTCCTTCTCTTTATAGGTCCAGGCACGATAGGAGTTCACAAAGATGTCCACATCCCAGTCCTCTGAACCTTTTAATATATCAAGTTGATGACAGGAAAAATAGAGGTTGAGAATGAGATTAAATGATCGGTCAGCTTCCTCCAGGATGCAGAGATGGTCCCAGATGATCCTTGTGAACACAGTGTAGCCACACAGGAGAAAGGAACGTGTTATCAAAGTGACAGCACACGAGAAAGTTTCAAGCTTCTCAGTGCTGATTTGAAAATGCGTCGAGGCCAGTAACCAGGGATGGTGGCGGCTTGAAGCTGGAAAAAAATCTAGAATGGATTCTCTGCCGGAACCTCCTCTGCCTTAGAGCCTGTGTCTTTACTTCAGCCTGCAGAGCATCAAGGTCCTAGATTTGGTCGTTTTCTGGGGTCCAGTCTGGTTATTTGTTACACTGACAGAAAAAGTGAATACCAGCCCCCTAGGCTATAGCATTTGTTCTGCTAGTCTTATTCAAGGTTTTATCCTCTACGTTCATAATTTGTAAACCTCTCAGATAAAGGGTCCCTGGAAAGCCCAGACCTCAGCTCTTGAGTCTCTGCCTTTTGTGGGTCCTGGCTTGATGCCTCTTCACCTTTTGTTAACGTTGGTCTTTGGGATATGTGACTTTAGCACTCTGTCCCAGCATGTCCTTGTGTGGAGCTGGAGCTCTGCTCTCCATGGCCCAGGCCTGCAGTACTAATCTGTCTTGAATTTGATGGAGGAGCTAGTCTGTTTAGAGTGTCACATTCCAGCTGACATTTAGTCATGCAATCATTCTCCGGGTGAGGATAAGAATGCCTTAGCTGGCCTTCACTTTGTATTCCTCATGCTAATTTTCCTCAGAAAGCATGCAAGAGGAATCCTCCTATTGCTTTCTTATGAGTAAACCCACGGCCTGAGCTGTTTTCTACTTCAAGGTATCTGTCTCTCTGTCTCCGTGCTGGAAATTGTACTTTCAGTTCACTTATTCTCTTGGGTACAGTTTTTCACGGTCTCATTCAAAAGAAAACAAAACAAAAACCATAGGTGTTCATCAGGCCCATCCCAGCAGGACGGCCTTTTCTCTCAGCAGGCTGTGTGCTCAGTGGTCTCTGAGACACCCAGCTCCCAGCGAGGGCTCATGTCACTTCTCCAGTGTTAGCGACGGAAAAGGCACAAAGTAGTTGGTGGCTGTGAGACAGACACCAAAGTAGAGCCTGGACTTGTGCCCTGGCTGTGCAGATTAGCTCTGCAGCGTCACTGCTGCAGCATGCATCCTGGGGTGGCACCATGTTGGAATAAGTACAGCCTCTTTCAAGCTAGCTGTCTTAAAGAACAGCCCTCATTTCAGTGCCCTGTGAAGCAGCATGCATTACCTGCTTTCTAAAAGCACAGTCAGCCTTCGATGCACTTAAACATATTTGATAAAAGGTAATGTGGGGTTCGGCTGATGACTGGCCCACTAAAGCAGCATGAAGTAGTTGTGGCCAAGAGGGAAAGAAAGGTTTTGATTTTGAGAATTCAGGCTCAAGCACAGCACTCGGAGCCTTTTGAATTTTGCCACCATCTAAATGAAGCTTCTAGGGTTCTGGGCTGTGAACCAGCCAGGAGGCAAGGGAACAAAGGATGAAAAGGTGGGAGGAGAGGGGAGGGAAAGGCTCTTACACACTCAGAGCCGAATTAGGGAGGGAAAGGCTGGCTTTCTACTCTCAAAGAAATGGCCCTTTAGTCTCTAATGCTTGGGTTTATGCCAAGAAAATTTGCAGTTAGAAGAGAAATGTGTAACAGCTCAGACTGCCTTCCCCAATACTTACCAGAGAAGCTTTGGCCTTCATGGAAGCTACCTATGCTATGGACATGTGTGAAGTTGTTCCTGAAGCTGGACACCATGGGTGTCCTGAGCTGTTCTCGTAGTCTCTGCTTTGTTACCCTGGAAACAATGACAGGAAATAGTGAGATGCGCACAGAACTGGCGTATATCAGGTTACCTGCTGGCTTTGTTAGATTGCTGTGCCAACCTACTTATGTGTGAGTGTATACATAGCATGATCCCAACAACTGTACATTAAATCTAAATGGGTCCTTTTTAATATTTGTATTTGGGCATAAACTATTATTGTAAACACTTAACCTGTGAGCTGGAGAATGATCATTGACTTTTTTCCCCCTTATGTTTGAAGTAGTCTACGCCCAGCAAAATATATGCCATTTGAACATGTACTCATTTATCAAATGGGCTTGAACCCCCACTGCATGCCAGAGGTACACAGCGGCCTGGACTGACGACTTCCCTAACAAGTTGAAGATTTTGACTTGTCAAAACAATGCTGGCAGAGAAGTTCACTCACTCATCTGTATTGGACCACTGGCCTCCTGTGAATTCCCACAACACTGCTAGGCTTGTGTGGAGCACAGATTGGATTCCAAGTGCAGAACTAGAGTGGGGGTAATTACTCCATCAGTTTGGATTAAAATGCTCGCCTAAATTAGTTCTGTAGTTTTCACACACTGTCAAGAGATACAGAGCAAGATTAGAGGCTGCGGAGAAATCATTTTACATTTTTGTGAGATGAAACATGCTTGGTCTTGTAAAAGAAAAGACTGATATTTGGAACTCTGGGGAAGCTCTCATAGCCTCTTAGCACTCATACCTAACATGGTGCCAGGTGAAGCCCGTCTTCTGTTTGCAAACAGCAGTCAACAGGGGTTCTAGCTCACTGACCCCCCTGAGCCCCACATAAAGTAAAGGCAGAAGTGTACGGTACATGAGTTCTTTCTAGAATAAGCAGGCATTACCTCTTGACCATGTCTGAGCATCAGCTCACAGTGTACGGAGTTCCTGTTCTCAGGGGACCTGCAGTCTAGGGAAGGAGACGCAGGTCTTCTCAGCCTTTCCCAGTGAAGCAGGAGGCTGACGGTGTCTCCGTGTCTCTCCGTGTGTATTCCTGGGTTGGGGAGTGTTGTGCAAGCTCCAAACATGGCCCTTGCCTGCTATCTTCAGGATACTATTAGGGCCTTCTTAAAAGACAGCATCCTGAGTGCCGAGGCTAGCCATTTAGTAGAGGGAGGGCAAAGAAGGCAACACAGGCAGACTTGAACCTCAGCGGGGCTATCCTTATCCCTGGGGCAGGAATGAGGGCCTGGCAGATGGTCAGGACAGTGACTCTGGCAGAGCCTTGCCACTGTGTTGGAAGGTAGTTTGGTTTCTACAAGATAGCAGAAAAATTCTGTATTCAGGCTAGCCTGGCCTAAGCCTGTGGCAAGTGGTAAAACCTAATAATACAGAAAGTCAGGCAGAGGCACTATACCAGGAGAGAACATTTTGGGACTGATGTCCAGAGGTGGCATTAAGACTGGTGGTGGAGGGAGAACCCGGAATTCCTTTTGGCCTAGGAGTATTTGACAGATGACACGGAGGGTGTTTTTAGGATAGGGTCCAGATGCAGCAGTTGGAAGGGTTTCCATGTACCTATGCAGAGATAGGCATGGCTCTGGCTAGCTCAAAAGTGGTGTTGCTCACAGCATGTCCTCTTATCAGGCCCTGCAGGGCCAATGTCATGAAAAGACCATGACAGAAGACCTCATTCTCCATTCTACCTGGGAGTTAGACAGGCTTCCTGTAGGCAACGCAATAGCAGAAGCCCACATGTGCACCTGTGTGGTCCACTTACCTCATAAGCTGAAACCATAGACTGGCCTATTAGACTTCCATGAACTGGAAATGTCTTTCCAGACGCCATGGCTACTCTTGTAAGATGAAGGAAATTTTCTTTGCTTTAATTGAATTGTTATGAGTAATTTGATTAATGCAAGTGTGAAATGCCTTCTTACTTTGGTGCCTGTGGGGAATTAGTTCCAAGGTTCCCCAGCCTCACCCTGAGGTTAAAAAATTCTGCAGGTGCTCATGTCCCTTGTGAGAAATAGCACACATTTACATAGTGCATATATAGCTCCTGCTGAATACTTCAAATCGTCTCTAGGTAACTTATAAGTCTTAAAGTGTAAGCATTATATAAATGGTTATGCTATGTTGTGGCAGAAAAGGATTATCCAAGTGTAGTTTTTTCCTGTATATTTTCAGTTCTGTCTTGGCTGTGGTTGGTTGACTGTGTGTGAATGGAGCCAGAGATACACACACACACACACACACACACACACACACACACACACACACACACACTCCCACCATTTCTACTGCAAGGCTGGTAACAGATTCACATCTGTAAATAGAAGAATTCATTCAACTAATTCCTGGAGTAATGCCTGAAGTGGTGTGCCTCCTTGTGTGGATGAGAGGGGCCAAGGCATCTGAAACAGACACCTGTTCTACCTGTGGGGAGGTGGATGGAGTATTAGGAGGATACCCTGCTTTGGGGCTTTGGGTGTCTTTGCTCCCAAGGCTCATACAGTTTGCAGAATTGCAAGTTCATGAGAAGGGCTGGCAGGCTCTCAGCTGCATCACCATGCTGCCTCTTCCTTCCCAACTAATAAGGCCCACCTGTATTTTTTGATGTATTGAAACCTCGGAGCTAGCTGAAGAACAATAGATGCTTGGAGCAAGATACATAGCAAATGCTATACAGTGGGGGGATCTCTCCCTGTAGTCAGCTACACTTAATCCCAGAATATCACCCAACTGCTGAAGGCCGCAGCTTCGATCCAAGGCTGGTCTGTATATGTGAGCATCACTCTTGTAGATATTACTGCTTCTGTAATAGCAAGCTGTAGCTGGAGACCTTCTCTCCAGCCCATGCCAAGCCCTGTTAGTCCGACAACCCACTTATAAAATAAACACACATATGCTAATATTATTTAAACTGCTTGGCCATTAGCTCAGGCCTACCATTGTCTAGCTCTTACTCTTATATTCAGCCCATTTCTATTAATCTATACTTTGCCACGTGGCTTGTGGCTTACCAGTACCTCACATCTCGCTTGTCATGGCAGTGGCTGGCAGTTCCCTCTCACTCAGCCTTCCACCTCCCAGAATTCTCTTCTCTCTTGTCCTGCCTGGCTACTGGCCAATTAGCATTTTATTTATACTGAGCGATATTCACAGCACTTCCCTCTCCCCTTTTTTTAAGGAAGGTTTTAACTTTTACACAGCAAAATTACATATAACAAAACAATTATCAAGCAAGAATTACAGTTACAATGTCTAGTCTAATTGTTTTGGCAAAATTATTCTATCTATCCTATATTCATGAGTCTAAGGTTTCATATCTAACTTATCTTTTATAATAACTAAGGAAAATTATAGCTATCTCTAGTCTTCAACTAGATCAAAGACCTCAGAAGGATATATTACCTGAAAAATGGGAGAAGGATGTAAAGTTGGGGCATCTGTCTTCAGCCCACAGGTCTAGAGTCTCTCAGTCACTTTTCTCAGTGTCCTGTAGAATGTCTGGCAGTTTCCTCTGCAAAGCAGGAACCTGAAGGACCATTTTGTCAAGCAAAGTTTAGTGGTCACCTTTCTATGGGTCCTGCATGTCCAGTCGATCAAGCAGTCCAGGCAAGAACAGTTTCTTGCCCAAATGGCTATTTTTGCCAAGAAGAAGATAAACTATAATGGAGTGTCTTCAATGCCCATCCTCCTCTCTGAAGTAAGTCAGTGCTGTGAGGAGCAGACATGTCTCACTATCCAGAAAGTCTAAATTTTTAAAAATATTTTAAATGCCATATTCTGTAGGTCTTTGAAGTATTTGAAAATTACCTGTCTATCTGAAATATATCTATGTATACCTAGAAGACTTAACTAACATGGCTATGAGTATGATTATCATAGATGACTAATTATTAATCTATTTTTAAATTATCAATTACAATTTTAAATGAGCTGTACAAACATAATACCTTAAAAAGAGTAGAAATATACACACAGTATAACAAAATTAACTTTAAGTTTGTATCAATAAACTAAAATCCAGTGCAATGTAAAATATTTTAAACAAGTTGCTCTTTAAAAGTAGATTCAATAATCTACCCTTTCATCCTATCATATCTAATATCATATCCCCTTTTCTTCTTTAGAAAGAGATCGCATTTATAATCAATTTGTTTTAAATAAAAATATTGGTTTTTCTCTGTCCCACACCAGAGGGCTCTTCTGATTTGGGACACAAGCATCTCTTAACCTTTTTTTTTTTTTTTTTTAAACAATATGCCTGGGTTTCGAGAAGGAGTGAGCCAATTCCATCTCCAAAGCTAGCTGGGAATTTGGGCGTAGTTTTTCTTACTACTTCCTGCTGGAGGGGGGCGCTGTATTTTATGGGGACATAAAGAAAATTTTAGGATTATGGAGTAGTCCGTGAGGGTAAACCTCTGAGCCAGTTGCCTTGAAACTGTTTTGGATGTTGGATCATCAGGGCCATGGTTTCATTGGAGACCTTTCTGGGGGTCTTGGCTGGTCAAACCTGATGTATCTTAATCTGGGACAAAGCCATAGCCTCTGGCTTTCTATGGAAACAAAAGCGGAGATTTTTCCAAAGCAACATATCCTTATATCCAAATTTTGAAGTCAAGATGTCTTTAAAATATACAGATTGGCTTAACTCTGCTGCCTTTACAATCAAATATCTCTCTTTAGTTAAAAATCCCAAAGACGACACAATCCAGATTCTCTGTATAATATCCATCTTTATGTGGCTTATTTTTCATACTACCTTTAATGTCTCTTTAAAGACTTTATTTTTAAAAACTATCTGTTTATATAACTGCATATATATTTTCTCTCTCTTTAAGCCTACATACATTTTTACACACATTGTAAAGCATTTAAAGTCTTGTTCCATCTGAATCTGTCTTATTATTAATCTACTGTTTTAAA
Source organism: Onychomys torridus (assembly GCF_903995425.1). Lineage (NCBI taxonomy): Eukaryota > Metazoa > Chordata > Mammalia > Rodentia > Cricetidae > Onychomys > Onychomys torridus. The sequence continues at coordinate 42,243,591 of NC_050443.1, forward strand.
CTGCAGCATTACTAGGGCTAAAGTAGCAGCTTTGGCTACTGGCTCCGCCCACCTCAGCTTCCCAATATGGCGGTGGTACGTTTACTGGGAGCCACCATCAACTCTCAGAAACAGTGCTTCTAGGCTTTTATCAACGCAGTGTGTAGCCCAGAAACCTCTTTATTTTTATTTTTTTTTTATTCTTTTATTTTTTGTACTAGCAAAGACTAAATCCACCACGCAGCGTAATGTGCTGCTTGTAGACGCCTCATTTCCGCCACACGGCTGGTCAAATGCACCGGCCAGGAACCTGCCAACTTGAGAGAGAAAACTAGGAAGCTGTTTTTAGCTCTGTTTTGAATTGCTTATTAAATATTCTCAGGTTTAAGGTGGAAACTCAAGCTGTTGGGCACCATTTGTAGCTGGAGACCTTCTCTCCAGCCTGTGCTCGAGCCCTGTTCTAAAACCCACTTATAAAATAAACACACAGATGCTTATATTATTTAAACTGTTTGGCCATTAGCTCAGGCCTACCATTGTCTAGCTCTTACTCTTATATTCAGCCCATTTCTATTAATCTATACTTTGCCACGTGGCTTGTGGCTTACCAGTACCTCACATCTCCTTTGCCATGGCTGAAGCTGGCAGTTCCCTCTCACCCAGCCTTCCACCTCCCAGAATTCTCTTCTCTCTTGTCCTGCCTATACTTCCTGCCTGACTACTGGCCAATCAGCATTTTATTTATACAGAGCAATATCCACAGCAGCAAGCCACCATCAAAGTAGCATCCTTCCTTTAGGGAAATGCTATAGAATCTACTGCACAGCTTCTGGTGATTCAGATGTAGCGTGGTCTCATGTTATGGCAGCATCAGTGTTCCACGAGTATCCATCTCAGACAAAATTAAGTGCCTCAGAAGCCAAGGCAGCTTCAGTTACTGCAAGGCCTCTGTGACCTTTGTCACCACACTTAAGGATCACAAACTCTAAGTAGTGTAAAAAACTGAGGGGCCTGGAGAGATGGCTTAGCAGTTTACAGCATGCACTGCTCTTGCAGAAGACCCAAGTCCAGTTCTCAACACCCACATTAGGCTGTAACTCTAACTCCAAGAGATCTGAAGCTCTCTTCTGGCATGAGAAGGTATCTGTACTCCTGAGTACACACCCACACAGACACATAACTAAAAATAAAATATACTTTTAAAAACTTCTCCCTCAGCAGAGTTCTGAAAGAGCGCTGCACATGGCACAACACCTGACATTTGTGTGTTATCACTTACTTCTGGGTTGATCATGATGACCTTGATGTTAGATGATGGGACTTTCAAAATTAATTTTCCCTGGCTGTGAGTGTGGCTCTGGACAAAGCAGGTGATTAGTGTAATCAAGGCTTTGGGCTCACTCCCTAGAACAAAATTAAAAGCAAACAAAACTAATTAAAAACTAAAAGCAAAAGCTGTAGATCCAGGCAAAAATACCTACATACTCATCTGCTGGCTGCATAGGCACATAGGGTCTCAGAGGCTGGACAATTGCCTAGATTTTCTCATAGGCTAGATAGGCATGCTAGGGTCTCACAGAGGCCAGGCAGGTGCCCTGCCATTGAGCTCAATCTCCAGGGTGAAACATTTTAAATGAGAAACTGGAAGTGGCTTTAGTGTGGTTTGGTGAGGCTGCCACAGACTAAGGATTGAACCAACACACACTTATTTTGGAAACCGAAAGTCTGAGTTGAAAGTACCAGCAGTTTGCTGTCTTCTAAGACCTCTCTCTTGGCCGTCTTCTCCCTGTAGACTCATGGCTACCCTTCCTACCCTCACCACATGTGCCTATATCATACCTGCTTCTCATTATAAGGACAACAGTTCTGTTGGATTAGCCCTATCCTCATGACCTCATTTTAGCTTAATTAATTCTCTAAAGGTACTGTCTCTAAACACAAGCACATTCTATATTCTTGGAGGTTATGACCCCAACATAGGCATTCTGTGCAATAGAGAAGTACAGTTCAGCCTGTAACAGATTCTGAAGGTTTCTCCAGTTCTAAAAGTCTTCCTCAGTTCCAAATGAAGCCAGACATCTGTGCCCTGGGCATGCATGTTTCCCAAGGAACACAGCTGGGGCAGAACATTACAGATGCCGTGATGAAGCCCGAGGGATGGAGTATCCTACTGTTTCCAAGCTGTGCATATCATATTTTTTCTTAGTGAGAATGAATAATAAACAGAGATGGAATGTTTTAAGTCATACCTTCCTTGTATGCCAGAAATCATCCTGGCATTTTGCAGAGGCCACTCCCTTCCTGGCCATCTTGTATGCTGTATCTGCCACTGTTTGCTATGGAAAAAGCAATCCATGGGTTTTAAGATAATTCACGCAGCTTTAAATAAACACTGGACACTGAAGCAGAGCCCCACTCCTCAAATGGAATGCAAGGCTATTTCGGTCAAGGAGAGAGACTTATAGTAACTAAGAGACTTTAAGAAAAGCCTTTGTAGAAGGCATTCTAATGACTGGAGGCAGGGCTCAGTGTCAGAACACCCTTGGAGCACATGCAATGCCAGAGGTTCAAGCCCCAGCATTGCAAAATGAATAAAAATTTAAGTATTTCAAAATCAGCTGTTGTACTGTGGCTAGTATTGCCAGGTGAGTCCTCCTTAATGTACACAGGACACATTGGGAAACTGTAAGGTGTGACTTCTGAGTGGCTGCCTCTAGGCTATATTGTGTGCAGGGAGATACATTGTTGTGATAAAATACAAGTTATCTGGACTGATGCCAACAGGAGCTGTAACCTGTGATGTCTCAGCCTGCTTTTTCCTTGATATACGAGAGCAAAAACAGCTCAATGGTTTATTGTTTTGTGACACTTGACAGAGAAAATCTAATAAACCTGACCAGAAGGCTGATTTTAAGAAAAGAAAGAAAAGAAAAAAAAAATTCCTTGGTTTTACTGGGTTCTTTAAGGCTTGTTTACTCCATTTTTCTCCTTTATTGTCTTGTCCCTTCCTCTCCTTCTGACCCCTTGAAAGGAGCCAGACATCGTTACATCCATCTAAATATCTCCTTTACAGTGAACTGTCATTTCTTTTTGAGCAGAATCATAATGCAGTTGCTGAACTGTGGGCTCACATATTTGGCTATTTAAATTCTTTCCAGCATAGGTCAATGAAGACTCTTTAAAGAACATCAAGGAAATGGGATTTTAGCATAAATTCCTATGTTCAAAGAGAAATTGCTTCTTTAAATTGCTATGGAGACATAGAAAGGAGCTTATGTGTGTCAAGAAACCCCACTTATCCCTTTTCCTTAGCTGGTGCCACCTTTGCTATTATCTCAGTCTTTAATTTTGCATTAGAACTAACTAATCATTTCATCTCACTAATCAAAACAAGTCCACTAGTTAAAACAGTTAGTTATTGTTCATTATAAAAATAAGACAGCATGCATTAAGTACTAGAATATGGCATCCTGCAGAGACTCATAGCCAGAATCTATGATGGTTGCTCTGCCGTGAGTTCCAGACAGATGGACAAGAGCCTTTAGACCACAATGACCAGAGCTTAGATTTCTCTAATGCAGCAGTTCTCAATCTGTTGGTCATTATCCCCTTGGGGATCAAATGACCCTTTCACAGGGGTTACTTAAGACCATTAGAAAACAGAGATATTGTCATTAAGCATCATAACAGTAGCAAACTTGCAATTATGAAGTAACACCAAATGTAATTTTATGGTTGCGGCATCACCACAACATGAAGAACTGTATTAAAGGGTCCCAGTATTAGAAAGGTTAAGAACCATGCTCTAATGTGTATGTGCTATTATTTCAGGTCTCTGAATTCAATCCTTTGACGTTCACCAGCGTAATTGAGTGTGAGAAGCCAAACAATGACCTGAGTCGGTTTCGTGGCTGCATGTGAGTATCTTGCATTTTGAAAGTTTTCTTATTTTTCTTTCATTAAAACACGGGCACACACAGAAACACAGATTAATAACATGCTCTTAGATATTCTTTGCCACATACATTGCTTTGGGCTGATCTTGGAACTAGTTTGTAAGGTCAGTGGGAACTTGTCAAAAGCACTGGATTATAAAGGAGTGTCTGATTTTTCCCTCTGAGAGATTGAGGAGCATGACAAGGGACAAGAGGCTTATGGCTGTTACACATGGCCTCAAAACAATGGAAGTCAGAGGCCAGAGGCCATGCAGAAAGAGCCTGGGTAGAATGTATTCCATCTTGGTCATTCAGCCATTGCAACCCTTTATTGAGTACTTGCTGTGCTCTGGTCCCAGCCAGTGTACTGAAAGCAGTAAGTTATTGCCTTCATGTTTATTTCTTCTAATTAGGATAAAAGAGATTGGTGTGTGCAGTAGCTCAGCTTCCTTCTTTGTTCCTAAGCAGAAAGACCAAAGGTAGATAAATGGCCCATGAGCTGTGATACTTGTTGAAGCCAGGTCATTGGTACGTGGAGCACAGGAGGTCACTATGCCATTCGGTCTGCTCTTATGTTTTGTTTGGAAATGTTCCTGATCATAGCAATGTTGCTAGTGTGGGGAAAGCAGTGGGTGAGAGCAGCATGTACATGCAATGGCTGAACTGCATGGTGGAGCTGTGAGAAATGGTTTCCTGCAGAAGGAAGCGGGTGGTAAGGATCAAAGAACACTAGGTTCAGGCTACCATCGCATGCTGCAAGTGGACCCTTTCTGTGAGAGCAGCACTCACAGACTTAGCTCCTTGGGCACCCGTGTGATGGCACTGTCCAGAGCGGTTTCCCCTCATAAATGGACTCCTGAAAATGAGCATTGTCTCTAAGAATTCTGTGCAAGTCCCTGACTTGCTGATAGTATCCAGCACTACAGCCTACACCCAACCCAGACTCACAGGGACACTGTGGTGTAGTAGCAAAAGCTTTATAGTAAAATGTGAAGAACATTTGTGACCTGGAGATGAAGCAGCCACTCACTGGACTTGCCCTGATGATCAGAACTTGAAAGTAGTTAGATCACCTCTTTAAAAACCAGTGAGGTTAAACTCCTAAAGGGAAGTGTTCATGCTCAACTACCACACACCCAGTCTGCTGTGTGTTTTCTGGTCTTCTAGCCCATTTTCTTCTGGCCTGATTAACCAGCTGCTAGTAGTTCAACCTGCAGCACCACCCAGGTTGAATTTCCAGGCCAGTCAGCTGCAAGAGCAGGTACCAGGTGCGTAAGGAGTCTTGACGTTCAGTAATGCTAAAGGAGGTGAAGGCAATCTCTAAGGAACACGTTCTGTGTGCTTTCTTTCCATGGGGTAATTTCATGTTGCCAACTCAATAAAGAAAGAATAGAGGTTGGCTCCTTTCACAAAGGCTTTTGTCCTAACCCCTGGGCTCTGTTCCCTTTGCCTCTTGCTGAGTCTAAAGGAGGCATCTGAGTGACACAGCACTCACAGATATATTCATTGCCTGCTGTAGGTGTAGGTTCATGTTAAAGAAGACTGAATCTTTCATCAGCCACTTTCCATACCTTCCCTGAGGCCTTTCCAGAAATGAACTACCTTTTGAGTCCTCATAGCAGTGAAGTTGGCAGGTTCCAGAGATCATACTTTCTAGACAACCTTGAGTCCCTGGTGCGGTGAGCATAATCTTAGGACAGCCCTCAGGTCATCGTGGGAAGTTCATTTAATGCACACAAGGTTTTCAGAATGGTTAGTGCCTGCTAAATGTTGACCACTGCCATTCTGGCAACTGCTGTTAACATCACTACTACAGGGTAATACAGAGCAACAGGTGAGATGGGTCAGGAGATCGGAGATGGACCCTAGGAGAGAGGTTAGTTCACAAAGTGGCTAGAACTGTCTTGTCTGTGTTGTGTGTATCAGAAAGAACAATAGGTGACAGGAAGGTGGGTTTGAGTTTTCCTGAGTTTGAGGGGATGACAAATGAGTAGCGCAGAATGACTGATTGATAGGAAAATGTAGGTCAGCAATTGTGTTATCCTGTTCTTGGTTACTTTACTGTGATGAAATAACTGAGGCTGGGTGCTTATAAAGATGTTTATGTAACAGTTTTAAAGGCTGAAAGTACAACATGGTTCACACTCTGGGGAGGAACCCCAGCTACATGTCTCCATAGTAAATGGACTCTCGTGGGGCAAAATGGACCCCTCCACCAGTGCTCACTTTGGGTGGTTCTTTGGAGGTGGGCTGTAGGCAGCAGCATCCTAGAATATTTCCTGCAACTCTGAGACACTGCAGAGTGAGAAGCTCCACTCCAGCCAGTCACACTGAAGCTGATCTTGGGAATAATAAAAGGGAGGGTATGGATGCAGGTAAGCAGATATCACCAGGGGACCCAAGTTGAGGGTATACCTTCCTCAGAGGCAGGCCTGATTGTGCTGAATTCCTGATCCTTCCCCTGAGAAGGGAAGCCTGAGCCTACCCTAGTCCTAATCCTTGTATTAGGGGCTAGTTCACCAAGTACATCAGCTACAGGGCCGGTTCCTTGGTCTGGGACTCAGGTGTTCCTGTTATCTTCCCAGGGCGGCCTCACTTCAGCATCGATGGGACTGAAGCTACTGTCCCGGGAGCCATGGCTTAACTCCAATCCCATTGCCATGCATGCCTGTAGATTTTGCTCTTTTATGGACCAGCTAATCCAAACCCGGATCTATAGCTATTATCACTCAGAAAATGTACCCCAGGGTTTTAGCTCCCACCCTTTGCCAGAGCTCGTAGTTGTAGGAACATTATCCTGCATTTCTGAGCTCTGGCCTAATTCTGTAGGTAGTATGACCACTCCTTCAGCCTCAGGTTGACTTGAGAAGCCAGGGAAGGAACCTGTATAAAGAACCATGTGATTTAAAAGCCATTGTGTAGAGAGGGTGGTATTTGCCTTAGTGTGTGATTCCCTTGATAGGAAATACAGGACTATTTGTGGTGATAGAACAGGAATCAGAGGTTATCAGGGCTCGAAGAAAGCAGTATAGCCTAGAGAGGGGAACGACTGGTCATGGTACAGGGTTTCTTTGTGGGTGGAGGAAACAGTTTTGAATTAGTTGCTGGTGATCTGACAGCTCTGAATATATAAAGATGGAGCTTTGTCCTTTAAATGAATGGATATTGCAGTACATGAAGTACTTTGCAGGTTAAGCATCAGAGGCTTCATAATTCAAGTGCCCTTCAGTTCGCTGTGTTCTTTAAATCTGTCCCTATAGTTCAGCTCTCATGAGATCCTCAGAGGCTGAAAATACCAGCATTCTCCACCATTTGCAGTGATTTCCAATGTTCTCTCACTAGCATAAGTCTGAGTCTTGCCTATCCCTAGTGTTTGGGGGTCCCACAGAACCCAAAAGGTGTCAGATCCCTTGGAGCAGGAATCACAGGTAGTTTTGAGCAGCCTTGACCTGTGGGCTGAGGAACAAACTCAGGTTCCCTAGAAAAGTAGTAAGCAGGCTTGACCATGGAACCACCTCCTCAGTCCACGTGTGATGATCTTTGAGACCATACTGGCACTTTTCCATAAGAGATAAAGAGACTTGGTGTGTGGTTAGTTGTCTGATATGAAATTCATTTCACATTGTAAAGCCAGTTGACTACCCCTCCATTCAAATCTTCCTCTTTTTGCGTCTATATTTGGGTGCTTTGATGTTGGATACATTTATAATTTCTATATTTTCTTGTTGTGTTGCTTTAAAAAATATAATAGAGTTTTTGTTTGCTTGCTTTTTGTGTGTCTTGGGCAGTTTTGTGCCTCAAGTCTATTTGTCCCATGCAGGTGTGGCTAGCTACTCTGCTCTCTCAGTTACCATTCTTGCCCCCAAGTAAGCATCCACAGAGCTGTCCTGCCTGCATGTCACAGAGCTGGATACAATATCACAGCATCTGCCCCTGGGAAATGCAGCCTGCTACTAGGGCAGCTGCCTCACCCTCATGAACGACCAGTGCAGGGACTGTTGTTACCTCATGTCTTAGTTACTATTCTGTTATTGTAAGAGACAGCATAACCAAGGCAACTGGTAAGAAATCATTTCATTGGGACTTGATTACAGTCTTAGAAGGCTGCCCATTTTCATCATGGTGGGGAGGATGGTGGCATGCAGGCATGCATGCATGCAAGCAGTCAGGCACTAGAGCGGTAGTTAAGAGCTCACATCTTGATCCTCAGGCAAGAGGAAGAAAGAGAGTGAGACCACATACTTCCTCCAACCAGGTCATGTCTCCTAAACCTTCCTGAACAGTCCACCAACTGAGACCAAGCTTTCAAATCTATGAGCCTATAGGAACCATTCTCATTCAAAGCACCCCCTCTCCCCCATCCCCTAGGAGACAGAGCAGCAGGATCATTACTAACTATTGAAATGTTTCAGTTCCTTCTCCTCTTCCGGCTAATGTTGAGAGTGAGATTTGTGTGAAAAATATCCTAGAGCTTCAGTGGCAATGAGCAAACTTTAAGGCGAACTGTAATCATATCAACTAGACTCATCAGTGTTTGGGGTGCTTTCATTACCTTAATGGGCATAATCATCCCTTCAGAAAATGGAACATTCGCACAAAGCAGTTTGGTAATTTTCACATGTATTTAAGTTAGACAAACAAAAACCTGAACAATGTGTTATATCAAAGGAAAGTCTGCCTATGGTTCAGCAGTTCCAGACATTATCTATCAATTAGCTATCATTATATCCTTCTTGCCGGTGCCAGTCACTGTGCTTGTAGGTGCAGATGGAGTTCTCAGATTTATGGAAGTAGCAGTACAGTTACCTGTACAGGGATGGAGGGGCCCAGGAACCTTTCAGGCATGGTATAGATACGGGATCAAAAGCACTTGTATTGTCACTGTGACAAGGCCCATGGACTCAAGGGCAGGAATAGCCACTAGGTAGAATTCTGTTTGGTCAAGGGACAAAGTCAATCAATGCTCCCTGACTACGAAGTTGCAGGAAGTTGACTCCCTACCCTCTGTTGCTTCCATCTACTCCTCTGGTATATATAGATAGTCACACCCAATAGATCCAACCAAAAGCCAATGTTGGGGCAGTAGTCAAAATTTACCAAGTACTAAAGGGGACAACAGGGTACAAAATGTAATAAGACATGAGGATCCTGGCTTGAGGCCTAGAAGCTTAGTAGAGAGGATGTACATGGAGGCTGTAAAACGGAACCCACCCTGTAAAGGAGACCTCCTCTATGCTAAAACTAACATAAGGAGGGAACATTTCTGTGGTGTGGTGCCCAGAGCAGGAAGCCTGCAAAGGAAGCACATAGACTGCAAAGCTTACTCCCAGAGGAGCACAGTGCTCATGCATACACATAGGTGTGTGCATGTCCTGAGATGAGGATGACAGGGCCAACAATGCTGGCCTGAAGGCTCCTGCAGAGAAATTTGTAAAACCTGAACCAGGGCAGTGCTTGAGACATGATAGAAAAAAATTCTTAGGGTTACAAAATTTGTAATATTTTGTAATAAGTTATAATATTGAGAACTGATCACTGAGATGATACAAAAGCAAGACAGGAGTTCACATCACACATTTGTGGAAAGGCTGTTATAGAGCTACAGCAGGCAGGATACATTGAGGGCCCTGGTGTCTGTGTGCTATAGATTAGCTACCCTGGGGAAGCAGTTGACTTGAAGTCCATGCAAGCTGCTGCTCCTGGCTCTGCAGGGCTCACTGGGCATTACCTGAGCATCAAAGCCTTGTCCCACTGTGTCTGTGCAGATGGATGGCTTTCTACCCCTATACCTGGCCCTTGTCTGCATGTATGTGGTAGCCAGTACTCACCTTTCCTCACACACTACACTCAGATGAACGTTCCCAACAGCAAATGAGTTAGAGAGAGTTAGAGATAGAGATAGAAAAGCTGAATTAGACATTTTTCTGCTGAGCACTGCTGTTTCTCAGGGTCACTAGATCTTATCAGTCAGTTCTTCATAAAGTTTTGCTTCCAGAGTTTTCATTTAGAAGAGCATATTTAGACAAGTCATGAAGGCCGAGGACTAGAACTTGATGAGTGCATTCAAGTAGCCCAGATTAAACGTTAAAGGGTACGCTTGATTGCCAAGGACAGAGAACTATAGAAGGGCAGGATTGAAGACAGAGGTTTATTGTTCAATCTGGAGCCTGGAAAGCTGAGGCTAATGTGTCGGTGGGTTGATATCTTATAATCTTTCTCTGTTTGGCTTGTGGCTGGCCAGCTTGTCCCCATGTCTTCCCGTTGCATCCCTCTGTGTATGTGTATCCTAATCTCTTCTTAGAAGGTCACCAGTCAGATTGTGTTGGAGACTGTCCTAATGACCTCACTTAATTTCTTTCTTAAAGACCCTGTCATATCTTGAGGTCCTGGAGATTGAGACTTCAACACATAGATTCTAGGGACAACATAGTTGGGTTTATAACCAAGAAGCAGGTGTTGATGGCAGCTTGGGCTCTCCTCTTGAGCATCTTTGTAACTGAGTTACATGCCTGTGTGTTCTACTGTTGATGAGAGCACTCAGCCCCAGAAGTTCAGGGCAGCCCAGCAGCTACTAAGTACTGGGCCCACTGGGTGATCTCTTCTCCAGTCTTCCTTCCACCTTTGATATGGGCTCTTTTCTCACAGGAGTGTGTCTGTGCTCCCACATCAGCTGCCTATTCATGCAACCATGATCCTTACATAGGCCAGTTCAACCTCTGGTGATAAGTTCTCTTCCCAGTTGGTTTGATTTGAAGACATACTCTAGGAGTCAAGAGTATTGCTCACTTGTAAGTTGCACTTGCCTAGCATTTTGAAGACCTGGCTTTAATCCCCAGTATAACACACACAGAGATACACACACAGGAAGTGTATTTGAGAGAGAGACAGGCAGAGACAGAGAGAGTGAAGGACAATCCTTAGATCCTCAGTACCATGGAAGTTATTATAGAAGTCTTCACTGTGAATACCATAGATTTTTAAGTCCCTTATATTAAAAAAATAGCATAATGTTTGCTTATTAACTATAGTAACTCTAAGTGATATGACCTATAAAAACAGTACAGTGTAAATAGTTGTTTTTGTATTTTACAGGAGATGACAAGAAAAACAAATCTATCTGTTCACTACAGACATTTCGTCATCCCCAGTGTCACCCACCTGTAGCTGGTTGAATCTGCAGGTGCAAAGCTAACAGATATGGAGGGCTGGAGGTAGTTGCATATCATATCAAAGAAGGTTGAATCTGAAATGCTGTTCTTGTTTTTGCTGAGTTCATCTTGTTCCTAGAAAGCATGACAGGTGATTATTCTTCACAGCTGCCCAGAGAAGTCTTTTCTATGTCCAGCTGTCCCTAGAGAAACAGCCACATGAGAGATAGAGCATAGGAGTTTTCTCCCTGGGACGGTAATGAGGCAAGGCTTTGTCTGTAGCTGTCCAGTCTCTCTCTCTCTCTCTCTCTCTCTCTCTCTCTCTCTCTCTCTCTCTCTCTCTCTCTCTCTCGTTTTTCGAGACAGGGTTTCTCTGTGTAGCTTTGCGCCTTTCCTGGAACTCACTTGGTAGCCCAGGCTGGCCTCGAACTCACAGAGATCCGTCTGCCTCTGCCTCCTAAGTGCTGGGATTATAGGTGTGCGCCACCACCACCTGGCTGTGTCCAGTCTCTTAATGCTTAGCTTCAGTCTTGAGCCTCTGTGTTGGATTTGCTGGTGTGAGCCATCAGCACAGGGATGATTGGATAGTCCCTTGAGTGTCCCTTTCTACATGCTCTGCAGAAAAACTGGCACTGTGGTGATTTATGTTAATTACCATAAATTTAAATGCAGCAAGCATTTTAGTCTTGATTTTGTTTAGAGTCTCTTCTTCAATGGAAAATGTATTTATGTCTGCAGCTCACGTGTGTCTCTCTGTAAGAGCATTGCCAAGCAGAGGCATTTGGAGTGAGGGTGGGGAGAAGGATGCCTATGGTGGGTATGGGAAGGTGGCAGGTGGCTCATATATTGGGCTTCTGGGTCTGTCCCAGCATAGTGCTAATGTAAACTCAGTTGGCCAGCACTGGTCACTGGGCCAAGAGGATACGTTTTAAAGTAAATGGCTTCAACTTGGACATGACTTCTGGATCTGTACAGCACTGAAACAATTTGCACCATGCATAGGTTGAAATGCACCTCAAATTGAATATGTTAATATCTTAATAACTTTATAAAAATAGATGTAAAGTGTTACCAAAATTAGGGTTGAAGAGGTGGCTCAGTGGATAAGAGAACTGGTAAACATGAGGACCCGAGTTCAAATCCCTAGCACCCATGTAAAAATCAGGTGTGAGCACACATAGCTGTGACACTAGTGCTGGGGGCAGAGGCTGAGAACACAAACAGTATGAGAGCTGCATGTGCTGAAAGACAAGCTCTAGGTTCAGTGACAGACCCCGTCTTAAGGAAATAAGACTGAGTGATAGAGCAGGATACCTCATGTCCTCCTCTGGCCTCTGTGTTGGTACCTATACACATACGTTGGCATACATGCATGTATCACAAGCACAGACACAGATACACACACACACACACACACACACACACACACACACACACACACACACACTGTTGTCTAAATTCATGCCATCCGTTCTCAAGGCATTTGTGTTTTGTGATAACTGAACAGTGTTAGCATTTCTGGCACAGTAGATGTAAGAGCAGTCACCCAGCAAGACTTGTCAGCTTACCTCTGCAGTCAATCCCCAGTTAGTCCCATGCAAAGCAGATAAATAGCAGCTCGTCTGGACTTCTTCTGTGTTGTGTGTTCAGTTACTAGCTAACTGAGCAGCTTCCTCTCAGCTGCTGTGGAGACCCACAAGGACAAGAACCTATGCTGGAGCCTTCTGGACCCTTCCCTGTCCAGCAGCCACGTTTCCCTGGGTCTTTCTGGAAGTACTTGTGCAGCCCTGTGACATGCAATGGTCCATGTTCCTCCACAGCATCCACAGCAATGGGGAGAAGGCTGGACTGCATAAGGAAAACCTGCTGCTTCGAGGGTGCACCATCAGGAACACAGAAGCAGTGGCTGGCATTGTCATCTACGCAGGTAGGCACACGCTAAACCTTAGAATGTGTGCTACCGCACTGTGCTGGATGCTCCCGAGTTTTCTACACCCATTTTAGAAAACTGGGTAATTTAGAAAAACAGAAAAGTGTAAAAACCAGGATTGTTAATTAATAGTACCTCAATCCAATAGAGTTTTTGGTGGTTTTTTTTTTTTTTTTAATTTTTAGCATATTTCTTTCCATTCATTTCACAGTTGTTATAATGGCCTATTCATTCTGCATCTTATTTTGACCAAAGTTCTTAGAGAGCTGTAATCCACCACAATTGCTTTGTGGGATCCAGTCATTGGCTCCTGTCTTTAGGAGACTGGTACTCCATACCCCTCCATCCTCCTCTCCAGGACATGAAACCAAAGCCCTGCTGAACAATAGTGGGCCCCGCTACAAGCGCAGCCAGCTTGAGAGGCAGATGAACTGTGATGTCCTCTGGTGTGTCCTTCTCCTCGTTTGTATGTCTCTATTTTCAGCGGTTGGTAAGTCTCCAAAGATGAGTCCCCAGGGAAGTAGACTGCTGGACAGTCTACAGGCAACATGGGGGAGGCTATCCTGATTCCACTAGACCTAGCACAAGGTCAAACACACCATTTTCACTGACTTGGATTCCAGGAGTGTCTGCATCAGCATCAGTGTGGCCACATTGAAGTGAAGGAGCTACGCAGAGTAATGCTCCTTTCCAAGTTAAAGACTGCTTGGATGGAGGATGAATCCCATCATGTTAGAAGTAATGAATCCAGGGATGAGTCAGCAATAGTGATGAACCAAGCTTACAATAGGAGAGGCACACATATACCAATGTGGCTGTATGAAAAGAGAAAACAATGATTTGTATCCTAAAGGCAAGAGAAAACAATGATTTGTATCCTAAAGGGGCCCAAACGTTTTACATAAGCTTCACAAGAATGTGTTTTGAGGCTCCAGGGATTGGCTTCTGCCTTGTCTCTGCTCAGCTGGCAGCATGTACCAGATAGGTATAACATGGTCTTGAAGTGTGGTCTCAAGAGGTTTTAAAGACAGAGCCACATATGACACCAAAAGGTTTCTGTAACCAGAGAGGTGTGAGACTTAGTTCAGGAAGTAGCATGTATAACCCTAAAGTCTGATCTCCAAGAAAGAACCATGTTGGCAGTATTGAGGTCCTCCTGCTTTTTAACCAAGCAGCTCATGACTCTGTTTTTGTGGCACCCAAATGCTAAAATCCTTCTTCCAGCACACAGGCAATTTCTATATAATGACCAGTGTGGTGCCATTCACCATCATCAACAGGAAACCTTGAGGTGTGCTCGGTGGCTTGCTAAGTTGTTCAGGTTGGCCTAGGATGTTTGATCCTCCTACCATAGCTTCCCAAGTGATGTGATTACAGGTGTGTGGTACCACACACAGTTTAAGAAACTCTCAATGTGAGCAAAACATGAAGCGTGCACTCTTCCCAGCTCTGTACCCGTGGGTCCGAGAATACTATGTGCTATGCTTTCTTCTATGGCAAAGAAAGCTGGTAAACCAAACATAACCGTGTACAGTGACAGTCTTAAATTTGTCTTAATTTTCCCAAGCAGCACTCCTTCTTTCCTTTCCTGTCAGATGAATGATGCCTCTCTTTGAACACGTACAGGACATGGACTGTGGGTACGGCGCTATCAAGAGAAAAAAGCACTGTTTGATGTTCCTGAGTCTGATGGCAGCTCTTTATCCCCAGCCACCGCTGCGGTTTACTCATTTTTGACAATGATAATAGTTCTGCAGGTAACAATACTAAGTACTATGTGGTAATTACTCTGCTTTCCTCGCGGGAATTCAAAAGTCTTGCTAAGAATTTCCTCGAAACTTTGCATCTTGAAGAATCACAAATACATGTTGCCTTTTGTTCCTTTGGTGATTTTCAAGTTGACGCTCTCCTTTGCTTTTTCTTAAAGTGATGCTTGAGCATTGAGTTTTTGCCAAAGTTTCCTTATTTTATTATTGGTATTATTACCATTATCATAATTATTAGCCTGTGATTGAAGAAAGGGCCTCACACATGCTAGGGAAAAGTGTCTAACCGTTAGACTATATATACCCTTAGTTCTATTTACTGTTTTAAAATTTTTTTTATCTGGGAGTAATTTTTAGATTTACTGAAAAATTTCAGACACCAATGGAGAACATCCACATGAATCCCTCACTACTTTCCCAGGCACAAGTATGTTATATTGATGTTGTACTCCATAAAAACTAGGAAACCAACACGAACACTTTGCTATGAGCCAAACTCCAAGCTACTTCATTCACAGCATCTCTGCAGATGAGGCTCTCTCCTGGGATTGCACGTGGATCAGCATTGGTTTTCAGTAGCAGTAGTGTGCATTCAAGCACCTCCTTGTCTGCAACTGAGAGGCAGCACCCGGGAAGGTCTGTTAAAGAGGAAGGATAAGCCCAGAGCTCTAAGGGGGCAGTGAGGGTCACCACCAACCCCTCTGAGAACAGAGTAACCAGAGGATATGTCCAGCCTTGCCCGAGAAATCACTGCCTCTTATCACAAGTGCTTCCTACAGTGAGAAAACAGTCTCATTTAACATTCCAGAGTAGTCTTTATTGTAAATGCAGATTTTGTTCTAGCCTTGAGTTAGGATAATATTTGATGTCTTATTAGCATAATTAATTTACCAAGAGAACGCAGTTAGTCATAATGTAATATTCCGGGCTCATAAATGTTAGTTCAGTGCTGTGATTCTACAAATAAACACTCGTTTCCAGAAGGTTAGTCTTGAATGATCGAACCATAACTGGGTACTCTTCTCAAGCCGTCTTCCCTTTGCTCTCTATTGCACAAGATCACAAAAATCGACCTGCAAGACATAAAAGCAGCCACTGGAACAACTGTTTTCATTTCATGGCTGCCCCCTAGACTGGACACATCCCTGGGTGATGGACAGCTCCTGTCACCAGGGCCCAGGGGAAACCTGAGGGAGAGTGCTGCTGTGGTTAGAGGTGACTTTGCTCATGAGTACTCTGACTGTGCCTCTCTTCTTCTCTCCTCTCTTCCTTTCCTAGCCCCTCTCAAGCACAACTTAGTCTCCAGGCCATCGTTGTCCTTCCAGACATAGGAGTGGATTTCCGCTCTGCAATCGCACCAGCCTAGGCTATTCTAGTTTAAGCTCTTTGCCAGTACTCTAATCCTTTTCCAATAGTGACTTTAAGCCAACCCATTTAAGCTCTTAAAGGTACAGTACAGCTCCTGCTTCCTTGGTCATTTGTCCTTTGATTTGAGTCAATTGGATTAACTCCACTGCTTTCTGGTCCTCCTAGTCATTCATTCTGTGTGCCTTTGTCTTCTAGGTTTTGATCCCGATTTCCTTATATGTTTCCATTGAAATTGTTAAGGTGTGCCAAGTATACTTCATTAACCAAGATATAGAACTGTATGATGAAGAGACAGATTCACAGCTGCAGTGCCGAGCTCTGAACATCACAGAAGACTTAGGGCAGATACAATACATCTTCTCAGACAAGACTGGCACTTTAACTGAGAACAAGATGGTCTTTCGAAGATGCACTGTATCTGGCATAGAATATTCTCATGATGCCAATGGTGAGTGTGAGGACAGAGGCCTCCAGTCTGGGCTGGATGAGAAAGCGGCTCTCTCCAATGCTGCATGGGCAGGAGGGAGGAGAAACCGTCCACAAGTTACAGGACTTGCTGGTTTTCAAGGAAGGATAAATCCTTGGCAATCACTTGGGAGCCTGGTGCTATTTATAGAGTGAGCTGACATTGCCCTGCTCGATGCTGTGTCTGGAATGATACGCATCTGTTTTGGCTCATTTTTCTGTCAGGCAAGCGCAGCAGCCGGGCAGAGCACCCTTGGAGTGCTAGTTTCCGCAGTGCCTTTACTTTGTCCCACAGAGGGACAGAGAGATTTTTCTGTGGTCACTCAGCTCTCTTCCAGCTATCAGCTGAGAATTCTCAGATGGGCAGTGTGTACTTTATGCTGCATTCTTAGCCTTGGAACACAGTGTCCATTGGAGCCTGAGAGAAATGAGTCTCTTCACTTCTGGTTACTCAGGCAGCCCCGCCTCTTGTCTCTGCTTTCCTTATCCTTTGCTGCCTCCTTCCTTGCTAAAGGAAGACTCAGGGAAAGCCATCAGCTTTCTAAACCCCTTGCCCAGAGAAAAAAACATGATGAGGATGCCTGCAAAACAGCCATATTTCTAGAGTAATAGCAATGTTAAAGCCCTCTTGCTTTGCAAACAGAATTCCCTTCTTTCCAATAAGCATAACAGAGTGAAGGGTGAAAGGGGGGGGGGCAGTGAATGACCACATCTGTAGCTGCTGAGCTGCCTCTCCAGCACCTAAGAATTACCTTGATGGCCAGTGTCTTCTTCTGCATACAGAAGACTTAGGAATATGCCTGTTCTTTAACATTTTATTTGCACCCCAAATAAACGGCTACTGGTGTTTTCCATGCCTTTACCCATGTGCCCTGTCTATTCTCCTAACCTGATTCCCCTGTCCATACCTCACACTGTAACCCTCTTGCCTACCCATCCCCTTTCCTACTGCTCAGCTTTGTGACTGGAGACTACTCCCAGGCATTGTGTTTACAGCAGCCTGTAAAGCTGGAACTCAGTTTCAGATAGCCACGAGCAGGTTTGAGATCTCTTGCACAGCAGTGCCTTAAGTCAATGCTAATGTTTCCTCTTGGTGAGGTGATGGATATATTAATTAGCTTCATGTGCATGAATAGTACACGTTATACATATATGAGAACAAAACTTCTATACCCTATAGATATGTACCGTTCTGATTTGTCAATCAAAGATAATATTAATAGCACAATTAACAAAATAAAGTTGCAATCAGAGACTCCATAGGACAGAATCATAGAAGTCAAATGCTAAAGGGTTCTGTCACCTCCAGAGGACACAATAAAGCATTTGAGGAATGAAACAATCTTCATGTATCTTCATGACATGAAGTGCAGAAGTGCCAGCACTGGATACATATCATCTTCAGTTGGTTCAGCCCATGGGTTGACACTCACTGTGAATACAAATCTGAACAGTGGGCCCCGGCTCACATGCCAGAGCCAGCCACAGAGACTATGGGCCTATTCTTCTCTCACTTCACGGCCCGATAACTTACAGCTAGCTGGCTGCAGGCCTAGGACTGGGCTTCTCTGAGGCCGCTAAAGTCACAAACAACCTCAGTCCACAGTACAACAGCAGTGGCTCCTGCCTGGCTCCACAGCCTCAGAGAGAAGGAAGGGGCCTGAGGGTTACAGGTTGTCTGTCTCCAAGCTGGAGCCAACTCAACACATGGTGCCAGAAAGTGGGCACAATTACATGCCCAGATTTTGCTCCTCCCTGCCATCCAGCTAGCACACTGGGACTTATGTCACCAGAAAACAGATGGGATATTGGCATCCTGCTGTGGAGAAGTACTTAGCTTGATGACAGTGGCAGGTGACTTCTTCCTTATCCCTGTTTTTCTCATTGCCGAAGGAAGGCCTGATGATTAATAGAACAGAATTGCTCATAGGGCTGACTGCAGGGGACCCACCCCCACCTCTTTCCTCAGGGATAAGAGATTTAGATAGAAATACAGAGGGGAGAGAGACAGACAGAAACACAGAATAGTCTCGGGAGGGCCTGGATCCTAATCCAGCAGCCCCTTCTGATTCTTCTAAAGGGCTTTTTAAAGGAATGGCAAGGGGTGGAACAAAAGACCTCCCGTTAGTTCAGCCAAGTGCAGACCCTTCCAAACACCTGGTAACCATGCTCATGGTCAATCCATCTCCTTTATGCAGCCCTGCCGGGTAAAGCAAGCTCAGATCTCACTAGGAAACCTCTGTGGGCTCCCACAGCTGACTAATAATACCACAGGCACCCTCTTCTTTGGGCATCTCTCCAAAGTCCACTGATATTAGGCTGCCCTAATGCTTCTGCCAAGTGCCATGCTGGCATTTGAACTTCTGGCTAAATACTTGGTTTGAAGGAGTAATCCTGCAGAGGTTCCTTGTTGCTCACCCATAACTCAGAGAGTCACCCTAACCTGGCAAACCTGGGAAGATTTTTTGAGAGCCACTGGCAAGAAACCGTGGTGTGAGCTCCACTTCATGCCATTTTTCCAAGCACTCATGTGGATGTGGGGATCCTAACAGGGTAGTGGTTCCCATTGACTGAAGCTTAGGACCACAGTCAAGACCCTTGTGGACAGAGCCTTATTGGCTGAGCCCAGTCCTAGCTGCATGTAGCCACCTGTGCAGTCTCACGGGAGTGAACCTTGCTGATCTACAGCACTTCACAGTCCAGGGGAACAGGGAGACAGCTCCCTCACCCACATGGTCACGTGCAAGACAGCTACAGTGGAACATAGCCTCCATTTCACATGGAGAATGCCCTGGCCACCCCGGGGCAGGGAATCTTTCCAGGAACCCTGTTGTGTTGGCAGGCCTGCAGTCTGCCCTGCCTTTTACCAGACCCAAACATATCTAAGCTATACTGGAAGAGAAGACCAGTTGGGAGTCCACAGTGTAGCCACTGTGCCAAGCTTTGGAATCCCTTGGACCTGGGTGCCACCTTCGTCTTCCTTCTCCTGGGCTGTAGAACCTTAATAAGTTCCTTAAGTTCTCTGACGTGGGACTTGGTGTTCCTACCTGTGGAAGATTCTGACATTAAACACTATGTTAAAGCCAAAAAGTTCCGCTTTCTTCGGGTGTGCCCACTCAGGAAGTTCGTGGAGAGTGCAGGTAAGTAGGGATGTGGCAGGAACTTTCTAAAGCCCCTCATCAGTGAAACAGTCACTAAGTACAGCCTTACCATTAGAGAGTGAGGATGGGGTGTCCCCTGGGACAGACGATCATAGAACCTCCAACACCCTGAATTGATGAAGTCTCCCCCATGATGTCTTATACTGTGTTCCTGTCCCCATAGCCCAGCGACTGGCCAGGTACCAAGAGGCAGACTCAGAAGAGGAGGAAGTGGTGCCCAAGGTGGGCACAGTAACCCACCGTGGCAGCACTGGGAGCCATCAGAGCATCCGAATGAATCACAAGAGCCCAAGTATCAAATCCCACCGGCGCTCAGGCAGTCGGGTTGAGGCCAAGAGAGCCAGTATGAGGTCTAAGCACACTGCCTTCAGCAGCCCCATGGTGAGTACAGGCCGTGTGTGGCCCTCCTGGAGGGATGGCAGCCTGTCATCCTGCTTCCTTCCCACTCTCCATTGTCTCTGATAATCAAAATTCTCTCTTTTTAATCACTCAGATAAGCTCAGGCTTGGCTGTGCTCCACAAGCAGAAGCTCTCTGGCCAACCCCTCTCTCTACCATTGTATCTTTCTTAAAACACTTATTTTGCCTCTTTGCCATGGTGTCTGCTGCTGGGTGGTTGCCAAGAGAGCCACCTAAAGAGGGTGACAAAGAGGAAGCCTAGCCAAATGAAATGAACAAAACATCGGAACAAGATGACATGTGTGAAAAGGCAGAGCCAATTACCTGCCCCATAAAGTTTTAATTAGATGAGCACAAAGCAGATTTCTCTCTTGTCTTGTCAGTGGCGAATGTGTTTATGGACCACTGTCATTAGGCAGAGAAATTTCTAGAAGTGAGTAACAGGCCCTGACAAGATCCTTTGACTTCTGCAGTGTTTTCAGAACAGACAGGAAATTATTTGTGCTCATTTGGGATGGTCTTATTCTTTTAACACTTTTAGACCCATATAGAAGCTACCATTTAAGTACAGGAATCTAGAATTGTGGATGTTAATCTTTGGGTTCATATCTGTCACGTGGAAAAGAAGGAAGGCTCTGGGAGGGAAGAGGAAGACTTCTTTGGAACATGTTTTCCTTCCAGCATTCTGTAATATATATCAAGGAATGTTCAAGCTTTCTGACCTAGCAATTTAGTCCCTCAGTCAATAATTACTATAACAAGTTTACCAATATGTTACTCATCCTAGCAGGATGATGAAAGTTAAATATGTAGTGAGAAAGGGTACACAGATAATTACGGTATGTCCATCTACTTTGAGGATTTTTCCCCCTCAAGACAGGGTTTCTTTGTGTAGTTTTGGTGCCTGTTCTGGATCTTGTTCCATAGACCAGGCTGGCCTCGAACTCACAGAGATCCAGAGATCCACTTAGCTCTGCCTCCCGAGTGATGGGCTTTGAGAGAAAACTGTCAATTTTCATATAAAACATATTGATTATGTAAAATATTTTAATTAGTTAAATGTAAAGAGGTGATGTCTCAAGGGAATGTAGAAACATGATTTTCAAAAGGCAGATGTTTTCTTGAGGGGCACTGAAATAAACAGACTGCTTGAATTTTTCTAGACTAATAGTATATCTTATTTTTATCTCCTAAGAAGTATATTCACATATAATAATAATATGTCCATTTATTTAACTTTGTAAGTATTTTATACAATTGAAGTTACATATAATCTACAATTGCAAAATGATATGTCTATAATGCAGTAAAATTCTATTCATACCTTGTAATAAATTCAAGTGTACTTAAATAGTTAAGTACCAAAGCACTTGGCAGGTTACTGGGTCACACTCACTATGCAGCTCTATTTTCTTCGCAGGAGAAAGACATTACTCCTGACCCCAAGCTGTTGGAGAAGGTGAGCGAGTGTGACAGGTGCCTCGCCATTTCAAGGCACCAGGAGCAGCCTCTGGCCCACCTCTCACCCGAGCTCTCTGACGTTTTTGACTTCTTCATTGCCCTTACCATCTGCAATACAGTAGTTGTCACATCTCCAGATCAGCCACGACAAAAGGCAAGTTCTGCAATATCCATGAGACCCCAAAGTGTCCTTGACTCTCTCTGAGGCCTGCATTGTGACTCTTGGCTGAAGGTAGTAAGCATGCTTCACTTTCCTGCAGGAAGATGCTCATGGGTGGTACCTCAGGCTTAGTGGGATGCAACAGGGACAAAGTGGCCATCAAGCTGCAGTAGGTGCAGGGACAGTTTGTCAGATACGTTTTGAGCTCAGAATGGAAAGGGTATACACAGAGACCATGTGTAGACACATGACTTTGAGAAGCCCTACTTCCGCTGGCTCTTCAGACCCTGCTGACCTTGGGCAGGGTCAGAAGGATGGTTAGCCAGTGACTTTGCCAGAGTCTCAGGCTTCCAGAATCATGTAAGAGGGATGATAAAGATGGCTGGGGAACAGATTCTGGGACAAGATTTATGAACTTTCAATCCTCACTCGAAGCTTTAGACATGTTATTCTCATTACTGTGCTCGGATATGTCATCTGGCCCATAGAGCAGTGGTGAGGATTTATGGGAAGGGCTCAGAGTCAAGTTTGGGTACACAGACAATATAAGGTGATAGTAATAAATACATTTATCATTGTCCCCCAAGGTGAAGTGGATGAGAGCGATTCAGTCAGAGATTATTTAGGGTTTTGGAAACAGCAGTACCCAAGTTGTAGTTTGCTTTGGGCTAGCATTAAGATTCTCTTTGGAGAGCGGTTTACATGAAAACGGCTCCTATGTAACACAAGTGTTCCTCGGAGAATTGTCCTCATGAGTCAGGCAGCCTAATGGATGCCTGTGAGCCACGTTGTTCATATCAGGCAAGAAATGGATGGAAATGTTGTTCATGGCTGAGTGTGTGCCTCAGACCTTCCCTCCACCAGCCTTCTGACTCAGCTCTTCCAGCAGCTTCTACTGGTGTGTTAATGTGGGGTGAGCAAGATGTGGACCAATGCTCCCACTCTGGCAGTATATCAGAAAGCATTTGCTACTTAGCTATGCTCTTAATTCTTGGTGATTCAATCTGTGAGGCCCCACAGGACCTGGAAGATCCCAAGTGGGCAGTTCTGTACAGTCCAGACCACAAGTATGTACTGCCAGCTCCGAGCAGAAGCTGATTCCTACTGTGCTACAAGCTTCCTAAACATCCCTCACCTGGCCTTGTGAACTTTTATCACAAAGCAATAAAGCCCTCTGCCATGCACATCCCTGGAGAGCTGAGTGTTTCCTAGGTTACCCTCTGCCTGAGAGATAAAAGCAATACAGCAGTTGTTAAATAAGCAAGAGACTCCAAGGTAACTAAGGCATGTTTTGAAAGTCATCACATGTGCTGTCAGTTCCACAGAGGGAACAGAATATTTAATCACCCACCTTTGAACTGAAAATGAACATGTTTCTGGATGCATTTCTGTTCCTGCATCTGGAATGGGGGTAGGAAATGCCACCTTCAGGAGCATTTGGAGCCACCAGGTGCTGCATGGTGAAGCCTATCCCCCATTCAGACGTATAGTATATTTAGTCATTCTAATGGACATGGAGTGTGGTTCCAAGGAAGAAAGTAGGCTTAGCATGTGTGAGGTTCCTGGATTCAGTTCCTGGGACCAAAAGAATCAAATAAAAATAGAGACACTATAGGACCAAAGGGAAAATGCTCTTGTCATAATTTAGGCCAGTGCCTCACTTTTCCTAATGCCTGGTTTAGCCAGTTGTGGTGGCACACGCTGGTAGGATTTGCTGAGAGAGGCGGAGGCAGGAGCATCACGAGTTCAAGGCCAGCCTAATGTCTGGTTTAGCTGGAAATTACTATGGTAATTCATAGCTTTGGCCCTCAAGGATCAGTTATATAGTTTTAAGAATCCTTACAACTTAGTTTTGGGTTGTTTTAACATTTGCTTTTCCCCCCATCTTGTTTTCCTTGTCTCCTCTTCTTCTTTTTCTTTCTTTGAGAATTTCTTACAATGTATTTTTATTATATTAACCCCTCCTCCAGCTCCTTCCATAGCCACCCCACTTCCCTACCCACTCAATTGTTGGATGTCTTTCCGCTACCCCATTTTAAAACTGATCAAGTACAATTTTTGCTGCCCATGTACTGATGGAGGTCTGGCCATCACTGGAGCGTGGTCAACTTAGCAGGGGCCACACCTTTAAAAGTGACTTTCCCTCACCTCTCTGGGAAGCTATCAATGGGCAGCAGCTCCTTAGCTAGGGGTGGGACTTCATGGGATTTAGTCTGACTGCAGCTTATATGTATTTCAGTTTTCTGTTATTCCATCATTTGCTCTTTAAAAAAAGTGTGGCTCCAATGCTCTGTTGTTAAACTTTTGAACCTTTAACAATATTATGCACACAACTCCTTTTTCTTTTCTTATGCTTGTTAAGACTTTTTAGTGATTTGGATCATGAATCAGTCTATTATTTGCTGAGAAAGATTCTTTTGGGTTAGACATATGACTTGTATATATAAACTTTTTTTTTTTTTTTTTTTTTTTGGTTTTTCAAGACAGAGTTTCTCTGTGTAGCTTTGAGCCTTTCCTGGAACTCACTTGGTAGCCCAAGCTGACCTCAAACTCACAAAGATCCGCCTGGCTCTGCCTCCCGAGTGCTGGGACTAAAGGCGTGCGCCACCACCCGGCCTTATATAAACATTTTTATGGATACAAGCCAGAAGAATAATCTCTTAAGTAGCCAAGACTGTGAATTAGTGATTCTCCTGCCTCTGCCTCCCGAATACTGGGATTACAGGCTGGGCTCATTATGCTAGTCCTGAAGTGGCTTTCTTACTGGGGCATGGGTGAAGGAGACAGACCCAGTTTTATGCCGGGCATCAGTGAGCCACTTGCTCCTCTGAGGCACTTATGAAGAGTGAGGGGTCAGTAGGATTTTTCTCACTTGACTGAGCAGCTTCCCCTACAGGTGAGGGTGAGGTTTGAGCTAAAGTCCCCAGTGAAGACCATTGAAGATTTCCTTCGGAGGTTCACGCCCAGCCGCCTGGCTTCCGGCTGCAGCAGTATCGGGAGCCTGACCACCAGTAAGTCAAGCCACAAACCTGGATCTGGTTTCCTGCCCAGCCTGTCTCAGGACAACATGCTTCTCAGGCTGGAGGAGAAGCTAGACCAAGTAGCACCAGCGATTGCCAGCAATGGCTATAGCAGCCAGGCGGCCCAGGCGGAAGGTTGGACCGCAGAATGCACTCCAGAGAAGTGCCCTGGGGAGCAGGCGAAGCAGCAGGAACGGGAGCTGCGCTATGAGGCCGAGAGCCCGGATGAGGCTGCACTGGTGTATGCAGCCAGAGCCTACAGCTGCACGCTGGTGGACCGACTTCACGACCAGGTGTCCGTGGAGCTGCCTCACCTAGGCAGACTCACCTTCGAGCTGCTGCATACGCTCGGCTTTGACTCCACCCGCAAAAGGATGTCAGTGGTGATCCGACACCCGCTGACTGACGAGATCAACGTCTACACCAAGGGGGCCGATTCAGTGGTCATGGATCTTTTGCTGCCGTGCTCCTCAGGTAACCAGCCTCCTCCTCTCCTACAGCACCCCAGAGTCAGGAAGGGCATTTTGAGAAATCCCACTCAGCTGAGTAAAGTTTCATTAATCTTTTCTGGAGTTCAGGCCCTTTGAGAGAATCCCAGGGTTCTAAATACCAAGGTTTTACACTGGTGTGCCTGTAGGGGGCTTTTGCCCTTTGACCCAGCCCTCTTAGGCCCTCTAGCATAGTAGAGTTGGAGATCACTTGGGAAGCATCACACTTTCAATATATCAGCAATGAAGATCGGGACACTTTAGATGAGAAGTTCTGGAAGTTTCCTTCTTGCTGTAGATCTGGGGCAGCTTTGAGTTCTAGGCCACGGTGGTCAGCCTATTGTAAGGCTGTGTAAGAGTAGACTGTGGTCACAAGAAATGGGCCTGCCAGCCTCTTTCCTCCACTCTCAATGGGTCAAGCAGCCTCTTGTCAGTCTCTCTCTATTGCTTATGAGTTAAAATGTGGTTTTAAAACCACAATGCAATTGATCATCAAAAGAGGTTGCAACTGTGTCCAGCTAGAAATGCTCCTGACCTTCAGAAGGAAAGCAAAAGCCATATTGTAAAGCCAGTTTAGTTTTCCCTCTGCTAGCGAACCAGTGAGAACCAAGGAGTGAAATCACCTCTGGGAGTCAGGAGGAAGGTGGAGGCTGAATGTTGCTTGTGGTACAAGTGTTCGAGTCCAGGCTCAGCTGCTTTACCGCTGTAGTCTTCCTAACTTGTCATAGTTTGCAATCAGCTTGAGTACCACCTACCGTGAGACTGTTTAAAGAGTTCTTGATGCCCATAACAGCAAACTTGGGGCAGGATGCTATTAATGAAGTGACCTTTCCATTCCCAGATAAACTTTATTCTTATTCTTGAGTCTGATTTACATCTACATGAAAGAAAGCACAGAGAAGGCAGTTATCTGAGCAGATTTCCTTCTACTCCTATGATCACCTCTGTCCTGTTTTATAATGGCAATAATTAAAGGCAGGGTGATGGAGGGTCCTATCTGAAGGAAAAGGGACTGTATGGAGAAAGGCATGTGGTGGGAGTGGAGGGGAGATTAGAGAGGCAGGGGGACAGTGATCGGGATGATGCACTTTATATATGCATGGACTTGTCAAAGAATGAACTCATTGGCATGGGGGGTGGGGGAAAGGACAGCTGAAGCAGCCTGTCCTATCCTTGATGGAGGGCAGTAAGCCCTGCAGAGCTGTTTAAGGAAACATACTCCATGGAAGAGGCCACAGCTATGCCACATGTATGCTCTGTGCCAGTACGTGCGTATTTTCAGATGTTTAGAACATCTCAACTGTATAGACAAACCATAAAGAAATTGAATACTAACTCTTGCAACACCACCTGCTAGTCAACTTTACATCACTACAACAAAACACTTGAGCAAATCAATCTATAAAGAGAAGGTTATTTCAGCTCAGTTTAGAGATTTCAGTACACTGTTGGTTGACCTTCTCACTCTTAGGATTGTGATGAGGGTGTCATTGTAGGCTTAACTTAGTGGAACAAACCTCTTATCTCATGGCTAGGAAGCAAAAGTGGAAGGGGGTGCAGTCCAAGTCCTACTGACCTCTTTGAAAGCATATCCCTGGTGATATAATGACCTTCCATCAAGCTTCTGTCTGTGGACAACATCCACCCTGCTCCAAAATAGGGGGCCACGCCTTTAATACATGCCCCTTTGGAGCATTCAAACTTCATCACCATTGTTTTAAAAAGACATTTTAGTGCCCACAAGTACTAAGGATATCTCAAAAAGAGATGTCATTAAATAAAGTAAACACGATGGACTGTTTGCTGTCTTATTCCTCGTTTTCCCCTAATATGCCATAGGGAAAGGAGCATTATCTGGGGCACTGTCAGGACATTCATTAGTGGGTGAGGAGGGAACCGGCAGAGGACTAGGGATGGTGGCTGCTAAGTGTGCCTAAGGATTTTCTTATGCAGCATTGCAAGGTAGGAGACAATCTACCCTTTACAAGACCTATCCAGAACCAACTGGATAGGACAAGGTTGGGGAGCCTACACCCTCCTTTGGGGAGACTTAAAGCCCATTCCATTCAGTCATGTAGCCCTAACACAGGGTTGGCCACACCCGTGTGCCTTGTTCTTCTCTGCTCCCCACTGTGGGCCTAAGGAAGAAACTTGCCATCTCCCGTTAGCAGCAGATATGAAGAGCAGAGCTCAAAATCTCTTACCTCCTGGAAGGCCCGGGGAACGACAATTATATCTCATATTCTCAAGTGCTGCATAGCAAGTAGGGCAAATAAAAATAATTTGTTAGTGTGCATTTGCACCTTCCTCTGGGAAATACAGCAATTGGTTTGGATAGGAAAAATGTATGAGTGTAATGGGCAAGTTAAGACTGAGACAGTGTAGACACTGGTAAAAGCAGCTGTAGCATAGCACTGGGGACACTGTGAACTCGCCCACCTGGACACGTGGCCATGAAAAAGTGAGGCAGGTGTGGAGAAGAGCAGACTTGGTACAGATGGCTAGGTGCAATCAAGAAGCACCACGTAGTGGCCATGCCATGCCACTTGCGCACAGATGGTGATATTGGGAGGGTACACAGGTCTCATAGCTAGGTGTAACCCACCCACTTTCTTCAAAGAGCTCACAGTACTCTACCAAAAGCATCATGAACTAGCTGAGCAATAGTGAATATGACAGTGTGGGAGGGGCCAGGTGGCATTATCAGCACATAGCCAAGTCTTTGTCTTGCCTGCCATGATGGGAAGCTGTATAGTGCTGGGTACAAAGCACTACTCTATCCCTGTCTTCACAGACCTCTGTTCAAACACCAGGTCCAGATGTCCTGGCTCTGTGACCCTGGATGAGTCATTCACTTTCTGTGTGTCAAAGCCTACGTCTCAGGAAGCCCTATACACACTGGCTCAGTGCCTGGTATGACGTGGACTGGCAGCGTAAGCGGGGCCCCCTTCCCGCTCCTCTGTCTGCTCTCTTCAAAAGTCTCTTGCCTGTGGTTTGGGGGAGTCACCACTTTGTAGAGTCTGCTCTGCCCTTTTCCTTAGATTAAGAACGACTGTGGGTTCACTGTAGCCCACTGTCCAGCAAGGGCTCACATGCTGCTACCCAGTACATAGGTAAATGATTTGTTGTTGTTGTTTTCATGAATGAGTGGAGAATCACCTTCCCCTTGTTTCCTGCCTTAATAAAGCCCAATTCTTTATTAGGAAAATATAATTTCCAAAGTATAATAGAAATGACACGTAGCACTTTGTAAAACCACACATTGAGATCAAGAAGAGAAACTGCATACTCCCCTTGGGGCCTCTTAGTGTTGTAAGCAGCAGCAACCGCCGCATTTTCCCAGTGTCTGGCTGCTTGCAGCTCTCTTAGCCCTGCTGTGTGTGGAAGTTGGTAAGCATGCATACCATCTTTCCACACTGGCCAGAGCTGTCACTCTGGTACTATGTCTGCCTCTCCAGGGCCCGCCCTGGTGCAGTCTCAGCATCCTTCTGTATGGAGCCCTCAGTGAAGGTACTGGCAGCTTGCTTCCACTTCTGGGTACACTAGTTCCATTACCTAAGGAGCTGAACACCAGACACAGAATCCCTTCCATTGGTAGGTAGGTAACACAGGACATGGATTGCTGTAGAATATCAGAAAGAAGAGGCTTTTGCATGACTGACCTCACATGCCCTGAGAATGTTATGACAAGTTTGACTGCCTTATACTGATATGTCATCATATCAGTGATGGTGTGAGTCAGCACCCCCTCCCAGCCTTGGTCCCAGATAGGGGCAAAATAATGGGGGATGCACACCCTGTTCCACACTGCAATCTCCTTAGACTCCCCAGATCCTTGGTAATGGTCCTTGTGCAGCTTGAGTTTTTCCCAACATCTTGTATCTTCCACCAGACTGCAGATCAATCCCAGCATTCATAGAAACAAGTCCTCCAAGCTCCAGTACTATGTCTTTTCTCTGGCTCCCCTACCTTGGTGCTGTAGGTATCTCTCATAGGAAGCTGCTTGACAATGTAGAAAAGATTTCTAAAGAGTGGTGTAGTCTTGTGTCCTGTGTCTGGGGTGAGGGCAGGCCAGTGAGCAGTTTTTGCTGGGTAGGGAAGTTGCTCTTTTCTACCAGGCCCTGTGTAGATAGTCCTTCCATATCTCAATGTTCATCCACCCTAGAAATGGATGCCTATGGCCAGCCCTATCTCCATCTATTCCAAACCTTGAATGACCTAACCTACTTAAATTCAAGTTGGCTTTGAGGGAGGGTGTTTGTTTGTTTGTTAGTTTTTCAACAACTGTGGTTGATCAGTCACTGCCCTACTTGCCTCTTTTACTGATCCATCTACCCCTTCCTCTCTAGAGACAATAGAAGAGCTTGGTGGTTTGTATTTTAATTTTCAAAGTTTAAACAGTGACCAGAGACCCAGGAAGCTATCAAGAGTGATGACATATCAATATAAGACAGTCAAAGTTAAGATGTCTTTGAACTTATCTTTCAGTAAATTTAAATACTGAAATAATCCAGGACAACTCTTTGTGTTCATTAATGACCATAAGAGGCCACCTTTAAGTAATTAGCCTGCCAAAACATTTCAATGCCATAAGGTTACTGTTTGTTTATGTTCTTCTTCATACATGAGGGTAATTCTTACCCCAATTGTCAGCCTCCTAAATGCTTTGTCAATCTGTTGAATTGCTGGCCAGGTCCAGCTCGTCATGAGGTGGGTCTAGATGTCTCATGGCTCAGGATTGTCAGAGTAAGAACATACAATATATAGAATGTTCAGTTACACTTAAATTTCTAATATAATATAGAGCATATGTGTGTGTGTGTGTGTGTGTGTGTGTGTGTGTGTGTGTGTGTGTTTAGTAAAAGTATGACTTATCTACTACCATTTGGACATCTTTTACCAACAGTGGGGGGTGTTGTGAAGAGAGAAATGAGACTTTGTCTGGGTTCAGTTTTTCATAAATAAGTGTGTATACCCGCCTCTATTAAGTAGACTGTATTAAAACATGCCAAGTCACTTTTGATGAAGTTTCGTTCTCCTGTGCTTCTCAAACAAGGAATTTTAGAAACAAGCCCAAACTTGTGCTTTGGTGAGTTATTTTATGACAGTAACAGCTGGCTGGCTTTTAGTTCTGTGACATTGGCACACCATTTGTAATCAGTGTGACAGGCAACAGGCAGGCAGACCCTCACTGCGGCACTCAGCTGGGCCACTCTCACTGGTTCTGCTCGTATCTGACCTAGATGATGCCAGAGGAAGGCACCAGAAGAGGATCCGGAGTAAAACACAGAATTACCTCAACCTTTATGCAGTGGAAGGCCTGCGTACTCTGTGCATTGCTAAGAGGGTGAGTGAGGGCCCCTCAGGAGGGTGAGTGAGATGCATGTTCAGGAGGGTGAGGGAGGGGTCCTACAGGAGGGTGAGGGAGGGCCCCTTCAGGAGGGTGAGTGAGATGCATGTTCAGGAGGGCGAGGGAGGGGACATACAGGAGGGTGAGCGAGATGCATGTTCAGGAGGGTGAGTGAGGGCCCCTCAGGAGGGTGAGCGAGATGCATGTTCAGGAGGGTGAGGGAGGGGTCCTACAGGAGGGTGAGGGAGGGCCCCTTCAGGAGGGTGAGTGAGATGCATGTTCAGGAGGGTGAGGGAGGGGTCCTACAGGAGGGTGAGGGAGGGCCCCTTCAGGAGGGTGAGTGAGATGCATGTTCAGGAGGGCGAGGGAGGGGACATACAGGAGGGTGAGCGAGATGCATGTTCAGGAGGGTGAGTGAGGGCCCCTCAGGAGGGTGAGCGAGATGCATGTTCAGGAGGGTGAGGGAGGGGTCCTACAGGAGGGTGAGGGAGGGCCCCTTCAGGAGGGTGAGTGAGATGCATGTTCAGGAGGGTGAGGGAGGGGACCTACAGGAGGGTGAGTGAGGGCCTCTTTAGGAGGGTGAGCGAGATGCATGTTCAGGAGGGTGAGGGAGGGGTCCTACAGGAGGGTGAGTGACAAGCTGCTTCAGGAGGGTGAGGGAGGGGCATCTTCATGAGGGCACACATTGGCAACTGCCCATCCCAGGCACAGCACCCAGTGTAGCGCTCAACAGTGTGTGTCTCCATAGGTTCTGAGCAAAGAAGAGTATGCTTGCTGGTTGCAGAGCCACATAGAAGCAGAGGCATCTGTGGAAGGCCGTGAAGAGCTCCTCTTCCAGTCTGCAGTTCGCCTGGAGACGAACTTGCACCTGCTGGGTAATTAGCTTTCCAGATGCCTATTGTACAGAGGAGTGCTGTTTGCAGGAGTGAATAGTGACATGGCTGGTTCCCTGGCTCTGGACTGTGTTGAGCTTGTCTGGGGAACCACCTGGCTTTTAGCTAGCTTGTTCCCAGGATGGAAGGAACATTTTCTGCATGCTGTGTCCATGGAGCTCATAGGTGCCAGGCACTCCAGGTTCGCTGTCTTCATGCCTCCTTTAAACCTCACTTTCCAACAAAAATGGCGATAAGGAACAGGCCTTTTGACAATAGCCATTTGGAAAGATTTCAAGCCCCTGGCAGTCTACATGAACATTCATGGAAATGCTGAGTTTTGCATCTTATAAATTATTTCAGATTCATTTGGGATGAAAAGAAAATGGTTCATATTTCCTTCTTCATCCCTATTTACATCTAATAAAATCTAATTAGTTATTAGGAAGACATTAAGGTACTTATTACTTGGGTACCTATTTTAGTATTTAATTTTTCAATATTTGAACATCTCATTAAAATAGTGAGTACATTCAGTTGAGTATCCCATGGCTGTGTGTGTGATGTGTGCTCACTAGCTGTGTAATGTACGTACACCTCATTTTGTGAAATATTGGTCAGAATCCGCTGGGATTGCATAAAGCTCCAGAGAGTTCATCTTTTCTTATTTAACAAAGGATGCATTCCCTTGTCCTCATTTCTGGGCAGAGGGATTAGGAAATCTATATTCCTACTTATACAGATCCCTTAATAGTAGTTACTGATAATATTTAATAGCATGATGTGCTCTAGACAGAATACCACTACACACTTTGTCCACAGTGTCTGACAGACCACACCTTACTCAGAAAGCCACAGGATTGGAACCCAGAGACTTAGTGAATGCTATCTCTGATAAATTAAATGAAACCCCTCAAGCAATTTCTGCCTATTTCACACCACTGATTTGATTACTGAATTGGAACTGCTCTCATAAGGATACCCCTGTCTTCAGAAAGCCAACAACAGCCAGACAAGATGATGCACACCTGTAATTCCAAGATGTAGGAGGTACAGGCAGTAGGATATGAGTTTGGGACCATCCTAGGCTACACAGGGTAGTGGGGGCAGTCTCAAAAAAAGGAAAAAAACAATAAAACAACATAAAAACCCAGAAAGGGCTTCTCTGGAATGTTCCTTATTGATGACCATAGTGGTAAGAGACAGGGTGCTGAGCTTATTCTTCTGGACCACCTGTCTATTTTCTTTGATCCCAGGCACTCCCCCTTCATGGTTGAGGTGGTGAGGTGGTGTTTCTCCTGGACAGTGCTAACTTCTCAGATGGAGTGAAGTTTGCTGCCTGGACCACCCTTGTGGTAGGGCCTGGACCCACTCTAAAGCACTGCAGATGGTATCTCTTCCCTTTCCGAGTCATGAAAGCACAGCTGTGAGCAGCTTCACTGCCCCTCCCCACCATCCTCCTCAGCGTGGAGTCCTGGCTTGCTTATCAAGTCCAGGCTCTGCTACTTACTGGCCACGGAAGCTTGGACACATTCCTCAGTCTTTGCCTCCAAGTGTTCTTATCTGCTCTGGGGGTGGGGGTTGGGGGAAGGTGGGAGGAGGAGACGGCAGGAAGCAGGGAGTGTGGTTTGGCCAAGGGCTCTTGTACTCAGCCACTGGCATGCTGATGAACCCACACCTGAGATGGCCTGGCTGGTCTTTTTTCTACAAATTGTCTCTAGAAGAGAGGCCTCTGCCACTTCCCAGTCTTTGTGCCATGTCTCTGTTAACATACGTCAAGTCAGAACAGCCCTTGAAGAACTTATTTTCACACTAAAGGTGAAATCAACTCACCTTTTGATCTTTTGTGTGAACTTATGGTAATAGGCAAAATCCAACAGTCGTTACCCACTTTCCACCTCCGAGCACCTAGAAAATTGGTGTTTGAAGTGATGGAGCCTAAGCTTGAAAAAGGGCCACCTAGCACAGCTTCATCAAGGGGCAAGGAGTTCTGGAAGTTTCCCGAGACCTCACTGAGCAGTTTATATCTTTAATATTCTAAGCCAAATTTCTCTTTCTAAATCTTTTTATTTAGGTGGTTATGTTAAACAACCTAAGAGAACCACAAATAACGTTTTAGCAGGAAGGGTCACCTTCATACTGTGTTCTTAAACTGCTCTTTCTGGGTAAGGAAAAAATAATTCAGCTGTATCATTCTGCTCATTTACCCCAGAATTCTTGCTGGTTCCTCTAAATGTCATCTGAAACCACTCATTTCTTTCCCCTTCTATCAAAATCCACCTGGCACATGGTTATTCTAACATGGGTACATGGTAGAGTTCAGAACTGAACTGGCGTTTCCATGCATCATGGTCCTCAGGACCCCTCCTCCTGCCCCTTCCTGGACTCATCTAAACATAATCCCCTTCCAAAGACCCCGCCTCCTAACACTGTCACACTGGGAATTAGGACTTCCATTTTCAATCTGAAAGCATTGGTGGCAGCTGGGGACACAGACCTGCAGTTCATTAGCAGTGCCCCAGCACAGGGAGCTTGAAGTAGGAATGGCGAGGAGCCTCGGCCAGGGCTGTAGCTTAAGAAGTCATGGGATACAGTTCAATTTTCGAGACAGGAAAGCAGAAAGCATCTTACCAGAGTGTCCTCAGATGAGAAATGAGGGCAGACTTGGGCACATTTTAGCACTGAATACAGGTTGATTATTCTTCATCCAAAATTCTTAGGCTAGGAAGTGTTTGGGTTTTGAGAGTTTGTGCTTTCTTGTACATGCACAATGATAAATCTGGGGACTATGACCTTGCATTTTGTATACCTTCCACCTTATGCATAGCCTGAAGGCAATTGCAGACCCTTCAGACCCTTGTGTTTTGACTATTATCTATCACATGAGATCATGTTAGATCTAAAAGTTTTCTGGAGTATTTCAGATTTCATCTTTTTGTGGTTAGAGATGTTCAACCTGTTGCATATTTTCAATGAAGTCATGATGATGTTGCTTAGAAAATGAATGAGTCTTTCTCCCCACCATTAGTTTGGATAACAAATGGTTGACATTGAATTTCACGCGTGGAAACTTTCTGGAGGATAGGAGATGGGTAACTACTAAGACTTTCCTTTTAATCCCTTGGGCATATAACGATTTCCTCCCTCCATAGTCTCTGTTCTCAGAGTATATGAAAAGTTAGCTGCTTGTTAGCCAGAAAGATTTCAAGGTACACTTTGGTGGGTGTACATAATAGTGTTTGGTGACTCACACTTGTTCCTCCTACATATTCTTGACTGAGTCATGGCAACAGCTATGGTAAGCGTCCAGCACAGTCCTGGAATGATGAATCATTTTAGCTTGCTTCCAGAGGGACGTTTTGCCCCTTAGTGTCATCTGGCAAGTGAGCCCCAAGAAAGTCTTAGGTATTTGGTAGCGCCACGTCTATCTTTGGTATGTTTGGTACATGGCATTTGTATGCCATCAGGAATTGTGAAGAGGGACTCACTGGAGCTGTCATACATTTAACCAGGTGCCACTGGAATAGAAGACCGCCTTCAGGATGGGGTTCCTGAAACCATCGCTAAGTTACGCCAAGCCGGCCTGCAGATTTGGGTCCTCACAGGTGACAAACAAGAAACAGCCATTAACATTGCATATGCCTGCAAACTGCTGGACCATGAAGAGCACGTCATCACACTGAATGCTGAGTCTCAGGTATATAGATTCCAGAGAGGCTGTGCCCTGTTCAAGGATGACCTCATATCTTGTAGGATTCTACGACAGAGCTCTGTCAGCAGGCCACTGAGGCTTCCACCTCTGGTGGCCACAGTGAGGAGCATGTTTACCCACTGCATTCCCTCTTAGCATGTGTACTGTTTCTGAGACTTGGGACATTCTTATCATCGTCTTGTGAGATGTAGACTTTTCTGGGAATTCTTTTTTTTAAATATTTTATATTTTGAGATTATAATGTAATTACATCTTTTCTTTCTTCCTTTTCCTCCCTCCAAACCCTCATTTTACCCCCTTCCTTGCCCTCTTTCAAATTCAGGACCTCTTTTTTCATTAATTGTTGTCACATACACATTTCTCCTGCTCTCAGCATTCCTTAGTTGTCTGTAGTTAATTTTGTAGGATGAGGTCTTCAGGGCTTACTTCCATCTGTGTTAACTTATCTTTTGTTGTCCTTTGGAGCTCATGTTTAGGCAGTCCTATTGAGAAAACTTCATGGATGTAGCTCCTGATAATTCCAGGAGAAACAATCTCACAGCAAACTTTCTGTTCCTCCTGTTCTTATGATTGGTTTGCCCCCTTTTGCCTATACTCCCCAAACCTTCAGTTCCAGAGTTGTATTGTAAATGTATCCATTGATTGGCCGTGGTTTTCTGTAATGGTCTCTGGCTGTTGCAAAGAGAAGTTTCCTCCATGAAGGATGAGGACTACACTTATCAGGCTAGACCCTAGAAAAGGATGTCTTCTGGATGGAGAGGTTGGATCTGGGATTTCTTAATACCAAAGGAATGTACATCTGGGTTTTATTAGTGCCAAGTTCAACTTCTTTTTCCATATCACTGGATTTTTTTTCATGAGGTCTTATGTGTCTAGGATATGGAGCCAAGGCAGTGATCTATTTAGCATGAACTCCTCTGGTTTCCTCAACTGCTTCTGGGCACTTCTTTTGTTCACTCACATTTGTTTGGTTAAATCCACAAGTATGCAAAGGGTGTCTACTCCCAGCACCTCCCTGATCTAAGATCTGGTTCCTCCCATGAGTTCCACTTGAAATCTCTTCAGGCTACCCACAAGCTTCTTGGTGAAGCCCAAGACTCCCTCTGTGTAGATCCTCTCCTCAGGCTTCTTTAGGAGCTAAAAGCCATGATAACATCGATGGGTTGCTTTGGGATTAATGCTTTTGTATACTGGTTTAATAAAACTCTGACTGGCCAGTAGCCAGGCAGGAAGTATAAGCGGGATAAGCAGACAAGGAGAATTCTGGGAAGAGGAAGGCTGAGTCAGGAGATGCCAGCCCGCCATCCAGGGAGCAGCAGTAATGACACACAGGTAAAGCCATGGAAAACATGATGACACATAGATTAACAGAAATGGGCTGTGTTTAAGTGCAAGAGCTAGTCTGTACTAGGCCTGAGGTAATGGCTGAGCAGTTTTAATTAATATAGGCCTCTGTGTGTTTACTCGGGTCTGAGCAGCTGTGGACCGGATGGGACACAGGAAAACTAAGATTTTTCTGTGTCCCACCTGGTCTTTGTGTCCCACTCTGTGTGCCATTACATTCTGTTCCCTGGACAGTGGGCTGGCATCTCCTGACTCAGCCTTCCTCTTTCCAGAATTCTCCTTGTCTGCTTATCCCACCTATACTTCTTGCCTGGCTACTGGCCAATCAGTGTTTTATTAAACCAATGTACAAAAGCAATATCCCACAGCAATAGGTAATCATGGACTCCTTCTGAGTGCCATACCCAGGTCATCAGCTGTCCAGACCTCAGGACCCTGTCCCTGAGAGCCACATATTCTCTTTACTGTCATGATATTTGTGGAATTTCAGTGACACTTCCTCTCTTATTTATGACACTGGTGTTTTGTGTCTGTTCTTTGATTGCTTTTGATGCCAGCCTATCAGTTATATCAACTCTTCAAGAACAAGGTTTGGGCTGCTTTGATTTCTTTTCTCTGTTGGTTTATTTTCAGTTTTATTGATGATGATCGGGGTCATTTTCTTCCTCCTCTTTATCTTCATCTTGCTTTTATTTCCCTGTTCCCAAACATTTTTTCTTTTCTAATACAAGCAAAACATTTGTACCTCACAATTTTTGAAACATGTTTTCAGCTATATACAACTCAATATATTTTTATAAATATTTCTGATGTTTACTTTCGAATCTGTGGATTATTTCAAAGTGCTTTGTTTCATTTCCAAATACTTGGAGGTTGTCTTGTCACCTTTCTGTTACTGATTCCTAGTTTTATTCCATTTTGGTTAAATAATATTTCAATTCATCAAACTTTGTTAGCTTTTCAGTAACCAAAGGAATGTTCTATATTGAGATTGTATTGTATTAGGGGCAGCTGCTCTCTTCTCCAAAGTCAATGTCCTTCAGCTGATAAATGGGATGGTTCAGTTTTTATGTCTTAAGTCAGGAGACAGGACTTCCTCCTCAGTCTCCTTGGCTTGCTCACCTCTTCCCTTGTATCCAAAGCCATTGCTTTAGAGCAGGTCCACTGACGACAAACACTGTCTCTTTACTCAGGAAATGGCTTAACTGCGTTTCCTTCTGGACCCATATCTTCACTGAATACGGAAGACTGAAATGGCAATTATTTTCTTCCAGTACTCTAAGCATATTCCACTTCCTTCCAGATACATGGTTTCTAGTGAAGTCGGTGCAGTCCTTGAACCCCTGCTGCCTAATAACCAATGACTGGTTTTGTGTGGCTGCTCCTGGGAATTTTTTCTTTGCCATTTTTCTTAAGCAGTTTGATCACATGTTTGTGTTTGTTTCAAGCTGACTGAATTCTATCTGTTATTGTCTCTTTACTACTAAGCCTGTATAGTGATGATTTTAGAAAATAAACTCCATATATAGAATGGTTTTATATTTACAAAAATGTTTGGAAAAGTCTTTGGAGCATTCCCATATCATACCCAATTTCTCCCAATTAGCATCTTACAGGAGCATAGAGCATTTGTTATACCTACAAACTAACATTAACACATGATCTAACAAAAGCTCTTGCTATGTAGATTGTCTTACCTGACACCTGCCATCCTGTTTCAGAATTTCACATTACATCTGTTTGACAAAACTCTCTTGAATGTTCCTGACTTGTGACAGTTTTTCAGACTATCTTTGTCTTTTGTGTCCTTGGAGTTTTGAAGAAAACTGATAAAACTGTTTATAGACTGGTTTGATCTTAGATTCACTTGATATTGTTATTATAACTAGAATAAAGCTATGAATGTTGTGTGGAGGGCATGAGGTATCATTATTTTATCACATTGTATAATCATGCCATCATGTTGTTGATGACCTGGTGTTTGCCACTTGTATTCATTTTATGAGGACTACAGCACACTCCCCCCCCCCACCTGTTTCTTTATTATACTCTTTGGAGATAAGTCCCTGTGAACTCACACTTAAGGAGTGTGATGCTGCAGTCTACCTCCTGAAGGACAAAGATTCTACATAAAGTATTTAGAATTACATTCAAACTTCTACATAATCTTTCTGTATATGGCTTACAATCTTCCCCAAAAGCTGTTTTGCTATTGATTTCCAGAATGCTAATGCTTGCTTGAAGCTTTTCTCTGCTGGCTGCTTTAATGTCCCTGTTAGACTAATCCAGTGTCAAAGTCACCTTCTGTCCTTTGTGCTTTTACGCAGGAGCTAGGATGTCCTGGTTCTTCTGGCACTGTGAGCTTCTGTCATGTGCTTTATGGGTATTCTGTTATGACTCTCACCTTTTTTAAACTTCTGGAGTATGGAGTGTTAGAAGCAGGCTATCTACCATGTTGGATTTGGAGCTCAGGCTCTGCTCAGCCTCTGGTGTGTGGTTGACTCACCCTTGGTCTGCTTCCAGTGCCAGCTTTGAATACACATATTTCTCTTTGGAAGTCAGTTTAGAGCAGGGGTGGTGGCTGTGCCAGAGTATCATTCTCAGAGTGTTGCTGTCCCCTCAGGATTATGCCCAAGTGTTCACATCATATAGTGAACCCATGAATTCATAAATAGTATTTTAGAGCCAGCTAAGGCATCTCTTTTACCATCTTTCTAATACTTCCTAGTTTCTCAAGAGTCCCCTTTTCTGTCCTCTGGTGAGAAGGCCAAGGTGTATGTTACTCCTTTCTACTTCCTGTTTTCCTCTTCCTCCACCTGCATGTGGAGCCCAGGCATGTCAGGGCAGAGAAGAAAGGCAGTCATTATACTGCTATCTTGACACCGCAGTGCCTGAGACAAGAGGCAGGTTCCACTCCTTCTGAATCTTCATCCCTACATGGCCCTGTTTGCTGCCAGCATAGCAGAACCCATGTGACGGGGTCTAGGAGAAGACAGGAAAGTAAAGCAAGCAAACAAACGAAGCAGAGGTTTCCCAGTGTCTTATTTGAGCATCGAGAGTGCTATTCCTCCCTGGTACAGCCAGAGCCCAGGTTTCTCCCAGAGCTGCTGCTCTCTGGCATCCACTTTCAATTCTTGGAGACCTTGGGCCATGCCAGAGGCTTCCAGGGTGAAAATGGAACATTTGTCACCCTTTGGGGTCCTTTCCCTATCCGAATGCTAGTTTTCTTCCAGAGTTCACAAACAGCTGCTCTGTGCCCCTGGCCAGATACAGGATCTGCATCAGGGGAGAGACTGGATGGGGTGAGCCTGCTTCGTTTCCCCAAGAATTAGCTACGTCAGTGCTTTGTAGTAGGACCAGGTACCTCATGAGGTTTCTACATCCACGTTCTTCTCAAGTCTTCCCCAGTTACCAGCATGTCCCCCTCCGGCAGAGGTTTCTATCTCCATTCACAAGTGGATGTTCCCATATGTGACTGGTGGCAGTGTTCATATCCAGGGGCTTGCCTTTCCTTCCAAGTCTTCCTAGGGGCACTGGCAACCTCTTTTCAGACTTATTATTTTTCTGAATGTAACAGAACAATAAAGTATTGATTGGACACAGCTGGTTGTCCACAGCATACTGCAAGGAACCAGGCTCTAGTGGGTTGTCTGTATGCAGAAGGACAGGAGCCTTTCAGACTTCTCTATGTGTGTTTATGCTTGGGAATGAGCTCCCTCTTTGGTTTCTGGTTCCTGCCCTTGAAGCCTATTACTATCCAGGTTTTCCTTCTCTCTGAAACTCAGATCCAGTTTGGGAAGGGCATGGATAATGTAATTGGACCTTTTTTTCTTTCACAAGTGGAAATGGAGAATTTAGAGAGAACATTAAAAATTATATTTATTGACTGATCCATAAAAGGCTTTGAAAGAGATTTGTGCACCACCATTGATGGATCAGTATGAGGCAGGAAGGTTTAGGTAAAGGACCTACAGAACTGTAGAGACACACAGGTTGAACCTTTGGCCTGAGCATGTAAGGTAGAGGAGTAATGCGCCCACACCTATGAAGGTGAACATGCTCCATATCAACTTCAGCACAGCTGCATTGGCAAAAAAGTATAATCCAGTGGAAGCTGAGTTTTTTTCTCTTCTATGCAGGAAGTCCTCCTCTCCAGCTGAACTTCCTTTTCTGGAAGTCTAAAGAGCCATTCATGACAGCCACATGCCCTAAAAGGACATCAACTTGGGGCATTGAGGCAGATAACCAGGGTCAGTAACATTACTGAAATACATTGCTTGTCAATTTCAGGAAGCATGTGCAGCTCTCCTGGACCAATGCCTCCAGTATGTGCAGTCCAGAATCTTCCAAAGCACTCCTGAGAATACTGAAAGCAATATGAGCGTGGGGTTCTCTTTCAACCCAGCCTCCACATCCACTAGCTCCAGCCCCAGCCCAAGCCTTGTGATTGATGGGAGAAGTCTGGCCTATGCCCTTGACAAAAGCTTGGAGGACAAATTTCTCTTCCTTGCCAAGCAGTGTCGCTCTGTCCTCTGCTGCCGGTCAACCCCTTTGCAGAAGAGCATGGTGGTGAAGCTGGTCAGAAGCAAGCTCAAGGCCATGACCCTGGCCATAGGCAAGTATCTAGGCCAATACTATAGGGCCTGACCCTACAGCTGTCTTCTTCAACTTCTCCCTCTCAGTGTGGCCTGAATTTCTGATCCTCTTCCATCTAACAACACTATGAAACAAGAGAAGCCATATTCACTTGTTTCCACTTACAGTATTCTACCCAATGTGGTAGAGTGGAACATTCCAGACATAAAGCATACATCAGCTAGCTCTCTCTCTCTCTCTCTCTCTCTCTCTCTCTCTCTCTCTCTCTCTCTCTTCCTCCCCCACAATAAAGCTCTAAAAGGTAACCATGGCTCATGACTCCAACACTCTCCTCCATCGATTTAACCAACAGGCAGAGCACTGTATACATAATAAATAAATATTTTAAAAAAACATACATCAAAGAGCCATAAGATAAGGTAGCAGACATAAGTGCTATTACAAGATCAGCAACTGCTAACATTAGATGACAAGCTGGAATGTAGGCCAATGCTTAGGAGACAGGACTTTAGATACCTACCTGTCCCACACAGTTCAGCCATAGTGATGGCCTTGTGTTCCACATGTTGACATAGCAAAGGACTTTTTCAAGGGCTTGAGAGCTTTGAGTTGTCACATTCCTCTTGGGGTCAAGGTTTTATAATGTTCTAGGGACCCAGGCTGTACCAACCAGAAGCCTCAGTTACTCTTCTCAGCTGAATTTGTTGACTGTTCTGAGACAAGCATCTCATTAAATAAATCCATTTCAAGACAGTACAACTTTGTATCATTTAAAGACAGTATCTAACCTTATTTTTCTTGTGGGCACCCTTAGCTGAAGAACTTTCTAGATTCCCCTCCAATGACAGGGTGTTGGTCACTTAACACATTCTTAGGGAATCATCTCTTCCAATTTCTGAATTGGCTATAATCTCTAGCATCCATTCAGCCACTTCCTGGTGAGGGCCAGGAAGGCAGTAACTCTCATAACACCAATTATAAATATAACCCACTTCTAGGAAGTAATTGGCTCATTGATAAAGTATCTTTACCAATTAGTCAGTCACCTATAATGACAGTATCTTTTGCAGAAAGTCTGGGGTATTACCTGTTATCACCATGGGTACTTTATCTGCTACGAGAAGTCAGCATTAAACGTGAGACTCTGGTAGCCATAGTCTGCACACCCTAAGAGTTATGGAGATCCTTAGTATCCACTAAGGAGAATACACATATGGACGAGGACACATGCTTAGGAGACATGAGCAGAGTGTTCACCATGGCTCCCCTGGTCCAGGCTGAGGGAAGATAGCATCTCCCTTAGAATGTCATGTCGTTTCTTGGACCACATGTTCCAGTCTTAGGAACCCAGCAATTTAGACTCAGAGAGTCCTATTGTGCATGATAATTCATTTTGAATAGGGGCATTATAGGACGCTATTGTTTCACAAAATTTTAATTCAACAAATACTAATTGATCATCCATTGAGTTTAGCCCAATAAAGAACAATAAAAATCACCTGGGGCACACCTGGGAACCCAAGCACTGAGGAAGTTGAGACAAAAAGATTACAAATTTAGGGTCAGCCTTAGGGATACAGAATAAGCTCAAGGCCATCACAACAAACTCAGACCCTGTCCCAAATAAAAAGTAAAATAAAACAAAGAAAAATAAAAAGTAAAAAGAGGGGCTGGGGATATAGGTCAGTGGCGGAATATTTGTCTGGCATTCAAAATCCCTAGGTTTGGTTTCTAATATGGGGGCAAAGTGGAAATAAAAGGGATAAATTATAACCACATTGTGAGTCACTCTGACTTTTGTATATCTACATCTGTTGTTTTTATAGCTTGGCATGTCTGCTATGTCTTGAGCTATTCTAAGCCTAATTCCAAGAATGGCTACTATTGTCCCAAATTATAATGGCTATGTCAGTGTTTTGACATCCCAAAGATGTCAAGGTCTCTGACTTTCTAACATTCACCAGTCAACAGCTTGATGGTTCAATGGACATGTTCTTTGCTAGCCTCAAGGAGCCAAAAAGTACATATTGGTTAACTCCCTGAGGTAATCAATGTGCACAAAATGCTGAGCAGAACTTAACCTGTTTGATTTCATAAGAAAATTGCTAAGGTGAGTGTGAGTTGGAGAGGTCCTGGTGTCCAGCTGGAGGGGATGAATAACGGCAATACTGATGAGGATGATGATATTATTGTGCCATCACATTAAGGGCCTTTTTCTAAGCATATCCTGACAGTATAGAACCCAGTGAATAAAATGGTGGCTCAGTGCTGGGACAGCTTGATATGACTGGCAGGTCCATGTTGTACTGTGCCTGATTCTGCTCTGCATGTCTCAAAATCAATGATTCTTCCTGCCTGTGTTGTTTCCAGGTGATGGGGCCAATGATGTCAGCATGATTCAGGTGGCAGATGTAGGCGTGGGGATCTCAGGCCAGGAAGGCATGCAGGTAAAAGACCAATTGGGCTGTCCTGTAGGACCAAATGGCCCTCATTGGCCTCTTATTCCATCATAGCACAAGTTATCCCAGCCTGTCTCTGGGCTTTAATGAAGCTGAAGGATTTGCCTTCGGTATGGGCCAGTGCTCACCTTCTGCTAAGCCAGTAGTAGAAGGTAAAGTGGACAGTCGTTCTGTTAATGAAGCCACATGCAATAAACGTCTTTGCCTCTGTCAACACAAGTATATTTGAAGAAAGAAATCCTGACTCCAAGAGGCAAGGTGAGTCATTGCCTCCCCTGGCCCATCCCAGGAGGCATTTCTGTTTACTCTTGTTCAACAGTAACTATACTCTGTAAAAGCTGCCTTGTGACACTGTTGGGACCTGAGCTCACTCTGAAGATGGAATGTAGCCATCCTGACTCCCATGGAAGTTCCGTCTGTGCTTTGCATTTGTCTCTGTGTCAGCTCTGAATGTTCCAAAAATTGAAAACACTAGTTAATTTAAAATATTCTAGATATAG
This sequence comes from Onychomys torridus, assembly GCF_903995425.1. Classification (NCBI taxonomy): domain Eukaryota; kingdom Metazoa; phylum Chordata; class Mammalia; order Rodentia; family Cricetidae; genus Onychomys; species Onychomys torridus. Next base: position 42,287,703 of record NC_050443.1, read on the forward strand.
TATTACAACTTCTAACACTTGAGCAAGTTTGAGTCACATTTTTTTAAACTTTAGTTAAGCTTTTAGGGAACAATTTATTCAGTGAGTTTTTAAAATCATAATGCTAATCACCATTTATTCACTGGTTGGATCACTCATTCAATCAAAAACTATTTATGGAACACTCCCTATGTGCTTGGCTGTACAGAGAACATTCATTTTTCTGGTTTGGTATTAAACTGCAGTTGGAGAGTAGGGCCCCTACTGGAAGTACAGTACAGTTGCCCTTCAGTATCCAGGGAGAGCTGCTTCAACCCCAACATCCACAGATGTGTAAGTCTCCCACATAAACTGGTATATTTGCATAAATCCTACACACACCCATCTATATACTTTATATAATCACTAGATGATTTCTTATACACAATGCAATGGAAACACTATGTAAATAGTAGTTGAGCTGTGTTGTTTGGAACAATTTCTATATTTTCAATATAGTTTTTACTGAATATTTGACATCCACAGTTGTTTGAGTCTGCAGATTCTATTCCCACAAATAATAAAAGGCTAACTTATACGCGTAATGGAACACCCAATTCTGAACCAAATGCATTATATGCTTTTTGATTCTTCAGTCATTTATCCCATTATCCATTCTTTCAAAAATCAATGAGACTGCACTATTGCCTGGCATAGACTTAGAAACAGACACCATTAGACATAGTCACCATCCACAGTGGAGTTAGCTTAGACACTCACTCAAAGAAGAGAGTTATTAAATAGGAAGGAAGGACACAGCTCAGGAGTGGGGTGCTTACCTAGCACACACATTGTGATCTCAGGTGCTGAAAAACAAATAGATTAGTATACCACAGTGTGGACTTTGGGGCTGTCTTTGGAAACACCCCCAAATGCTGAGAATTCCTGAGAAAGCTCACCTGGCTATCCAGCCATCTGCCTTTCCTGCCCACCCCAAATCCAGTGCAGACACAGAGCCTGTTCCTACGTAGAAATAGCCTCTGCCAATGCTTTCAGCTTCTCCAGCTGACCTGTTAGAGACGGGGTGGTGGAAACTGTTTGCTTTGTACCCACCTGTCAGAGCTCGGTGCCAGGGACTGTTCCACAATATGGTAGACCAGAGGAGGCCACATAGACTGAGTGTCTCAAGCACAGAAGCTCTGTTGTGCCTTCCAGCTCCTGGCCTGAGGTGGCTGTCAGACAGTGGCTGGGTTGGTGACCTCTGACCTATCCTGACATACCCATAGGGACTCAGTCCATATTTCTCACATCTGTGCTATACAAGAAGAGATCAGGATAGTATCCTCTCATTTTTCACAATAACATACAAGCAACAGGGTCATCACAAGAGGTCTGGCCATCTTGCATCATACATCCTCCATTACATATAACTTGAAGTGTGGGGTTGGGGATTTAGCTTGGGTAGCAAGCGCAAAACCCTGGGTTCGATCCTCAGCTCCAAAAAACAAAACAAAAAACAAAAAACCTGCAGTGCAACGACTATTCAATTTCCTGGGAGAGCAGTCCAAAACACAACTCCCAGAATGTCGGGATGTCTGTCCGATAAACATCAGTGGGTCATTGTTAGCTCATCTTTGAGATCTGGGTATAGTATAGAAATAAGTACCACTGGGGCTGGAGAAAGGTGAGGGAAATTCCATGCATCTCTAGGTTTTGAGGCTCAATAGGAAACAATATTAGAAGGGAAAAATTGAAGTCTTTTTAAAACTCATTAATCATATATCTCGTGTTAGAGGCCTTAAACGGTTCTAGAAAGTGGCATCCCTGAGAAACAGTGCTTATTGAGTGGTTTTTCTTTTTAACTGAAGGAATTAACAAGACAAAGCCACACTTAGCACTGTGTTTGAAGCGGGATGTTTTTCCTCCCATGTTTGTTTGCCTTGCCTTTGTTCTTCTCTGCCAAGTGGTCGGGCATCAGCAGTGATGCGATTTGCTTTCCTTTTCAAGGCTGTGATGGCAAGCGACTTTGCAGTGCCAAGATTCCGGTACCTGGAGAGACTGTTAATCGTGCATGGACACTGGTGCTACTCCAGACTGGCCAACATGGTGCTGTATTTCTTCTACAAAAACACAGTAGGTATTTGGCATGGGTCTTTAGCATTTTTCAATTAAAAGGCATACAATAACTGCTTTTGCATTGTATCAACTGCAGACTCAGTCAAGAAAAGAGGGACGTAGAAGGCCTCTGTGACAACCCTACCCCCAACACCCCCTAAAGGCTTACAATTTGTCAGATCGATGCCTGCATAAGGCCTGAAGACAACTAGGGTCTCCTGTCCACTCCATTCTTTGTGTGAATGTCTGTGATAGTATCCTGGTCTTGTGCCCTTTAATATCTGAAAACAAACTCATGGGAAATGAAAACAGCTGCATCTTTAAGGACGGAAGGTCTTATAAACAGCAGGCAACACAAAGAAGTTCATATATGACTGTATAAAGTAGCATAATGACAAGGCCAGCAATTTGTCATGGATTCAATAGATAGTAAGTTGCTAAAACTATATCTCTATCTGACCTCTGATTCTGTTCTTAAGTTCTCTACATCCTTGTGTTTCTTAGGAGTGTTCCTAAGGTGTTCCTTAGGAATAGTGTGTCCACAGTGGGATACTGATTTCTCTGCTGTAGGCAAGGAAGGTTAAAGCAGAAGTGTGTTCAGTGGCCTCGCAATCAGAAAATCACTTGATCTTGCTATATAGTTCAGACATTGAATGGTGTCTATCAGAGACACACTCACACCAGCTCTTGTACAAATCCCCAAGTGAGGCCTTGAACCTGGTAAGAAAGGGCCTTTCACACTCTCCTAGGCTTAGGGCAGATACACACTCTGCTAGCTAGCTTAATTGGTAGCTCCGTTTAAATGAAGATTCCTAGGCCAGATGCACTGTGAACATTTGTGTCTCTTCAAGGGGCTGTGAGTACAGGGCCCTTCCTGATCTCTCCCACGTAGTCCTCATGTTTAATCTCAGTTCTTTCATACTCCATAGGCCTGAGGAATGGCCCATAGGATCATCACAAAACTCTGACTCATTTGTAAGATTTCTAGACACTCTCCTGAGGGGCTGCTGGTTTGGGCTCTGCCTCTGGTGACTTGAGGCTGAGTGAACCAACAAGGAGAGAAACTACACTCCTGGGGAAAATGGCCTTCTAAGCTTGACCCATAAGTCTCACTGTCTAGACACCAGAACTATCTTGTGATCTACTGAAAAGATTCAAATAAATTAAAAGTTTTTTTTTTTTTAATTCCATATGAAAACCTCTAAGCTGATATCAGTACAGCTTTTTCTTGTGTTCTTAATGGTTCATTCTGGAGGCTGACACATCCTTTCCCATTCCTAACCTCTCCCACCCACTCACTTGCCTCATTTCCAAAGTGTCTTCTAACAAATGAATACAGATGCTTGCAACCAATCAGGAAATGGCTAATTGAGTAGATTTGGAAATCAATTCAGATTAAGCTCCACCTGGGACCATATCCAAAAACATTGTTCTGTTTCTGCCCTTGTGAGTTCTTTTCTCCTTTCTTTATACCCCAGTATTGAATAGCCAGCATGGTGAGGCCTCAGATACCCAGAACCTAGAGGCTCCCACCTTCTCTCTCCAGGAGTGAATGGCCCCTTTGGAGTAGGTTAGACTGGAGTACAGCCTCATTTCTTTCAGTCCTCAGTGCTCAGAGTAGGGTTATGTTGTGTTGATAACAACCCATCACAAGTTGAAATACTACAAATGAAAAATATATCTAGTACATTTAGGTCAACTACTGTCACAGCGTTGTTCAGAGCACACTGGAGCATTGTTGCCTTGTGACCAGCTAACTGGGAGCTTCTGCTCAAAGCCGCTGTCCAGCATTTCCTGAGAGAATAAAGCCCAGGCAAAGGTCCAAATCTAAATTCAAAGTTTTGCAGAAGGCATATTGCTTTCACATCATCATCTTAAACTTGAAAAATCCTAGATTTTTCATAAGTTGAGGACCATGTCTGTTTGACTTCTATGGGTTATAATTTTTTTTTCATCCCCCAAAACAGAACTATGAATTAAGGTAGCTCATCTCTGTAATTCCCAGTTCATGGCTGTCAAACTGAGAAGGTAGTGAGAGCAACATACTCCAAGCTTTCTAACATTTTAGAGGTAAACAGAGGCTAACGTGGCAGTCTGCCATGTTAATCTGTCCTTGTTGGAGAGCACAGGAGGAGCAGGAGCTGCCTGCCTGGTTTTCCTCATGTAAGATGCAGGGCTTTGTTAAGAGCATCCATCCACGTGAGCAGTTCAAGGGTAATCACGCCCCACAGGAGAGAGTCATTAATTTTAAGAATAAATTGGCCTTTCCAATAAAGAGCAGAGAAGAACAGTTTCTATAGTAACAGAGGCTCAGGAAGAAAGCTCTTTGGTACTATGAGGGGGGCTCTCAATTATCTAAGGATTTTTCTTCCTGTTCCCTTTGACTCCATTTGCTCTACTATGACTCAGAAGGCTGAGCCCACAGTGGTGGGTGAGTAAGAGTGAGCTGTGGGCGGAAGGCAGGGGAGCAAATCAATGAAGTCTGTCAGTGGCTGGTGTGGAGGGGGACATTGCATATTAGGAAACTTAAGTCATAGATGAAAGCAGTACTTGGGGGGATTTAGTCATAGCTTCCACCCACATGGATGAGCATTTTTTTTTCTGATCCTCAGAAGCCATTTTTAAGGCAAGAAACCAAGGTTAAGTTAAGAGAGGTAAAGTTAAGAGCCAGAGGCATAAAGCAACTCATTCAAGGGTCATGGAGAGCTGTAGCTCCAGAACCCAGAGGCAGCCCTCACTGTGCCCAGTGGAACATTCCTCCTCTTTACCACATCTCCTTTGGAGACTGGCCCCTAGCACCTTAGGCCAAGATCCATTTGTGTTAGATGTATTACTCATACTCTGACCACTTTCATATCTCAAACCTTAGTTTTCTGTAAATGTTAAGAGCAGCTTGAGCTTGAGTCTCAAAGGAAAGGAGGACATCAAACTAGGAAGAGTATGCCTCTGAGAATAGCCACAGTATTCCAGGGATCTCACGAATGCTTTGAAGACATCAACACCCACCCTGGGTAGCTCTCACAGGTATGGCCGTGGCATAGACGGGGGCCCTGAAGTAAAGAGGGTGATATGATCTATGCCAAATTACACAGTGAGTGTGAAAATACATTGCGTGCTAGTTTTGTATCACTCTAATGAAATAAATAAGTTATATGGGGAAAGTTTTTGTTTGGGGTTTTTGGTTTTGTTTTGTTTATTTGTTTAGATAATGATGTCAGATGTTTCACCCGTAGACTTGGCCCCATTTTCTTTGGGTCTATGAGGAGGCAACACACCAAGATTGGGACAAAGCTACTTAGGGCATGGTTTGCAGAGAGCCAGAGAATTGGGTTACCAACATTCTGTTTAAGGACATGACCTCATTGACGTAACTTCCTCTCACTAGGCCCTGCCTCTTTCAGCTTCCACTACCTCCAAATAGCTCTATAAGCTGGGAAAGAAGCCTTAACTCAGGGGCCTCTGGGAGGCGTTCAAGAGCTGAACCACAGTGTTTTACAACCCTCATCACACTGCCATATTTCCCATATAAATGCACTCCGGCCACTGGAACTCTCAGCGGCTGAAAGCAGAAAGACATTCTGGCTAACTCCCACAGCCGCCACCGAGCAGGGGGTTGACGCTCTCTGCTTCTCACTTGCTTGCCTTTGCTCTTGTGCTCATGTGTGTCTTCCTCTTATGGAAGGTGTTGATGAGTTTTCACTGTTCCTTTCCAAAAACAAGGCAGAGATGGGAGGACCATAACAGGGTTAGCCTGGGCTACATAGTTAAGGCTTGTCCCCTCACCCCATCTCACCCCAAAAAAGAGAGGAAGAAAGAAAATGGGGGGATGGGTTACAGATGTATCCTAGGGTGGGTATTTGGGAAGACAGAAAAAAGGAAGGCCCCAGGGAAGAAGCCACAGGCCTTCTTAAGATGTAAGCCATCCTGAGCCCCAGTCATATCTTGATCCGTTTCACACCGACCATCTCCAACTCTTCTGGAACAAAATCTCATCCCTCCTTGGGATGCTCTTGGGAATACCAAATTCCTGCTACTGGTCTCTTGAGAACAGCGGACTGTGGTAGAAGGGGATTGTGAGCAGGCCTGGCAACGACAAGGCTGAAGGCTTTCGGGAGAAATCACTGCCTGACTACTTAACTACACAAAGTCTCTGTGGGGATATTGAGTCCTTCAGATGAGTTTCTGCAGGGACAGCTAAAAAATAACCTGTTCTTATGCCTCCCTTCTCTGTTGCAGATGTTTGTGGGCCTCTTGTTTTGGTTCCAGTTTTACTGTGGCTTTTCTGCATCTGCCATGATTGATCAGTGGTATCTGATTTTCTTTAATCTGCTCTTCTCATCGCTTCCCCAGCTCGTGACTGGGGTGCTGGATAAAGACATTCCAGCCGACATGCTGCTGAGAGAGCCCCAGCTTTATAAGAGTGGCCAGAACATGGAGGTAAGCACCCTGCTGTCTCTGCCTCCACCCCCTCCCCTTTCACCTCCCAGAAAGTGAAATTATCCCCAAATCCTTACCAATAGACACTCCAGAAAACTGTTGCAATTGTAGAATGGACACTGTATGTTAGACTCTGGAATACATTGTGTTAGCTTTGCATTGCAATAATAAAATACCCGAGACAATTAACTTGTAAGAGGAAAAGCTTTTTTGCCCACCTGGTTATGGCAGTTGCAGTCTAGGATCAGGCAATCCCATTTGGGCTTCTGGTAGGAGTGCCTGATTGTCATGAAAATGGTGAGAACGACATACTGGAGCAAACTGCTCATGTCCAAAGCCAGGAAGTAACCAGGACCTCACCTTCACCTCAGCAGCACCCCCCTATGACTTAGGGACCTCCTACTAAGCTCCACTTCCTAAAGGTTCCCTCACCTCCCTCAAGTACCACTCTGGGAACCAAGCTTCAATACAAAAGCCTTTGGGGGACATTCTAAATGAACGCCTTTGCATTCATAAAATATGTTGAATGAAAACCCTCTCTACCTCAGCTATTTCCAGGTTCCCAAGAAAAGTCTACATCAAACGTGATAATCAATTTCCCTAAAGCAAGCAAAAACAAAGAAAAACAAAGTGTCACGTACTTTCAACACAAATTAAGACAACAAACTCAAAGGGAACCCACTGAATGAGCAGACAGATGTAAATGTATGCTTACACCAGCAATCCACACATTTGCAAACTGAAGGCCAGCTGTCCCACCAGCCCTTGCAGTAAACCATGTATGCTTCTCTTTGGCCAGTGTAGTTGTTCTGTGTGTGGAAAGAATGCAGCATCCTATCTCCGCCACATTATGTCTAATTCAGAATGTATTTGCTTCAAGTTACCTTCCTATAGCTGCTTTGCTGACACTGAGTTCCCAGAGGAGCAGGCTTCACAGCTCAGGAGACAGGTCATGAGGAGACAATTGGTTCTCTGGCTGGTACCTGTGGTCTTGACAGGATTCTCACCCTAGCCAGCTTACTGTCCTCAGCCAGCCATGAGACAAGACACTGTAAGCTTGTCACATGGATGAGGTAACCAATGAGAATGTCACCAGTGCTTTCCTTAAGTGGTGGTAAATGTTCTCTCTGAATCCTGTGTGTATCTTGAAAGCCATTGAGGACTTACTAGGGTGCTCCTGAAGGGATGATGGGATCCTGGTTGCTTCTTCTTTAAATACAGATTTCTGTTATCCAGATAATGAAACATTCATTTGTCTGTATCAAGGCCATTTTTGCCGTTGGTGTAGAGTTGTCATAGTGTGCTTGGCATTGATATAGCAAAATACCTAAGTTGGTGGTAGTTACGTCTCTGTTGTTGCAACAAAGCACCATGATCAAGGCAGCTTATAAGAGAGTGTATTGGGGGCTTAAAGTTTCAGAGGGTGAGTCCATAGCAACCATGGTGGGGAGCATGGTGGCAGGCAGGCAGGCATACCTCCTCCATGGCCACACCTCCCAATCCTTCCCAAGTAGTTCCACCAATTGGGGAACCAAGCATTCAAATATATGAACCTATGAGGACCATTCTCATTCAAACCAATAAAGTCAGGCTATTTAAATAAAGGTAGTTTTCTGGAGGTCCAAGGTTGAAGAGTTGCATCTGATGGTTTTGATGTTGATGGAGCTTGAAAGCATGGCATGGCCTGGCAGTCATAAGGATGTGTCTCTTTTAGTCTCTTTCATGTAAATCAGTCATGGGGGCTCCAATGGTTTATCTTAAGTATTTTCCAAAGGCTCCACAAGTTCCCACTCTCAATATTTTACAATGAGGACTAAGCATTAGTGAATCAACCCTTGGGGACAAACTGAAACCACATCAAAACCAGAGTAATAATTTTTTTGTTTACCATCATGAGGGGTTGGAGAGATGGCTTGGTGGTTAAGAGCACTTCCTGCTCTAGGCAGTGCATACACATCCTGCACATATGCAGACAAAAAAAAAAAAAAACACAAAACAACAAAAAAAAATACAACTCATATACTTAAAAGAAAAATAAGTAAATCTAAAACTCCATTAGGAAACATCCATCATCAAACTTTAAAAGTTAAAGCTCATTGTTAAGAGTCTTTCTAAAGGACTCATCATAAAACCTTTTCAAAATGGAAGACAAGGAGGGGCCAGGCCACGGGAGTCCAGATTTGGGGGTGGGGCAGATCAGGGGGTAGGCCCAATATTTCAGCTGTTCCTTCCTGAGGAAAAGTTCCTTTGTAAAGCTTAGTGAGCAGTCTTGTGGTGTCCTACCCTGCCCCCCTTGCACACCACCACCAGGGAATTTCATGAGTAGTGACTATATTGACATCATTTCTACCCTTCCTTTTTCTCTACTCAGCTCCCCCCATCTTTCCTCTGGACTCCCTCTCAAATTTATGGCCTCTGCTGACATATAAGTATAGGGCTCATGTTCTGGGTTCAAAAGCTGCCAGTGATTCAGCTGTCTACAGCTCTATGAGCCTTCCTGATTTGGTTTCTCATCCACCATGTTGGAGCCTTGCTCTCCTCAGGTCCTGAAACAATACATTTTCCTCTAGTGCTTGACCTAAGTATTTAAGATATCACATGATCAAGAATATATAGCAAGCTTTCTTGTCAGACTATGTTTGGATCGCCAGCCCCTGGACAGTGACACAGAGACTTATTATTAATTACGAAAGCTTGGCTTCTAGCTTAGGCTTGTTTCCAACTAGCTCTTATAAATTAATTTAACCATATTTTTTAAACTATGTTCTGCCACGTGGCTCAGTAACCTCTTCTCAGTACGGCATATCCGACTTGTCCATGTCTGCTGGTGAAATCCAAGTGTCTAGATTCCTCCTCCTCTTCCTCTCCCTAGAAACCCCACCTATTCTCTTTCCTAGCTATGGGCTGCTCAGCTCTTTATTAAACCAGTCAGAAGGTGCCTTTGCAAAGACAAGTGTCTTTGTACACTTCACAGTGTACAAAAAGATTATCCTATAGCAAGAATGCCTTGGAGGGGACAAGCCCTTCTCTGTAAATCCTGTCTTGTTTCTGTGTCCCAGGAATACCGGCCACAAGCATTCTGGTTAAACATGGTGGACGCCGCCTTCCAGAGCCTGGTGTGCTTTTACATTCCTTACCTGGTAAGTGAACTCAGCACAGGCTTTTTCCTCAGCTGCCTCCAGGCACCTACAGACCACACAACTTTGCCCTTGTGCTTGTTTTTCAGGCCTACTATGACTCCGATGTGGATGTATTTACCTGGGGGACCCCTGTCACAGCAATAGCACTGTTCACCTTCCTGCTGCACCTGGGTATTGAAACTAAAACCTGGGTGAGAGCCACGAGCAAAGTCACACTCCAAAAGGGACCCATGTTGTGGGCCGCAAACTTCCCAGCAGCTGTTGTACACATGCAGGGGGCTGCAAAGCTTCCCTAGCTGTGTGATAAGATGTAAAATGATGCCTTCTTTCCTGGGAAAAGGGACACCCCACCACCCACCATCCTGAACAGTAATTCATCTACCTGCCTTCCTGGCCTCCTTCACTGCTCTGCCCCTGCCTTGCCTGCTCCTCTTCCCTTTACAGTCCTGTCCCAGCCTGGGTTCTACTAAGACCAGCCAGACACTCATAACAAGAGTCTTCACTAAGAACTGGAAGACACACCCCTAGCCATCCCCCATAAACCCATGTTGTTGTCATGGTTGACACTCTTAAAGTGAAGTAAAAGCCCTTTCTCTCTGGTTGCTTTCAGACCTGGCTCAACTGGTTAGCCTGTGGCTTCAGTACCTTTTTGTTCTTCTCTGTGGCTCTGATTTACAACATGTCCTGTGCAACATGCTATCCTCCATCCAACCCTTACTGGACCATGCAGACATTACTGGAGTGACCCTCTGTTCTACCTGACTTGTCTCCTGGCTCCTGTAGCTGCCCTGCTGCCCAGGTGAGTATCAGTTGGTGCCTCCTGCTGACAAGCAAGTGCAGCCTACCTGCTGTGCACGGGCTTGTGTGAGTCTCCTGAAGCTCAGTCACGGCCCTTTAGAATCTGAATCTTTTTCATATGTTCTTTCTAGATTGTTTTTCAAAGCCCTCCAGGGGAGCCTTTTCCCTACCCAGCTCCAGCGGGGACGCCAGTCATCCAAGAAATCTCGCAGCAAATTCAGTGCTCCCAAAGAGACTTCTCCTCAGGGACAACCACCTGGAGACTCAGAAACTGAGCTTTCAGAAAGGAAGACCATGGCACCTTTTGAGTCCCTTCCCAGGGATTGTGCCCGTCAAGCTCCCCAGCTCACACAGCAGCTGGCCTGCTCCCCAGAGGCCAGCGGGGAGCCCAGTGCAGTGGATATGAACATGCCATTAAGAGAGAACACCTTGCTGGAAGGACTGGGCACTCCAGCTTCAGGGCCCTCCTTGCCGGGGGAGGCTGTCTCAGAAGACTGCCCTGGGGACTCCAGGAAGAAACCCACCAGTGCTAGCCAGACAGCCTCTTTATCGTCACTGTTCAATCTGCCCAGCTTTGGCACACTCAGCTGGATCTCTTCCCTGTCGCTGGCCAGTGGGCTGGGAAGTGTCTTGCAATTGTCCAGAAGTAGTTTACAGATAGAAAAGCAGGATGGTGAATTCCTGCCCAGCCCCCCACAGACAGATCAGGAACTGCACAGCTTACAGGGACAAGTCACAGGCTACTTCTAGTATCACCCTCAAAGGGTCACAGCCAATTGTGGTGTCAAAGAAATCCTTGAAATAGCCTTTTTATTCTGTAACAGATGTTAATGTTATTTATGTTTATTATTTGCACAGAAGAGTTCTAGGAAGATGTATTTTTTAAATGTTTCCAAGACAAATATAGGAAACCCGAGGTACCAAAAAAGAAAGTTTATTTTTTAAATTTCTAAGTAGAGTATACTGATGAAAAACTAAGAGCATATATCTTTATCTATCTGTATATAAAGTTTAAAGAAGAGTGACACTTGAAAAGTGTGTCTAGATTTATTTTTTTCATCTCATTTTGTAAGGAAAAGCAATGTGCTTTGTTTCCTCAGCACATGTAGCCCTGGCTTTCTGCAAGCAGGCATAAACATGTGACTAGTCCATTGACCCCTAGGGTGGCTCTGATGGGGATGGACACAGGACCAGGAGGAAAGAAGGCAGAGGAGAGGGGAGGGGAGGGGAGGAGAGGGGAGGGTGTGTGACCTTTGAGGCAAATTCCTCCATTGGCTTCCAATGCTACCAACAGCAAAAGGAAAGCGAAAAGTCAAGAAAAACTCATGTGAAGTTCCTGCCAACATTCAGTTCCGTACAGGCATTTCATAACGTTCACTTCATAGGTCTGACAGCTCCAATGTCATGTGTGTTTCTTGCTACAATCCTCACAAGCAATAAATAACCTCCACCTTGCAAAGAGAGTGTCTGGTAGCCACTGTTGTGTGACAATGCTGGCGTATGACCTAAGTGGATGTGTTCTGAACGCTGTGCGGTCACTTCTCTATGCAAGTCCTTTTAGACACTGAAGACAATGGTACTGTGATGTATAGGCCAGGATCACAGAGTGACCTGTTACCCTTGGCTCCTTGCACCAGGCCATGGGCAAGAGCCAGACGCCACTAACCAAAATCTTAGACATTTTGAGTAATTACCTTCAGGCTTTTGTCTGATGAGCTATCATATGTCCTCATCTGAAAGGGAAAAGAGGGAGAGAAATGATTAAAACTTTTAATGACAAACTCTGCTACTTCAATGACAGTGTTAACTCATCCTCCTTGTAGTGCCCACCCTGTCCCACACTTGGCATAGGAAGTAAGCAGTGTGTGTCTCGGGCTCCTCCACTGGGTATCTGTCCCTTCAGACTACAATGCAGAGTAGCAGAGGATAAAGACATGGGGGAGAACTGCCCACTGAATATGGTTCTTGTCAAGTATCAGAATGTCCCTCATTCCTCAGAGTGGTAGCTCCCTGTACCAGTTCCAGAGGAGATGGGGCTTTAGGGGTCTTGGTCTCAACAACTCTGATGCTATTCTCTATAGATGTCCTCACAGAACTCTAAGTTGGAAGCTTCCATCTCTACATAGATGCACTGAGAGGTGGGGGCTTTGGGGGGATATGTCCAGGACACAAGGGCTCTATCTTGAATGGATTAACACTGTGATCAAAAGGGGCTTTCAAGACTACATTTGTTCTCTTGCCCTTCAAGAACCACCACTGTGATTATGCATCAAGATGGCTCTCACCAGACACAGGCACCTTAACATTGGACTCCTAGCACCGGGAACTGGAAAGGAGCACATTTCTGTTCTTTACAAATTAGCCAGACTTACGTATTCTGTTCTTGAAGCGTAAAACCAGCCAAAGCATAAGATTTGTCACCTTATCTCTTCCCTTAGTTTTGGGGTTCAGTCTTGTAAGACTGCCTCTGTTCTTGGTGCTGCATTTCCTCCAGTCAGGTAAGACTATAGTCCCACATCCAAAGGAGAGACTTCTATTTACATTCTAAGCAGCCCTAGTGTCTATAACCTCACATATAAAGGTTTCACAGCAGTTCCCAAACCAGTTACTGGTAAACTGTGTGGGAGGTATCCTTTCTGCAGTGCTGTGTCCCTAGACACAGCCTGACTTGCTCTGATGAGGATGGTGAGAAGATGAAGTCATACAAGGCAGGGGGGGAGAAGGAGAGAGAGGAGAGACACAGGCACATATACAGAGCAAACAGTCACACGCACACACACACACAGAAGCTGGGGTCAAGTGGGCTAGGCTCTCTGATGGAGAAGTGTCGTCACTCAGAAGTGCAGTATGTTTATCTTATAGAGTTGAACAGAGAGGCAGTGTCACTGCATACAGAGAAACAAGGAGGCAGGGTTTATGATGTACAGCTGGATCAAGGAGACAGATTTAGGTAATCTTAGTAGGAACAGTCTCTGTAGGGGAGCAGCCTGGATGCTGTAAACATCCAGGGAGCAGGAAGCTATGGTGGACATTTTCGCCAAACACTACTAACATTCAAGACAGAAGGGTCTGATGCTAGGGTCCTTGACGTTTCTATATCCATGTCAATAACGTGCATTCACTTGAGACTTTGTTCACAACACAGGAGCAAAGGCAACAGCTGTCCTAACCTCACCGTGTCCCCCTTGTGTCACCTCCCCATCCCTGGTGCCACCTTTTCTGCTCTTGGGAGCCACACATCTGAAAAGTACTAAGTTGGTAAGATGTGTCATTAGCAGAAGACCACAAGAACACAAGCACGTATATCTGAGTGCCTGTGACTTCAAAATGACCCAGTGTCCAGACAGCCTGCACTCACAGCCTTGCTTCTTTCCAGAAGACATCTTCCTCTGAGGATAGGGTTTCTTGGCAAGTAGAAGGATCTGGGCATTAGCTTCAGAAACTTGCATAGCAAAAACATGTTAGAGAAACAAATACTGTGGAAGGTGTGGCAGTTAGCTGCTTATGGGATGAGGAATGCTCATGACATTTCCTGTAATCTGTTCCAGCCAGCCACATTTATCTCAAAGCAACGTAGTATGGGGGAAAGTCACGATCCTTTCCAAAATGTGTCACATGAAAGACATTGCCAAATCGTGACAAAAGGTGAAAATTTGAATATTTCAAAAACAGTATCTAGTGGCAGGTGAGATACTGGAATCAGCATTATTCGTACATGACTGGGTGAGATACCTGGAAATTCAAATGAACAAAAACAGGCTTTTGCTAATCTAAGGAGGAAGTATATCAGCTCACTATACAGGAGCATGGCTGTTCTTGAGGACTTGCCCTACTTTGGATGTCAGAGTAGCTGAACCAGTGAATGACCAACGTACAGTGTGTCTACTTGCTTCCAAATCAAAACCAACTAATTTGGACTTCTCAGAGGGCAGGTACTATGTCATTTTGGCCTTTTATGTCTGGCACTGCACAGAATCTAACATCTTGAATGCATTCAGCAAATATTGGGTGAGTAGAAGAATCAACCTATTAATAAAAATGAAAGACATTCCAATTAAAATTGCAGTCAAGAAAAATTACTTGTTATAACTCATTGCTTGTTTAATAGTGTCCAGATTTTCTGGCTGATGCAGTGTATGAATTTTTAAATGAATTACTGGAATGGCAGAAACTATTTGCCAAAAACCTGGATGGATTGAGCACTCCCATATTTTAATGAGAACACCCTACCTGGGAAGAAGCTTGAATCCACCCCTTCTCTTTGACCAGATAATCCCACTTTGGGGGACTAATTTTTTTACATATGTACATGTGTGTATGAAATGCTTGTGTGTATATACATGTTCACACATCTATAGCACATGTGTATGCAGCTGCACAGACATAGTTGTGGAAGTGTATCTGTAGGTTCAAGGTTGACATGGGGTATCTCTATTGTTCTCAACCTTATGTAATGCAGCAGAATCTCTCACTGAACCTTTAACTTCCCATTTGGGCTAGTCTGCTGTCCAGCTCTGAGGATTCCCCCATCTCCATGTGTGTGTACTGCCAGGGCCTACACTCTGACAGGACTTTTACATGAGTTCTGCAGATCTGAACTTGAATCCTTGTGCTTGCACAAGTGCTGTACCTGATGCACCATCTCCCAACCCAACCTTGGGAACTATATCTGAAGAAAATATCCAGTCATGTTCATTTAAGATGATCCTAATAATTAGTGGTACAAACTTGGAAACCTTTTGGATTGTCAGTGAAATAATTTCAGGAAATATCAGTGACATCACAGGACCAAAACATGGAATCCATTGAGAGAAGTGGTGTGAAAGGTCTTCTGCCCGCCGTGTTAGAGACCAAGCACTGCATGACTAATTTTTAAATCAAGAAGCAGATGTGGCAGTGGGCATATGGCCCTTAGAACCTAAGTATGAAACAATTAGAGCTGGGGGATGCACACTTAAAACCAGTGTGTGTGTGTGTGTGTGTGTGTGTGTGTGTGTGTGTGTGTGTGTGGTTGTTGTTGTTGTTGTTGTTCTGCACGCAGGGTCACACAGAGGAATTTAGTGAAATTAAATGAGTAGCAAGGAAAACAAGTCATGAATGTGGGAAAGGAACTAGTGGTGATAGGAAGGGGGTATGAGGAGAGGGAGGCAGACTAAGAGAGCATGGATTACAGTAATCAGAATATACTGAATACGTGTGTGATATTATCAAAGAATAAAGTCAATGCATTTAAAGTTTAAATCCTTGGGGTATGGTGTTGCATGTCTATGATCCGAGCTATTCAGGACACTGAGGCAGGAAGATTTTAAGCTGAGACCAACTGGAGCTGTATAGAGACACTCCATCTCAGAAAAAAGAGGGAGGCTAAAGAAAAAATTAGAGACTACTCAATAATGACTACTCTTTGTTGTGGTAGCGCCCATACTACTATTACCCATTTATCATGTTCGAGCGAGGGGCTGTGGATCGAAAAACAGAGACAAAAGACAGCGGGTCATTGGTGCCAGGGGATGCTGAATGCCGTTTATTGAAGAAGGGAGGGAACCTTAAATATAGGCTTACAGCACAATGGAGGAACCCTGGAGGGCAGAAGTTCGCTACTGAATGTTCTACATTCTTGCATCTAAGCTGTTTACACCAAATGCAGGATACATAAAGAACTTCCCTTAAGTATTCAGGAGGGTGGAGACTGGCAGGGAATCAGCATAGGGAGGACATCAAGGTCAAGGTCAGGCAAGCAGGGCAGCAGTTACCCAACTTGGGAGTTCCAGGGCCCTACAACTCTTTATTTGACATGTTTGTGGGCCTGCTCATCAAATTAATGGACTCTGGTGGGTTTCTACCTCCATAAGCATAGGGTTTTAGAGCTGCATCCTTGAAAACAGTATAATGTTTCCACAGAAGAGATGTGTCACAAAACTGATCTATGTTCGGTTACAGATCCAAATGGTAACCCCAAACTGTCAACTCTTCTTTGGAACCCTTTTTCCGGTTGAAAAAGTAGTCCAAGTCAACAACATAAAATGTTACTTTATTTTATTATTCTATCACAGACCATCCTATATAGAAAAATAAAGAATAGTGAAAAGTTGAGGGTCTGGGTGTAAAGAATATGATGGTAGAGGATTTGTCTGATATTCATGGGATCCTGGGTTCCATACCGACACCACAAATAACAATAAAATATGAGGTTCCATTCTAGATAATGTGCCACCCAGGTCCAGCCCTTGCTGCTCAAGTTGCTTTCCCAGCACATTTCAGGCTTCAATTGAGTTTACATAGGTATACCAAGACCTCACTCTCGGCCTCCATTCTGAGCAGCACAGGAAGCCTGGTAGGAAAAACTGAGCTTTTCATCATGGCGTCATCATGTTTCTCCACCCAATTCTGCTTTTTCCATGCTCTCTCCAGTTGTTCCAAGGGTATTCCAGTAAACCACCTATATTTGAACCTGTTTCCATCAACTTGCTGGGGTTCTTAACCTAACACAGTGTTGAATCAAGAAATAATTTCCTCAGGAGAAAAACAAGGTATGGCTCCTTATAACTGATTATCATTGCACACATATAAGAATAGTTATAGGAAATATAGTTGAACCAGTGTAATGATGGACATTTGTAATCTTGACACTCAGCAAACTGAGGCAGGAGGATCACAACTTTAGATCAGTGCTTCTCAGCCTTCGAAATGATGCAACCCTTCAATACAGTTCCTCATGTTATGATGATCTCCACCCATAAAATTATTTTCATTGCTCCTTCATAATTGTAATTTTGTTACTGTTATGAATTGTAAGGTAAAAATCTGTGTTTTCTGATGGTCTCAGGCAACCCCTGTGAGAAAGTCATTCACCATAAAGGGGTCATGACACAAAGGGGTCACAATCCACAGGTTGAGAACCCTTAGCCTAGATAAATATACATATGCTTGAAACTATGAATATGAATCTTACTGTAGGGCTGAAAAGATTGCTCAGTGGCTAAGCATACCTGGGTTTAATTCCCAGCTTTACATGGCAGCTCACAAATGTCTGTAAGTCCATAGCTAGGGATCTGGTGCTCTCTTCTGACCGTCTTGGGTAACAGACATGCACATAGTGCACATACATATATGGAGGGAAAACACGCATACTGTAAAATAAATAAAGTAAAATAAAGTCTGATTGTGCCACATCTGTCCATCTTAAGATCTCTCAGTATAATTTTGTGTTGAAATTGGTCCCCAATATCCTGCATATATTGCTTAAAGCAAACCAACCTTCTTTTCATGGTTTTTTAAAGCAGACAGTACTTGAGTGATGAGTTCCCAGTGGCCACTCTGTTTTCAAGGCCTGCAGCAGTCCATCATCACAGATCACACCTGTCTCAGCTCCATGCTCTAGCCTGCCTCCGCTCAAGGTGCTTTTTCTCCCTCATACCCAGCACTGCAGTCCAGTTTTCATGCTGAGCTGTATCACTTTCCTCCTTATCCCGAACCATTCTTGTCAACATTCCCAGAGCATTAGCTCTTTTTCGGGTAGAGCCTGAATTCTTCAGAGTAGCGTAATTCTCCCAAGACATGTGTTGAATAATTACCTAATGAATCATTGCTAATTCAAATTAGCTGCGCTGTCCACACCATTCCTTTCTCACCCTGCCTAGGGCATGCTCCAGTTCTCATCATGCAGTTCCGTCTTTCCTACGTTGTAGGTGGAAGCATGCTATGGTTTGAATTTTGATTGTCTGCCGAAGCAAGTCCAAAGGTGGGGGTACTTTCAGGCAGGTGGGGCCTAGTGGGAGGACCTTAGACCATTGGGACATGCCCTAGAAGGAGACTGTAGGAACACAGGCTCTATTTTCTTTGGCTTCCTGTTTCATGAAGGGAGCTCCACCATGTGCTCCCACACCAGCTCTCCAGTACCCCCATCAGCGACTCAAGCAGTGGGTCCTCTGATCTTAGCTGTCACTTGTACTTTCCTAAGAGGTGCAGTTTTCTGTCATTACCACTGTAGACATCAGGACCAGGCTCCCTAGCAGATCTCTAAGGTATTTCCAGGTGTCTGCCTTAGACCCAGGTCACCTCGCTGGTTCTTTCCCATTCTGAGGCTTCTAATGTTCTAGACTGAACCATAGATAGCCTCTGTGAGTTTTTAACCCGGTGACTGTCAACCAGACTTAAAATCCCCTTCAGTAAATATATGTACTCTGCATAGTCTCTGATTTCATATTGAAACATCCTCAGTACCATGATTACATTTTCCTAAGTTAAATATCAAGCTCTAGCAGTCACCAAATGACAGAATATTTGGAATGAGACTTAAAGACAAACTTGTGAATGTAGAGTCAACTGAAAATTAAAATTAAAAATATTATTGTACAAAAAGTACAGCTTAAAAAAAAACTAAGCCTCAGTTAACTTATATAGATCTCCTTATAAAGACTGGCCGAAAAGGGAGCAGCCAACAAGGAGCAGCAGACAGCTGCATAGAACAGAAATAACAGGCTGTGCTTGGTGGGGCTTGCCTCTAATCCCAGATTTTAGGAAGCTGAGACAGGACCATAATTTTGAGGACAGCCTGGGCTATGTGGTGACACTGTATCTTGAAAACAAAAAAAAAACAAAAAACAAAAAACAAAACAAAACAAAAATTGAGAGGAGGGGAAAGAAGGAAGGGAAGGAATGGCAAGACAGTTTCTTTTTTTCTAATTTTTTACATTTATTTTTATTTTATGTGCATTGGTATTTTGCCCACATGTATGTCTGTGTGAGGGTTTCAGGTCCCCTGGAACTGGAGTTACAGACAGTTGTGAACTGCTATGTGGGTGCTGGGAATTCAACCCTGGTCCTTTGGAAGAACAGCCAGGGCTCTTAACCTCTGAGCCATCTGTCCAGCAAGACAGTTTCCTAAGCCAATTAAGTCAACATTCACATGGAAATCAGTGGCTGAGAAATTTTAATAAAGGTGATTTCCAAATGAATTTTAAAAAGACAAATGCACAGTCCCGTGAAGAATGATAGTACAGGTAAAGAGTGTTGGAAAATAATTTGAAAGCAGTATGTGCAGGAAGTGACATCAGGGCTGGACAAAGTGGGCGATGCAGAAAGGTACCTTACATGGTAAAGGGGTCAGTCTCTCAGGGGAGGGAGGGTATAATAGTCCTGAATGACCTATCCCGAATAACAGAGCTTCTGTTATTTAATATGTGAAACTGGAACTTCTGGAGGGAAGAAACATAATCACAAACAGAGGCAGATTATCTCTCAGCAATTCACAGAACAGGTAGAAAGTAAGGAGAGGGTTTGGAGGACAAACAACTTGCTTCTGCACTCAACACTGGAGAATACAGACCCTAGTTGAAGTGTGTGTGGCATAGTGTGGCCAGGGCTACAGCTAGAGAGTGGCTAGCCTTTGGAAGCAAGATCAGGTAGTCCAAGCCAGGCCAAGGGAGGTAGACTAGGCAGTGTGCAGAAGGAAGCAGAGAGAGAACCTCCAGAGAAGAGCAATCAGAGGTCTGGGGTCTGTGGCTCTCACTGGCTGGGAGGTGACCTCGCCTGCACCATGACTGCATGAAGGGACTCAGAGACTTCCTAGGCCTCAAGTCTAATCAGCCTTTCGTATAGTGTTCCTACCCCACTCAGTACTGCCTTGTGGTTTCTCCTTTGACCTGTTTTTCTTTTCTCTACAAAATAATGTCCTTAACCCATTCCCATTCCCTGACAGTTTACCAGCTACTTCAGCATGCACCCTGCCATTGCAGCAAAGCACATCTAGAGCAGACATGTCACACTCAAGGGCCTGCACATTTGTGGATGAGAACTTGGCACCACCAGCTTAGTTTCCTTTTGACTTTGATGAATTGCTGGCTTGCAATGGTGTGAGCAGACTGTAAGGACGACAGTCACCCCTGCTGGCCTTCCTCCAGCCCATCATTTGGTCTTATTCAGAAGGGAGATCTCTGGTGAGGTCCCTTCGCTCTGCATGGTGTGGACCTCTCTGGTGCGTAGTCAATAATTACACACGTTTAGACCACTGCAGAGGATCTGCCTGCCATAGTTCTTTTCCATATCAATTTAGCGAGGTCTAACATGGCAGCTGCTGTTTTTCACTAAATGAATCCCTTCTTGTGTTTGTACTTAAAGGCATGAAAACTCTTTCGAACAGTTTGCACTTGCTTTCTACCTGACTCAGGGTCAGTGTTTGAGATAATGGAAGTGACAGGTACAATTATATTGCTGTTGCCTTTTTCTGGCCTCCATTAATAGGAGCGTAGCTGCAAGTCTTCTTCACTGGCAAGTTGATGGGATAGCTCAGACACCAGATGGATAAAACCCTCCTCAACCAAGCCCAGTCCCAACCAGTACACAGCATGCCTCCAGCTTTGCCAAAGAAAATAGTGAATTACCTGAGCTGTGTGCACATGGCCATACATAGTGGATCCTGTGAGTTTAGTCAGTATTCCCATCCAAGGCAAATTTTAGACTACACATAGGTGTAGCTGAAGTTTTCTCCAATCCTGCCTGGCCCACGGTCAGGACAAATCTCTCTTACAAGCCAGTCCTGCAGCGGCTCAGACCCAACCAAATAAACACACAGAGACTTATATTGCTTACAAACTGTATGGCTGTGACAAGCTTCTTGCTATCTAGTTCTTCTATCTTAAATTATCCCATTTCTATTAATCTATACTTTGCCACATGGCTTGTGGCTTACTGGTACTTTACATCCTGCTCCTCATCATGGCGGCTGGCAGCATCTCCTCCTCTCTTCCCCCAATTCTCCTCTCTGCTAGTCCTGCGTATACTTCCTGCCTGGCTATTGGCCGATCAGTATTTTATTTATCAATCAATCATCCACAGCACATAGGTTTGCTTTGCAACCAGGATTTTCAGTCTCTTTGGTTCTTGGTTAAACTAGCACACAATCTCCCAAGTCTTTGTCGAGTTGAAGTGCTTTCTGGTTCTCATCTTTCTCCACCCTTTGTGGCCCAGGGAAAGGAGAAGGAAGCAGCTTTGCTTAGAACAGCTACACTCTTAATGTCTCTGTCATCTTTCAGCAAGGCCATCTTCTCAAACAACCCCAGAAAATTAGTGTTTTGTTTTGTTGGTTTTGTTTTTTAACCAGAGGAATTATTATTTCTAGGCTCATTGTTTGATTTAGAAAGAGCTTTCTTTTAGTTTTACATATTTTGTATTTTTGCTTTTCTAAGGTAAAGGACAAAAAATTAATAGGCAATATACACTAGTCTGGCTTCTCCATCAAATTATATATATGAAATGAAATGTAAAGCTGTGTTAGGCATAGTGCTATTATGCCTTTAGAATAGAACCATAGATCTTTAAAAGACTTGGCTAGGCCCCAATGGTGTGGTTGTAGAAGAACTGACTCCACTCCTCACCTGAAAGAGGAGATTCCAGCAGCTGGGACTTACCAAATCAGCTACCTCACAGACCCACATCCAGGGCTTTGTATTGGCCCACCCCAACATCTACTCCATCTATGACCTACCAGAGGGTGTGGTCCTTCAGAACCATAGCTGCAGGAACTCCACGTCTCAGGGTAACAGCAGGATATCCAAGGGTAGTTTTGGTGAGCGTCCAGTATTGATTGTGTACTAGAAGCCAGAGGCCTTGAACCAAACCAACAACTCTTTGCAATGAACATTTGCAAGTAAAGCTGAATGGACAAAAGGGTGTACCGTGTGACACACTGCAGCACCCAATGCCAGTAAGACAAATGAATAGGTAGATGTTGGAAGGTAGAAATGGTGAAGGAGCAAAGTGTTTCATTTGTTTGTTTTGTTTTGTTTTTAATTAATACTTTTAAAATTTTCTTTTGGAAGGATGCTACCGGGGTGAGGGGAGGATATAGAGGGACTGGGAAAGGAGTTAGATTGGGGTGTATAATATGAAATTCCCAAAGAATCAATAAAAAATTATGTTAATAAGAAAAAGACCTGGCCAAGACACTATGAATAAAATGAAGGCGGGGATGCTGTCTACCTCAGCTGTCTGATTGGAGTGATTCAGCTATTCATCATAGGATAGACACCTGAGGCCTCTACACAAATCATCTGGATTCTTTCTCTTAGTAGGCCCCACTTGTAAAGAAAAGCTTAGGACCTAGGATAAAGAACTAGTGCTCTTGTCTTCTAGGTGTAGTTGGCCACAGTGACTACTATGGACAAGTTTTCAGACTCCAAGTTAGGGAGAACATTTGAGCTGAGGAACAAGACAGGTCTGACCCATTATCCAGCAACCCAGAGGAAACATAATGTGAGCTTTCCTGTTCCACAATGTACCTAGCATATCATGAGACTAGATGCCTCATGGTCAGGTACACTAAGTCAACAGCTTTGACACAGGGTCTCAGGTTAGGGGATGGATATCAAGCATTGTTATCACCTTTTTATATGTCTAATGGAAGTGATTGTCCAGGAAATAGGCAACTTCTTTTTCCTGCATAATCTTAAACTGAAAGATTATAATGATGATAGCCAGGCCTGTCTCCCTCAGGACCTTCCAGTGTAGATAACTTCAGAACTGCTAAATCTCATGAAGTTGAAAGGCATCCCAGCCAGGCTTCTGCGGAAGGGCTGAGAATCCCAGTAGAAAATGTATTTCACACCAGAGAGAAGCATTCATGTCTACCTACCTCCCTTATTCAAACACAGAGAAAAGACATCTCAGTGTTTTACTATTTGTGAGATTTGTGATTGTGGCAGCCTTACCAAAGATGGCAAGGAATGTTTTTCAAGTTCTTCCCTTGTTATAGTCACAGAGGGCAGAGCAAGCCCTTCAAACACAGTTGTGGCCTCACATCTCTGCTCATTGTGGAGCCACACTCACCTGTACTGAGAAGGCTGAAGATGTCCTCCAGCCACTGAGCCCACTTCCTTGTTCTCGGTCCCCCTTGCATGAACTGAGCTCCAAGAGGACACCCATGTAGTTTAGAAGTGAAGAGAGCATGGTGTGCTCAATGAAGTCACTTCTGCCAGGAATGCTTGCTTTCTCGCTGCCATTAACAGCACCTGATTGGCTATTTCACAAGAGAGGGAGCTGGACCCAGCAGATACCCAGGAAGCCCTATGTAGTCTGGTTTTTGTTTATAATTTTCCACACAGAAGTTGCTGCCAAAATATGTGGTAGATCTGGCTCTCCCGCTCACCCTCAACGCCTATAGGAAAGCTGGGTGTACTGGGAAATCAGCCTGCAGGTCTTTCCCCTCCTCATTCATGGCTCAACTCACACAAAGCACGTTCCACTGGCAGATGGTCTGAGAATTTATCTCCCTATAAAATTAGCATGGCAAGAAATGTGTCTGCCCTGACTTGGAAGCTCAGAATAACCCAGGTGGCCATAAATCTCTGTCCTGCGTTATGGCTCACAGGAGTGGGAAACACATCAAACTTGAACTTCTCAGAGGAAAGTCCAGCTATATTTAGCCTCTGCCTTCTCTCTGAGAAAACAACATTCTTCCAGCTTGCAGGCTCTGGGAGAGCTGCCCTGAGCCCTTCAACTAGCTTCCCTCGAAACTCTCCGAGGCCAGACCTTGTACCCATGTGCTTGCTTTATGTCCTCCAGTACCACTACCTCCTCATGGCAGAGCTTGTTCATTTTTTACTTGTGTGCTGTCTTCCACTTACCCCCCCTCCCCTTTTCCCACTGAGAAAACCGTATTCTTCATGGTTAATTAAGGGTGGTTTTCACGATTGTCATAACTCATTTTCATCTTTGATATTTAATAACAGTGTCATCTCATAGCCCAGAACATATATAGTTCTTGGAATCTATTTAAAATAGATAGATAGATAGATAGATAGATAGATAGATAGATAGATAGATAAACATACAAATTCTACTGGCTTCCTTGTTTGCTGGGTTTTCTCAGCATGCATTATTAAATTGTGCATTTTAAAGTAGCTTTTCTAAAAGAAGGTTCCTTATGGTTTACATCCTGCAATTTTTGAATTTTAAAAAGATTATCCCAAGGCCCCTCTCTCTGGGTTTCTTATTGAATCATGCCCTGGAAACAAACCATGACATTTTATTGCTGAGGATGACACACATTGATTTGTTGTTTCTAAGGAAATCTAATATTACAACGTAAAATTTCACTGTGTGAACAAAGGGACTGAATTTTTAGCTACCCCTAAAAATACAGCTGTCTGGCTATCCCAGAAGTGTCTGTGCTCTCAAGCACTGTCGGCTGGGGAACCTGTGTTCACAAAGCAGAATGTGTTTGGGGGCTCTGGGGAAGAGTCACTGTCCCCCAAATCTTCCCCTGGTAAATGTTCACAGGGGCTGTCCTGTGATCCTCACAAGCACATTGCACCTGTTGTGGACAGGCGATGGGGTTAAGAACGCACCGGAGCATTTGGTGTTGTCTAGTGTGCACATTAAAATAAGGCAAAGCCCCTGAGCTGCTTTGATTTCCCCATTGCTGTGCTCTGAGCCCCCGGAACACCACTCCCGACACTGGATGAAAAATCGTGCCTCTGCCAGCCATGAAGTGTGAGGCTCTGAGCTATTTTTAGCTTGGTTTTCTCAGAGGGCTGGCCACGTGGGGCTGCCCTGTCTGAAGCTTCCCTGCTGGTATGTGGAGGAAGCAGTACAGACCCACCCCTCCCCCTCCAGTACCTTCCCTCCTCTCTTCTCTCCCTTTGCTCTGGCTAAGAATCTACCAGAGAAGAGTACCCCAGCCTGAGGCGCCAGAGAAATCTCTTTGAATAAGGATATCATTTCTGAGATAATTTCCCCATGTTTTCTTGAATATATATAGCATTTATTTTGATTACCATTAAAAAATTGCCTTATATTTTTAGCTTACTCAGCATAGCAGAGTGAAAAAGTGTTGTGGATGGAGTGTCCCAGAGATGAGGTGCATATGGACCTCTAGAGTGTTTTTCTCAACTCTCACCAGTTCTGATTTGAATATGAAATGTCCCCAAGGGTTCATGGGTTTGAACACTCAATCTCCTAATAGTGGTGCTATTTGGAGAGGTTGTGGAAACTTTAGGATGTGGGATCAAGATAGACGAGGATGACTGGAGAAGGGAGGTGCTTATGGGTTATATCCCTGCTCATTCTGGTCCAAACTCTAATTCCTAATCTGCTGAAATTCAAGGAGTCCTAGTGACACTCGCCATCCTCTTTGAACTCTACCATATCCTTCCTGACATGATGGATGCTACTACCTGGGAAACCATGATGAACTAACCATGCATCAGTCTTTCTCCTGGTCAGCACTTCTGGCAATAGTAAGAAGAAAAATGTAGTACATCATTCCATCACCCCAACACATGCACACGTGCACACACCTAGCATGGGGAGGTTAATTTACACCTTTAACTAGATGATTTAAAATGGACAAGATAGGGACTTGGTCCTCTTGAGTCAGAGGCACAAGCTTTGTGTTTGAGGCAGTTTGGTTATTCCTGTAGGTGAGAATGGGGTCTGACAAGGCAACTAGGTATGATGGTTTTATGCCTGTCTACATTCAGTCCTTCTTCCTCCACGGTCTAAGTATTGTTCACCATAAGCATTCATTCCTCTGCATGGTTGTACTAATGGATTCTCCTTGTCCCTCACAGTAGCCGGTTGAGAATGTGCAAACATCACCCATTTTGCAAATGGGGGATGCTAAGAGCTATCAAGTGTAATGAATGTGCTCAACCCAAACCGTCAGTATATAATTTGAACCCATGCAGGCTTGTCTCTGAGTCTTCACCATCATACAGTGCTGGAGAGCCTTATGAGTTTCCATGTGCCAGTTGCAAGTATTAATCTTATTTGAATATAGACATATGAAGTATCATTCTCAAGTGTGAAAAAAGAAACTTAAAATACATAAACTATTTCTCATGGGATGCATTGCTTCTTTTACTTTTTCTTATTTTTTGCGGTTATGATATAATTACATCATTTCTCCCTTCCCTTTCCTCCCTCCAAACCCTACCATATACCCCAGCTAGCTCTCTTTCAAATTCATGGCCTTCTTTTTCATTAATTGTTGTTGTTGTTTGGTGGTGGTGGTGGTGGTGGTGGTGGTGGTGGTGGTGGTGGTGGTGGTAGTGGTATGTGCCTGTCTTCCTAAATACACAAATACAACCTGCTCACTCTGTATGTTACTTGTATGTCTATTTCCAGGTCTAGAGAACCAATTGGGGTGCCTTTCCCTGGGGAAAACTATTTCAAGTCCTGCTCTAAGCGTTCACATTACTTCTAAATCAAGGTTCCTATAGCATGACTGTTTAAATAACTTTATTCACTCACTCCTAGTTTGACCCAAACAAAGGAACAGGAAGGAATGTGCCACTTTGGAAGGTCAGGGCCTCAGGGGAGAGTGATTTTCTCGCAGGACTCCAGAAAGTTTGCATAGAGATCTCTGAACAGCTGTAAACCTCCCTAAGGTGAGGCACAGCACATGTGGAGGACATTTTATGGAATCATTTCTAGAAATTTTCCTAGAATAATTGCACTATGCTCCTGTATTTATTCTATCAACGTAGAAGTCGGACAAGCTGACTTGTTTCTTTTTCCCAAATGTCCTGTCTAGACATCCCTTTGGGTCTGCTTCGTCTCCAGCCTTGTTCTCATTCTCGTACAGCTCCACCTTGCATTCACCACAACTGCTAAGACAGCTCCTGGCTCTGGGTGGGGAGGCCTATGGGACCTCAGGAAAGCAAAGGGCTATCAAACTTCCCAGAGGTGTTCCAAGACTGTGTGTCCTCTGTTGATTAGGCTCCAGGTCCTGCTGCCTCACTGCTTAAGTCAGGCCTGTGAAAGTGGGGGTTCTGGTCCTCTGGGATAGAGCAGCCTCTGGCAGAGTTTGAGGTCCATGCCAAAGCCAGCTGCAGGATCACTTGGGAGAAGCAATTAGGCCAGGGCTTGCAGGTTGGATGCACTGCTGGAGTGCTGTGGATATTGTTCTGTATAAATAAAATGCTGATTGGCCAGTAGCTAGGCAGGAAGTATATGTGGGACAAGAGAGAAGAGAATTCTGGGAGGTGGAAGGCTGGGTCAGAGAGAGCTGCCAGCCACCGCCATGGGAAGTAAGATGTAAGGTACAGGTAAGCCACAAGCCATGTGGCTAGTTATAGATAAATAGAAGTGGGTTAATTTAAGATAGAAGAAGTAGATAACAAGAATCCTGCCATGGCCATACAGTTTATAAGTAATATAAGCATCTGAGTGATTATTTTATATGAGGGTTGTGGGACCGCAGGGGCTTGGTGGCACCTGGAGAGAAGCTCTCAACTACACTGGAGTGCATCTTTCTTTGATGATCATTCCTTCCTAGACTCATCTTCTTTTTAAAGTTATTATTATTGTTGTTATCATTATCCTCAGTTGTTGTATTTCTATGCTGTGTCGGGAGTGAAGCACATGTGCCCTGCATGCACATGGAGGTCGAAGGGCAACTTTGTGTAGTCTGTCTTCATCTTCCACCTTTACATGAGTTCTGAGGATTGAAGTCAGGTCTCCAGACTTGCACAACTAGTGCTTTTACTCACTGAATTATCTTGCTATTCCTCAGATTCATGTTTCTAAGCATATGAAATAATATACATTATATGACACTGGAAACCAAGAATGTTGTAATAGTAAAATATCTTCTTAAAGACATATAAAATTGATACACAGCAACAAATGTGCCTCATTAAAAAACTAAATAATCTAGCTCTTGGTTTATTAACTGTTGCAATTTTGTACAGATAATATTTCATGATAATTACAACCACCATAATATGATTGGTCATGATTGACTGCCAGTGGAACAGAGTACCCAGAATTTGGGGTTTCCAGACAAAATGCTGGATGACTGGTTACATTTAAATTTCAAAGGAACAATGAATAATTTTGGTATAAAACACTATTCATTTTTATACAATTCAAATTTAACTAGGCAGTAGCTTAATATCCACATCTATAATGAAAGAAACACTAAATATATGTTAGAGATTAGTGAAGAGGAAAGTGTCTATCCAAATTGATGGACACTTCTTCCCCATGTTGGTCAGAAAACCATCACTCTCTAGTTATGTATAGATGACAATTCTCAGCTTACAGGGCATCCAGTTTTATGTGTAGAAGACATTTCATGGGCTTAAAACCCTATTTACATACTAGGTAAGCCTCAGCAGGGCTTTGTTAGTATTCTAGGCTGCTGAGGCCCACTGGACCTCTGACCAATGTCTAATCTTCTCATTGGCAGTCACAGAAAGCTTTCCCTGTCATCTCTGGGTCTGTTTTATTTGTGCTACCAAACACACTCTATCAAGCTAAAGTTCTCTCTACTAGGCTGTAAACCCACAGAGACTGGGATTAGGCCATCCTGCTCACTGTTGTATTACTGCTGAATAGTTCCCTGAACATGAATATGTGGTAATTGGTGAATGGACAAATAAGGTAACAAGAATCACACTCTACATATATTCCTGGCTGTGGCTGTGCTCCTCATTTGTGGGTAAACATACCCAGAGAAATAAAACAGAGCATTTGCAAATCACAGTGAGAAATTAATTTTGTGAATTGGAAACTTCAGAGCCATGGCAAGCTTCTTGGGAAGGAGGGATGTGTTCCTAGTGTTAATTCTAGAAGGAATATTTTGGGTATTTTAGCAGAGTAAGTGGGAACAAGGAATACAGCCTGATGACTCTATAAGTCTTGCTGCCTGTTAAAATCTGTTTCAAGCTCATTTCCATGTACAAAATTTGTCTTACAGATTCATTTTCTCATTTCTTCTAAAAATCCTACTAAAATTTAAAGAAGTTTCCATAATGCTTCATGTAACATCCTCCCTTAATTTGGAAGACAAGAAATCTACGTTCCAGGACAAGACCTGAAGTTTCAGTCCCTCTGGAATGGAGAGGGCTGAGCTAGGAGATGTCTTACTTTTCCAGCAGTTACTGGCCAGAATTTCTTTTCATTTCTTTAAACTCTCAATGAATAGAATAACTTTAAGTAATATAATACTCATCTGAGCCTCATACAAGGAACATAGATGACTGAACATGGTAGAAAATTAGCTCTCAGGAAGTATCCAAGCTCCTTATTGAATATAAAGTGAGTAGGACATCTAGATGTGGTCATATGTGTGTCCTATGGCTAGTGTGAAATCACATTTCCATTTCACCTAAGCAAACAGGTCACACATCTGAATCACACTCAACCACTTTCCTCCCCTACTGCTTCTGGCTCTAATCTCATCCTGTCCTGGCTGAAATACTATTGACTCAGCCTCAAAATGTGAACAGATTCTACTGCTTTCTCCAGTGGCTAACTCCTTCATTGCCTGTCCTAGGACTACACTCCATGGGCATGCTAGTTTTCCTTGACAGATAGCAGGCCTGCTTGCACAAGGAAGCTGCTTCTATGTAGACGTTAGCTAGGCCTTCTAGTCTTTGGGCCCTTGTAGCTGGAGTTTTCTCTGGTCCTGCCTGGCCCACAGCTGCTCCGACCCAACCAAGTAAACATACAGAGATTTATATACTTATAAACTGTATGGCCGTGGCAGGCTTCTTGCAAACTGTTCTTATATCTTAAATCAACCCGTTTCTATTAATCTATAAGTTGCCATGTGGCTTGTGGCTTACCGGAATCTTAACATCTTCTCATGGCTGTGGCTGTCAGCGTCTCTCTGCCTTAGTCTTCCACTTCCCAGAATTCTCTTCTCTGCTTGTCCCACCTATACTTCCTGCCTGGCTACTGGCCAATCAGCATTTTATTTATACACAGCGATAGCCACAGCAGGCCCTTCCTTCTGGACTTCATGGGATCCCCTATAACTCATCCATCATTCCACCTGCCACTGATCAACTTTAGAGAGGCCACCCTTCAGTAAACTCTATAATTAACCTTCAAACAAGCTTATTGGTGCTTGTTTCTATCATGTGACAGAAAAGGAAGGGATCTGTGTACTGTTCACTTTGGCACGGCCAGTGCCAAAAACAGTACCTAGCTCACCCAGAAAACTAATAACCACCTTGAAGTGAACGTGTGAATAAATGAATGGCAATCCAGACTCACCAATACTATTCCAGGTTATTTCAAGGAGGTTAAATACCAAACTAGCCAAGCAGCTGAGTAGAAGATCACACCAAGGTCAGGGTGACTGTTCAGACCACATACATTCTCTTGTTTTCTCTTTCACACATGTAAAAAAAAATGTCTCTAGGTTCCTGGATAAGTAAGTCATTGTCCAGGGAGAAGTTGACAAGTTAGTGGAAGTACTTTCCTTCAAGCCAGAGCTACATGGCCCTCTGTTTTCATAGGAGTCTCAGCTCCACAGTTAGGTTCTTCCATGTGTCCCTCCTGTGTGGTGTGGGGCCAGGGACACGAGCATCTATAAAGTGACTGGAGGCTATAGAGCTCAGCGTCTAGCCAAGGCCAGCTCAAGTTCAACAATTTGGGGAAGCCAGAAATCCTTTGTCACATGAATGGGCCACATCTTAATTGAGATCCCATTTGGGCTAGGGATACAGTGACAGAATGCCCACAGAGAAAGTGTCTGGCTTTGACCCCTAGCACCACAGAAAATGAAAAGATTCCATTTCTGAAACTAGTTTTTTTGCAACAGGCTTGCTGAAGATGAGTTGCCGGTCAGTTTCCTGTTTGTTCAAGGATCATTTCTGGGCCTTGAATCTGATGTAGGATAGCCAAAGATTGGCTGATGGAATAAGATGTCCCAGCATATACACAGAAATATCTCTGTTAACACAAAGAACAGCTATCAAGCAGGCAGCACAGAGAACATTGTGTCCCTTTGGAATCTATAGGGAAAAGGCCCATGTGAGGAGGTGGCAGAGGAGTGCACTTTCAGAGCTTGAGGCATCAGGGCACATTTTACCCAGAGCCAAGCTACTGCCAGAGCGGAAGATGAGCAGAGTTGCTCTCTGTTGCTCTTAGGAGCTCTGGCAGGGGCATGCGTGGGATCTCAGTGTATGAAAAGGAAATTGACGGAACATCAGCCTAAGGCATTCTGTGAAACAGCAGAGGCTCTTATCATCTTACTTTTCCTTCCTGTTGCCATGATCAAATACCCTGACAACAGCAATTTAAAGGAGAAATGATTTACTTGGCTCACACCTTCAGCTTAAAATCCATCATCATGAGGAAGCCAAAGCTGCAGAAACTTAAAGTTAGCTCGTCACATTACATTTCCAGTCCAGAGCAGAGAACAGGGATTCATTCGTGCATGTTTGCACTCCATCTAATTTGTCCACTCTGGTACAGGTGAGGATCCCTTATCTAGACTAGTGCTGCCCACAGTGGGTAGGGCTTTATACCATGACTAATGAAATAAATGTAACTCCCCCTTCCCACCACAGACGTGTTCACGGGTCAGCTTGATTTAGACAGTTCCTTATGGACAGTTTCTTCCTAGGTGACTCTATATTGTGTCAGACAACTGAAACTAGCCATCAGAAGTATGTTCTCCCTACCTCACCAAAAAAGCAAAAGTGTTACGTGAGCATTTTTTCCAGAAAGCTGAAAAAACAAAACAAAATCCAGAAGTTCAAGAAAACCTCAGCACACATTTATAATTTTATGAGGCCTGTCTCCCTCATCCCTGCATGAGACATCGCACTTAACCATGTTCCATAGCTGATGCTGTCTCATCACTATCAAGGAGCCATATCAGTTCACTGCATTATGAGGACACCTCAACCCCCACACTGAGTCTATCCTATCCCTATAGCTCCAGGACATACCCTGTCACAGTGCAGTAAGGTGGTTGGCTCCTGCCCAACCCTGCAAAGGTACACAGCACCAGTAAGTTCGTGTCTCCAGCTCCCCATTCCCCTGGCCTATCGGCCTTTGCAGGACCAGGTGCACTCTGCTTGCTGACAGCTGGGCTGCTGTATAGAGTACCTGAACTCATCTGGCCACAGGTCTGGAAAGCAGAGTTGTTGTTACCATTAGGGTGGTCTATTCAAACGGAAAATAAGATGTTACAAACTAGACAGAGATGGGATAGGCTTGCAGGGAGCAGGGTTAAGTAAGGCACAGGTCAGGCTGTGTGGGGTAAGGGTACCTCCTCAAAGGTGCTGAAATAGTTTTTAGGGAAGATATAAATGACAAGATCAACATTTTTTTTTTTTTGACTCAAGGAAAGCAAAACCACTCTCCCTTCATTCGGGTGAACAAGGTGCATCATTATATGCACATATGGTGTTCACTCATGGAGCCTGTGTTTAAGAGCAAAAGGTTAGCAAGGCAGTGGGTAGGGAGCTGTGGAAAAAAGGAACAAATAGTTTACCCTTTGCTGTGAACCTGTGAAAAGTGCACATGTTTTATACATGAATATACACACTCCGACCAAAAGCTAACACCCAAAAGTAAGAGAAAACGTGGGATATTTTAATAGCTGAATAATATTTCATTGTGGAAACATACTACATTTCATTATCTATCCATAAGTTGATGGACATCTAGGCTGTTTCCATTTCCTGGCTGTTGGAAATAGAGCAGTGATGAACATGGATGAGCAGCTATCTACAGATAAAGACATATAGAGTCCAAGAGCGGTATAGCCGAGTCATGTGGTAGATATACTTACTTAATGAGCTCTTTGAGGAAACTCCACAGTTTTTCAAATTATTTTGCAAATTACACATGCAAATGAAAGTAAATACTGAAAAGTAAATAAAATATTGAAATCTAGTTGAAAGTAATAAGGTCCTCTGAGAGTGGCTAGCAAATCTAGGGCTCAACTCTTTTGGTGGGGTTCACAAATCAGCATATTTGGAGCTTTACACTGGGCTATTTGGGTCCTATAATAACAGAGTACCCAGTCTTCAGTTGAAGAGGAAATCTCTATCTGGTTGGACACGTGGTCCTGAACACACCTGGGGCAAGGGCTGGGGGATCTTTCCATCCTCATTTGGCACACACCTAGTGTCACACCAGCTCACTTCTGCTTCCCACAGCCAGTGTTCAGGCCTCCTGAATCCATTTCTCCTGTTGCTTTGGGAAAGGTCCTCCAGTGGTCACTGCACTCTCCCCACCCCTGCTTTCTAGGGCTCTCAGTGGTGGATTCTGGGATGGTTGTACTTTTCCCTGGCATCTCTCTCTGTTCTTAGTGTGGCTTCACTCTCTTCCTCTGAACATCAGATGTTTTTCATCACCTCGATTCATTACTTTAATATAATGTCCTGTGGTTCAGGGGAAGAACCAAGCTAAATGCAGTTATTTAATCCACTGAGTAGAATTAGATTTACTTTTCACTTCCATACTGTCCCTTGCCGACATGTCCTTTGCAAAAGAAGTCTCCTTACCTGGACCTTCCTACATTCTATCTCTGATACTTCAATTATTTCTCTTTCTTTTATATTCTAGTCTCTTTCTTTGTTATTTTCTTTTTCATGTTATAAACATGCTTATTTTTAGCTCTAATTTCTCCTTATGAAAGTGATAAATTTCTTCAAGTCCTTACCTCTTTCTCTTCATTAAATTTAGCTTCTCTGATCTTTCTTATGAGATAGGCCTTCAGTGTGCAGAGACAATAACAACACATTCCCCAACTCACAGCCCAGTCACATTAGGAATCAACAGTGGGGGGGGGGGTATAGCAGAGAATACTGTGTTTAAAGGGCCCCAGAAGAGATGCAGTGTGTTGGTTCTGAGGGGGCAAAGGCACAGCTCCACACAACCAGCCCCAGTCTTCTGAGCTTTCTTGGTCTTTTAGGGACCTTAGGCAAACCCAGGATTCATGACTTTGAATCAGGGGAAAAAGTCAGGAGTACCCAATATGAATCAGAGTCAGAATTTTATTAAAAACAGGAGGAAAGGTGCTCAGGGCAAATATGCATACCTGAGAGTATATGTATGTCCTTCTCAAAGGAACCTCAGTTGATTAAAAGACATTTTTGTTTGTTTGTTTGTTTTGAGACAGGGTTTCTCTGTGTAGCTTTGCACCTTTCCTGGAGCTCGCTTTGGAGACCAGGCTGGCCTCCAACTCACAGAGATCCGCCTGCTTCTGCCTCCCGAGTGCTGGGATTAAAGGCGTGCGCCACCACCACCCGGCCTAAAAGACATTTTAAACATAGACTTTTAAGCATAAGAATTAAGGATAAAGAGCTGTTTGGAGAAAGATAACTGCACCTGAGTATGAGTATGGGCTTCTCAATGGAACATCTTAGTTAGATGTCTTGGTGTTAGCCATGCATACCATTTTGGTAACTTTCAAGTTAGATTGAAACTTGACTCAAAAACTCTTTCTTCTCCTCCTTTCTCTCTTGACATGGGAGACTCTAGGGTGCCTTTGGGCATGACTTGGATTAGAATCTGATAAGGTAAAATGATAAGCCACAGGAACTATACAAGGTGTTTCTACTGATATTCTAAACTTTAGATGGAAAAGTCCTTAAGCAAATATTGCTAGTAGTTAGGGACCAGACTCCGGAATGAGGAATTGTTTCTTTTCCTATATCCTCATAATTTTCCAGGTCTCTATCCTGCCTCTGGTGCATAAAATGAGGCGAGATGGCTTGGATGGAAGGATAAAGTCAGGGCATTTTTGTTAATAGCAAGAAAATGAAGAGATTTCTTAACCAAGCAGTTTGTGAAATGTTCTTTGAAGATGGGTCTTCTATGTTTGGCAACACCTCCACTGCCGAATGCATGTGGACTGTTGTCTCCAACATTGCCAACAGTCTCTCAGTGGCCTCTTAAATTCTCCTTAAGAACCCCAGTCCCTAGCAGATATCAAGGTTGGCTTAAATCTCTCCTGGGAATACTCATCTCCTCTGAGTCCACAGGCTATATGTACTTTTATGGGTAGATAGCTCTGTGTATGAGTGTGTTGTTATAGCATATAGTTGTGTATTTATTTTCCTCGGTTTGTGGTATATTCTTCTAAAGACAATGAAAGACCACAGTCAGATCTCCTCCTTGCCACTTACTGGAAGAAGCAACGTGTTTTCTGGCCAATGTTGTTAACATGTGTCTGCCTTGAACTGCAACTGCCTTGGTATCCTTCTTGGCTGGG
Organism: Onychomys torridus; assembly: GCF_903995425.1. Classification (NCBI taxonomy): domain Eukaryota; kingdom Metazoa; phylum Chordata; class Mammalia; order Rodentia; family Cricetidae; genus Onychomys; species Onychomys torridus. The sequence continues at coordinate 42,323,121 of NC_050443.1, forward strand.
TCTACCCTTTTCATGTCCCACTTGGTGTCAGTAGCAGATAGCTGAGTCCTAACCTCAATACCCCACCGTCACACTAGCTTGACTCATGGCAAGTTTTGAAGGAAGGCTCTTGTCCCCAATGCCTGAATGTGCAGTACTGGTGCCAACTGGACTTTGCTAATGTGGGTCTTCATCCTTTTACCACCTCACCTCCTCCCCATCCACAAAAGCCTAAGTTAAGAATTAGAGTTCTCACCCTTAAATACCTCTAGTTTGGGGGCTGGCAAAATAGCACCATGCAAAAGGCATTTTCTATGTAAGCATATTGACCTGACTTTGATCTCTGGAATCCAAATAGAGAAGGAGAAGGAGAGCCTGCTCCACCAAATTGTCTCCTGACCTCTACATTCATTCTGTGCCATGCATACCCACATGTATACCATGCACATGTGCACACACATACATATATGCTAATAAAATAAGAAAACATTAAGTTTCTTCTATAGCTTTTATTACCACAGTTGTCTAGTTTGTCACTCAATCCAATTCTACCTGTCTGAAGCTGAAGTTATCCTGTTCCCACCCGGCTCCTGAGGCCCTCAGACCCAAGCAAATACACAGAGACTTATATTATTTATAAACTGTATTGTCTAATGGCTCAGGCTTCTTGCTAGCTGTCCTTATATCTTAAATTAATCCATTTCTGTAAATCTATACTTTGCTATATGGCTCATGGCTTACTGGTACTTTATATCCTGCTCCCCATGGTAGTGGCTGGCAGTGTCTCTCCACCTCCTTCCACTTCCCAGAGTTCTCCTCTCTCCATGTCCCACCTATACTATCCTTCCTTCCTGGCTACTGACATTTTATTTATCAATCAATCAAAGCAACATATATTTACAGCATATAGGACATCCCCCAGGACCTGTCATGAATTAACTGATTTCTATATGAAGACAATGGAAACTCCTTTGGCTCAGGACACTGCCTTTGTTGAGTGATAGAGTTACTAAGTAGATAATATTGAAGCTCATCATGGTGCTGGACTGTACACAGCATTGAACCAAATGGCCAATCACCACAGTGAATCAAGGTCTCATGATGTGGGTGAGAGCATATAGGAGTATTTGCTGGATCTAGTTGTTGAATAATGCTCCTGATCCACAACACTGATTATTGCAAATAGCCCTGGACTTGGCACTGAGTGTGACTGTTCTTGAATGGGCATTGATGCCTTTTTAAATGAGGTTCACAGTTTCAACAAAAGAAAGGAGAGTTGGCCCTTTAAGGATAATATGAATGCCTGTTTACATTAGAAAGGGGTTGAGTAGACTTTATGACTTGACAGACTGTCACTGTCATGAGAAACTATGACTCCTTCATTCAGCAATGGTCCATCTTTCACACTGTAGTAGTTTGAATGTAATTGGCCCCCATAAGGCCATTGGGTGTGACATTTTTAGGTGTGGACTTATTTGAGTAGGTGTGGCCTTGCTGGAAGAAGTGTGTCACTGTGGGGGTAGGCTTTGTGGTCTCCTATGCTCAAGTTATGACCAGTATGGACACAGACTCTTGCTGCCTGTGGATCAAGATGTAGAACTATCAGCTTCTTCTCCAGCACTATGTCTGCCTGCATGCCATCATGAAAATAATGGACTAGACCTCTGAAACTGTTAAGTCACCAAAATTAAATGTTTCCTTTATAAGAGTTGTGAGGTCATGGTGTCTCTTCACAACAATAGAAACCCTAAGACAGAAATTGGTACCATGGACTGGGGTATTTCTGGTATAGGCCTGACAACGTTTTTGTTGGGAAGAATTTGGGCTCTGGAACTTTGGGTTAGGAAACCAGTGGAATGCTTTAAGCACTGCTTAATAGGCCATACTAGTAGAAGCATGGAAAATTTGAACTGTGTCGGGGGGTCTGGCTCAAGAGGTTTCAGAAGGGAAGAATTTTATTATGTTGCCTAGAGACTGTCCTTATGATATTTTGGTGAAGAAAGTGGTTGCTTTTTGCCCTTGTCCAAAGAGTCCTGAGATTAATGTAAAGAGATTTGAATTAATTCTGCTGGCAGAGGAAACCTCAAAACAGTCTAGTATAGACTCTGTCGTGTAGGTATTAGTGTTAACTCTGATTAAGATTTATAATGAAAAGGAGCAAGCTGAGAAAATAAAAATACAAAATGTACAGATTGAGAAAAGGGCACCAGGAAGTGGAATAGAGCTAAATCCTGTGTTCAAGGAGGTAAATGAGTTAAAATATAGAATAAAGGCAGTGGTGACCTAAGGGCAAGATCCCACCCAGCTAAGTTTCCAGCTTTTGAAAAGGAATTTAAAAAAAGCTTAGAGCTAGGGGTGGTGGTGCCCACCTTTAATCCTAGCACTCCAGAGGCAGAGGCTGGTAGATTTCTGAGTTTGAAGTCAGTCTGGTCTATAGAACAAGTTCCGGGACAGCCAAAGCTTAGTGAAGGAAACCATGGAAAACAGAAAGCTAGTTAAGATGGAATTGAACAAGGGGACCACAAGATGAGTGATATTGTTCTTCCACATGTTCCCTGCAGCTATGTGCCACCTTGTTACAGGTCTAAAAACAAGGTTGATGACTATGGTCTGGAGCCCCTGTAACTGTGAGTGGAAATAATCCTTTTCTCTTCATAGGCTGATAATTGTTCAAGTTACTTTGCTTGGGAGACAGGTGGGCTGAAGAAAAAAAAAAAACAATACATATAGAAGAAAAAAAACTGGGATCATGTGGGCTGTGCACTCTAATGGAGATGTGCATCAGAAGCCTGGAAACTCAGTATGTTTACTTTATACTTCTGAACTGAAGAGGTGGAGTTATTGTATACAGCCAAAGGAGAAGACAGGTTTATCTAATCTCAGTAGGAGGATTTTAGGGGAGCAGTCTCAGGTTGGAAACATCTGGGACAAGGAAGCTGTGGTCAATACTTTCTATACACACTGTCAACATCCACATGGGGGAAAAGGTGTTCTGTGGGGTCTGTGGCATTGGGGTCCTTGATGTGTCTATGCTCATGTCAATACACATTCACCAAAGGCGTCATACATTTTCCACATATTACCTCAGTTATGTTGTTTTAGCATAAAACTAGTATACTAACAGAGTCTAGAAGTTTCTCTAGAAGCTTTCTAGGGACAGAGATTTGCTGGGAAATGGAACAAACATGGAGCTTTATTTGAAATCTGAGTATCCAGAAACTGATTCCAGAGTACCAGTGCTTGGCTAGTGATACACAGATTCTGGAAACAGCAGCCATATGACTTTCCAGATGCTCAAGGGCACCGGATGCCCTCCAGTAATGTTAAAGTAAGAATCTGTCAGATTTCTATTCAGAAAAACAAAAAATTCCAACAACAAAAAAGTAATCTCTGCAATCCTCCCTAAGGAGCCTGTCCCTCCAGGTGATGGAGGGATGTCCTGTCACAAAGTCACAACAATCAACAACAAGCATATGTAAGTGCAAAGGGGATCCTTTTGATGTCCTGACCCAAGTCAGTACCTTCCCTGCCTCCTATCTTTCCTTAGTGGGCACATAGCTAGATAGGGGCTGGTGTTGGGAAACTCCTGTTTAATTTTGTCTAACCCCAAATCAACATCCCATTAAATATTGCAAGGCCCAGATGACCTTCTTAGCCAGCATTTCTGTCTGTCTGTAACCCATTTCTTGCCCACTTGCCCACTGGTGCCTCCACTTTGAAAGTCAGACTCAACAAATGTGTGCATTGCCTCAGGATAGCAAACCGCATCCTCTGCCTTCACCAAGTGAGCCACTACGTTGATCAGAGACTATCTCCCCAGTTTAGAATCCTTCTGAAATGAGTTCTGTCCTCAACATGAAAATTCTAAATGTTTACACTTTACTTATTCTGGGATTTTAAACCAAAAAGAAAAATAGTGAAGCATGAAAGGGTATTGTTTTGGCAATAAAGCTTCAGGACCTGTTCCATTCCAATGATCCTGGACCAGCAAAGCTCAATCATTTTATAAAAGCCAAGATAAATCCACTGCAGCCTTATAATCTATTTATAAGGGTATCTGTGCTTTTTTTTTTGTTTTCTTCTATTATTATAAAGTCATCTTTATTCTAAGCCTGTATAATACCAAGAAATGCTCACCTGCCGGCTCCTTAGTTCTGGATACTGTGCCTCTGTGGGAGGAAGGCACAGGCAGGCTGAATGCAGCCTTGCCGTGGGGTGCAAGATTGAATGGAACTGAAGACAGAGGAAGGATGACATCATCTCACCAAGCTGTCCTTTGTTCCAAGGAAAGAAGGTTAGAGGTCCTCCTATTATCCATCCCCAGTCTCTGCCCTTGTGAGCAGGACTTGCCCATCTTCATTGTTTTCTTTCTCCCTGCTGCCTGCATTCGTGTCTGGATTATAATGTGTTAGTGATTAATTTCAAGTTACCAATAATTCAGTGGTGTACCATTAAGAAAAGACATAAAAGCATTTCTCCTTGGAGTCATTTAACCAAGAGTGAATCAAGATTTGAATTCTCTACTTCCTGCTCCCCATGTCTTCCATTCTGTCTGTCTGTTATATGAGCCTGAATCTGTGCCTGCCTGAAGGCTGCATTATGAATCTGTTTGTCCCTGTGTATCTCTCTGTGTGTCTGTCCCTATATGTGTCTTTCCATTGTATGAACTGTGTGTCTGTCTGTCTTCTGTCTGTGTGATTGTGTATGGCTGTCTCTGTCCACAACAAATGGCTTCACTTTGTCTTTATTGAACAGTATAGAAAGTGTCACATGAGGAAGGGATGAACTTCTTTACAGAAATCCTTAACAGTTTTACAGGGAGCTAAGTCACTAGCTTCAACTGACCTAGATAACACATATCATTGTTTATCAACCGTTATCCACAAATGGATGCTTTCAACCTTCATGGTAGATTTTAGGAAGTTGCTTTCAATTTCTGTATTTGCTGCTTTCAGTAAACGATACACATGCATTACCCAGGTCAGGGGCATGGAAGAGTACATAATTTAAGATTGCAGCTATGCATTAGCTTAGGTTGTAAGAGTTGATTATATGGGTAACTTAAGTCAAGTAAGTGTAGTTGGAATTTCCTGGGTCTCACCTGGCCCACTGTCTGGACAAATCTCTCCCACCCTCGGTCCTACAGCTGCTTATAAAAAAATTACTCAGAAGCTTACATTAATTACAAACTGTTTGCCTATGGATCAGGTTATTATTAACTGGCTCTTACAAATTAACTCAACCCATTTCTATTAATCTATGTTTCGCCATGTGTTCCATGGCTTTACCTGTGCTCCATCACATCTTGCTTCCCCAGGTGGCTCCAGGTGGCTCCTCTGACTCTGCCTTCTCCTCCCTGTGTCTCTGCTTGGATTTCCCACCTGCCTCTAGGCTGCCTTGACATAGGCCAAAGCAGCTTACTTATTAACCAATGGTAGCAATAAATATTCACAGCATACACAAAGACCATCCCACAGCAAGTAAGACTGATTGTACATTGTCTTCTTAAAGCAGGTTAAACATCCAGGTTGAACACATAGTAGGAAAGTGATCTTAAGTCTCAAGTGGTCTCAAGTTATATTATAAATTTTGGCTGTGAGGACCACCAAAAGTTCCCATCTCTTAGAAATCAAGAGATCTTTGCAGAATTCTGCTTCACTACACACTCCTCTTTTTCCTTCTTCACTAGTCTATACTGTCGGCCTGATGGTCATAGGGGAGGGGAGACTTTGCTTCCACCTTGCAGTTGAGTCAAGGATGCTGCTTCTCAGGCCCTTGAACATGGTGCCTCCATCACAGATTTCTGCTTCCTTTCCTTCCTGCCCACTCCTCCCTTCTCTGTCCTTCCCCTCCTCAGAATCCTAATTTTCTTCTGATGTCTCACAGAAATGATTATATTAAATTTTAGTCTGTCTTTTCTCATTATAATAATAATATTTGTTATCATCAAAAAATAGTATCTGTGAGGTAGAATGGGTTTCTTATGGACAATTCTTTGTGTGTGGAGCCTCAAACCAGCTAGAAGACAAAATATTGAAAGCCACACAGTGAGAAAGACACTGACTTAGCTCTTTCTTCTAAACCCGGGACACCTAACTGTGGACTACAGAGTCTGCGAAGGCAGTCCCAAAGTAACCTCAGATTAGTTATCACACCATGCCTTCTGCAGATGGAAGGGAGGGGAAGTGCTATGGACATCTGCTGTTACTGTTAACATAAAACCAGCTCACCCTGTTGTACTGGTAGCGTTTGCCATCATGTATGTTTTCTCAATAGACACCTGAAGCCAACCCCCAGCAGAAGTTCATGGAGGTGTGTTTTTGATTTTCTTTTTAACTCAGAAAGACTTCTAAATAGCTATGAGTTCTGTGAAAGGGCTGCATGCTGCACAGCATCATTTCCTAAAACGTAGTGCGTGTTCTGTTGCTGCTGCTGGGAGTAGTTTGAGAGGCTACACAGGTGCTGTGTTTTGTTGAAGTGGAGTTGCTGTTTGGGATAACATAGTATAGGTTGGTTGGTTTTCTGAAAAAGCATATTCAAATTAGAAAGTAGTTGATGTAAAGAAAAGGTGGCTAGGTAGGAGGGTTGGCCAGTTTGGGGGAAATGCTATTTGCAGGAATGGGGGGCTTCTGTCTAAGTGGCCATTGCTGTTGGGATATTAATGGAGAGTTGTTAAAATGAATGTGTTGCCAAGCATGCACACATTTTTTTTTTGTGTGTGTGTATGTGTTTGGTGTGGCATAGCCACATCTGCAGGCTCTTGAAGCTTTGTCAAGGAGACTGCTATGGACATAAGCAAAATACTCATGGTGTGATTATCACAAAGGTCAATGAGCTGAGACAGGACCTGCATCTTAAAGGTGCCCTTTATTTAGGGAGCCAGTGATCTGAGAAAGTAGCAGATTAACATCCTCGAAATATTTCCTTCCAGCTCATCTCTAGCCAGCAGACTTTATAGGAACCAGAGGGTTGGGGAAAACAAAGGTATTTATTCTCAAGTTTAGTCTTTCCCCTCTGGCCAGGTGACCAGGCACATTTCAGCCCCTTTCCTTGTTGTCCCCTGCACTTACCTTTCATTCTCTGGCCGTCTGGGCTCAGTCGCTTCTCAAAATGCTTAGTCTAGTTAGTGTCTGCTGTTATCAACCTTGCACTCTTCAGGGACATCTGGACTGAGACAGAGTTGGTTAAGATGAGGTTGCAGTGCACCAAGGAACATCCTCATCCAATGACCATGTGAAGGGCAGTGACTGACACAAACATAAAATATCTGACTATGGATTAGAATACCATGGGGAGCCACAGATGCACAGGGAGAAAATAGATGAAAAGATGTAGGAGGAAATCGGCCATCTGGAATCCAAGGGGAGAGGCTTAGAAAAAAAAAAAAAAACCCAGCTTGTCTGACACCTTGATCATCAACTTTTTAAACTTTCTATTACCCAACTGTAAATAGCAAACAGTCAGCCCACATGCCTGAGAGTGCATGCTATACAACACTTGGGTGACAGTCAACTTTTGACATGGCCTCTGACTTCAGCACTAGAGTCTAGGATGCACATGTGACTTCTGATTGCAGCCATAGAGTCTTGGAGATATGTGTGGCCTCTAACTTCAGTGAGACTCTCCCAGGCCTTCTCTGATCCTAATGTTAAAGGAATTAACTGTCTTGAAGACAATTACAGATAGATTCCATTTTGGGGGGTAACTTTGGAAATTAATAGTTATTTATTTATTTATTTATTTATTTATTTATTTATTTACCACAGAAAGGGAAGCCCCTCTTAGGATTTAAATTACTACATGAGGGGCTGGGGATTAGCTCAGTGGTAGAGTGATTGCCTCGCAAGCGCAGGGCCCTGGGTTCTGTCCTTAGCTCTGGAAAAATAAAACAAACAAACAAAAAAAACAAATTACTACATGAAAAGGTGTGGGCATCTGGGCTCCATTGAGACACAAGAAAGCAAAGTTACTCTTTCTTTATTAAAAGAAGAGAATTTTATTCTTGGCTCTAGGTAGAGACCTCACATTTTAAGTTACCCCAAATATTATATACTATAGATGTTTTGAAAAGTTATTTTATTTGAGCTTTATTTATTACCTGGTGAGGAATTTAATTCCCAGGAAAGTTGTTCTACCTGAAGGCATGTTAAGGACAGGGGAGGACTAATTAAGTTTTTAATGAGATGATAACAACAAAAATAAGACAATAACGTTGGAGAGACAGCTCAGATGTTAAGAGCACTTGGTACATTTCCAGAGTGCTAGGATTTGGTTCTCATCACTCATATGGCATCTCACAATTGTCTGTTGCTCCAAGAAATCTGATTCTGTCTTCTGGCCTCTGAGGGCACCAAGCATGCATGTGGCATATATACATACATACTGGCAAACCCTCACATACATGAAAGTAAAGAAGTCTTTAAGACAATATAGTTTTAACATATTTTGTGTTGGTTGGAATAGTCCTTGGAAAAAGTACAATGTTACCCCTGAAATTAGTATCACCTATTTCATGCTGAAGTTGAACATTTCCTCAAAATTATGTCACTCCCATGAATCAGAAAGAGAATAGCTGCCTGATCAAAGTATTTTTGTATGATTTGTTAGTATTATGTTTCTAGTTACTATAATTAAATTCTGTTGATTTCCAATAGTTCAGACAAAGAAGGCATTACCACTCACAACAGCACTGGTGGGTAAGGTCTAGCTACTCACTCTCTCCATCTTTAGATTTTTGATACTTGGAGTAGTTAAACAGAGAATGTTACTCATTATGAAATAAAATAAGGACTTCAGATGTTTGTTCTCTTCTGAAAGCTCTGGGACAGGCCCATGTGTTGACCACAGAAATGAACGTCACTGAAACTGTGAACCAACCCATCTGAGACAGCTCCTAGGAGTTTCCAGCATACCCCATGACTCTCCATTGCCTTTCTTCTCCCCTGCATCTTTTTGACCATAAATAAGTTCCTGAGTCCATAGAGCACCAGGGCCCATATGGTGTTTTCCATGCTTAAGAATGTCTCCTCTAGAAATAATCTTGATCTGAGGATGCAGCAGTTGTCATCCTCCTCTGTGCAGGCAAAGGAAGGAAAGAAGGAAGAAATTAGATGGTAACTAGTCCACAGTGGGTTAATTGCAAACCAGGACCTTTTGGATTGCTTAACCCCACTTCTACCAGTGGTCTATGAGGCTTTACTTTGATGCTTAGTTACCTAAACTGGAAGGCAGCCCTTATTGTGAGTCTGCAACGCTCCCCTCAGATATTCTGCTGCTACTTTGGTTGCTCCCAAATTACCATTCCATCATTCAGCGATTGCATTTCCAGAATTGTTTGCCCCTTGTGCTTGACTGAAGAGGGGAATCCCTTCCTGGCATTGGTCACAACAACAGGCTGTAGTAGCAAACCAGCTGATCCCAAGGAGGTATACAGAGCTCCAGCAAGATCACAAAGCAGAAACACCCACTGCTGTACCCTGAATGACAGGGTAGGCCAAACAAAACAGATTTCTGGGAAAACTGACTCCAGGATGCCCGTGCTAATACGTGTGTATACCTCTGTGTTCCCTTAGCAACCCTGAGTCAAGTTGGGGATTGAGTAGAAGATAATTACACCTTCTCATCCTACACACAGCACAATCTCTCCAACTCCCATCTCTGAGAGGCTATTGCTGAATGACGTATTTTAACTCTGTGATCTCAATGCCAGCCTGGCCTTCTAGGCCCTTTGCTATGCTCTTTTACCTCCCTCCCAGTGAGCTAAAGCCCACCAACAATGACAATCCTGACAATCCTGCCCCTTCCTCAGGCTTTACTGTCTTTTCCTTCTGCACCCAGTGTTACCAGCAAGAAGCCTTTTAATTCTCAATGCAAGGTTCACATCAAGAATGAATTGTTAGGATCTTGCACTATTATGTCTCTGGAGGCAGCTTCAAGCACCATCCGGGTGTAAAAGGAAATAATTGTACAGCACAAAACTTGTGAAGAGATACTACCATCCCCTGTGAATGCTTTAGATAGTAACTGCCCATGTCACAAAGGACTCACAGAAATTGTGCTTAAAGGTCTACCATACTTCATTGTGCCTTGTGCCTGCACTAGCCTGGGTCCACAATATAGGCTCAGCTCTTGTGAGTCTCTGCAAAATGTGCGTCATTCCTGAATCACATATAAAACTATTTACAGTTGTTACTCACTTTGCACTTTTCTGTATTTTCCTTCAGCCTTCCTTCAGCCTCTCCACTCCTCTTATGGCTTGCCACTTTCCCACTTTGAATGCCTGTTTTTGTTCCCTCTTTACTCTTTCTTCACAAACCTTGATGACCTTTATGTCTCAGTTGTAGCTGCCTGTCCCATCAATGACATTAAATTTCTAGTCCCTTTAACAAGTGCTCAGCACAGGTTTCCCACGAGCTGACGACAGGGTATCAAGTGCCCTGTGACTGACTGATGATCTTCTCTCACTACTGAGCAGTGCATCTTAACAAGATTCATCTTTAGCCAGTACTCTTAGAATGTGAGCATTCCTGGATCTTTTCCTGGGACAGACATAGGAAGCTAAGCTCATTAGTATAGTCTCACTAGCTGCCTGGTGATGCCTATTATCCCTGTGTGTACATGGAAGCATCACCTATGAGTCAGGAGAGCATTTGCCCCTCCACTTTCATGATCAAGGACTAGAGATTTGCATTGCAAATCACACTCCTCAATGATAACTTCAATCTAATTTCTACTCTGAACTTCACACAGAAGTAGAAATGGGATGGGACATTCACAAATACCTGCTTGTATTAATTGTTTATCAAGTCCACTTTACTGACAATAAAGCCAAAGCCCCATGAGTTTAGCTTAATCTTCAGTCACAAAGCATGGGCAATGGCCCAATTAAGGCTCAATATCATGCATTTTTGTTTCCAAACTCTTCCCTTCTAAGCTGAACTGTTTTCTTGCCCATGGTCCATTCATCAGGGACAGTAGAAATATCACTAAGAAAGATTTATCCAGACTCACTGTCAAGGCTCCAAGCAGAATAGAAGGGGGACATTTGAAGAATGAAGATCTTGGGACTAGGTTTAATTCCTGGGTACCAGTTGTCACTGGATTGACAAGACAGGGGAGGAAACCAATCTTGCTTAGCAGCTGCCGAGAGTGTCTGCTGCTGATTGGAGGTCAAAAATGGACAGAAGCCAACACAGGAGATGGCTGGTCTTCCTGAGCAAGCACTTCTGAAGTTTCAGATAAACCTGAAGCCAGCTACAGATTCTCAGGGCCCAAATATAGAAATATCTCCCTCATGTTAGTAAATAAGTGCTGGAAAGAAACCACAGGAGCTGAGAGTGCATGTATGTGTGAGGAAATCACTATGGCCTGAGGTCCAGGACAGAGAAGTCATATACTAACAGGACTGAGATGCTTACTTGCCTAGCTGGGGTCAACCCTAATGGATTCATGGCTTATACATCTTATCTAGCTTCTAGACATTTGTCCTAAAGGGTGAGACTTGGCTTGAGCACCAGGCATGCAGTGAAGTCTGGGCAGGTTCTCATTTAGACTGGGCAATTTCTATGTGAGACAGGGTCACTTAGCATAGTATCCTCAAGGTAGATCCATATTGTAGTATGCATCAGAATTCCATTCCTCTTTAAAGATAAATAATACAGCTGTCTGTGAACAGATGCCATTCTTCTTCTCCATTTTTCCACAGGCAGATATTAGGATTATTTCTACCTTTTATCTATTGTGAACAATGCTGAGATGAATGTGAGTATGCTCACATTTCTTCAGGGTCACCATTTCAATTCCTTTGGGTATATACTCAGAATCGGCATTACTAGAGAATATAGCAATTCTGTTTTGTTTAAGGTCCTTCCATACTGTCTCAAAGAGTGGCCATATCACTTTATATTCTCACTGACATTATACTGGGTGCTGATCTCACCAAATCTGCACTAATATTTCATATTTTATAGTGTCCATGAATAAGGTACATTTAAAAAATATCTAAATTAGTAAAAGGATGGAAACACTCATTTTAAGGGCAAAGAATATAGACAGTTGGGTTGTGGGATGGACATGTAATCCTTCCTCACCCAAGCTATGCGTGTTCTCTAGACATTCTTGCCTATGTGTTTGTAGATTGGACTTTGGCCCATTCCACAAGATGGAACTCATTCCTGACACTGCTTGGGTGACCAAAAATGAGGGACGGGATAGCCCAGAAGCCTAGGGCAAAACCAAATACTACTGGTCTTAAGAAGGAAAACAAAAGTGGTGATAAAATGACTACTAATGATGTTCTGCTATACTCACAAATCAGTGCCTTACTCAGCAATGATTTGAGAAGCTACCTCCTGCAACAGATGGGAACAATTACTGAGACCAACAGCCAGACATTACACACAGAGAAAGACCTTGGAGCACACATGCTGTGGGATAATGCTTTTGTACACTAGTTTAATAAAATGCTGATTGGTCAGTAGCCAGGCAGGAAGTATAGGTGGGGCAAGCAGACTAAAGGAATGCTGGGAAAAGGAAGAGCAGAGTCAGGAGTCGCCACCCAGACACAGAGGAAGCAAGATGACAAGGCAGAACTGAGAAAAGGTACCAAGCCACATGGGTAAATATAAATAAGAATTATGCATTAATTTAAGTGTAAGAGCTAGTCAATAGTTAGCCTGAGCTAATGGCCAAGCAGTTATAAATAATATTAAGCCTCTGTGTGATTATTTTATAAAAGGCTGCAGGACTGTGGGTGAGAGATTTGTACTGACTGCCAGCCAGCAGGGACATAGGATAACTTCCAGCTACATACAGAGTTCTAAATGTGATGTCTTTGTCAATTTTCTCTCCTCGGAGCTTAGGGAGTCTCTTGGAAAAGGAGGCAGAAAGAGTATAAGATCCAGATGAAATAGAGGACTGGAAGAACAAATCCCTCTCAGTCAACTAACAAAGCTCATAGGAGCTCACAGAGACTAAAGCAGCAAGCACAGGGCCTGCACAGGTCTGCACTGGGTGTTCTTCTTATATATTCTAGCTTTCAGTTTATTATTTTTATGAGACCTCAGAATATATGACCAAGTGGGTCTCTGATTCTAATGCCTTCTCTTGGCTCTTTTCCTTCTGTTAGTTTGCCTTGACTAACTTTGATGTGATAGTTTTTGTTTTATCTTAGTATAGTTCATTTTGCTAAAAATATTATGATGTGTTTAATAAAGTTTTTCATCCCCAGCATGCCTTGGACATAACCACCAACTACCCAGAGACAGTGAACCTCTAAGTCCTTTCCATTCATCACACTGGCCTTCCAAATGGAGCAGAGAAACATTTCATCCTCTCTGCTTCATGAAATTGGCTGTGGACTCCCAGATGAACCACTTTTCATTACTGGTGTCCATCTCCATGGCTGCCCAAGTCCCCATGTGCACATATAAATCGCCTTCTAAGCAAGAATGTTTCCAAGGTCTCACAGGCAAGTTAGTGAAGGCAGAAACATGTGCTAAGAATAATCATCCCAAGAGGAATAACGAGCTTGGAGAATGTGCAGAGCACAGCCCCAGTGAGCACTGGAAGATGTCTCTCTCTGTCCCACATGGTTAGTGGGTCTTGTCTTGGCTTTGGGGGATAATTTTCAAATCAAGCTAAAGAGGTTCAGGGAAATGTTTGGAACAGAGTGCCAGCTGCAGTTGCATCTCATTCCCACTCAAGATGATCCTTCCAACTATTACAAAATCCTCTCATTTTGTATGGGAGAGCAGCTGATATACCCAGCAGAGTCTTGGTCATGGACTGCAGTAGACAGGTGCAGGTCAAGAAACTAGGTTGGGAAAATTCTTCTAATATGAAAGGAGAAACCAAGCTAGGAGAAGGAAAATATAAAACCAGACAGGAAGGTCATTAAATCTAAGAGGAACGCATAATGATGGGCATGCACAAAACTAGAGTGAAGCAAAAGGCCTGGGATATGAAGTCAGTATGTTTCAATGAAAGAGGTATAGTGGGGCCTGGGGTTAGGGAAATCCTGTAGGAGAACAGGCAGGGACTACTGAATGGACAAGACACTCTGTGAATGTAACTCAATGGAATGGATACTGCAAGGGCAGTGTGTGAGTGTGTGTGTATATACACTTGTTTGCATTGTTCATGTTTGTGTATACATGTGTATGTACATACGAGTGTAGATGTGAATAGATAATAGGAGTACATGATTGTGTATGAATGTGCATCTGATATTAAGTGTATCTGAGTGTGTTTGGGTTGTGCTTGAATATGTGTGTCAGCATGTGTCTGATTCAGTGTATGAATGTACCTGTGAGGGAAGGAAGAGTGTATGTAGTGTGCAATGAGAGGTGTGGAGGCTGGCCTGAATTACAAAGCAAGCTTGTGGGTTGGTGTCATTTCAGAATAATTTAAGACAGTTCATAGTCCCACCCACCTGTGACACCTATGAACCACAACAATGACCAGTGTTGCACGAAATCTAATTGGTATTATAATAAAAAACCTGGAGCCAGATATCAGGGTAAAAGCTAAAAGATCAGAGAAGCAGAGCAACCGGCCACTAGTTCTTACCTCTAGGAAATCCTCAGCCTAAAGAGAGTGAGTTCCCGTTTCTTCATGCCTTATATACCTTTCTCTGCCCAGACATCTCTTCCTGGGATTAAATGCATGTGTTCTTCCAAATACTGGGATGAAAGGTGAGTGCCACCACTGCCTGACTCTGTTACCAGTGTGGCCTTGAACTCACAGAGATCCAAGTGGATCTCTGCCTCCTGAGTGATAGGATTAAGGGTGTGTGTGTATCCACTCCCTGACCTCTATGTCTGATCTAGTGGCTGGCCCTGTCCTCTGATCCTCATGCAAGTTTATTAGGGTACACAATATATCACCACAACTAGCATGGCAAGATACCCAAAAAGGTACAAGTGGTACTCATTTGTTGGTGGTAACTGACAGCTGTTTAATTGTACTTAAGTCCTACTCAATAGTATAGAAATCATGCCTGATATCAGAAACTTAGCTAATTTCCTGGGCCTAATGAGGTCATGGATCTTAGAAGAGAATCTACTACCAACACTTTGCTTGACCAGCAAAATTCCTAACCGCATTCTAAATTTTATCCTCATACCCACAGATAAAACTATTATCTGTCATCATAGGAGCTTCTCTTTACAACAAATGGCAACCACTACAGAAAACTACAATTGAATACAACCCAGAGTTTAATGGATTGTGGGGAGCCCATCCCTAAGAAAAATACCTGCAGCACAGCTTCTGCATGTATGGCTCAGGGAACATTGTGGAAAAGGGGCAGAAAGATGGTTATAGCCAGAATGCCAGGAAGTCTGCTGTGCAACAGTCTGTTCTAGAAATGGCTGCATAAGCAAGCTAGAAACAATGGCAATATAAATAGATGTGGTAACATGGAAGAGGGGAAACCTCAAGGGGTCTCACTGGTATACAAAGAGCTAAAGGCAACTAATGACTGCTGAGAAAGTGATAATTAGCCTTTCCCATGGATAGGTCCCCTAATTGATTATCCAATAAAAAGTGGTCATTCCAGAAACCATACATACACATAAAACAAAAACAGTCACCAGGTTGTATTTAGATATTTGTGTAGAGGTGTGTGCGTGTAACAATAATAATAAAAAAGAGGCTATCATTTTGAGAGTGAGATGTGATGGAATAAGTTGGAGGGAGGGGACTTGGGCTGGAGGAAGGAAAGGGAAGGAAGAGTGTTATAATTATATTATAATTAAATATATAATATTATAAATGAATATATATATATCATATTGTGATTGTTTGAATATGAATGGCCCCCATATACTCATGTGATCAAACATTTGGCCCATAGAGAATGGCATTATTAGGATGTATGGCCTTATTGGAGTAGGTGTGGCTGTGTTGGAAGAAGTGTGGAGAAAGCATGTCTCTGTCGGAGTGGCCTAAGCTATGCCAAGTGTGGCACACAGTCTCCTTCTGCTGCCTGTGGATGAAGATGTAGAATTCTCAGCTTCTTCTTTAGCAAGTCTGCCTGTATGCCGCCATGTTTCCTGCCATGATGATAATGGACTAATGTAGGGACCTGGCCCCCGTTTTGGGTAGCTGTTGCCTTGCTTGCTGACCTTGACCTTGATGTGTTCCCTATGCTAATCCCCTGCCAGTTTCCACCCTCCTGAATGCTTATGGGAGGTTCTTTGTTTGTGTATCTTGCATATTGGGCATTCATAGCTTAGATGCAAGAATGTAGAACATGGGTAGTGAACTTCTGCCCTCTGGGGTTCTCTCATTGTGCTGTAAACCTGTATTTAAGGCCTCCTCCCTCCTTCAATAAACGGCATTTAGCATTCTGCTGAGGCAAATGACCTGCTGTCTCTTGTCTCTGTTTTTTGATCCATAGCCCCTTGCTCTGACATGGTGAACGGGTGGCGGTAGCATGGGCGTTACCACTACAGACTAAATCTCTGAAACTGTAAGCCAGCCTCAACTAAATGTTTTCCTTTATAAGAGTTGCTGTGTTCACACACACACACACACACACACACACACACACACACACACACACACTTGAGTTGACCTTAAAACAGACAATCTGTATCTGAGTAGGTAATATTACCTACTCAAAGTTTGATTGCTTACAATTTTACATGCCTCCTTGCTATGGATATCGCTCTGTGTAAATAAAGTTCTGATTGGCCAGTGGCCAGGCAGGAAGTATAGGCGGGACAAGAGAGAAGAGAATTCTGGAAAGTAGGTTGGAGAGAGACACCGCCTACCGCCGCCATGAGAAGCAACATGTAAAGACACTGGTAAGCCACAAGCCATGTGGCAAAGTATAGACTAACAGAAATGGGTTAATTTAAGATAGAAGAAGTAGATAACAAGCAGCCTGCCACGGCCATACAGTTTGTAAGCAATATAAGTTTCTGTATGCTTTCTTGGTTGGGTCTGAGCGACTGTGGGACTGGCGGGTAAGAGAGATTTGTCCTGACTGTGGGCCAGGTAGAAAAACTCTAACTACACCTCCTTATCAAAATTAGAAATTTTATGTACTAGTATGACATTTTTTCATGTTTATGATTTCCTTTGCTCATATTATTCATTTTTATTTTGGTGCATAAAACATATGTTTGAGTTATGTTAATACTGGGTGAGTATTTAAGCACAAATATTTCTCAGTATGAGTACATATGTGCAGGTTATCATCCTTTTCTAGGACTATAATAGCTTAGGTCATTGTGTTTAATGAATTATAGGATGCCGCAAACTACTCCAAGTATGCGTTCATTCACTTAAAAACATGAATATTATAGAAGCTAGTAGGTATCAATTGTGAGATTGATTATTCACTTTCACTTTATTCTTCCCTCATACAATACACCCCAATAGCAGCCTTCCTTCTATCCCCTCCTCCCCGTCTTCCACCCCTAGGTCCACTGCTCCATTTCACTTTGGAAAAGAGCTGGCTCTCCAGTGATATCAGCCAGGGATGGCATAACAAGACGCAGTAAGACTAGGCATAAACCCTTATATCAAGGCTGAAGAAGGCAAACTAGTAGGAAGAAAAGGGTCCCATAGCAGGCAAAACAGTCAGACACACCTCCTCTCCCACTGTTAGGAGTCCAATAAAAACCCTAAGCTAAATAATCACATCATGTATGCAGAAGGCCTATTGTAGACCCATGCAGGCTCCTTGATTGTTGCTTCAGTCTCTATGAATCCCTATAAGCTCTGCTTAGTTGATTCTGTGGGTGTGTTCTCCTGGTGTCCTCAACCCCTCTGGCTCCTACAATCCTTCTTCTTAATCTTTTGTGGAGTTTCCCAAGCTCCACCTAATGTTTGCCTGTAGGTCTCTGGATCTACTCCCATCAGCTGCTCAAGCCAGCACTGACTTGCTGAGCTAGGCACTGATCTGGAAATATAGCAGAATATCATTAGGAATCAGCACTATCTAATTCTCTCTGGCTCCCACCCAGAAAGAATCCCAACATCCCACTATTCAAACTTGTATATGTAGTCTCTTCTCACACTGGATAAGGACTGATTGGTGTGACCTCTAAAGTATGGCAGAAGTGATGGATTGTATAACACCTTGGACTCTTCCATAAAAATGCATGTTAGAGTCCACCTGGACTGCTATGTAGGGAAGACACTTAAAAAGGGCTGTAAATACATGGGTACAATTGTGTCACAAATGTTTTGGGAGTAACCAACCATTTTTACTGAATTTAAGATCCACTCCATGAGATGGAATCCATTCCTAAGAGTGTTTCTCCAGTGTCCAAGAATCTGAGACTAGATAGGCCATGGACCTAGGGGAAAATAAAAAATTATTTTTCAGCTAAAGGAATATAGCAATAAGCACCTAATGACATTCCACTATATTCATAGACCAATGACTCACTCAGTGGTCAACATCAGAAAAACTTCCTCTTGCAGTAGCTGGAAACTAAGACAGAGACTCATAACTGGACAGTGCACAGAAAGTGAGAGATTTTGGAATATTCAGTCCTAAATGGGATGTCTTCATCAAATCCCTCCCCTCAGGTCTCATAGAGCTATGTGGAAGCAGAGGTAGAAAGATTGTAAGAGCCAGAGGGAATGGATAACACACCAAGGATACAGTGTCATCCAGACACAACTGGACTGATGCACACATACAGGATGCACAGGACCTACACAGATTCAGGTGACATGGGTTCCCAGTACTGAGATGGGGAAGTGGACACAAGCTCCTATCTGTAACCAAGAAGCTATCTATAATTGACATCTTCCAGCAAAAGAAAAATTAGTTTTCTCCAATGGAGTCTCAATGGAGACATTTAAGAGTAGATCCCATACACATAAGTAGATGGAAAGACACAGCCATACAGATACAAAAAGTACAACAGTGTACCAAATAGACAAGACCAGGAAAGAAAACCCCCATTGCTTGTCATAGTTAAGATATTAAGTATACAGAACAAAAAAAAAGAGTATTGAAATCTGCAAGAGAAAACACAGTCACATACAAACAAAAACTCAACAGAATAATAGCTGATTTCACAATGGAAACTTTGAAAGCCAGAGTCGTCAGAAGCAGTGAATTCCAAGAACTAAAAGACTGTGACTGAGAACTTAGATTGATATATGAAGCAAAAGTATTTGCCACTGTTAAAGGATAAAGAGATACTTCCCATGATATAAACAGCCTAAGATTTTTTCTATAACCCACAGACCAAACATAACAAAAATGCAGGTAGCCATATTTTGGGCTGAAGAGAAGAATAAGCATAGTCAAGAGAATGTAGAAGGAAAACAAATAAAGCCATCATTACTACAAAGTACCACTACACAAACAAAAACATCAAAAATTAACAACACAATGGCTGCAATAAACATACATTCTTCAATAACTTTAAATATTAATGGCCTCAATTCTCTAATCATGTGACACAGACTGGTTAACTGGATCAAGAAACAAAATCTGTTTACTAATCTTCTTAAAAAACGTATCTTAGTGGTAAAAGATAGGCAGTACCATAGAGTAAAAAGATGGAAAAAAATACTCCAATTAAATGTAACCAGGAAGAAAGCAAGCATTGTTATTCTCACATCTGAGAAAATGGACTTTAAAACTAAAAGTAATCCAAAAGGATAAAGAAGGACAAATCATGCTACTAAAGGGAGCATTATAAGACATTGCATGCACCAACACACATGCACCAAACTCTAGGGCACCCGAATTCACAAAAAGCATAATAACGGAATTAACTAACTCCATAAAAGAAGGTAATTTCAGTACCCCACTTTTTTCAATAGATAGGTCATCTGAACAAAAAATGAGCATAAAAATACAATAATTAAAAGACAATATACACAAAAATGGACCTAACATATCTATAGAATATTCTAAACAAACACCAAAGAGTACATGTTCTACTCAGAAGCACATAGAAGCTTCTTTAAAATGGAACATCTCCTAGGACACAAAATAAATCTTAAATTTAGGGAAATTCAAACAACTCATTGTATTATAACTGACTACAGTGCAATAAAACTTAGCCTAGGTTGTTCATGTGGATCTCATCCATTTCTCTGTCATTGGGAGATCCCTGTGTCTTTCCTAGGGTCCCGTTTTCTAGGTAGCCTCCCTGGAGTTGTGTAGCAGTCTAGTCATCTTTGTTTTACATCTACTATCCTACTATGAGTGAGTACATACCATGTTCGTCCTTCTGAGCCTGGGTTACCTCACTCAGGATGATTTTTTTCTAGATCCATCCATTTGCCTGCAAACCTCATGATGTCATTGTTTTTCTCTGCTGAGTAGTACTCCATTGTGTATATGTACCATATTTTCTTTATCCATTCTTCAGTTGAAGTCATCTAGGTTGTTTCCAGGTTCTGGCTATTACAAACAATGCTGATATGAACATAGCTTAGCAAATGCCCTTGTGGTATGATTGAGAATTCATTGGGTATATGCCCAAGAGTGCTATAGCTGGGTCTTGGGGGAGATGAATTCCCAGTTTTCTAAGAAAGTGCCATATTGAAATGGATAAGATCTACCTGAACAACCTGGACATGAGGTGGGGGGGTACTGAAGGGCAAGGTTCGAGGGAAAGAGAGCTTAAGGGAGTGGGAGATCACAGCTGGATCAAGAACAGAAAGGGAGAACAAGGAATAAGAGACCATGGTAAATGAAGACCACATGAGAATAGGAAGAAGCAAAGTGCTAGAGAGGTTCCCAGAAATCCACAAAGATACCTCCACTGTAGACTACTGGCAATGGTTGAGAGAAAGCCCAAACTGACCTAGTCTAGTGATTGGATAGCCAAACACCCTAACTGGTGTGCTCTCATCCAATAACTGATGGAAGTGGATGCAGAAATCCTTGGCCAGGCCCCAGGTAGAGCTCCAGGAGTCCAATTGTTGAGAAAGAGGACTGTAAGAGAGTGAATTGTTGAGACCAAGATTGGAAAAGCACAGGGACAAACAGCCAAACTAATGGAAGCACATGAATTATGAACCAAAAGCTGTGGAGCCCCCAACTGGATCAGGCCCTCTGGATAAGTGAGATAATTGAATAACTTGAACTGTTTGGGAGGCACCCAGGTAGTGGGACCCAGACCTGTGCTTAGTGCATGAGCTGGCTGTTTGGAACCTTGGGCTTACACAGGGACACTTTGCCCAGCCTGAAAGGAGGGGACTGGACCTGCCTGTACTTAATCTACCAGGTTGAGCTGAATCCCCAGGGTAGTCTTGGCCCTGGAGGAGATGGGAATGGAGGGGAGGGACTGGGGGGAAAGCGGGGGCAGGGGAAGGAGGGGGGAGGACAGGGGAACCCATGGCTTATATGTAAAATTAAAACACAAATATAATAAAAAAAGAAAAAGAAAGATATAAGAACTAGATAGCAAGAAGCCTGTCACGGCCATACAGATTATAAGTAATATAAGCGACTGAATGATTATTTTATATGTGGGTTGTGGGACCATGGGGGCTTGGTGGCACCTGGAGAGATCTCCTACTACAACAGACATCTCTGCCTAGGAAACAGATTTTAATAGAAAACATGATGCTGAACTGCATGCTCAGGTCTTACCCTTTCCTGGAAAGCAGATCTCAGTGGTGAAGGCTTGCCATTGGCATTTTGATCTGCGCATTCCCACATCAGCCCCTTCCTGAATCCCCAGGTTTGCTGCCTGGTGTGTATATTCAGGGTGATGTATGCTCTGGCTGTTGGATATAGCATAGCACTGAGCTCTGGACTTGTGCCTCCTCAGCTTTCCAGACATGCCTAGAATTCATGTGGATGGGAAATAAAGCTCCCAAAGAAATAGCACTTTATATATGCACTCTCATCCTCATATCAATTCCAGGTCCAGCACTGCTGCGCATATATTCCTAGGAGGCTATAGACCCCGCTAAATTCACACGTCCTGGAAGCAGCTGGACCTTGTTTTGTCTTACCACAGAGGCATCCATCTCTAGGTCTATGACTGATTCAGTTGCTATAAGCTGGGCTTCTGGAAGGAGTGCAAACAGCCAGTTGCTGGGTGGATGTTGCTATACCCAGGGACTTCTGGAAGGAGAGTGAACTATTTAACTGAGTTGGTGTTTAACTTTTTCCTCTAGTGTGCAGCACACCTTCCAGTACCATGAACACTAGTTAGTAGGGGTGAAGGCTCTATATATGCACCAGCTCAGCTTTTCTGTGTTTAAAGAGATACGTAACTGTTGTCTTCAGCATTAGGGCTCCACCATAAGGTTGTGAAGAGCAACCCTAGCCTCAGAAATAGCCTGAATTGGTTTGGGTTTCCATGAAGCCTCTTTGGCTACCAACTTAAATACATGTAACCCATTCCTGGCAACTACTAATTCATGTGTTTGGGGCTAGCTCCTAAAATTAGAGTGATGGCAATTTACAGAAGAGAGGTTGGGGAGAACTGTGTAGAGTGAATGATAGAAACAAGAGAGTAGATGAAAGCCAGGGACAACAGAGACTGCCAGATTCTCAGAATACTCTCAACTTAACTGGAAAGCAGAGTCTGTGCAGAGGGGGGCTGGAGGTGGTTGGCAAATGTTCTTTCTGTCCTAATTCCAAGTATTTGATGTGCTTTGGTGAATTAAGATGACTATAGGGGGCATTTAAATGCCTGCAACTTTCTGGATTATATATTTGAGAGGAAGTATTTAGAATTCTGATAATATTTTTTATACTCTGCCTTGGAAATATACTTTTGGGAATGTATTTTGCTACATTTTTTGAAAGATTATTTACATTAGGACAATCTATAAGTAGTTCAATGATAGAAACATCTTCATCCATCCAAATGAAAGAACACTATGTAGCCAAAAGTTGGCTTGAAGGAGTAATAGAGTTGGCAGAGTTCACATGGATAGTGACCTTTCCTCCTTTCTGGCATGTGGTTCTGGCATTTTTATTAATGGTATGCCCTTTGAAAAGTTCTTGCCACTTTAACCACATTGTAACTAAAGAAAGTGGATTATAATCCCCATATGCTCTGTAACTGGTAGTAGGCTGACATATGTCTAATGGTCAGCATATTTTGTGAGAACTGCTCAGATTTGTAGTACTTCTCAGTTTCCAGTGCTCACACTGTGACCAACTTCAAGCCATAAATCAAGTTTTGAATTCAGGTTTCAAATGATAAGAACACAGTTGGCCATGTGAAACTGATTTAGCACACATTTGGGCGGACTTAACACGGTATAAACAAGTAATCCACAAGAACTAAATCTCTGTCTTGGGAGATTTCCATGATTTGATCAAATGGTGAATGTATGTTGTCTTAATTAGGGTTTCCATTGCTGCTATGAAATACCATGACTAAAAAGCAAACTGGGGAGAAAAGGGTTTATTTGGCTTACACATCCATATCTCTGTTCATCATCAAAGGAAATCAGGACAAGAACTCAAGCAGGGCAGGAACCTGGAAATAGGAACTGATGTAGAGGCCATGGAGGGCTGCTACTTTCTGGTTTGCTCCCTATGGCTTACCAAGCCTGCTATCTTATAGAGCTCAGGATTACCAGCCCAGGGATGGGATGGCACCACCCACAAAAGGCTGCCCCCCCCATCAATCACTAATTAAGCAAATGCCCTACAGCTGGATTTCATGGAGGTATTTTCTCAATTGAGGTTCCTTCCTTTCGAGTAACCATAGCTTGTGTCAAGTTGACATAAAACAAGCCATCACAGATGTCTTGAGCTGAGCAGCCTCAAACACAGAGCACTCTAGCTCCTAGGTCTGCTTCATATTCCTGAGAGATCATCAGATTCTCATCATGTGTTGTGTGACAATATTTTTCATATGGAGAAGCAATGCATATGTTTACTCACCCCAAAGAGGGCACTCACGACCAAAGTATGGATACTACCAAAGTCTAACTTGGTGAATCAATGAGTTTTATGGGGTTACTTACAGGAACATAAATGACTCAAAGCCAGCTCCATCCCCAAAGCCTGATCCAGCTCAGGTGACAACCTACCAAAGCTGGGAAAGCTGCAGCACACTGCACAGCCTGTTGGTAGCTCAATAGGTTAGAAAGTGACTCAGTTGGTCTAAACCTCTTCTAGGCAACTTCACTGGTCTCTGCTTCTTCCAGGTGGCTGGTCTGGTCTCAGAATCTTCTTTGCAACTTGACTTGTCTGAGAGGGAGCAGTCTAGTGAATCTAGTCAGTTTTAGGAACTTCCTGCAGTATTTTTGAGTTGTTTACCTTCTGGCTTAAGGAGCTTCTTTGAAGGGTGGGTTATTTCAATATCAGAGGAAACTGCTACACAATACTATGTTGGAAAGCAAATTCCTTCTAAGAGATTAACTGGGAGGTCCCAGTAACAAGCACTAAATGTGAATACTGATATTCATGGAGAAAATGCTATTAATCATGTTTCCACATCTGTTGCTATGGTCTTATGTGACACTGGCCTTTCTTTTATGAAAATGTCAACAATTTTGGTGTTTAAGGAATGGTGGGTGAAAGATGGAAAGGATCACAAAAGAAGTTGTGATGGAAACTGTGAAAGATTCTAGAGGGAAAGGGAGAGTGCTGACAGAAACGTGATGTTATGGGTCTGGCGTAGCTCAGAGAGTCACCATGACCATAAATAAATTTTAGTAAGAAGAGAATTTTTAATTAGCTACTGTTGTCCATTGTGGGGCCAAGACTGCAGCTGAGAGTGCTCCCAGCATGCAGCCTGAAGGGCTGAGCATGAGCAGGGAAAACATGGCTCTGGAAGGCCTTTCCCTCCCCTCATTCCATCCACCTTGCTAAACTGTTAGATTACATTCCCAAAGCTAGCAACCAAGCTCTAGTCCCTTATTTGGCCACTTCCTCCTCTTGAGGCTGACCATCAAGGCCCAACTAGCAAAGTATTGAAGTTCAACAATCAAAAGTCCCCTTTTGACTACGCTAATTAACATGCCCAATCAAAACAACCAACTCATCCTAACTTGGGTTTCCCCTTTCCCTTTATAAACTGCCATTTGCCTGAGGGCCAAGTCTGCCTCGTCTCTCTTCAGAGGCAGTCCTTTGTCCCTCTGGGACAAAAGTTCCCTTACCTCTTCTTTGTTCATTTCCCCTTCTCCCTTGTCCTTTGTCTCCTGTCCTTATCTCTTATCCCCTTCCCATTGTCCCTCTGGGGCAAATAAAGCTCCTTTGTGCTGAGAACTTGTTCTTGGGGTGTCACAACCCCAAGCCATATCAGCCCAAGGCTTATAGGAAAACCCCACAAAGTTACTTGTATTCTGCCTATGTGGAGGCAGGATCTAATTTTAACATACATGTCTTGCAGTTGTCCTCCTCATCATTTTTGAGCAGAGTAAGCAAAATTGGTTGCTAAAGCAGAAATAGCAGTCTTATGACCTACTATTTTGCTAGAACAGCCAATTTTATAAGATCAGTCAATTTAAGAATCATCTTTAATGTCTTGCCAAAAGGGGAACTGGGCTGTTAGAATGGCCTGTATAGGCTAGGGGTGTCAGAGACTTTTTTTTTTTTTTTTTGCTTTTTGGTCTCTCAAGCATAAGTCCAAATTTTAAATATAATATTAACCATCATAGTGCAAAGAAAATCTTTCTAGGATGTATAACTAGATTCACCCATGAAAGAAGAACTGTCATCAAATGGACAAAAGAAAAGAGGAAACTCATTAAGCAGACAAAACACTGACGTTTTCTTTTGTTCTTGTTTAATCAACCATAGATAGCAACCTCTCTGGGGACAAGGCCCCATTTAATGTACAATCTCTTCTTCAGTTCTTAATTTACAAGGACACTGTGCTAAATAAACACCCTTCACAAAGAAAAAAGAAAGAAAAGGCCCAAAGAGCTGGAAGGATGTTCACTTTGGGGATGTGACTAGCATAGTAAAACTCAGATAAGACATTACAGTCTACAAGGCCGGGAGAGTAGAGTCAAAGATTCAGCAGAAGCCAGATCACAGAGTTCATATATGACATAGTAAATAATTGTATTTTTATTTAGAGATTTTGGGGATTTTGTTTATTCTGAAGAGGTAAAGAAGCACTGCAGTATAATAAGAGGGTTGGGGAGAATAAGATGACATCAGCAAGATGGCAGAAAAAGGAGATCTGCAGGCCTAGTCTCCCAAAAGAAACACTGATCGAGTTGCTGCACACAGACAGGAACACCTTCAGGAAGATTCTGTGACTCAGCAAAGAGGATGTGGCGCCTTGTCAGAGGACAGAAACGAGAGTCAGATTGCATTGGAAAAAGAATCAATGTGGGCCAGGGGCGGTGGCACCTCTGCAATCTCAGCACAAATCCTACTTTTTCAAAGCATCTGTGACCAATGAGAGGACTCAAGTGAACAGGTGAATGAAGCAGGGGACCAATTCTGGACCTAGGTATGAACATTAAGAAAATACATTAAATAGTCAGCAGTTTGGAAAACAGCTTCAGAAACATGGAGTAAGAAATTAACTAATGGAATCAAGAATCTGAAAAAAAAAATGAAACAGAAATCCTGGAAGTGAAGCAGCCAAGGTTTTTAAAAGCCACAGCATCAACAGATAAGGCCAAGGAGATGAATAAATATAGCAGGGAACGATAAAGGAAAAAGTAAAAATGAGTATGACCAAAACTTCCACAAACTTGGATATCTTCAAGTGACTTAAGAATACAGGGGGCTTCCATAAGTCCCAAAGACAGAGTTTACTGAATGAAATTATAGAAAATTTCCCAAACCTAGAGAAAGACACTGGTATTTAAATATAAGAACCACCCAGGATCTCTAGATAGGAACTCTCCAGACCATATCACAGTCAGAGTTCAAAAATACAAAGCAAAGGTGGTTACGTACTTGGTGTTAGAGCATTTGCTTAGCATGCACAAGGCTGTAGATTTAATTCCTGGCCCCACCCCACCCCAAGAAAATGGTAAAGCAAAGCTAATGAAAGTCACTGTATATTAACACATGGAGACATCAAACAAGAAGCTGTAACATTTGTAAATACTTATTGACCAAATGTTGGTGCTTCCTGTGTCATAAAATAAATGCTAAAAGTTATGAATGGTCAGATGAATACTGACATAATAATAATTGGAGACTTCAGTATGCCACTCCTGCCTTTGGGTAGGTTTTCCAAACTTAAAATCAATGAAGACAATTCAAACAAAACAATACCACAGATCAACCTGACTTAACAGATATCTACAGAATATTCTATCCAATAGATATGGAACACACATTATCCTTCTGGCCTATGGAAACTTCTATAAAGTAGAACATTACAGATCCTAAAGCAATCCTAAAGGACTCTGAGATCTTTATATTTCATCTTGTACAAGAATCAAATAAAAATGCATCAAAGACCTTAATAAGGGAACCAAAGCTTTGAATGTGCTAGAGGAAAATGTAGGTAAAGTACTTCAAGATGCTAGTTCAGGCAAGGACTTGATGAAAAGGCTCTTACAACTCAGGAAGT
Organism: Onychomys torridus; assembly: GCF_903995425.1. Taxonomy (NCBI): domain Eukaryota; kingdom Metazoa; phylum Chordata; class Mammalia; order Rodentia; family Cricetidae; genus Onychomys; species Onychomys torridus. The sequence goes on from NC_050443.1 coordinate 42,350,555, forward strand.
AATCCCATGTGCTGGCAAATGGTATTGGTTGAAACTGTAAAGCATCAGCACAGCAAATGTAAAAAGAGATTACAGAATGGAAGAAAGGCTTTGCCAATGAATCATGAAAAAGAGGGGTCATATCTAGACTATACAAATAAATATCTATACAAATAAATATCAAATAAATAAATAAATATCTATACAAATAAATATCAAAAAGCTATCCTCAGTAATCCAATCAGCAAATGGACCAATGAACTGAATGCAGTTCTCAAGAGAAGAAACACAAATGGCCAAAAAATATTGAAAAAACACACTAAAAATAACACATTATATTGGCCATCATTAAGAAAACAAACTTCATAAGCCGGTAAGAATGTGTGGAAGGAGGAATCCTTGTATAATATATACACTGTTGAGGGGAATATAAATTGGTACAGCCATTAAAGAATTTGCAGCCACTTTGGAAGTATAGAGTTTTCTTTAAAAACTAAAAATATAACTACCATATGACCATTGCTAGGATATACCTAAGGACTGTAAGTCATACCACAAAGAGATTTTCTCATCCATATTCATTTTAGCACTATTCATAATAACCAAGAAGTGGGCCAGCCTATATGTCCATCAAGAAATAAATGGATAAAGAAAAGATGTTATTAATATACTCTGGAATTTAATTCAGCCATAAATGAAAAGGAAATCATGATATTTGCAGAAGAACAGACAGAAGTGGAAATTCTTATGATAAAATAAGCCGAACTCAGAAAGATGTTTCTCCTCATTCAAAGAACTTAAAATTTAATTTATATATAAATACATATTTTAGATATTATATGTATACATACATATTTATATATATCAATACATATATATGGAATTTATGACCTATTTTTAGCATGATGACAAAAGTTCATTTAGCAGATGAAAAATCACATTCCATTTTGAACTTGAATAATATTCCCTTGTACACATATGCCACATTTTGTGGATTCCTCCACTGAAGGATACCCAGTTGACTCTCACTACTGTATTTTGTAAAATGTTCTTTCAAACATAGGTATACAAATGTCAGCTTAAGTCCCCGCTTTAAATTCTTTAGGATATATCCCAAGAAGTGGAATCACTAGGTCATATCACAAGTCTATGCTTAAGGTATGGGGAGAATCACAACTTTTAAAGCAAGTAACAGAGAGTATGGTAAAATACCTAAATATTCTAATTTTAATAAATACACAAATTTGAACAAAGGCTTCCCTTTTACTTCAAGTAAACAGAATTTTAATTGCCAGGAACTTCATCTTACTGGATCCCTGCATAACCCTTGCTAAAGGCCTACACAAAGTGGGCCAGGTCTGCAGAGAATTTTCGAGGCTAATGGACAAAGAATTATAAGAACCAATATCACAGGTGACAGAATCATTCCTCATAGCTGCCAAATACAGCAACTTATAAATTCCAGAGGGATTTTATTAATAGGAATTAAAGGTGGTAAACTTCACACCCTGGCCCAAATACGCTAACTCAGGAAGAAATTGCCATGTCTTGGGACAAAGATTGCACTTCAGTGTGTCAAACTTGACATCTTCTAATCAAACTAACAAGGAGCACAGCCAATCAGATACCTGGACATCAGGCTCTTCTTTGTTTTTCACTTTCTTCCTTAATTGTCTTTTAGATCATTATAATTTTTCAAAGTTGTGCCAGATTCTAAGGAAAGTTTAATAAAATAGGGTGTGAAGTCAGAAGAAGAGAAGGTGGGTGGGGCAGAGGAAGAAGAGGAGTAGGAAACAAGGAAGGGACAAAAAGAAGGGGACTTGAAGAGGGGGGCAGAGAGGGATGAGGAGTAGGTGGTGAGTGAGGTGGTTAATGCATATTTGTCTGGATCACTGATCGATCAGTGGGACAGAAATACACGGAACAACTGGCCCGTCCTTTCCATTGACCTGCCCAAGGACCTAGAGCATGCAGATAGCAGAGCAAGGCCAGGAGTGTCTAGGAAACCAGTCAGCCAGCTCTGCTCTAGCTGCCTAAGGGAGGTGACAGCTTCACTCTGGACATTAGGCACAGGGCTTTTCAAAGCTCAGGACTCAATCTGAGACTCTAGGATTTTTTTGAGACAGGGTCTGTCTTAGGGTTACTGTTGCTGTGATAGCACACTATAACCAAAGCAATTTGGGGAGGAAAGGGTTTATTTGGCTTATGCTTCCACATCATGGTTCATCATCAAAGGGAGTCATGACAGGAACTCTAGCAGGGCAGGAACCTGGAGGCAGAGGCTGATGCAGAGCCCATGGAGGAGAGCTGTTTATTGGCTTGCTCCTTGTGGCTTGTTCAGTCGTTTTTCTTATAGAACCCAAAATTACTAGCCCAGTGATGGTACTACCCATAATCATTAAGAAAATTCTCTGCAGGCTTGCCTGCACCCTGATCTCCTGGAGGCATGATCTTAAATGAGGTTCTCTCCTCTCAGATGACTTCAGCTTCTGTCAAGTTGATACAAAACTATTGAAGACAGGGTCTCTCTATTATGTAGCTCTGGCTGTCTTGGAAATGCCTACGTATACCAAGCTGGCCTCAAACTCACAGAGAACCACCAACCTCAGCCTCCCAATACTGGTGTTAAAGATATATGCCACCATACCCGCCTTATAGAATATAGGCTTTGGAAACATCTTCTAGATAGATTGACTGTGGTGATGGTCTGTGAAGCTATGTATCTTCATCCCATTGAGTCATAGCTAACAACAGAAAGCATGAAGCAAGCCCTTAGTGACTGAAAAGATTGATTACTCTAGAGCTCCAGCCTCTATTGTCCCAGGTGACAGTTAACCACCAGCACCCACATGATCTTCCTCTGCAGTATCTATGCATATGCCATTGCCCACCTCATGCCAGGAAGACAGTTGCTACAGTCCTGGGAAGAAGCTTCTGTTTGCACAGATGTTATGTCACATAGACAAGCCATTTACATACAACCCTTCTTACTGTATGAATTCAGCATCATAAAGCCACATGGCTCCCTTCAACAGTCAGACACATGTTAGCCTAAATGTTCTGTTACCCTTGTCTCCTCAAATCTCACGTGCCCATCAGCCTTGATAACCATCACAGGGTGGAAGGTGAGATCCAGAACAGCAGCCATAGCTTATCCACATGTCACTGGTGGCAGGAGACAATAGAGGTGCTGTCAGTTCAATTATGTTCCAACCATGCCTCCTCTTCCCCAAGTGACTACTTTGACTATGACTTTTAGCTCTTCTCACAAACAGCCTGGCTCTTGTGCTATATGGAAGCCTTTCACTTCTTTACTGTCCCAGGTCAAATAACATTGCTCAATGTGCTTTCAAGAGAGGTCATCTATCTGATATTATTGTCTAGAGTTTCAGTGTCCTTGGGAAAGACACCCATGTGTCAAACGAATCACATACTTGGGCACATGTACTTCACTCGCAATCATTTCAATGACTTTGCATATTACTTTAGTGACAAATTAGGTTTCAAATTACCAGAAATGTAGTTGCAGTCTCCTCATTAGATTCAGACTTGGAAGCAAGTGATCTTTGCTTTTTTCTCTCATTTATTCATTCTTCCATGTATGTATTGCATCTAACTGTGTGATCCCATAGCACCTCTATATTAGATGCAGCAGTAGAGGTAGCTCATCTGAACAACTTCCCTGCCATGCTAATTAATAGCATGTATGAAAACACGGTGATAAGGGGTTGAGCAGAGGAGGAACATTTAGAATAAGGCATATTTTACTTTGCTGAAACAAGGATCCATCAGGATCTCTGATGATTTCATTACAAGCTCTGGAAGCCTATACAACTTCTACAACTTCCCTCAACTTGAGACCATGAGATTGGGACATTTTGGAAAGATATTTACAATACTTCCTAAAAACTCTAAAAATATTTACAATACAATACTGTTTCTGGACCATTCTAAGGTGCCTACAGAGTCTTTATTTTCCAAGGTACTGAATTCATATTATTAGAAAGAATATCATTATATTCACAAAGAAGAAAATACTAAGATGACCTATTTTTATGATTTTATTTTTGAGGGATTATAATGTATAATTTTCCCCTTTTCTTTTCTTCCTTCAAACGCTACCATATACACCTAATTGTACTCCTTCAAATTTATGGCCTCTTTTCCCATCATTTGATGTTACACAGACATACAGACACACACACACACACACACACACACACACACTCACACTCACACACAATAAACATATATCTATCTATCTATCTGTCTGTCTATCTATCTATCTATCTATCTATCTATCTATCTATCTATCTATCTATTCTCCTAAATGCATGAGTAAAACCTGCTCAGTGTGTAATGTTACTTTTATGTATGTTGTCATAGATGACCATTTAGTATTGGATAACCAATTAAGAACTATTTCTCCCACTCTCAGTATTTCAAAGTTATTTGTAATCTGTTGTGTAGTTTCTGGTCTTTCCCCCTTCCACTTAAACATGTATATTGTTGTTTTCCTTATTTAGCCCATGTTTAGGCAGTTCTGTTGATGAGACATTATGAGTTTAATTTCTGAGATTACTAAGAGACACAAAAAAATCACAGCAAAATCTCTGTTCCTTTGGCTCTTACAATCTTTCTGCCCCCTCTTCTTCAGTGATCCCTGAGCCTTACGTGCAGGGATTGTTTTGTAGATGTGCTCATTGGGATTGGGCTCCACACCTCTGCCATTTGATTGTTTGTGGTTTTCTGTAATGGTCTCTGTTGCAAAGATACATTTCCTTGATGAAGGGTGATTGTAGGTAATACCTTATATCTCTGGATATAAGGACAAATATTTAGAATATAGTCACCTAAATTGATTATTGTAGGTTCTCCTATGTTCTGTGAATTCTCTAGTCTTGAATAGTTGGCTAGGTTTCCAATACCAGGCATGATTTCCCATTTCTTCAGTGAGCTAATCTTAATTAGAAACTTGTTGGTTACAAATCTTCTATGCATACCCCTTCTTCACTACGGTTTTAATGCAAATGGCCCTCATAGGCTTATATATTTGAATACTTGGTCCTCAGTGGATGGAACTCTTTGGGAAGGATTGGGAAGTATGTTCTTGTGCTAGTGGATCAAGAGGTAAGTTCTCATCTACTGCTACAGCACCACAATTGCCTGATTGCTGCCATACTCCCCATCATGATGGTCATGGACTTGTTCTCTGGAACTGTAAGCCCCAAATTAAATGGTTTCCTTTATAAGTTGCCTTAGTTATGGTGTTTCTTCACAGTAATGGAAAACTAAGGTATGCATCCTTAGGGTTATCATACAATGTTTGTTTCTGTTGTGGTTCATACACACTATACCTGGGTAGAACTGTGGTTGTTTTCCTTTTTTGGAAGCTTGCATGGTTCCATGAAAGCTAGTCCTTAGAGAGGGGACTTTCAGGTCAGTTTCATTTCAGGGGCCTCTGAAGTGCATGATGTCATCGGTAATAGGAAATTACCTTCTACCTCTAGTGGGCATGAGTTCTTGGTCAGGGTTGTTTGAGGGACTCCCATGACATTGCAGGTTATTGCTCAGATGATCTATTTCTTTACAACACAAGCATATCTATTTTTTTAAAGACAAGCATCAAAGCTGGTGCTTAGATTCCAGGTATGCACAGATTTCTCTTTTTAATATTTCCCCCCAACCATGAAGATAATATATTTTTCCAAAAATGGAAGAGTAGGTAACTTAGACCAATTTCTGCTCTGAGAAAAAGAAAAATATCTGGAGAATGTCAAAAATTATCACCTGAAGAGTATCTCAGAGCCAACCGCAGAGTAAAGCACTTTGAATGAGAGCCAGAAAAGAAAGCTGAAATCTCAGAGAAAATTTCCCCCACTATTCCTCTACAAATATACAGCAGGAAACTTGAAATTGGGTTACTTGGAACTGCAATCAATGCAAGGCAATCTGCATGCATGTGAAATTTGTACCCCAAATACCAGCACTCTCAAGGGGAGAGTGACATGAACATAACCCATGTTTAGACTTACAACCTGGCTTTGCCCATCTGTGTGGCCAGAACACTTTAGGCTTTCTACTTGAGCAGTCCTAACTTCTTGATGGCTTTCCTCCTTCCCTCCCTCCCTCTCTCCTTACGTCCCTCCGTTCTTTCCTCCCTCCTTCCCTCCCTTCCATCATTCCTTTCTTCCTTTCCCTCTTATTATGTGTGTATATGTGCATATGTAGTGTATTAATATGTACATGATTGTGTACACACTGCATGTGTGCATTTGTGCTCAGGTGTATGCATGTTAGAAATGGATGTCAGTTGTCTTATCTCCCACTATCACTCTTCATTTTTGGAGTATCTCACTGAAATTGGAACTGACTGATTTAACAGCAGTAGCTGACCAGTAACTTCTAAGGATCTCCTTGTCTCTTCCTCCTCAATGCTATGATTACAAGCATGTGCTACCATGTCCAGATTTACTTCCAGTCCTTGTATGTGTACATGCTTTATCAAGAATTTTAGAGTGGTTGCTCTCTCCTGCTTATTTGGTCCAGTCAGCATAATTTCATCAATATAATGTGTCATTGTGATGCCTTGTAGTAGAGATGAATGATCAAGATTCCTGTGAGCTATGTTGTGAAACCAATCATGGATAATTAATATACTCTTGAGGTAGAGCAGCAAAGGTGTGCTCATCAGATTGTACTTGCCAGAGTTCGACATCCTTAGCTTCATGTGCTTCATCACATACATCTCCATCCCAAGTTATCCTCTTTTCTAATCAATGTTTTCACTTTAACTGATGACATCTTTTGATACTGGGATTTATAATTGCATTATAAATTATCCAGTCACATGATGACAGATTGGGTCTGGTTTTTGACAATTTTAGCTCTATATTTCTGCTGCAAAGAAGATTCTCAGGACACATTTAGAAGTTTCAAGATTATTTATTCACATCTGAAGCTGGGGAAAATTTGTCTCTGAGCTCATACTTTTCTGATGTTACTCTATCCAGAAATTTTATGTGCAATAAACCCTCATAATCATATTTCTTGTTTTTACAAAAAATGTTTAAAACCTTTATAGAGATAATTACTACCCTCCTCATGCCTAATGAATCATGAGTACTAGAGTTCTTTTCCTCACATAGTTCTTGAAATAATTCACACCATTAACTCTGAGTGTATTTCATCCTACCAAAAGAGTCTTTATCAACTTTAGGAATTGAAGAGCTAGATCCAGATACTATCAAGCCCAGGAGAAAAACTCATTCTTCGATTCCTTTTCTCTAAAACCACTCTTAGGAGCAACATGATTTATTTTAGACAGGGTTCTTAATGGGAACAGAATCAATAATGTGTATATATTCTCGTCTTCCACTTTGCCCTTTCTGGAAATTCTTTCACAGACTCACCCAGAGGTATATGTGTACCTTAGTTGATTCCAGAGCCCATCAAGTTAATCAAATTTTTGTGGTGAGACATTCCAGAATTTGCTCTTTAGCAATTTTGAAATTTGTTTTATTATCAACTACACCATACCATATGACAGATTTCAAAATATTACTCTTCTTGCCTAAACAAAACTTTGGACCCTTAGATCAACATTCCCCATCAATAACTCAATCAAGGATAGAAATCATTTTATGCTCCTTTATATGAGTTCAAAATGTATAGCTTCCATATATGTTGTTTGTTTCTTTGTTTTTTCCATACCTGGATTATTTGGAAGTTTTGTTATTTATTGAGGCAGGGCCTTGGTATGTAATCTATGCTTGACTTGAACTCTAAATTTTCCTATCTCAGACTCCAAAATGCTGGGGTTACAGGCATGCACCAGCATATCTGGCCTTATTTTGATTTTTAAAGGCCCATATTTTATGGATATGAAATTCAGAATTTTCCCATTTCATTGATTACAAGAAAAATAAAATATCTGCAAACCTACAAACAAATTAAAAGACCCTAAGCTCAAACTCGATAAGGCCTCACTCCCTTTGCATATGACTTGGCCTGTATGCCTCCTAGCCTTTCAACCTCTCCAGCTTTCCAGTCCTCTAATTCTTTTGCTCTCCTCTGTGCTTCTGGGCACAGTAGTCCTACTCCCAACTTGTGGGTGATGTTAGTTATTTTAAAATGTTACTGTTATCTTCTACCTCACTCCTGCCCAGTATTTAGCGCCTTACCTAGATTTATGGCAATCTGTGGAAAACAAGCTTGGCTTTGTGATTAGCATTATGTCAGTTATTCTTTGCAGCTGTAATAAAACATTATGACCACAAGTGACCCAAAGAAAATGTTTCATTTGGCTTATGGTTCTAAAGGAGAGTCCATAATGACAGAAGAGGATTAATGTACCCTTGAGGTAGAACTGTGAAGGTGTACTGCTGGCCTTGCCAGAGTTCAACATCCCCAGCCTCATCAGCATCCTTCCAAATGTCTCAGACTCTTTTCTAATCAATGTTTTCACTTTAACTGTTGACATCCTTTGATACTGGGATTTACATCTGCCTTGTAAATCAGTGCATCACACCATGACCATGACGGCTTGGTTCTGTTTTTTGATCATTTCAGCTCTATGACTGCTGGAAAGAAGGTTCTCAGGACACATTTCAAATGTCATAAGGTAGCTAGAGCAGAAAGCTGAGAGATCACATCTTCCACCATAAACATGAAGCAGAGAAAGAAAACTTGAAATAGAGCAGTGGTATAAACTCCCCAAACCCACCCATACTGATGTATTTCCTCCAGCAAGCCATACCTCCTAAAGGTTCAATAACTTCCCCAAACAGCACCAGCAACTGAAGATAAAATGTTCAGATACCCAAGCCTATGAGGGGCACTTCTCACTCAAACCACCATCAGCAAGAAACCCACTTTGGTTCAATGTGGAGGCTACTGGGCATCATCTGCATGATATAGTTCCACACTTTAGATCCTCAAAATTCAGGAGCTGTTTGTTTGGTGGGGCAGGGCAGAAGGAAAGAATTTGAGTACATGCTAACATTGCCTAGTTGTTGAATCATTGTCCAGCGTAGACAAGAGGAGTGGTGATCCTAAACCAAGATCTCAGTTCCAACTGCATTTTCCCCTCAATTTTACAGTGGGACATGGGCCTGAGTGATGCCGATAGGGCTGTGGTACCATAGAGTGGCTCAGTATTGCAGACTGCTGTAATGTTTGTGGTAATTCACATCAACCCATGACTTCTGAAGTTTTCCATCCTTGTAGCTTGAAACATTATTATTAATTGTAGTCACCATGGCATGCCATATATTCAACCAAAACTGAATTCTTTGACCAACACCTTCCCACCCTCTGGCATGGGAAGATAAGAGACTCACATCCTGATCATTAACCATCCTTCTGGAAGTATCGAACATCGGTTTAGCTATTGGTCTTGAGAGATATGTTACTTCAAGAGACACACACACCCTAATGCCTACCATACAATCTACCTCACAATTGTTTCCCCGTCACTCGTTTATGAACTGCATGACTAGAATCTGCATTTATGTGGTTATTCTCAATCACCAAAGAACAAAATTATAACATAGTTTAAAGATTGTAATTGCCATTTTTAAAGATGTGTGTGCACGCATGTGTCATATTGTGTGTGTGTGTGTGTGTGTGTGTGTGTGTGTGTGTGTGTGTGATTTATGTGAGTGCTCACAGAAGTTAGGAGAGGGCATCAAATCTAGAACTGGAGTAAAAAGTGATTGTGAGTTACCCATTTTAGGTGCTGGCACTGAGCCATCTCTCTAGCCCCTGCCAATTTTTTTTTTTAATTTATTAATTTATTTTTTATTTTTAGCATGCTAGCAAACAAACATAGTCCCCTGAACATAGTCAGCATGTGATCTACCACTGAGCTACACCTTTTTTACAGGCTTGAGTTTTAATTTTAGTACTAGGCAACATTTCATTCCCCAAAGTAAAAATAAATGCTCCAATGGTCTGAGCATAAGACATTGGTTCTAAAGCTGAAAAAAAAAAAAGGTTAAATATCAAACAGCATAGTGATCATTTCAAAGTTACTTACCTTCTAGTTTGAGGATAGGAAAAGAGAATAGAAAAATTGCTACTATATTAACATCATTCTACTTCAATCTCTCTCTACTTCAATCTCTCTCTCTCTCCCCTCCCCCCCCCCCCCCCCCCCTGTGTGTGTGTGTGTGTGTGTGTGTGTGTGTGTGTGTGTGTGTGTAACTCAGCAGAAGTAGTTTTATTACTAGTGTGTCTGTGGAAGTTGGCCTGCATGGGAAGTTTCACTGTGTCCTCACAAGTTATCACCAGAAGGACAGATAGCAACTTACCATCATTCATTGCACTGAGACTGGTGTATCTTTGGGCCTTTTGGGTCATAGTACAGGTGTTTAATTTAAAGGGGTGGGCTCCTATGATACTTATTTGTCACGTCTAAATAATCTTACATTTTGATTGGAACAATTACTATCATTTTCATGCCATTGATAAGGAAATTGAACAATATACAGAGAGCCCAGCTGGACATCCATTTCTGTATTCTAAGCAGCAAGGAAAAACTTAGACATGATGCTACTGGCAATAGCTACAAATTAACATTATGTGCAGGTTATGGTGACCAGTTCTGAGTAGAAACCTGACTTCCAGAAGTGAACATCCTTGGCAATGAAAATATGGTGGTTTTCCAAATAATTCTGAGATAGATCTTGCTGGACATTATTGGCCTATTCTGAAGCACGCTTTAAATATGAGTCTTGACTTCAGCCCCTGAGCTTCAAGAATATAAGGGGGTTCCTCTAATCAGTCACTAGTATCCCTGGAGGCTATCAAAACTGTGTTCTCAGGAGACTAATTGTTCCTCGAAATCTTTTCTGTGTGAACCAAGGAACTAAATTTTTAATCTTAAATGAAGATTTCAAAGGCACCTCTCTTGATAAAGGCACATGTCCACTGCCTGGGTTGAGCCCCTCTGCTCTCCTGTATCGTAATGAGGAGTCAAAAGGCACTTGGATGCATTGGCTACCTTTCCCAGATGCCTGTCAGCGTTCACATCTGTATATGAAGCTCCAGACTCTGCCTCTTCCCAGAAGACTGGCAGCTGCAGCAAAGACACCATTTCTTCAACCCCCCCTGGGTAAATGTTCAACAAGGTCCACATAGAATCCCCTTTTGTAGTACCCCCAAATGTCTTTTCTTCCCACCTAGCTAAAGCATGTGTGTACACAGTGCCAATGTCACTTAAAATGAGAAAGGTTCTGAGATGTGCTCTCAAGAAACTAGCATGAGGTAGAGGAGGCCGAGTAGAACTCAGGGCCAGGGAAGACATTCGTTCACTTCTAATAATGCCACTTCCATTCTCTCGATAACTCAGGTGCCTCCACACTTGGTTACACAGGAAGCAATTTAGTAGTTCTCATCCTTCTAGGAGGCTGAAGCCCCAGGAGATGGCGGTGCCAGGCCCTGCTTCCTCCCTGAAGATGACCACTTTTCAGAAGCACACCATGGACTGCCGGCTTCTGTAGATCCTCTACAGACTGGCAGATTGCATTTACCACTAAAGTACCATCTCTCTATTATGGCTGTCAAAGTAAATAATAAATGAGAGAGTCCCCAAAACATTAATTAACTAAATACAAAAATAGCATTGCTCGGGGAATATGTACACATAGTAAAGCATGTGTGTATCCAAGAAGGCTGAGGCAAGGGAAGTTTATATGAGCAGCGCCAGACTCACTCATGTTGCTTGGAAACAGCATTCATTGGTTGCTGAGACCTGAGCAAGGAGTTGGTGTCAGCTCATTGGTGGAGCACTGTTGCTGTGCAAGTGTTCCGTGAAAAGATTCTTTCTGAATTGCTACAGTCTTACAGAATGCTAAAGATAAACTTTGTTACAGAAATCAGTGCATTCCTGGAAGACAGAGGACATGCAAAGGATGGATGGAGAGGTGGAAGAATTTCTTGCTGGGTTTTAGAAATTCCTTAAGGCAGCATTTATCTGAGGCTGGCAGTCTGGGTTCCTTACATTGTTTCCTAACTCTGACTTTCTCTGGGTTGGACAAGACTGATTTCATGTTTTACAAGTTTTCGATAGCCCACAGTTATTAACACTGTCAGATCAAATGAAACGCTTTCCATGTTACAGCACAGCCCTCTTGTCTGCCTTTGTCTCTGCAGTGACGCCCAGGGCTTCAGAAGGTGCCCATCTCCCTTGGCCAGAGCTTTTGCCTCCTTCCTAGACACCACAGCCTAAATCCTCCGCACTTGCTGGATTCTGTTCCATGAACTGCCCTCCAGTGTGCCAGTCTGGTTTTGTGGCTGAATTACAACGAAGACTCTCTCCTTGAGGAAGCTTTAGGCATCCCCTCTGAACTGTCCATTCAGCCACCTCTGCCCTGTGCTGGCTGAACCCAGCTTTAACAAAGAAGATGCTCTTACTCTCAATTACTAATCCAACTCCTCTTAGAATCCTCCAGCCCTTGCCTCCTCCTGTGCCCATTAGCTAAAGCGTCTTAATTGTTCATACTGTATTTGACAGTTAAGTCAGTTTTGCTTGTTTCTCCTGTGTTGCAATGGTCTTCATTCCTGTGGCAATAAGGAAAACACAAACATAATAGTGACCCAGAGAAAACAAACCAACAAAGAACAATCAAAAAATTCTGTCATAATCACTGAACACTTTTAACTACAGAGGTTTCCAACTTTTTAAAGAATTAAAAGGAAACTAGGTATGGGGGCACACGCCTTTAAGCCCAGCTGTCAGGAGTCAGAAGCAGGCATATCTCTGTGAGTTCAAAGCCAGACTTGTCTACACAGTGAGTTCCAGGACAGTCAGGGCTATTACACAGGGGGAAAAAACCTATCTTGAAAATCAATAAACAGAGAAATACATAAATATTAATAAAAAGGAACTATTTACCTATAGACACATATTTTTATCTCTCCTGCCATATACACACATATTCTCTCTCTCTCTCTCTCTCTCTCTCTCTCTCTCTCTCTCTCTCAGTCTTTCTGTCTCTTGCACACATACACACACATGGACACACGGGGACACACACACACACACACACACACACACACACACACACACACTCAATCTACTCCTGGAAGCAGGACATCGAAGTGAGTGCCTACATACTACCCTCATTCAGCACCTTCTTCTTTCCTCATGAGACCTCTGGGCTTCCTGTCCAAGCAGAGATGCTTTAAAGCCCTTGACAAGCTCTTCATTATGAAGAGATCACAATGGCCTGTCCCCAAGCTTGTGTCTTTCCCATCCTGGACCAATAGTCTGCTGAATAAATAATTGCATATGACAATGTCAAGTGACAACAGCAGATTACATTCTGTACCACTCTACAGAACACTGCCCATCAATTTGCATGGTTCCTGTCACTCAGCCTTCTGCAGTCAGATCCACACTTGTTCTTCAGGTCTGAACTAATCATTTCCACAAAATGCCATATTCTTAGAGCATGAATAAAAGCCACAAAGAAGTCTGCTGTAAGACGATTTACCTGTTCTTCTGGGGAAAGGAATGATGGGCAAGTACTAGAAACTTTGTCAAGGCAGGGTCACTGTGCCCTGCTAGCACCATGCCTTGTTCTTTATACTCAAACTTCAGATGTTTGAAATGCTAGATTTACCGAAGAATTTAACAAAATGTTAAAACAACAACAACAGCAATAAAAAGACATCATTTTTTTGGCTGGGAAAAATTCATTGTGTCATTATTAGTTCATACTTTTAAATAGATGTACAGTTTTTCTATTCTGTCAATATTTGTCTGATATTGTGTTGTTCATCAGATTTCTATCACTGTGACAAAATACTTGAGATAATCAACTTATGAGAAAAAGATTTAGTTTAGCCTTCAGTTTTGGAGGTTTCAGACCATGGCCATTTGGCCAATTATTCTTGGCCCTGTAGAGAGGGTGCATAAGGCAGAAGATGCTTCTCACATCATCATGGTCAGGAAGCAAAGAGAATAAGCAGAAGGGCTTTCAGTCTCCATGTTCTCTGACTGGCATGTCCCTAGGGAACTAGATTCTCACTGGGCACACCCTCTGAAAAGTTCTTCCACCTCAAAGCAAGAGCTTAGAGGCCAATCCTTCAACATGTGGACTTTGGGGGCACATAATCTAAACTGCATCAATGGAGATTCAAGACTATTTCTAATGTTTTGCTATTACACAAATGCCTCAAGGACTTGCACTGTACTTGCATCATTTCATACATTTGCAAATGCACCTGCAGGCTAATGTCAAAGTGGGATCACACTGTGGTATAAGGCCCAGCTCCTCTCCATGAAGCTGGTTGCTCTTTACACTCTGTGGACATGCCAGCTTCCCGTAATGTATTTTTCAGTGTGAAGCATAATTAAACTCTGACTACAAATCTGACCAGTAAGAAGTAATATCCTGTAGCTTGTGGGAGAGTATCTTTTTCTTTAATGTTACTTGTTTTCCTACTTGTATGTAGCCTTTTTAATGACTCACCTTTGAACACCACCTAACATTTTCTCCCTGAAGATGTTTGCACTGTCCCCACTCCCTGCCTTCCTCTTTCTTCCCCATGTCCTGTTCTGTGTTGTGTGCTTTGCCTTCTCGGTTTAACTATTCTCTGGAAGATACCCTCCAAGACAAGGTGTTTTAAAACAGCTCTTATATTTTATCTTGGTCAATTTATGGTTTTATTTGTAAATTTCAAGTTTTTAGATTTCCTGAAAAGCATAAGGTATTGATCTAAACCTTTTTTCTAGCTTTCTCCTGCTTTCCTAATTTCATTTTTAAGTCTGTATTTCTCTTCCATTGTGCCCTCAGTATGTGCTCCCCTGTTCGGCTCATCTGCTGCATATGCATGCCTCACTAGGTCACAGTGGTAATTGCAGTAGCTTGAAAGCAAGCCATCTCCAAACTAATGTTGACTGATACTGTTCTCTCTTCATACCTTTTTACATATTTTAAAGCTATTTACCCATTTTTCCTATATAACTTTAAAATTAGCTTATGGAAATTCTAAATAATATCCTATTGATATTAGAAAAAATAGATTTTATATAATGTTGTTTCCTCCTATTGTATGAACCTTTCCTGGGGAGACTAGTGACAGACAACAGAAATTATTTCACCCAAATATACCTTAGTCAACCAATGAGTTTAATTACAGTATTTCCAGGAGCAATGATGAGGTGTTGTCTACAGGAATATGGGGTACACCAGTGAAGAAAATCCTTTCCCTTCACTCTTTCTGTCCCTCTCTTCCTTCCTCTCTCCATTCTTAGAAATTATTAAGTAGGTATAGATCCTCAGGGACGGGCAGGGCCTTTGAGTCTCTCTCCACCCTACATTATAAAATGCTCAATGGTCCTCATCTTGTGCAGTTCTTTAATTATAGCTGGAGCTTAGAGGCACCAGCACATTGCTCACAGGGGTCAGAGCTCCACAACACCTCTCTCACCATGAAATGATACACAGCTGTCTTTCATATAATTGATTGGTTTCTTGTTTCTAGAACAATGTTAAATAATGTTCTTGATGAAAAATGAATTTGTACTCTTCCTTTTATCTTAAGATGAAAAACAATGGGTATATGTGTATGTGCTGTGCTCATGTATATGTATGTTCTCCAGGTGTCCATGGAAGAGGGCATTAGATCCCCTGGAGCTAGAATTACAGACATTGTAAGTTGCCTGTTGGGAGTGCTGGGAACTAAACTCTAGTCCTCTGCAAGAGCAGCAAGAGACATTTTCTATTGAGGGCTACCTTAACTATATTTCATGGGTTCTAATATTTAGTAGGTTACAGTTTACGTAGACAGTTTCCTGAGGAATCTTCTTTGTCATCCTTTTCATTTAAGTATTATAAGCAGAACACAGTTTTTTATGGATTATTCATATATAATACCTCCTAGGTCATCATTGGTTATATTTCAAGAATTTCAAATAAATGTTAATGTCAGAAAAATAAAATAAAAATGCATTAGTAATTTTTTCCTGTTTCTGTAGTAAAACACTCTGATGGAAAGCATCTTAAGGAAGAAGTGGGTTACTTTGGCTTTTGGTTCCAGAGGAAGGGAGTGGAGTCCAGCATGGTGGGGACGGCATGGGATGGTAGCAGGTGCTGGCAGCTGATACAGTACATTTCCATTTTCACACAGGAGGCAGAGGAAGCAAACAGCAATGGGAACAAATGATGTGCATGCTCCCAAAGGGCTGCACCTCTTAACGATTCCATAACCTCCACAAACCACACCAACAATGGGTAACCGAGTGTTTGAACGTTTCTTGTTTAAACCACCACACAACAAAAATGCCCACAATGTGCACTAGGAGAGGTATATCATATGAAATAGCAAAATAATAATAATAATAATAATAATAATAATAATAATAATAATAAATGAAAAAACCACCCACAATGGATATTTCTTATATGCAACATTAGAAAATGGATGTGATGATTAAATTTTATATGTTAAGTGCTCCAGCCCTCTGATACCAAATCACAAGGCTTTCAGGCTTTCAGAAGTACATGAACTGGTAGTTAGACTTCTGAGCTACACATAAGCCAGTTCCTCACAATATCCATCTGTCTGTCATCTATCCAACCACCTGTCACCATCCCCCCCTCCATCTATCAATCAGTTGCTCTACTGATTTTGTTTTTCTGGAGAATCCTGACTAATAAAGCAGAATTAAAACTTTCAAAAAAAGACATTTTTCTGATTCCTTCTTTTACTATTAAGTAAAAGGCAAAAGGTATCATGAGGTTATTTTAATAAATGGAATTTTCTGTCTCCACACTTTCTTTCTCAATCTTCCTATATCTATTTCATGATATTTTAGTATTGCAATCATGAAGTTTCTGATATCTGCTTCTTTATATCTGCTACTATAGTAATCTTTTTAAGAGTAAGCGAGGGCCTTATTAAGATTACAATTCTGCACACTAAATTGGTTCTGTGATTAATACATCAAGTATTGCGGATAAACCAAACACAACAGGAAATAAAACTGAGCGAGATTACTCAGAATCCCTGTTGCTCTTTGGGCTTCTCTTCCCGCTGAGCATCTTGGAGTAGCAGTGCTCTACCTGGGCTGCACTTGTGACCCTCCTGAGTTAAGGGACAGCAGGACGCATAAATGTTAGCCTAGAAGTAGCTTGTGAGATCCAGCCAGCGGCTTCCAGCCGACATACTTCTGTTTCCAGCTCAAGAGACAGACTTAGGAACCCTAGTGGCCCAACTATGGGCAGTCATGTACCCAGAGATATGAATGGCCCATTGAGGAGCACAGTGCTGTGCACAACGGTCTCAGGATTCCAGATTATTACATTTGAGGCTGAACTCATTTAAACATCTCTACTGTCAATTCCTCCTTGAGGACTGGTTGGAATCATATAAGGCCATGTAAAGACAGAGTACAACCCCGGTGGTTCACACTGTTCTGGAAACGTCTACACCCATTCTCTGTAGTCTCTCTGACTCCCTGAATTCATGTCCTTGACTAAGAGATGAGACCGATAATTGATATAAATTTATACAGGCGACTCGATCTGTAGATGTTAGTTTTAAAGCAGCTTCAGGTCCACAGCAAAAGCGGGAGGAGCAGAGATTATCACACTCACCAAATGTTCTCTGCCTTGTCCCCTAAAACCCCCATGCACCAAAGTCCCTGAGTTGGCACATTGGTTTCTTTTCTTTTGGGGGTGGGGTGGGATTCGAGATAGGGTTTCTCTGTGTAGCTTTGGAGCCTGGCCTGGAACTCACTCTGTAGCCCAGGCTGGCCTGGAACTCACAGAGATTTGCCTGCCTCTGCCTCCCCAGTGCTGGGTTTAAAGGCGTGTGCCACCACTGCCTGGCTGGTTCCTTTTCTGGTCCCTGAGTCAAAATACCTAGCAGAAGCACTTTGAGGAAGAGTTTGTTTTTGCTTGCAGTTTGAAGGGGCGTCATGACTATGAAAGCAAAACTCCAGGAGTCTGGGGCAGCTTATCACGAGGTGTCTGGAGTCAGGAAGCTGAGCAGACCACATGCTGGTGCTCTACTTGATTTCTTCTTTTTGTTTGGTCTCAGGAACCTGGGGCCATGGGGTGGGACTGCTCACAATCAAGGTGGGTCCCTAGGATGTCAATTTTCTGTAAATCTTCTGGCAAACACCCCTGAAGATGTGTTTCTATCCTAAACTTAGTCAGGTTCATAGCGCAAAAACATTTCGTCCAAAAGAACCTCATGTCAGGAGCTTGGGGCAGTTGGCCATATTGCATCCACAGTAAGGAAAAAGGTGGTGCCAAATGCTTGCGCTTCGCATATTTTCCCCATTGTGTTCTATCCGGGATAGTAGTTCATGGCATGGTGGATCTTTTTGGGTGGCTCTATCCCACCTCAATGAATTTAAGAAAAATATATCTGAAAAGTTGGAGCTTGGAGTCTCTCATAAAAGAGAATGTGTGATATTTTAAAAATGTAATTCTCTATTGAGTCTCTGGAAATTTCACATCATGCACCCCAATCCTGCTCACTTCCTAGTTGCTCCGCATCTGCCACTTAACCCTGAATATGCTTCCCCAAAATTAATTAAAAACAAAATATAAAATGAACAAAAAACCCCACCCTACTTCTCCACCTTTCCAATACCTCTTCATTCATCTTAGTAGAACCGAAAGTTGTAGTGTGTCACACAGTATACCCCTTTTGTCCAGTCAGGCCCATCAGCAAAATGTTCATTGCATGGGTCATTGGTCTGGTTCAAGGCCTCCGGCACACCATCATCACTGGGCCCTCATCAAAACTTCTCTTAGATATCCTGTTGTTGCCCCAGTCATGGAGATTCTGTGGAATAAGCCCCTTTAGACACTAAAGCAGGTCATAGATAGGGCAGATGTTAGGGTGGGCCAACCCAAGGCCTAGGATGTGGGTCTGGGTGGTAGCTGAGCTGGTCAGTTTGGGCCACTAGGACCACCCCCTTAGGCAAGGGGCAGAGCAAGCTCTTTTAGGCCCATGCCATGAGGGCCAGCTCTCTCACACCTGTGGTAAGGGGTGGGGCCATCTCTCCTGAATGCAGGGGTCAGCTCCCATGGGTACTTGGCTCCAGCTCTCCTACTGCAGTGTCCAGCAAGGGGCAGGGCCAGTTACACTGGGGCCACTGAGGGGCAGGGCTGACTCAGCAGGGCCCTAGGATTTCAATATGCGTGGTTCCAATGATACGAGCCATCTACATCAGGCAAAACCACGGCTGCTTTTGGGCCATGGACCCAGTCACAGCCCATGGCAGCAGCCAAGGCCTGGCCCTGTGTGGCTGCTCAGGCCACTCAGATTGACATGGCCTCCATGTCAGCAAGGCTCTCAGACATCAACATAGCCCCAGGTGGTGGCCCAGACCCCTGGCATTGACACTGCCTTCAATGGTATCACAGGCCATAGACAACAACACAGACCCTGGCTGTGGTAGGGCCATGGACCCAGTCATGGCCCTTGGCAACAGCCCTGGCCCAGATGACACCATGTCCCCAGCAGCAGCATGGTCCTTGGACACCAACATGACCACAGGATATTGCCTAGACCCTGGGCATCCATGTGCCTTTTGGTGGTACAACAGGCCACAGACATCACAGTCCCTGAGTGTGATAGGATCATGGATCCAGACATAGTCCCCAGCAGCATCCTAGACTCAGATGTCATCATGGACCTAGGTGGCAGAGTAGGCCACTCAGATCAATGTGGTCCCTGTGGCAATGTGGCCCTTGCACACCAACATTGCCCCAGGTGGCTGCCTAGACCCCTGGCATCAGCATTGCCTTAGGTTATATCAGGAGCTACAGACATCATCTCAGACCCTGGCTGTGGTAGGACCACAGACCCAGACATGGCCCTTGGCAGTAGCCCTGGCCTCAATGACACCATGGCCCCATGTGGCAGAACAGGCCATTCAGATTGGCATGGCCCTCCCTGGTAGCGGCATGACCCTCAGGTGCTAATGTGGCTGGGGTTTAGATATTACCTTGACCCCAGGTGGCAATGCAGGCCTCTCTGATTGGTAGGGCTCTAGCCGCAGTGTATCCCTTGGACACCAACATGGCCCCAGGTGGCAGCCCAGACCCCTGGCATTGGCATAGGCTTTTTAATACCAGGAGCCAGGGATACCAACCCAGACCCTGCCTGAGGTAGGGCCATAGACCCAGACATGGCCCCACGCTGTAGCCCAGGCTTGGATGTCACCATGGCCCAGGAATGGCAGCACAGGCTATCCAGATTGGCATGACCCTAGTAGAAGCATGGCTCTTGGAGACCAACATGGACTCAGGTGTTTGACCACACCCTGGTCATCCACACTGAAGATTTGGACATCAACCCCGATACTGGCTGCTGCAGGGCCATGGACCCAGACATGCCCCGTTCCCCAGCAGTAGCCTAGGTCTAGATGTCATCATGTTCTCCAGTAGTATAGGCCATTCAAATCAGCATGGCTCAGGCAGCTGCATGGCCCTTGGACACCAAAATGGCCACAGGTGGCAGCCCACACCTTGGGTGGGCATCCTGGTGGCATTGATAGCAATATGGGTCAT
Organism: Onychomys torridus; assembly: GCF_903995425.1. Lineage (NCBI taxonomy): Eukaryota > Metazoa > Chordata > Mammalia > Rodentia > Cricetidae > Onychomys > Onychomys torridus. Next base: position 42,371,077 of record NC_050443.1, read on the forward strand.
GGACATCAACACAGACACCAGCTGTCACAAACCCAGATATGGCCCTGATGTCACCCTGGTGGCAGGGAGGCAAACAGGCTGCCAGTATCAGCCCATTCCTCACAGTTCTTCAGAACTGCCTCTTACCACAGCACATGAACCATCTGCTTCTCTCTCCCATTTCACCACCAAATAATTGCTCATCATAATGGTACCTTGTGGTGCTGGGTGGGCATGTGGGTGCTTTAGGCAGGCTGAACTGTGAGGACCTGGGCTGTCCTGTGTGTGTTTTCTCTTGCCCCAGGTTGCTTCAGGAAGGCATATGATGTTTGTCTTTCTGGTTCTGGTTTACCTCACTCAATATGATTTTTTTTTCTAGTTCCAACAATTTCTCTGCAAACTTCATGACTTTATTTTTCTCTACAGCCAAATAGCATTCCAGAGTATGTCTGTACCATATTTTTATTATCCATTCGTCTGTTGCAGAGCATTTAGATTGCTCCCATTTTCTAGTTATGGTGAACAGAGCAGGTATGAACATGACTGAGCAAGCATCTGTGGAGCAGGAAATCAAGTCATTTGAGCATATGCCAAAGAGTGGCATAGCTGGGTTGGATGGTAGATTTGGTTTTAGCTTTTTGAGAATTCTTTGCCCTGATTTCCACAGTGGCTGTACCAGTGTCATCCCACCAACAGTAACTAAGGGTTCTCATTCCCTACACTACTGCCAACATTTGTTGTTCGGTTGATCTTTCCTGACTAAGGTAAGAGAAAAGCTTAAAGTTTGATTTTTGTTTTTGTTTTGCATTTCTCTAACTGCTAGGGATGATGAACATTTGAAATATATTTATTAGATATTTCTTCTTTTGAGAATTCTCTGTGAAGGTCCATTTTTTGAATGGGCCATTTGGTTTTATTATTATTAATGTTATTTTGTTTGTTCTTTGCATATTCTGGATATTAATTTTCTGTTAGATATATAGCTTGTAGGCTTCCTCTTTATCTTGTTGATTATTTCTTTAACTGTGCAGAAGCGTGTAGTTAATGCATTCCAACTTGGCAATGGTTTGCCTTAATTCTTGGGCAGATGGAGTTCTCCTCAGGAAATCCTATCTTTATTTTATGATTTTTATAGCAAATACTTTCTATGTCTTTGTCATAGAAGTCCTATACCAATCATTTTCACATTTGGTATTTTCATTTCCCCAGAGATTTTATATACCTCATTCATTGGGTTTCTTTATAGTTATCAATTTGTCCTGAATGTTCCAATCCCTCCACGTTGTTCCCTGTAGCTGAAGTTTTCTCAGGTCCTGCCCAGCCCCACAGACCCCACAGCTGCTTATAAAATAATCACTCAGAAGCTTATATTAATTAAAATTGCTCGGCCATTAGCTCACGTTTCCTACTGACTGGCTCTTACACTTAAACTCAGCTCATTTCTGTTAATCTATATGTTGCCACATTTTCTGTGGCTTTACCTGTGTGCCATTACATGCTGCTCCTTGGACAGCAGACTGGCGTCTCCTGACTCAGCCTTCCTCTTCCCAGAATTCTCCTTGTCTGCTTCTCTTGCCTTTACTTCCTGCCTGGCTACTGGCCAATCCGTGTTTTATTTATCAACCAATCAGAGCAACACATTCATAGCATACAGAGCACCATTACCCATCAGTCCCCACGCCCTGGTATCCTTTTTCCACGTAAGGCTTTTACTGGTGAGACTTTCCACTGAGTTTTTTTTCTTTGAGCTGAGGATCGAACCCAGGGCCTTGTGCTTGCTAGGCAAGCATTCTACCACTGAGCTAAATCCCCAACCCTTTTTGTTTTGACTTGTTGAAGATTCTTCCCAGCTTTTTTTTTTTTTAAGTATTTTCACCTTTTTGTTGAGTTCTATTTTCATATTATGAATTGTCTTTCTTATTTCATTCAGCTATTTGTTTGGATCCTTTTGTTCTTCATTCAGGAGTTTGTTTCTATTCCCTTGAAATTCATACAAGAATTTTTTGTGTGTGTGTTCTTGATTTGGTGGAACATATTTACAATCATTATTTTGAAATATTTGTCTGGAGTTTCATTGTAGTTGCTCTCATTTTGGACCATTACAAATGGACTGGTAATTTTTGGAAGAGATGTATTATCTTGTCATTTCATTTTAGGACTTCTCCATTTTGTTGTATCTTTTGATGTGAGTTTCTATATTGAATAGGTATTTGGATTTCTGCTTGCTTTTATATCAGTTTGGCTGGATTGGAATTAGCTATGTGATGCTTGAAGTTCAATCATAGATCCAGTATTGATACTGACTGATAGTGATTTGTAGGTGGGCTTTCTGAGGGAATCCCAGTTTATCTAGGGGAAAGCGTGGCTTCTGGCATCACCAGAAGCCTTCTGTGTGCGTTGGCAGAAAGGAGATAGGGTGCCAGGGTTAGCAGAGGTGTATAGCTGCTGGCCTGAAGAAACCATGTGGGTCCTGAGATAATGGGGGTTAGGTGTTGGAGGGAGACAGGGTGGGGTCCTTGATCTGTGCAGCAGGTAGGCTCTCCACACAGATATAGAGACAGCAGGGTTAGGTTGTTTGGAAGGAAGTGGAAGTATACCTTGCAGCATTTCTCATTTATTTTGCTGATTATTTCATCTCTGTTGCTGATTTTTTTCATCTATTTTACTCAGTTTCTTCCCTGTGCTGTTGGCACTCTCTCCAGGTCCTGAAATAATCTCCTTCCATTACTCACCATATTGTTTGTATTTGTCAGTTTTGATGTTACTGGAACATTCATCCTGCTTTTTATCCATTCAGTATCTTGAACAAAGGAGCAGGGAAGCCACAGTCTCTAGAGAAGTCATGCCACCTTGCTTCTCAATGCTTCTGGAGTGTCTGTATTGCAGTCTGTGCATCTATTGGTTTGGATATATCTTCCGGGCTTAGTTTTGGATCTTGTTAGTGAGCAGCCTGCTCTTGAGGGCTCAATCCCCAGGAGCACTCAGAGAGGAGAAACACAGCCCAAAGAGAAGAAACACACTGCAGTAGCAGCAATGTTACCAAGACTGTGCAAGACAAATATGTATACTTAAAAACAGTTAAAGCCCACTAACATATAGCTAATTACCTTAAAACAGAAGATGGCAAAACTGATGTAGTGTGCTATGAAGTTAATGATTTAGCGTAAACGTGGAAATAGGAAATTGATGAGGTAGAGAAGACCAGGTCAAGCAGAGATGGTGAGAGCAGAAGCAAAGTTAAACCAATGAAAAGACAAAGATGAGGACTATAGAAGAAGGCCACAATGAAGAAAAAAGATCAGAGATTTGCAAAACACAAAACCAAGAAATTCCAAAAGGTATTTTACAACAATGAGAAAGCTTGTAATCAAAATTAGATTAATGTAAAAATGTGAATAAATACAAAACATAATAAAAATTCTAAGATAAAATCAAAATATGAGCAAAAATATATCAGAAAAAAATGGAAAAACGCAATGTCCCCCAAGGAAAAATAAGGATTGTCAAATATACAAATGTAAGAAAGGGAATAAAAAAATTGAAAACCAAAGCTTTTGTTAATACAATAAAGTAAAAATTCAGTTTTAGGGGAATCTTTTCTATAACACTCTAGAAGAAATTCAATATAATCCAACATGCTTCTCATCTCGATGATGAACATTTTAGGTCAGTCATAGATATATTAACCTGATTGAGCTGTATGCAAAATATTTCTGGTGCCCCATTAGTATATATACTATTTTACATTTTTAGGTTATCAGCTAATAAATAAATTTTATTAAAATATTTTTATGCTTTGCAATTTTCATATCTATATACAATGCACTACATCTTAATCACACACATATATTCACTTCTTCTTCCACTCTCTCCTCACTTCATATCCTATATATGCATATTTTTATAAACTACTAAGTCCAATTAGTGCTGCTCATATGTGTATGGGTGTGGAAATCATCTAATGGGGAAAACTATCATCAGGCACCCACCAAAGAAAGGTGATTCTCCACTCCCTAGTAGCCATCAAGTGCAAACAGCTTCTCTGTTAGGGGTGGGGACTCATGAGCTTTACCCTCTGTCTAGACTTCATTTATTTCCTCAAACCCCATCTGAAGGCTGTGATGTAGCCATTGCATCACCCATCTTCATGAGATCAAGCTAATATACCTCCATCCTGACATCCTCAGCTCCTACTGTGCATCAAGGAAAAAAATTTCCCATTTAGTTACCGAGAAAGTTTATATCATGTTTTACCTGCATAATCTATAGGGATGTGTGAGATGAAATTATGTATTTTCTATATTAGTGACTGATTAGTCTTGAGATCATAATGCTGACAGGGATTTACACAAACATTACATTTTTTTTTACACAAACAACACAAAAATTACTTGTCTACTACTGCTTATTTGGGAATGCAAAGATAAATAATACTTCCATGAATCTTCCTCTTCTCACAGTGAGAGCAGTCACAGTGTCAAGTTACTTCAGACAGGCACGCCTCAGTATCCAGGTGTCCCAGCATCAGAGGATGCATGGGAAATAGGAAATGATAAGGGGAGAAAAGTGCAAGGGATGAAATTTGGCATTCATAAGAACAGAACAACAACAACAACAACAAGCCCCAACATCTTTCACTTGGATGTGATTACACATGAATATGCTAAATGCACTGGATGGTTAGGGAAAATCTGCATCTCAGGAAACCCAGAACAGAAAGCCCTTCTCTCCTAGGCCAGATTCTATTCTACAGACCTCTGATACAAAGCAGGATTCTGATATTTGAGTTAAATCCCACATAGAGGGATTAATGGGGTTAGGAAATACAGAAATGGAGATAAGGGAGAGGATTCGGGACACTGAAGAAGAAGAGCCTAGGGTCTGAATGAAATTTATGAAAGCAATGTTAACGATGACAAGTAGACTTCACCATCTCAGACCTCCAGGAACCACTCAAACACTGCACTGAGTTCCGGCCAATAGTTTTAGGGCTGCTTAAGTGTGGTAATACCATCCTAGAATTAGTCTCATAATGCTTCCCACCTTAACTAGGCTCTTCTGCTTACTATAGATAGACATCTAGACTGTAAAAAAGTAAAAAAACAAACAACAACAACAAAAACAAAATATTTGCAGAATGGTGTAGTAGAATATTTTAAGGTGTGTTACTTTTGTTCATGCTGCATGGCATGAATAGAGTTGGCCCAGAGTCCATGTATTGAATATCTGGTGTGAATACCATGATTCGATTAGGCATCTGTACCTGAATCTTTGGCTGTGGGCTCAAAAGGCATTGCCTGGTCAGCTCCATGGCTGGGCAATTTCCCCTTAAATAACATCCACTTTTTTTATGTTTATTTATCAATAAATTCATTCTGTTGTTGGAGGTTTTTGCTCTCTTTTTTTGGGGGGGGGAGTGCGACCCAGCTCCCAAATAAAGTACACATGGAGGCTTATTCTTATTTATGAATGCCCAGACTTAGCTTGGCTTAGTTTCTTGCCAGCTTTCTTTAACTTTAAATTAACCCATCTATCTTTTGCCTCTGGGCTTTTCCTTTTCTCTTACTTCTGTAAATCTTACACTTTCTCCATGACTTGCTGTTTGTGTAGCTGTGTGGTTGGCCTCTGATATCCTTTTCCTTCTCTGGCTGCTAGGTCTCTCCTCCCAGATTTCTCCCTCTATATATTCTCTATGCCTGCCAGCCCCATCTATCCTTTCTCCTGCCCTGATATTGGTCCGTTATTTAATAGACCATCAGGTGTTTTACACAGGCACAATAACACAGCTTCACAGAGTTAAACAAATATAGCATAAGCAAAAGCAACACACCTTAAAATATTCCACTACATCATTGTGCAGATATTTTGTCTATCCACTATTCAATTTTATTCAGCCAACATTTATTCAGATTTATTATTATGTGCCTAATACTGTGTGCTCTATACTGGATATAGCGATAAGATACATGTTCAAGGACTGGGGAGATGGCTTCATTGATGAAGTGCTTGCCAGACAAGCATAAGTACCCAAGTTTGGGTTCCCAGCACCAACAAAATAATCTGGGTCTAATGTTGCATGTCTGTAATCCTAGTACTGAAGAAATAGGAAGGAGGAACTTAGAGCTCACTGGCCAGCCAGCCTAGCCTCATTGGTAAGCTTCAGGTTCAGTGAGAGATCTTACCTCAAAAATCAAGTCAGGGAATGATTGAAGAAAACTCTTGATATAGACCTCTTCCTCCATAAGAATGCAAAAATATGTGCAGCTATACTTGCATGTGCACACACACATGAACATATACCACATACACAGTGAAAAGACATGTTTCTAATACCAGGTTAATAATTTATGACAAACACAGATATTCTCTTATAGTTGAGATTAATAATTTTCAACAGCATTTGAGATACGGGATAAGCCTATAAGTCATATAAAAGAGTGTTCAATCACCTTTCCCCACTATGTGGGATTTTTCTGCTGTTTGACTAGGAATGTGTTATGTTTCTTAAGCAGTAGAACAGAAAAAGTGTTAAAAATCACTAGTTTAGGTACCAAGGCCAAGAAACTAAAATGTCTATCAGACAGGGTAAGATATATATCTGTGATATACTATGAAAGAGCTTTCCAAAATTTTGGACCAGAAGTATTTTTCCAAGGATTCTCTTTAAGGTCTCATATGAGTTCTAGCCAAGGGCTGTGTAAAGCACAAACATTGGAAGTTAGCTATGGTCCATCATCACTGTACACAGAAGTCAAGAGCAGCTTCATGCAGGAGCTAGAGTGCTCAGGTCTACATGAGCAGTAACATGTAGTGGGACTTAGACTTGGAGCAGAGGACTACCAAGAACTTGGTGGCATGGGTTCCCCTGGTGATTTTGTGCCCTCCTGGGATCAATTTCTTCAACTCTAACTAAAGATCTTTCAGAGGCACTACCAGGTCTCTTCCAGCTCCTTGAGCTTAGGATTCCAATTTCCCCACTATCTACAGCTATGCCTGAAGCCTACTCCATTCTGTTATTGCTGCTCAAGCATTCTCTCTCTCTCTCTGTCTCTGTCTCTCTCTGTCTCTGTCTCTCTCTGTCTCTGTCTCTCTGTCTCTCTCTCTGTCTCTGTCTCTCTCTCTTTGTCTCTCTGTCTCTGTCTCTGTCTCTGTCTCTCTCTCTCTCTCTCTCTCACACACACACACACACACACACACACACACACACACCAAGAAGGTGGCCATATCTTCACTGCCCTGGATGTATCCAAACTGTACCGATGGGTTGCCTACCCTTCTACCCTACCTTAATTTGTCTCCTTAGTGATTTCAGCAGTTTGATGCATCTATCCTCTCGCTGGCAAGTGTGATGAAATAGCCCCTGGTTGGGAGAAAATACAAAGGAAGAGGGATTTTAGAATAGAGTGCCTTGCCTTCCCACTTAGTCATCCTTGGCACTCTTTTCTCTCAGTCATTCTAGAATTACTTCCCACTGGAAGCATGTGCTGCCAAAGTCAGTGAAGGTTTGCTTTGTACCACAAGAAAGACAGTGGGAACACAATCATCCTGCATTCTCGGGAGAAGATACTGAAGCGCTGTGAGGCTGCACGGCCTGCAGAAAAGGCTCTGTTCAACTGCTGTGTAGTATACTTTCCCTGGCAAAATCAGAAGGTGCCTCTCCAACACAGGGACAGAAAGGTCTATGGCAATGCCACCCAAGTGTGCATTATAATAAATGCAAACAGAAATGTAACAGTCTATGTAGTATGTATAGAGCACAATGTTATATGTGGGTAGCATGCTGACATCCAAAAGCCTCCAAAAGAATTTAGCATGAGCAAAGAAACCTGCCAATTATCACCTGCCATGGATAGCTCTTAACATTTATTGCTATAATTTTCAGAAAAGGTCCCCAGGTGCCAGTCTCTCTTCCTTAAACTTTTGGTAATCTTAGTCAATACATATAAAATACGTGCCTCAGCATGCTGAGTTTTCAGAAAACAAAATATAATCAATCTGAGATTATCTCCCTCTTGTAATACTTTTTAATGATTATGTAATTTACTATTGTTTGGAGGTACTTGATGCTGAAACCAGGCAACTATGAAAGCAAAGAATGCATTCTTCTGCTAAACCACATGCCGAGAAGTGTTAAAACAAGTTCATCCCCTAATTAAATCATAGTGACTATAAATAGTAGTTTGAAAATTGAGTTTTTAAATTTGCTTTCTTTCTGAAAGTCTAGGGACCACTAACCTGATAGACAACATTCATCTTGGAGCTATATGTTTGGCTTTTGGATTATAAATTATGGAAGGCAGGAAGATTTTATGATGTTTAATCAGCAAGGAGAGATAACTTTTTCACAGAAAGTCATCTCTATGGCTCACTAGCTTTTTCTTTACCAACCTGGGTTTCTTTTGTGATGATATTAATGGTTAAAATAGCATCTTATTTCATTTATCTCTATATAATTTTCATCCACATGTGTTACTTAGTTCCCTTAAAATATACACATCTACATCTAAGTGTCTAAAAAGATAGATACCTATTAACCCAGATTGGGACCCCTGGGCTCAGCTGTATTCTCAAAGTCAATGCTCGCTAGGATTAGGGAGAAGGAGATGGCTGGAGAGTGGAGCCATATAATCTTGCAGCCAGAGGCAATCCCTGAGCATTACAGAAAAAACTACAAGGTATGACGACAAAGCAAGTAGAACAGTGGGGTTTCCAACCATTACCTTACATACCAGGAATTGCCAAAGGAGGCCTTTGGTGCTCAAGGAAGGAGCAAAAATATAAAAGAAAACAAGTTTCCAAGCTTCATGTAGGAAGGGGGCAGTAATATCTGCATGACAGCTGAGGAGACAGATGCTTCAAGCTCTTTGTATTATAAAGGATGTACAGCAATGTATTTCTGAGACTAGTCTTTTCAAATACATGGGAGGTAAAGAGAAGTCACAGTTGGAGACTGGCTGGACCCATTTATTTAGGAGCTTTTATATTAATCTGGACTCCCTAGAGAAACCAAAATTGACAGAATGACTACATATTATAAAATGTTATTAGATTAGCTTGCACAATAGAGGCTGGATAATCCAATAGCCATCTATACACTAGAGAAGCTAAGGATGCAGTACCTGCTTAGTCCATGAGGCTGCTGGATGCCTCAGTCATCTCAATCTGGTGATGAAGATCTACAGGATTCATGGAGAGCCTCTGGTTTCTAGTCTGCATTGCAAGACCACAGAAGCTGGATGAAAGATAGCATCAGTGTTGGTAATGACAAAAGATAAACACACTCACCATCAAGAGCTGAAGGCAAGCAGGCCAGCAACATTGCTTTTTCTTGGACCTCTTCACATTTAGACCACCAACTCTCGGGGAGGATCTTCCTCAGGTCCTCAGGAGGACCTTCCTGGAAATGTCATCTCAAACCCTCCCATAGATGTGCATTTTAGTTGATTCCATATCTATTCAAGTTGACAACCAGGATTAACCATCATGGGTCCAACCCTTGTCAACTCAAAGTCCAGCCACATTTCCCTATGTCATGCTTAATTTCCAGATGAAGACAATCTCATAATTCTGTCTAACATGCTATAATTATCTGATGTGAGACCAAATAAATAATATTCTTTCCCCATATTAGAAGGCAAAAATCTATATTCCTCTAAAAATAGAGGAATGTTTAGCCTTTCAATATTTTATAATTTAAATATGATAACAGATTCATAACACTTAACTGCTAATACTGTCTCAATTGATGTTACACTATGTGATAAATAAATGAAATTAAATGCAAATATCTGCTTAATATGTGGTATATCTTCACAAACATAGTCTTAACAAAATAAGACAGGAACATGATAATCACAATCCTTGTTTCTGTAACTGTCACATGGCCTGAGCTTGTCTTTATAGCTATGTATTCCCTACTAACCATTCTGTATGACTTCCACCTCAGCAAGCACCTCATAGGTTCTTGGTTCTTCACTGAGAAGTGTGACCTACACCTTCATTCCTGAAGGGTCTAGGTTATTTATCAATATGCCTGAATGTTAGATTCTCCCATTGTCCTCAGTCATAGGGTATAGTAACAGCAAGAGGCACCCTAAAGCATCTCCTGCACTACACACTTATTCTTGCTTCCAATGTGGAGCAGCATTCCAGTCGTATCTCGGTAGTCTGAATTGGCAGGTTAATAGTCACAATTAACCATCATTAAACCGTTGCTAGGTTTGGGGCTAAGGTCTAATCAGACCAAGTCCACCTGCTTCAGCCTCTTTCTCACAGCTTCTGTGAGAAATAATGGCCAGCTTGTCTGTGAATTGAAAGCATCCTAACAGACTTACCAGGTGGCTGAATTCCAGAATAACTAACTCCTTAACTCTCATTTCCTTGAAGATATTTACAAACTAAGGCTACCAGATGCCAAGATATTAGAGAGCTGAGATGGTACACCCTCCACCTGTATGATGGATACATCTTAACTAAATGTGCTTCTTCATCACTTCCTCCACATCTTCTAAGTCCTATGTTATCAAAAATCCTTCCTCCCTTCCTGGCAATACAAGATACCCCTTTCCATCTCCTGAGGTCAGAGACAGCCTGAATACAAAGCAGGTCTGTTGACTACTCAACCACGCACCATGAAACTTCTGCCTTCTTCTGAAACCTTTAAGAGACTCATGTTCTGTCACAGACCTGTGTGCTTCTCAGCACTCTTGCCATGTTATTGTCTATTGGTCCGTGGTGTTAATAACTCTTCTAATAAACATCTTACCTGTCTTAGTTTGCTTTCTGTTACCATGATAAACACCATGATTAAAGCCAGGTACAGTTAGGAAAGGGTTTATTACAACTTATAGGTTAGAGTCCATCATCATGAAAAGACAAGACAAGAACTCAAGCAGGAATCTTGAAGCAGAAACTGTAGCAACAACCATGGAGGAATGCTTACTGGCTTGCAATTTGTGGATCACTCATCATGCTCTTTTGTACAACTCAGGATCACCTGAGAAGGCTGGGTCCTACATCAATCAGCAAACAAGAAAATGGTCTCAAAGGGTTGCCTAAAGGCCATAGAATCGATGCCTCAAGTGAGGTTCCCTCTTCTCAGATGACTCTAGCTGATGTAGAGTCAACAAAAAATTGTTGTCTACAAAAGTCTACAAAAAAAATTAGTCAGCATATTACTCAAAGGGATAATTTGCTTTAGTCCCCCCCTTGAACCTCAAACCAGAGACCTTTTATTCACTTACTATATTAAGAACTTAAAAATGATACTCAACCTGAAAAGCAGATCCTCCTGTTAATTGAGAACTGCCATTTTTGTTGTGAAATGCTAATTCTCTCAGAGGCATCATGTAATACCAGTATGAGAGGCTGAGATAAGAGAAGTGCAAGTTCAAGGACAGGCCACACTTTATAGCAAAATTCTCTATCAAAAACAAAACAACAAACAAACAATAACATGGTAGACATCTCTAAAGGAAAAGGGATTTTCTTTTTCTGTGAGAGGTGACTTAAAGATGTAAAACTCTACCAGGAACCTTCATTTTGGTTGTAAGAACTGATGATACAGCAACATATGGAATTTCTATGTGGAAATGATATTTTCAATTAGCTAAAACAAATACACCAAGAAAGAACATTCATTTAGATAACTTTGAGGCAATATTTTTGTGAAAACACAAATTTCTGCCATTTTAGTCCTTAGAAACAGAGCTTTTATTTGTTTTCTGTTGCAGTGGTGTCTGTAGATTCTCATTTAGTTAGGACACTGGTCCTCTGTATTGGAAAGAACTTTTCAGTTGCATCTTACTGTAAGTGCTGGTACTGGATTCTCAGAGGCCCTGCTTTGTCCTCTCCCTGCAGTCCTAGATGAATTTTTCACCAGTCAACTACAAAAATTGGCTCTATTTTTCTAAATGGTTAAATTGTATAGTTGCGAATTCTTTAGATATGAAAGGTGTTAATAAAAGAAAATATGAAATAATACAAAAGTTTTGAAGCTGTGTGACAATTTCTTACAAAATAAAATATGCATTTATCATATTTCCTGGAAATTTTAAGCATTAGTGTTTATCTAAATGTGCTAAAACTCTTGTCCATAAAAAATCTACACATGAACATTTGTAGAAGTTTTAGTCATGATTAAAGCTAAAGTCATTAAAGATGCCCATTAATAGGTGAATACATATACTTCAGGAGATACAGAGAATGGGATCTTACTTGCACTAAGAAGAGCTATTATAACTTCTGGGAAAGTGCTGAACTGTAATTTACCTCTGTGTGATGTGAGAGAAAAGAATTCAGATTAAACATATCAATTTTATCCCAAGGAGAAAAAGAGAAGAAGTGCTTTGTAAACTAATAAAGGTAGTGACAGAACAGAAAAAAGAAAGTGCAGAGAAAAGGAGAAGGGATCTAAGAAGTGAAATAAGACAAATCAAAACCATCTCCAGCCATATAACTCCCAGGTGGAGTATAGGAAGCCAAAGCATCATTCAGACAGTAAGTCAGGCAGCCTTGTCCAAAAAAATTAGTGGTTCAGTTACTTCCACAAGCCTCATAATCAGTTGTGAGTTTGGTGAGACAGTGATTCCTCTGACATACAGGTTAATAGGAGAGCAGAATCCTATTTGCTATTCTATGAGTCAGAGGGCAGTAGCCAGATGTAATCTTAAGAGGGAGCTTGTGGTTTCAAAATTGGTTATATTAGTTATATATGTGTATGTGATAACAATAATCCAAGAGAAAGAAGCTATCACTTTGGGGGGACATGGGAAGGGGTTAAAGGGAAAGTGCCTGGAAGAAGCTGAGGGAAGGGAAGAAAGGGGGAAGTGATGCAATTGTATTTTACTTTAAAATGTTTTTTTAAATAGCAAAAAAAAAAATAAATAAAAATTAAAGTTAGTTTGCTTGCAGACCTGAGAACAGGAAACAATTACAAGTCCAGAAGCCTGAATTTTTTCTGCCATAATTGCAGGGTGAGAAAGAGCTCCAGGGGGCAGAATTGAAGAGTGGGAAGGCCAGATTCTGACAAACCAAAAATTACATGTGCCAGACACCTTGGCTCAGGCAGTGGATACAGAAAGGCAGTCCTACCATCTGTGGCCAAGAGAAAACCTCAGCCACTGAAAATAACTCTGGCATTTAATAGCTTGAATTTGAGGTCAGTGGCTAAATCAACCCATATTGCCAGCTCTCTGCCACCCACTGCTGTAGAGTCCCAAGACTCCGAATCTCCTCACAATACTTAGCATCTACAGCTATGTTCCTCTAGTTGGGTGAATAACACTAAATGGGGTTTGAAAGCACAGAGAAAAGTCATTCACCTATTCTGTTTCTAGAGTTGTGGTTGCTCCTCCCTTCTACAATGGATGTAGGCAACACCTCCTAACTAGAACACGAGACACACAGGGCACAGGATTTGAGTCTCAAGAAGATAGGAGAACATGTCTACCCCACAGACAGGAAAGTTTAGGGTGGCTAATAGAGGCCCCCTAGTATACACAGAAGGACAGTGACAAAAGTGAAAACAGCTTGGATGGACATCAGGAATAGAAATTCACAAGTTTCTATGTAACTCATAGAAAGAGCACAAGTTCTATGGATCCCCTGCATGCATATAACTGGACATTTCCAATTTTAAGGGCACCTTCCTCCCCAAAATAAAATGTCAGCTTCAAAGTTTATCCTTCTTTTGGCCCAGTTTTTTTTGTGCATTTAACAATATCTTTATGGTATTATGTTTTTTAAAAGCCCACATTCTACAGACTCCTGCCACACTGCTCATATCAGGTCTAGTGAAGCTAGAGGGTGTGGGACCCTTGCCCTAGCAAAATGTTCACATCTTTGTATGTATCCTGGTTTGGTGAAGCCAGAGGGAATATGACCCCTGTCTTGGCATGCACTTCTACGGAACTTCCAATGCTCCAGCTGGTAGAGAATTTGGGATCCCTGGACCCAAGTGCATATTCCCATCACACTGCATTCATTTCAACTGGCAAGGAGTGAAGACACTTCCTTCACCCAAAGCACATACTTAGCACCCTGTGGGCACCCCAGTAGATGACTTGCTCTTGGTATTTCTGCTTGTGTACCCCAGATCATAAGAGTAGAGGATTGTTAACCCCCACCCTGGATAGGGTTTCTATTGTTGTGATAAAGCACCATGTCCAATAGCCACTTCTAAGGGAAGAGTTTATTTGGCTTGCACTTACATATCGCAGCTTGAAAGAAGTCAGGGCAGGAACTCAAACAGAGCAGGAAGCTGAAGACAGGAGCTGAACAGAAGCCATGGAAGAGTGCTGTTTACTGCCTGGCTCTACTCCACAGCTGCTGCTGTTCTTAGTGGTCATTGCATGGTCCCAGCATCTCCACACTGCTAGGGTCTTCTTAAACAGGGTTCTACTTTCACCCACAGCCTCTCCTGGGCTCTCTTTCTGGCACCAAGTCTTAATTTATCTATATGATCTCTTTAATCCTGGGCCTTCAGCTTCTGAGGCTGCACCTTGACCAAAGGCCACTCCTGGCCTCTCACAGTGCTTAACCTCAGCTGTTCTCAATGACTCCTTCATGACTTCAAAGTCAGTACCACCTAGGAGACTCTTACACATGACCACATTCAGCTGTCAGCATGAGGTACAACCTTGGCTGCCTGTGGAACACTGCCTTAGTGTGTTAACTCTAAGGAAACGCTCCCAAGAAGACTTCACCTCAATGATGCTGGTCTCTTTTTAATCACCAATAAAATTTCAGCTCCAGCTCACCAGCAAAGGTTTCAGTTTATTGTTAATGATCTCTTGTTAATCACAGCTGATACTTCAGCCCCAGTTGACCAGGACCCTGATTCTTAATTCAAAATATGCAATGGCCCTGACAGAGTTTTTAAGTGACTCTCAAACTTCTCTCTGGAACCTCACAAGCCAGGCCTCCATAGCCTGCAATTCACCCAACTCTCTTATTTTTCAAGCTCCCACAAATCAGCGTATACAACTTTGAACACTCAATGGCTTTTCTAGCTGAAAGTTCCTAAGCCCTTCCATAGTTCTCCCAAAAACACATAGGCAGGTCTGCCACAGCAATAACCTACTCTCTTGTTACCAATTTCTGTCTTAGGGTGGGATGAGCAAGCCAGTAAGCAGCACTCCTCTATGGCTTCTACATTATCTCCTGCCTCTAGCTAGATTCCTGTCTTGTTTGAGCTCTCACCCAGACTCCTTTGAAAAACAGTGATGTGGAAGTGTAAGCAAATAAACCCTTTCATCCCCAAGTTGCTTTGGTCATGGTGTTTCATTACAGCAATGTTAACCCTGAGACAGAAATGATTTCCTGAATTAATTTGAAGAGAACACAGACAAAAATGAATTAAATAAGAGCCAATTTGAGATATGAAAATAGAATTCAACAAAGAGATAGAAATACTAAATAAAGAAAATCCAAGTTAAAATTGATACTAGAAGTAAGAATTTCAATAAGTCAAATGAAAAGATCATTTGAAATCTTCGCTAGTAGAATATATTATGTGGAAGACAAAGTATCAGGACTTGAAGACAAGGTATATAAATGAGATGAGTCAATAATAATCAATGATAAATATGAAATATTAATAGGACATAGGAAATATTTGAGACACCAGATCTGTGAATGATGGACATAGAAGAATTCCACATCAAAGGCATAGAAAATATTTTTAATAAAGTCAGAAAAAATTTCTTAAGTGAAGGGAAGATGATGCCTACCCAGGTACAAGAGGTGTATATAATATCAAACATATAGTAACAGAAAAGAAAACATATTATAGTAAAAATACTAGATATACAGATTTTAAAAAGTGTATTGACAGTGGCAAGAAAGACATATCATGTTATATATTAAGGTAATCCCACCAGAAACAAACCAGCTTATTGTTCAGTGCAAACTCTATAGAAAGCAAGAAGGTACAGAAGAATATAATTCAAGTTATCAAAGCCCATAGCAGCCAATCCACACTATCATATCCAGCAAAACAGTCACAATAAGGAGAACAACATCTTTCCATGATGAAGGCAGATTAAAGCAATTCATGTGCACCAAGCCAACTCTACTGGGATGCTAGAAAGAATACTGTAGATTTGTTGAGAAGGTTAACACATGAAAGAACATACAGAAGGCAAAAATAATCCACAACACATGTTAAGCAAATGAGGAAACGAAACCACTCAATGTTATAAAATCAGCAAAATGACAGGAATTAATATACACCATTCATTAATAATTCTTAATACTAATTCCTGAGTCAAAACCCACAAAACGGCAGATTGGATCAGAAAAAAGCATCTCTCTTTTTGCTGCCTTCAAGAAACTCACTTTATCACCAAGTTTAGACATTACCTTAGGGTAAAAGGATAAATGTGGTGGTTTGAGAAATGCTTTCCATAGGCTCAGGTAATTGAACACTTGGTCTTCAAGGGCTGGTGACTATTTTGGGGGAAGGGGGACTAGGAAACCTCAGGAGGTAAATATCTGCTGAAGAAAATACTTCATAGGAGTCAGGGAATAGGCCTTGAGAGTTTATAGCTTTGTCCTATTTCCTGTTCATCCTCCCCACAGCTTCCTGCTCTGACTTTCCTGCTACCACAATTGACCATCATTATGGATTCACCCTCTGGAACCATAAACCTAAATAAACTCGACCTCCTATGAGATGCTTTGGTCATGGTATTTAAATGTTTTATAATTATAAAACATAATCACAAAATTAATTTAATTTATATATTTTAATTAACTTAAGTACACCATTTCCCCCTCACTCTCCTCCCTCCAACAACTCCAACATTGCCCTGATAACTCCCAAATTCATTACATCTTAGTGTTTATTATTGTTATGTATATATAAAAAATAAATATGTATATGCAATCTGTTGAGTTCATTTTGTGTTTTATTTTGTTTTTTGTTTGTTTTGCATTTGTTAAAGGGCTGACAACTTTACTCAGGCATTTTTTTATTACCTTCAGCTCTTCACCTAGAGAAGGGACCCCCATGTGATTTTCCCCATCCACGTTGACTTGTTAAGTGGTGTCATTGTTCAGTCTTTTTTAAGCAGCCATATTTTTGAAATTTCATGCATATGTCTCCCCTGTCAAATCTAGAAGTTGAAGTCTTGCAGCAGACTCCCTGCTCCTCTGGCCCTTACAACCTTTCTGCCCACTCTTCTGCAATGCTCTTGAAACCTAGGTGTAAGGGTTGCATTGCAGCTATATCAGTTATGGATGGGCATCCCACAATCAGTTGTTCTTTGCATTTCAATTAGTTGTGGTTTTTTAATAATAATTTCTGTCTGCTATTAAAGAAATTGTTTTGATGACAGGTGAGAGCTATGCATATCTGTGAGTATAAGAATAAATATTCAGAATGCAGTTAGGAATTATTCTTGTTTAGGAAAGTGGCAGTAGCTGCTACTCCAAGATACATGACCTAACTGGTTGGCTAAGTTCCCAGTAGCAGGTATGATTTCATTCCTCTTGATCAGTCATTAAGTCCAATGTGACAACTATTGGTTACCATCAAGATACAAGTGTGACTACAAATATCTTGTTGTGTTATTATTATCCAAATAATGTGATTCTTTGTGATGTTTTCAAGTATCCTTAGCATTATTTATTCCCCCTCTCCCTTCTCCTTCTGTCTGGGCCTTCCTCCATCTTCTCCACTAAAGCTTCCTCTCCCTATTTTTTCCCTTTCTCCATCAATTTTACCTACACCTGCCATTCCCCTCTTTAGTAGTGCTTCTCAACATTCCACAGTGATCCTCCTTCATCTTTATGGTTTCTGTGGTTAATCTAGATTATATACAAATTTCTGAAGACTCAGAACTAGGCACGCATGAAAGAGATTGTTGTGCTTCTTTTTCTGGATCTAGATTACCTCACTCAAAGCATTAGTTTATAGTTCTATTCACTAATCTGTGAATTTCATGAATTCATTTTCTTTCATAGCTGAATAGTATTTTGTATAGAAGTACCATATTGCCATTATCCACTCATTTGTTAAAGGACATTTCATTTGTTTCCATTCCTTGGCTCTTATAAACAGGGAAGTTATGAACATAGCTGAGCAAGTATTTGTAAAGCAAGATGTCAGTCCCTTGGGCATATGCAAAGAAGTGGTATAGGTAAGTCATATGGACCTGTGAAGGAAGGGACAAACTCAACCATCAGAAAAATGTCTGGTCTTTCTTTCACTAGCTTGATGATTTCTTCTGTTCCTGCCAGTCTCTTTAATGGTGGTCACTAAGTCACACTCTTGATTTCCTCCCTTGATAATGCATTTTCATCCTCTACCATATAGCTAGGCTGAGAATTTTCCAAGTCTTTCTATTGGTTTCCTTTTAACTTGATGTTCTAAGCCATCCCTTTTCTCTCTTTGTAAGCAGTTGAATAGTCACACAAGCTGGACTTGGTGTATACCTGTAATCTTAGCAACTGGGAGACTGAAGTGGGAGAATCAGGGGTTCCAGGCTAGCCTGAGTTAATAGCAAGCTTGAGACCAGATTGAGCTACACAAGGAGGTCCTTTATCAAACACATTTTCTACTACATAATATATTCTAACTCATTGCATTTTTCTGCATTCTAGAAAGTCCTAGGACATGACACTATGCACTCAAGTTCTTTACAATTTTGTAAATATAATAGTACTTATTCTAGTTTCCAATTTTTGTATTGATCTTTTTTCTTTTGTTGTACCTAGCTATTTTGTAAAAACAAAAACAACCACAAGGTTTATTTACCTCACAATTCTGTAGGATGAAAGTTGAGAGGTTAGCCTCTTATGAATGTCTTCTAGCTATATCAAACATAGCAGATAGCAGCATGGTGGGAGTCCATGGAGAAAAGATCTCATAGTGAGAAAATGATTCAGAAGCTATGCTTGTTATTTTTATTTCATGCTTCTATTTGGAAAATTAACTAGGTCCAATTGGTGCTACATTAATCTGTTTGAAGGCTATTACCCTCAACGACCTAACCATATACAAGTCCAATTCCATAAACATGGAATCATAATTTATTTAAATCATTTATTTTTCTTTCACATTTTGTACTTTGAAGCCCACAAAACTTATGTATGTGTTGTCAGATTTACAACTGTATCTCTTGGTTTGAGTAATTGTTAGTTATCATATTTTTAATTTTGGTTTCCATGTGTTCACTGTGGACATATAGAAAAAATACAGTTAACTTTAGCATGTTCATCTTGTATCTTATAACGTTGATGAACTCCTTCATCAAGTCTAGGAGTTTCCGTATACTTTCTGAATATACGTAATGTCTTCTGGAAACAGGTCTGTTTATTTCTGTGTGTGCCTTCTCTTCCCTGATCTTTCCTTATGCTGCCTAGCATTGCCTGTATTTTTCAGAACAGAATGGATGGAAATGGACATTTTTACCTAGTTTTTAGTTTCCAGAGAATTCATTCAGTCTGCACTGTTATATATAAGAATTAGCCATGAGGTTTGTAGATGTTTATCAACAAGTTGAGGAAGCTCCTTTTATTTTTAAGGGCTTTTATGGGAAAAAAGGTTGAATTTTGTCAAATACTCATTCTGCATCAACTGACACAATTTTATACATTTCTATCTTTAACTCATTAATATGATAACTTTTAAATATTAATCAACACTTGCTTGGTCATTGTTTATGACTGCTTCCTTATTACTTTTAGATATTGCTGAATTATATTTGCTAAATGTAAATAGATTTTTGTATTTATATTCATGAGGGCAATTAGCCTACCACGGGGTTTTCATATTATCTTTGTCTTATTTTGGTAGCAGTATAATACCATACTTACAATTTGAGTTGATAGATATTCTTAAAGAGATCATATAGAATTGGTATTTGCTTACTAAGTACTCCTTTTAGTGGAACTAGCCTCTGATCAGTTGGAATCTTCAGCTCACCCCTGCAGGATCCAGAAAGCCCCATTTCTCCATTTCTTTCTTTCTTCCTTTCTTTCTTCCTTCCTTCCTTCCTTTCTTCCTTCCTTCCTTCCTTTTTCTTTCTTTCTTTCTTTCTTTCTTTCTTTCTTTCTTTCTTTCTTTCTTCTCTCTCTCTCTCTCTCTCTCTCTCTCTCTGTCTCTGTATCTGTCTCTCTGTCTCTCTGTCTCTCTGTCTCTCTGTCTCTCTGTCTCTCTCTCTCTCTCTCTCTCTCTCTCTCTCTGTCTCTCTCTCTCTCTCCAAACCCTGCCAGCTCAGAGAGTTTCTAAACAAAGGAAAGGCACCAAAAGCCCAGTTCTGCATTCTTGGTGACTATTGCAGCTTCTTTTCCTGAAGTTGCCAGCTGCCCAAGTCCCCCACCTAAAAGTGCTCAGCTTTTGACCATGCTCAGGGACAAACGTAGCTTGTGGCAGACAAGTCATCAACCCTCACCTACAACCTGTAATGAACATCTATCTCCCTGCCACAGTTGGAGGATGCAGCTTCTCTGACCTCCATCTCTCAGACTGGAGAACCATCCTGGAGTTGCTTTGCTTAAATAAACCTGTTGTTAAAAGTTTTTCAATTCAGCTTGATTTGGCTTGCTGTGTGCCATGGAGAAATCTATAATGGGGGGTGAGGCAGAAAACCTATTAGCTCCATCTGGAGATTTGTTTTTTTGCAGAGCTTTAAGTGGTAAAGCTACTCAAATGATCTAGTCCTAGTAGGTGATTTGGGGTTCTTTTATATAGCTCATTGTACCAAAGCTGTAAAAATGTCTATAAACTTTTTTCCAGTACATATTCCCTTATTAACTTTGTTTAAAAACTTTTTATATTTTAGAATCTCATGCCTGAATAATGTATTTTATCATCTTCACCCCTTCCTCCCACCTTCATGTCTTCTGATTTCCCCCTCGAAATCATGACTTCTTCAATTATTATTCACATGTGTACATGTGCACGTGCACACACCCAAGTCTAATTAATGTTGTCCATATGTGCATGTGTTTAGATCTGACTACTTAGGATTGGATTCCAATCCTCCAACTCATTGATTTTTTTGCAGTTTTTCATCCACTGGAGGGGCTGTGTGAAATTTTTTCCACCCACTCTGGCATATTGACTGGTGTGGTCACTGTGCAGGTCTTGTTGAGGTAACCATATTGTTGGAATTCATAGGTATAACATACCTGTCAGGTCTAGAAAACACTATTTCTCATTAGTCAGCCAGGTCTCTGGCTCTTACAATCTTTCTGACCTCCCCTCAGAAATGTTCTCTGGGTCTTAGGTCTGGGGATGTGTTGCAGATGTATCAGTTGGGACTGTGTACCCCACAACCAGCTATTTCTGTATTTTAACTAGTTGTGTCTTTCTGTAATGGTTTCCACCTGCTCTAGAATGAAATTTCCTTGATGAAGGGTAAGAGCTACATTTACATGCAGGAATAAGCATCAGTATTGAGAATGTAGTTAAGAATTATACTGCTTAGTAAAGTGCCAGTAGTAAGTTCTCCTCTGAGATCCATGATTTCACTAGTGAGCTTCAGGCAGTTGGCTAGATTTCCAGTACCACCTCTGATTTCCTTCCTATTGAGCAGGCCTGAAGTCTGATTAGAAAACTGTTGGTTACTGCCAATCTGAGTGCCACCCTTACACTTTTAGGGATATGTTACCATACTGGCCATTGCTGTGGTTCACAGCTGTTAGGTAGGTAGGACTTTTGCTTGTTTCTCTCCATTGGCAGCTTGCATAGCACTTTTCAGACTGTGAAAGCTAGTTCTCAGGGAGGAGCCAGAGCCAGATCAAATCTTTAAAGTCCTTTGTTCAAAGTGCATGATGTCATCAGCAATATAAACTTACCTTCAACTTCTGGGAGGCAGCCCAAGCAGCAGCAGTAGCTTATATTGTGAATCTCTTGCACTCACCTGACCAACAACTTGTAAAGAGGTTGCTTACATCAGGCAAGGGAGTTTCTGCCACATAGTCCATGACTCTTGCTAGAGGCATTATTTCCCCAAGTAGAACTGCTTTATTGAAACTATATATACTTTAGTTGCATATAACTGTATACGTACACTTAACATGTATTATATGTAATTTAAGTACATATAAAACAATATGATTTCCTATGGCTTTTTTTTAACAGATCCTCAATGTTACTTATCTCTCATCTCTATATGTATTGATTACCCTATCCTTTTTCAAACTGAACCTCATACCCAATTTCCCCCACTTCCCTTTTCATAAGACTTGTTTCCCAGTATTCCCCTTTCTAGTGTCCCACCAATCATGTGTTACTTTCTTGATTTCTACAATTACTCCATGTTATATGTCCACATCTGAAGATTTAAAGCAAGCAACCACAGACAAGAGAGAACATGTGGTATTTCTCTTTCTCAGTTACTTTACTCAGTGTGATACTTTCTAGTTCCATGTAGTCACCTGCAAATGTCATGATTTAATTTTCCTTTACTTCTGAATAGTATGACAATGTGTTTTGACCACTTTTTCATTATCCACTCATCAGTTGAAGGACATTTGTCTCCATTTCTTAGCTATTGTGAGTAGAGTAGCAATGGACATGGCTAAGCAAGCATCTGTAGAGCAGGATGTTGAATCCTTTGAGCATCAGGAGTGGGATTGGTGGGTCATATGGTAATAATAATTTTTTAGACTTTTGAGAATTCTCCACACTGATTTTTCAGAATAGTGACCCCAGTTTGCAATCCCACCAACAGTCAGTGAGGGCTTCTCTATCCCCACATTTTCTCAGGACTTGTTGTTTATTGCTTTGTTGAACTTAGCCATTCTAACTGGGATAAGATTTTTAAGATAGTATCTTTAATTTTTTGAGAATTTTGTACATGAATACAGTGCATTTTTATTGAATCTCCCTTACCAGCCCCAATTCCTTCCAGATCTACCCTAACTCCTCCCAGCTTTGTGCTTTTTTGTTTTTTTAACTCACCGTGTCCCATTTGTGCTGCTGATGTATTTGTGGGTGTGGGGTCATCCACTGGACATTGTCAGTTACCAGGATCCATACCCTTAAAGAGAATGACTCTCTCCCCTAGAAGCTATAAATGGTGAATAGCTCTTCAGCAAGCTGTGGGGACTCATGAGTCCCTCGAACTCTGTGTTAGAGTGCTGACTAGTTTTATCCCGTTCAGATTTTATGCAAAGAACCACAGCTGCCATGAGTTAATGAGTATAGCAGTCCTGTTGTGTACAGAAGACATTGTTTTGCTCTGGTCACCCCAACATCTGGCTATTACAATCTTTCTGACATCTCTTCTAAGAAGCTCCTTAGGCTTTGGAGTTCAGCTGTGATATTGATGTGCCGTTTCTGGTTGATCATGCCACACTTACTCTCTTCAGTTTGACTAGTTATGAGTGTGTGTTAACCACTGTCCACTGAACAAAGAAACCATGTGTATAGAGATATACATTTAGAGCACTTTGATGCTATATCCATTTAGCAAAATAATTGTAGTAGATTCACTCCTGTGGCCTATGAATTCCATCACCATGAGTTCTGGATGGATTTACAGTTACCTCACTCAGGATGATTTTTTTCTAGATCCATCCACTTGCCTGCAAACCTCATAATGTCATTGTTTTTCTTTGCTGAGTAGTACTCCATTATGTATATGTACCATATTTTCTTTATCCATTCTTCAGTTGAAGGGCATCTAGGTTGTTTCCAGGTTCTGGGTATTACAAACAATGCTGATATTAACCATAGCTGAGCAAATGCCCTTGAGGTATGATTGAGCATTCCTTGGGTATATGCCCAAGAGTGCTACAGCTGGGTCTTGGGGAAGATGGATTCCCAATTTTCTAAGGAAGCACCATATTGTTTTCCAAAGTGGCTGCGACATCTGTCACCCCATTGATCGCCAGGGTTGATTTCGCTGATCTGGCTGGCTAGGCGGGTGTCCCCTTCCTCTCTCACTGCTCCATGTGCATCCCTCCTGAAGCTGAGCGCTCGGTGGAAGAGGAGGACCTTCCCTGAATAGAAGAGGACTGGTCTTCGGTCAAGGGTAGCTGCGCTCCCCTGATAGAACCTCCAAACAATCTCTCAAGACTTTTTTGTTGTTGTTTGTTTTCTTAGTCTTAGTTATTCTGGCTGAGGTTAGATGAAATCACAAAGTAGTTTTAGTTTTCATTCCCTAAGGATGATGGACAAATTTTAAAATATTTCTTAGCCAGTTGTATCTGTTCTTCTGAAAACTCCCTACTTCATTCCATAGCCCAGTTTTTAGTTGGGTTGTTTGATTCTTTGTGATGTTTAATTTTTTGCTTTTTAAAAGTATATTGTAGACACTAATCTTTTATGTGCACATTCTTTAGACTGCCTTTATAGTATATTAATAATTTCCTTTGCAGTACTGAAGCATTTTAATTTCATAAAGTCATACTTGTTGACGTTGGGTTTAGTACCTGGGCAACCAGAATCTTATTCAGACAGTCTTTACATGGGTCTGTATCCTGAAAGTACTACCTCATCTTTTTTGTAGAATTTTCAGAGTTTTGGGTCTAAAATTAAGATCTTTGATCCATTTGGAATTAGTTTGAATGCAAGGAGAGAAAAAGGATCATTTCATTCTTCTAAATATGGATATATAGTTTTCCTGGCACAATTTGTTAAAGACACTGGCTCTTTTCCAGCGTTGGAGTCTTTGTCAAAAGTCAGTAGGCTGTATGCACATTAACTTCCGTCTGGTTCCTCAATTGTATTATATAGTGTCTTTTCTTGTTTCAGTACCATGCTGTTTTCACTACTACGGCTCTCTAGTATAACTTGAAACCAGGAATGGTGATGTCTCTGGCAGCATTTCTGTTGTTCAGGGTTGTTTTGGCTATCTAAGGTCTTTATGAATTTATCTATATTAATGTTATCTATATGAATTTTAAGGTAGTTACTTCAATGTCTGTGAAGAGTGATGTTAGAATTTTGATGACGATTACATTGATAGCTCTTGGTAGGGTGACCATTTTCACAGTATTAACCCTCCTAATCCATGAGCATGGGAAATCCCCATCTTCTGGTGTCATCCTCAGTTTATTTTTGTGGTTTTCACTGTCCATGTCTTTCATTTCCTTGGATAGTTTTTTTCCAAAGTATATTCTTAGGCTGATGGAGTTCTTGGTACCTGATTTGTTTCTTGGTACATTTTTCTTTGTAATAAAGGGAAGGCTTCTGATTGGGGTATGCTAATTTTGGAACCTGCCAGTATTCTGAATGTGTTTCTTTGGGTCTAGCAGCTTTCCGGTGGAGTCTATGGGAAGTCTTATGTGTACAATCATGTCATTTGCAGAGAGGGATACTTGACTACTTCCTTTCCTATTGGTTTCACTTTTGTTTACTTGTCATATTGCTCTAGCTAGGACTTGGTGATAGTTTGTTTTGTGTCAACTTGATACAAACTAGAGTCATTTGGGAAGAGGAACCTCAACTGAGAAAGTGCCCCCTCCAGACTGGCCTGTGGACAAGCTTGTGGCACGTTTTCTAAATTGGTTATTGATATGGGGGGGGGGGCAGCCCATTGTGATTAGTGCCATATCTAGGCAGTGGTCCTGGGTGCTCTAAGAAAGGAGGATCAGCAGGCTATGAGGAGTAAGCCAGTAAGCAGCACCTCTTCATGGTCTCTGAAACAGTTTCTGCCTCTAGGTTCCTTACTGGAGTTCCTGCCCTGACTTTACAGGATGATGGGATGACTATAACCGCCCCCCCCCACACACACACACACACACACTTGCTTTGGGTTGTAGTGTTTTACCTCGGTAATAGAAAGCCTAACTAGGATAGATTTCTAGCGTTATGTTGAATAGGAGTAGCTAAAGTCAACACCCTTGGCTTGTTCTTAATATTAGGGGAAATGCTTCAACCTTTTCTCCATTTAATTTCATGGCAACTACAGGTTTGTTACATATGGCTTTTAATATATTGAGATATGTTTCTTCCCTTCCTACTCTTATCAGGGATTTTATCTTGGAGAAAGGTTGGATTTTGTAAAAGGACTTTTCTGCTTCAGTTAAAATGACCATATGAGGCCACCTGACTCAGATAGGTGAAAGAAATAGGCCAGCCTGGGTCCTTGCAGTCTGTTCAGGCTGTATATGAGGCCACTTGGCTCAGGTGGGTGAAAGACAGCCACAGACCACCAACATAGATGCCATTATGATGTGCAAATATATGGTAGAAAAATGGGAGAGAAAGAGAACTAGAGTGACTCATATGCTATGGGAAGAGGCAGAGTTGAAGAGATAAGAGTAGTGAAGAACAGGCAGATATGAGTGTCCTGCTTACCACCTAATCCTAGGGTGATGTCTGGGCCTGGGCTGCTGCCAAGGGTCATGTCTGGGTCCATGGTCTTACTGCAGCCAGGGTCTGTGTTGATATCCATGGCCCGTGTTGCCACCAAAGGCCATAATGATGCCCAGGGTCTAGTTAACCACCTGAGTCCAGGTTGGTGACAGAGAGCCATGCTGCCCTTGGGGCCATGCTGATCTGAGTGACCTGTGCTGCCCCCTACGGCCATGGTGACATCTGAGCCATAGGCTATCACATAGGGCCGTGTCTGGGTCCATAGCCCTACTGTAGCTAGTGTCTGTTGATGTCTGTGGCTCCTGTTTCCATTGAAGACCATGCCAATGCTAAGGGTCTGGGCTGACACCTGGGCTTTGTTGGTGTCCAAGAGCCATATTGCCACTAGGGTCATACTGATCTAAGTGTCCTGCACTGCCACCCAGGGCTATGGTGACATCCAGGCCTGGGCTACAGGAGAAGCCAAGTTTGGGCTCATGGCCCTGTAGTAGCCAGGGTCTGAGTTGATGTCCATGGCTTCTGTTACCACTGAAAATTCAGATGCCCAGGGTTCTGGTCAGCCACCTGAAACCATGTTGGTGTCTGAGGGCCATATGACTGCAGGGGCCATACTGATCTGGGTGATCTGCATTACCACTAGGGGCCATGGTGATGTCCAGGCCTGAGTTGTTGTCTATAGTTATGTCTGGTCTGTGGTCCTGCTGCAACTGGGATCTGTGTTGATATCCATATCACATGTTATCATTGGGGGATCACAGGAGCCATGCAGGTTGAAATCTGAGGGCCATGCTGAGTCAGCCCCATCCTTCACTTGCCCTGGGATAGATATCTATCCCTGGCACTGCCCCTCACTGGACACTGCAGCAGGAGAGCTGGTCCCACTCCTCATGGGAAGCTGCCTTCCCCACATTTAGGCTACCCCTCACCACAGGAATGAGAGAGCTGGCTTTGATGGCATAGGTGTAAGAGAGCTGGCTCTGCCTCTCACCTGAGAGGGGCAGTACTGGTGGCCTGAGCTGACCAGTACAGCTACTACCCAGGCCCACATTTTGCCCTTTGGGTTCACCCACCCTCTCACATCTACCCCATCTATGACCTACAAGAACAAATAAATGCATTGGTCCTGTGGAACCATGGCCATGGGATCTTCATGACTTGGGACAATGGCAAGATATCCTAGATGAGTTCCAATGAGGATCCAGTGATAATGCTGTTCCAGAGGCCAGAGGCCTTGAACCAGACCAATGAATCATTGTAATGAACATTGCAGGGCTGAGGGATGGATATGGTGGGACTAGGAGGTATTAGTGAAATTATTAAGGCCACTCCACATAGTTAAAAGGGAGGTTTATTTTGTGGGGTAACTTACAAATGAAGGGGTAGGTTGCAGGGTCTGGCAAAGGTACAGTGCAGTCCAGTGGTGTTCTCTGGAGAACTCTGCTCGGTCTACCTCCAGTGTCCAGGGTCCCGGAACCAAGAGCGAGACCTCCTCTTGATCCTCAGTCTTCCACTCCCTCCTCTGCCCTGCCTTGTGGGCGTGATCATTACCGAAGCCTCAATGGGGGTTGGAACTTCCAGGCCAATGCTGGGACGGCTATCCACTACAAGGAGGTGAGTGGAATTAGGGTGCATGATGTGAAATTCCCAAAGAATCATTAAAGAATTGTTCTTTAAAATGACCATAAGATTTGTGGCCAGTCGAGCTGGAACTCTCATCTAATAACTCATGGAAGTGAATGCAGAGATCCTCAGCCAGGCCCCAAGTGGAGCTCCAGGTGTCCAATTGATGAGAAAGAGGAGGGACTGTAAGAGCACGAATTGTTGAGCCCAAGATTGGAAAAGCACAGGGACAGATAGCCAAATGAATGGAAGCACATGAATTATGAACCAAAGGCTGTGGATCCCCCAGCTGGATCAGGCCTTCTGGATAAGTGAGACAATTGAATAGCTTGAACTGTTTGGGAGGCATCCAGGCTGTGGGACCGGGACCTGTCCTCAGTGCATGAGCTGGCTGTTTGGAACCTTGGGCTTACACAGGGACACTTTGCTCAGCCTGGAAGGAGGGGGATGGACCTGTCTGTACTGAATCCACCAGATTGAATTGAATCCTCAGGGGAGTCTTGGCCCTGGAGGAGATGGGAATGGAGGAGAGGGGATGGGGGGAAGGTGGGGGTGGGGGCAGGAGGGGGAGGACAGGGGAACCCATGGCTGATGTGTAAAATTAAAACACAAACATAATAAAAAAAGGTACAAAAAATAATATGATGAACAACAACAACAAAAAAAAAGATTTGTGTCCTTAAGTCTATTTATGAGGCAAATTATGTTTATTTGTATGTAAATGTTGAAACACTTCTGTATCTCTGGAATAAAGACAACTTGATTATGGTCAGTGATTTCTTGAATGTGTTCTTTATTGAGAAATTTTGAGTTTATGTTCATTAGGGAGATTGACCTGATTACACAGCAAGAGAATATATAGATGGGATGTTGTAAGCAATGCTGGGGAATGATAGCTCCATCTGGTCAATTGGATTTATCAGATCAAGTCAAATATCCACAAATTGAATTAGTCACCTGCTTGATAGTAGGCAAACATTGCAATGGTCTCTTGAGAGACATACATTACAAATGCTTTTTAAGCCCTAACATGACTACATTATTAAGAATCATGAGTATTTGAGATTGGTTTTGATAAATTTTGTACTGTGTGAAACTTGGAGGTTATAGCTGAGGAGATTTATCATTATCATGACATGTTTTTACCAGAATCTAATAACACCATGGATCCTAGACAAAAATGCCTAGCCCCTTAGAGTTGCTGTTGAATTCATTGAAAACCAAAAAATAAAAAAAGAAAAATAAGTAAAGAAAAAACAAACAAACAAACAAAAACTAAAGAAACTCCATCAATTTGACAGTGCATGACATTACGTGCTCCTTAGTATAGGCAGAGAGGCTGTCTGGTATGATTATAATACATAAACTAATGATATTGTTTCAGAGATGTTTTTTCTGGGAATACCTTAACCATGGAACCCCAAGATCACTTCAGATCTTATTTCTATCCAGATTCCAAAAAATAAATAAAGCTTATATCACATGAGTGTGGTTAATGCTTTACATTCTGGTTTAGTTCACCATATAAAGTCATTCAAAGGAGTTTTTGTAGACCTTAGATTACCTGTTAGACAATATAATTCAACTAGGATCCCATCCAGGTCTTGTCTACCATAATTCAGCTGCAAATATTTAGGGATAAAACAGGTAGTTGTTGCTTTCAGTCATGATCAAATCATTGGGCATTTGCTAACTCACTTAATGGTTACATGCATCCATGCTGAGCCCTACTCCTGTAGTCTTCTTTATGTGAAACAGTGAAAGCTAATTGGACAACTCTGGAGCCAGAGCACAGATGTAAGCTTATGTTCTTAATGATAGAAGTGGTATGCTAATTTCTTTATGCTCACTCTCAGATATCCACTTGGGAGTCTTACAATCATGACTGTTACTAATTACACACACACACACACACACACACACACACACACACACACACATATGTATACACGTTTGTATGTATAATACATATATATGTGTGCACAGATGCACATGTAAGTGTGTGTGTACTACTGGGGATTGAGATTGTTCCTAGGACCTCACAGATACTGCACAAATACTCTGAGATGTATCCCCAGCCTCATGACCATAATTTCTCATCATGCATAATTCTTCCTGTCTTCATGCTGTTAGGCTGCTTTGTCAAGTCATTAGATATCATCCCTGGGCACAAGGAGAGGCTAACTCCACTGGATTTAGAGGAATCTGCCTATTCTAAGAGTCTACATTTCCTTTCATATCCACATATCATGGCAGATATTCTAAGACACAAACAGAGAAATATCAACGAAGAAAATTTTAAAAAGAAAAAACTCAAAGAGGGAGGAGAAGGAAAAATACATGAGGGAAAAGAGAAGGAGGGGCAGCTACAGAGTCTGAAGGAGGAGGAAGAGTAGGAAAAGAAAGATGGCATTAGGATAGACATTGACTTGAGAGGAAGTTGTACTGTTACCAGGGTGTGGAGGGAGGTGAACGGTCAGGGAGACAACCATGTTTAGATTCAGCTCTGGGTGTGCCCTGCCAGACAGTGTGCAGATCAGGGTTCACCACAACCCACAATCAAAACAGTAGACAAATATGTCCTGCCTTGTCCAGATGCCATTCGCAGTGTGACCCAAATGAAACAGAGAAGATAGATGAGGTTCTTTCCTCTTCAGTTACATGTTCCTATGCCTTGGCTTGCTGCCTAGATCTCAAAAGTAGGTCATCTTTGATAAAGCTATGTGGCTCACAGAGAAGGAGAGTCCTGTGTGTGCTCCAGGGGCCCAAAACATAGCTGTAGGAGTCCTCCATCCAGACCAGAAAACACTACCCTAATATGGTCATAAGGACTGCCCTAAAACCCCAGAAAAGAAACTCATCATTGTTGGTGGAAGTGTGAGTAGTGCAGTCACTGTGGAGAACAAAACTAAAGCTTGCACCACCATGTGATCACAGTTAGTCTGTGGGGTAAGACGTGTGGACTCCGCCAAGACCATGACATTCCTTCTTTCGTTTGCTGTTTTGGGCCTACGTGCCTACGCCACATGTACTGTCTCCTTATATTATTTACTTTTCTGTTGCTGTGATAATACTCCATGACCCAGGCAACCTAGAGAAGGAAAGATTTTTTTTGGGCTTACAGAGAAGTTCAGTCACATGTCCAGTTGTTTTCTCCCTTTTTGTTTTCACCTTCTCAGTTGCCAAATGTGGACCTGAAAATGAGAGACTGAGTAGACTCCAAGCACTGTCTTGTAAAGTGGAAGATCAGTGTATTTTTATATCAAACTTAGGAGGCAAAGCCAGACTTCCAAGGTGGGTTTTACTTTTAATTTGGACAACTGTTTGACATAATATATGCACTGGTTTCTAGAAAGAACTTACCGGTTTTTCCAGCTGTGTGCCTCTAACACTAGCCAGCTGACACTGTGATGGCTGGACAACTTATATGACTTTGCAGTGACCAAGACTTGGTGAAATACAGATCCCCACAGGGACAGGAACAATGGATTTACAGATACTAAATAAGCTGCTGCCAGCAGGAACCTGTAATAGCTAGAAGCAAAGAGACATCAACCTGCTTGGGCATGCATGCAATAAATTTGTTATGGTCCAATTTCATTATGAGGTACACTTGGAGTTCATCAGTTACAGATAAGCAAGAAACATTAGGCCCTTAGATCCCCTAGCTAACATCTAGTGCCTATTTGCTCCAGAATTCTGAGAGTTGGAAAGATTCAGGAATTCTGCTAAATAACTGAGTCCACAATAAGAAAAGGGAGTGGTCTCAAGGCCCAAATTATTCATTAGATAAAGCTTTGTGCCCTAAGCCAAGTGGATGGGAGAATATGGCAATATACAAGTCCCAGCCTATGGGAAAAGAGGACAGAAATTTCTCATGATGGGAGATTTCTAAATGAGCATCTCATGCTAAACAAGCACACCAGACATTTTGCCTTCTCTCTATGGCAATGTCACTTTCTACAGAATGCTATATTAAAACTGCTTCATTTTAATAGTCTCTTGAGTTGGTTATTATAGAGTAAGATTCTTATTTCCTATAGTTGTAAGGTTGGAGACTTGGACTATGTTGGGCCATGAAGCTTGTTATGTCTGTCCACTATCTCCTAGCTTGTTTTTCTTTGAGAAATAATATTCTTTCCCTTCTCCAGACTCCTTTGCTCCATGATTTTTGTCTGTTCTTGTTTCTGCCACAGAAAGTTCTGGGAACTCTTATTTTTCTTTTTACTTCAGTTACAATGACATAAACAGGCGAAGGAAATACATTTATTTCCAGGTTCCTATATTATTGTTTTCCTGTTCTGTATACTCTAGATTATTGATACTACTACTACCAATATGACCACTAGTATTAAAAAAGACTGCTGATAGTCAGTCTATGTATAGAAAACCCCTCTGTCTAAAATCATCTTACAATAGTAATTTTGGCATCATAGTTTTAACAGATCTTCCTTGGCTGAATTCCATTGGGCCTTGTAGACATCAATCTAATGGTGTTTTACTATGTATTTCTGGTTTTCCTCTCTGCTATTTTCACTCATCCAAAACCAAAAGCAAGCCTATGATAGACAATGGTAGATCATTCCCTCAACTTTTTGAAACAGAACAACTATTGTTGACTGTCTTGTGTTTTCCATAATTTTTTTGTTGGGGGGGCTTATAAAGCCCCATCATTTACTAGTATGTACACAAATAACATTATCCAAAGTCCTTAGTTTGGATTCAGTCTTCTTTTATTAAAGCACAGAACTATCCTCTAAGCTAAACAATTGCTGTCTTCATAAGACCTCTTGTGCCTTTTTATAGGCTTATGAATTATTGCTGTTCCTTCATAGAAGGAGATGGGCAAGGCCATTGAGCCCTCTTCTGAGTATTCATTCACTCTTCCCAGCCAGTTGTATGCAGTTCTACCCTAATGAAATGTGGCCTTGGGGTCCTGGGGAGGACTTAGAGTATATGGGCTGGAGAAGACTAGGAAGAGGGGATGCCATCTCTGTGGCCACAAGGAGGCCATATTAGGCAGTAGATTTTCTAGTGTGATTACTTTTAGGTCACTTACACTCTTGTCGGTAATACCTCACCCATGCTCTATAAGTAAGGTCCATATTGTCATTGGTTCTGTCGGTGAACATTGGTGAAATCAAACTGGTTCATCATTGGAAACTAATGGGGAGAGAAAAGACATTACATAATAAGTCCTCACCATCCCCAAGAAGAAAAGTCTCACAACAGATGCTAAATTTAGTTGTGAATGTTCCTATGTCTTAAAAAAGGTCTTAAGACCGGCCACACTAGTGGAAGCCCTGAACTGTGGACTGGTGGCTGTGGAGCCCCCATGGGACTGGACTAGGCCCTCTGGATATGGAAGATGGTTGTTTGGCTCAAACTGTTTGGAGGGCACCCAGGCAGTAAGATCGGGATCTGCCCCTGCTCTATGAGCAGGCTTCTGGAATCCAGTGTCCGTGGTGTTGCACTTTGCACAGCCTTGGTACAGTGGGAAGGGGCTTGGACCTGCCTAGGCTCAGTGTGTTGGGCTCTGCTGACTCCCCATGGGAGACCTTGATTTGGGGGATGTGGGGATGTGGGGTGGCTTGGGAAGGAGAGTTGGGAGAGAGAAAGGAGGGGGGGGTCTGTGGATAGCACATGGAGTGAGTAGAAAATTTTTTAATAAAGAAAAAAGGGGAAAAAAAGAGAATGGCAACAGAAAATATTAACTGTGACTAAAGTCTTCAGTTATTGTATATGTTAGCAAAAATCTTAAATAAAACAAGCATGCCTAATGTCAACATTTAAAAAAAAAACAAAGGTCTTAAGAAAGAAAACCAACAAATAAAATAAAATGTTAGATGCAAGAATGGAAATATTTTTAGTAAAAAGTATTTATGATAAAGTACGAAACAGTTGGAAGTTTTTCTAGAATGGATCAGAAAGCTGCAAAGTTGAAGCCAGTTATGATGATCTGGACAAACAATATAAGGTCCCTAAAAGATGATACTTCATGAATGATATTAAAATTTCTAGAGTCAAAGGGTTTGGGGATTTAGCTCAGTGGTAGACACTTGCCTAGCAAGCTCAAGGCCCTGGTTTCAGTCCTCAGCTCCAGAAAAAAAAAAAAAAGGAAAAAAAATTTCTAGAGTCCAAGTTCAATATGTTGTGGCCAAACATCTGCCTAAATCAACAGTTAAAGTTGTGCTTCTCATCTGTAATTATAAGAGCTGGGTTAACAAAAAGAAAAATGTATGTTTAAAGGAAGCTTATTTAAAAGTTTTGGGGTTTGGGTTTTGTCTAATTTTTTCAAAATACTATAGAATTGTTAGAAATACTAGACTGGTAAGTGACCTTTTGGGATTTTTCTTCCTTTTTTTCTTTTCTTTTCTTTTCTTTTCTTTTCTTTTTCCAAACAGGGTTTCTCTGTGTAGCTTTGGAACCCATCCTAGAACTCACTCTGTAGCCCAGGCTCTCCTCAAACTCACAGAGATCTACCTGCCTCTACCTCCTGAGAGCTGGGATTAAAGCCATGCACCACCACTGCCTGGACTGGGATTTCAATAGTCATGCGTGGAGGCCTATACCAATATAGTCAGAAAGATTAAAAAGAGACAATATTTTGCCTCATGCCTCCCAAGCTCTGCTAGAATCCAGGTCCTAGGAGAAACTGAAGTGAGAGAATTGCTATAATAGTGTATTTACTAATATATTTGCTTAGGAGACATTAAGTCACACAAGTAGAATTTCTTTAGCTAACAGAGCACTGTCTCCAAAACACTCCAAAGATAAGTAGTCTGCTGACCAGGTCTGTTAGGGATGAGAGAAATTCAGGGTGCTAGAATGGAAATGTTTATTCACCAGGATTGACTGGTCGTTGGAGTCCATTCCCGTAACAAAGAAGACAGGCCCAACTAACAACCAGCCATAGTTCCTGATTCCCATACTTGAGACATACTGTGGTGATATTGTGTTTCCCTAAAATATTGTATACCCTATTAAACTTATCTGGGGTCAGAGAACAGAACAGCCACTAGATATAGAGGCCAGAAAATGGTGGCACACACGCCTTTAATCCTCTGGATCTCTGTGAGTTCAAAGCCACACTGGAAACTGCTAGACATAGTAACAAGACCCTTTAATCCCAGGAAGTGATGGCAGAAAGCAGAAAGGTATATAAGATGTGAAGACCAGGAACTAGAGATGATTAAGCTTTTAGGCTTTTGAGAAGCAGTTCAGCTGAGAACCATTTGGATGAGGACTCAGAGGTTTCCAGTCTGAGGAAACAGGATCAGCTGAGGAACTGGCGAGGTGAGATAGCTGTGGCTTGTTTTGCTTCTCTGATCTTCCAGCATTCACCCCAATACCTGGCTTCAGGTTTGTTTTTATTAATAAGACTTTTTAAGATTCATGCTACAACGTACCTTTACAGAGCACCTCAAAGGAAGCAGTTTAGGGTCACAACCATCATTAGGTCTAGGCCTGCCATTAAGTCCCCTTCCTCTTATCTGGAAAAAAAAAATTATTCTGTCAGGTGGACAAGATGAACCTGGGAAACAGCTATTCAAATAATAACAACAGTGCTATAATTTAAAAAATTCTGACAATATGTAATGTCTCTGCTGCATAAATCCCCTATCTACCTAAGCAGCCAGACTTGCAATCTTTGTTTAAATTGTTCGAAGTGTAACATGGGTCAGTACCCAAAAGAGACAATGACATTATTTGTAAAGTGCACAAGGTTAAGTAAGGTATAGACAAGCTAATGAAACCTTCTGTTTGGGGTCAACTCTTATTCAGGCATTAGCTTCAAGTAGCCAGGTGCTTTATTCAGTAAAGATATTTTCCTTCATCTTTGTGTGTAGTGATTTCTCACTGAAGGCATACATTTCCACATCAAGGGAACTGTGGGGGAATTTCTGGAAATGCCCAGTAACTATGGGGATTCACCTGTTCTCTTATTTAGAGACCCACCCCATAAACTCTAAGTAGCATCCAGTCTACATCAAGGAGGGTTAATAGAAAGGAAAAACTTGCCCAGTGCTTCCTAGTTAATCACAAGCAGGCAAGGCCTTTGGCTCCTTCTCACAAAGGTGCATCAATTGGTCAAAGGAAGGCTCAAAGAACCAGACATTCTTCTCAAGCCCAAGTGACCTCTACGAAGGCAGGCTCACTTTAGTTCATTTACTGGAGAACCTGGGGCTCATTAAGGCTAAAACTTCATAAATACCTCCCACCTTCTAAAACTTGTATGCAAAGAAATGAAAATCTTTTAATCTCCCCTACCTGGCAAAATTTCTATGCAAATCTTTTAATCTCTCTCTTTTACTGAAACTATTGTTGACACAAAGGTCTGCCTACTGAATTCCCAGAACTTGATGTCATTGAGAAGTCATTCCTTTCCCCCTGACTCCATTTATGTTAATTGCTTTTAAAAAAACAGCCGGTCATGAAAGACTGTGAGGTCAGACATCAGCCAATGAGGAAAAGACACAGTAATTGCCTGTGTTTATGTTATTAGAGATGAAAGTCTCTAGTATGCTGGCTGAGTTTAAAAAAGAAAAAGAATGTAGAATAAAATGGAATTGTGAGAAATGTGGGTTTTTTGTTTGTTTGTTTGTTTGTTTGTTTTGTTTTGTTTTTCTATCAAAGCCCACCAAGGGCTGGATAGAAAAACTAAAGGAAATCCCTTTCCCAGTGTGCTCACTAGCTCAGTTTGTGTTATCGTTCATTGTTTGTGCAAAAAAAGAAATCGCCTTGCAGAATTAATTTTATTTTGTCATGTGTTTCTTTGTGGGAAACAATGAGTGTTTTCAACACCCAGAACCCATATAAATGCCAGTGTGATGGCTCCTCTGTAATTCCAGCCCCCAACATGGAGACAGAACAAGGTAAAATAAGCTAGCTAAGGAGATTAGTCAGATCAGCTAGCTCTGGATTTGATTGAGAGCACCTGCATCAATGACAAAGTTGGAAGAATGCAGGAACATTACTGATAACTTGGGCCCCCACATGCACACACATGAGGTCACACCCATGTGAACATGCATATATGTATGTACTACGCATGTATATATGTATGTACTACACACTACACACGCATGCATAGAACAAGGGCTGGCAGAAGAGCTATGGTTTAGCTTAGTGAAAAGCTCTGGGCTTGATCTCTGGCATTTAAAAAAACCAGAAAGCTAGAGAGAGAAGGGAGGGAGGGAGGGAAGATGTGGGAGAGGAAATCTCCTTGGCCCTGATTCCACCTCAGGCATTGGTAGGATGGGATGGAAGGTCTACAGTTTATACAATTGGTTGTGAAAAGTGAAAAGGAAAACCAGAACCCTCAAATCTGATCCATGTTAGTTTTGTTTTCTTTGATTGTGTTTTGTTTGCTTTAAAAATGGTCAACTGTCTCTTCACCACAGACTTACCTTCTGTTGTAATCAGCATTACCACTTACACACTTACACGGGACTCATAGGAAGCCTATTCTGCCTGTCTCCCATTGGCAGCAAAGTCTGCCCTGGGATTCTGAGGATGCAGAGTCTGAATTATTTATGTGCTCAGCAGAGCTGATGTGAGAACCATTGCCTCTCTGTGCTCATGGAAAGATTCATTCTTTGAATTAGTTGCTGCTGCTGGGTCAGAGCTACTCCTGAGACCAAACTCTTGATTAAGTGAAGAGAGGCAGAGAGGGTGTTGTGCTAATGACAGCATAAAGAAATTTTATCCTTCGGACTTTAATCTCTGAGATTAGACCAAAATGCTCAAACAATTGGCACATATTAGTGCTATGACTTTCCTAGAGTCTTTTAATGCTTCTTGTTTCCTATTTTTATCCCATTTTACTGTTAAATATATAATTTTCTTGGCCTACTTTTACACAAATCACATAAGACCAATATATGTTTATTAACTTCCTTTTCTGCCTGGAGAATAGCTGTGCTGACACTTCTGGTGATTTACAGACACAAACACAAATGGTTCTCTGCTTCCTGGCCACCAGGACACCCTGCTCTCCTTTCTAATGCAAATCTCCAGTGAAGCAAATTAAACACTGGGTTTAAATAAAGAATCCAATCAACCGTTTAGTTTTTCATTCAATGAAAGGTGCTAAACATTTTGGGGAGAGAGGCTTCTGGCTACAGTGAGTTTGAATGCACTACTCCTGTACCTTGGAAGTGGTAACTCAAATTTAAAGTTCACTGGAAAGTGCTCACTCAGGATGAGTTTTTCATAGCCTGCCTAGCTCATCACTACTGAAGAATGACTTTTCTTGTACAGAGCCTTGCTCACCTGTTGGAAGCAGCCTGGGTGCAATGTTCCTCTGAACAGAACAGACCTGGATGCCCCCTTGCTGGGACCATGCTTTCCTTCATTCTGTTCTGATTGCCATGCATCTAACATACCTGGCATGTGACAGTTGTTTTGTGATCATCAATGAAAGATTGAATATCTTCTTTTCAATTCTTTATTCACTAAAACAAGTACGTCATGGAATAAAAAGCAATAATGTATGGAGGCTCCCAACTGCAGATCCCAAGCTAGCCTTTCCAAATTCAAATACCTACACAGTCACTTGATACATGTGGGAGGTAAAGCATGCCACTTACCTGGCCTTTGCCTTGATTTTTTTCATGTATGAACTGTGGATAATGCCATGCATCTGCTGGTTTTGAAGGCTCTTCCTGTAACTAAGCTATCACTGGAAAAACTACTTGCAACCACTTGAAAAACGCCTACTAGAAGACTGGGAACTGCCAGTGTCGTGCTAGAATTTGCTGAATCTTTGTCTTAAAAATCCAGTTCTTATAATGATGTTTGAAGCCACCCCTAACATGTTCTTATCAAAAACAAAGCAAAATAGAAATTCAAGTGGTATATCTTCAGGAAAAAAACACTAAAGGGGAGATTTTGGAGGGAGGGGATCATCTCATATTTCAGATTAATTCACATCATGAAAGCAAGGTGACTGTTTTTGTCATCTCTCTATCACTGTGATAAAGCAAGTGAGGTGACCAACTTATTAAAAAGACAGGTTTATTTTGGCTAAGGAGTTCAGAGGTTTTAGTCCATCATTAACTGGTTTCATTATATTCAGTGCTATTATGACCAAAGGAAAACACAGCTGCACACTTCACAGTGGCTGGGAAGCAGAGAGAAAGGAAGGGCTGGGGTCCCAATATCTATTAAAGGACCTGACCTCAGTGACCTAAGTTCTACACAGTAGATCCAACCACTTATAGGATCTGCAACCTTCTTTAATTCATAGGCTTTCAGGGACATTTCAGTTTTCAATATATCATTATAATCATCATTTTATTGGCATTAATATCAATATTGGATACACTTTATAGGTTTTCTGTTTCGTGGTAATAGGTTTCTCCACTGACACAGTAAGCCAGATCTAGATGAATTGAAAAAGTAAAAGAACAGGTTTATTTGAGTAAAGTAACTCCCAGGTGACTCCTCTGGCCCCAGAGATCAAGGCTGTAGAAGTCAAAAGCCCAAAGAAGTCACAAGTCTGAGCTAAAGCAGGGAGCTTATATAGCCTGCAGGTGAGGGGCAATGAAGTGTCTGCCATAAACTGGGTTTGTGCCCAAGTATGATCAAAAACTGAGCACTTTATGTGGGGTCTTGGGCTGCTGGCCACTTCAGGGGAGGAGCTGTCATAGTTACCAAGAATGCAGAAATGGGCTTTTTGGTGCCATTTCTTTCTTAGAGATTCTCTGAGAGGACAGGGTTTGGACAGAGAGGAATGAGGCTTTCTGGATCAAGCAGAAGTGAGCTGGAGGTTTGGTTCCAGCCAAACAACATTCAGATTATATTTTACTTTAATAACTTATAAATTTAATACTTTAGCTCTTTGTTATTATTATTGATATTTGCTCCCTTTTCAAAAACTCCCTTTTAAAAATTTCCCATATAAAGAATTATTTATTGATATAGTTAATATATATATACCTGTGTGTGCCTGAGTGTATGTGTTCAGGTACATGCAGAGGCTGGACTGGAACATCAGATACCTTAGAAGTGGAGTTACAGGTGAGCTATCCCATGTAGATGATAAGAACTATGCCTGGATCTTCTGGAAGAGCAGCAAGTACTATTAGCTGCTGAGCCATCTAGCACCCAAGCTCACATTTTGAAATGTAAATTCTCCCTAAATTTATCTATCTCATTTCACAAAAGCCCCAGGTAAATGTTTTTAAAGAATATTAATAATGATGTAATTTTAAAATTCAAGGTGAAAATTCAAAGGAACAAGAATAGTTCAAAGACCTTTAAAGATCAACAAAAAAGGATTTCCTCTTCTATATATGCTGACTTAGAATTGAGTCAGCAGTTCAGAAAGCATTATGTTGTTCATAGAATAGACACGTAGATTAATGATGAGTCAAATAGACAGATTATTTGTCAGGAGAAACAGTGTTCCTGGACTTTCACATCACAACAATCACTACAGAAGATGCTTGCAATCTTGAAAGGTGAGGAGACTTCTCACCACCAGCAAGTGGGTGACCAATTATGTAATGGAATCCAATCAGTTCTATTCTGACACCATTTCTGAAGTTAGTGTCCAATTGTACAGACTGAGCTTATCTCACGTTTTAGATGGCAGTCACAACTCCCAAATTGTTTAATTTATGCTTCTGGCTAATAAGTCTAAACCAAGGTTTCCTTTACAATCTCATTAGGTTTATTTCATAGCTTTGCAAAGCTCCAATAAAATTCAGGAGAACATATCTCTGTAAAGAATTTACAAAGGATACAGATGGAGAGATATGCAAGGAGAAGTCTGGGAGAATGGGTTCAGAGCTTCTGTACCCACTGAAGGAACCACCACTAGAAGCCCTATGTGTCCAGCTATCCAGAAATCTTCCTAATTAGGCTCAGAGGCTTTAACATTCTTCACAGCAGAGATATAATTGGTAAGAATGGATATTGAAATCCAGCAAGGCCTGTGTGTTACATCCTAAGCATCCTTTTCTCATGGATAAAACATAGGATACTCCTGGAATTAGAAGAGTCTCAGGACTTATTATTGGACAAAATAGGTCACAGAATGTCTGTGGCAAACTAAAGGTGGAAGAAGATGAGTCTCTGTAGCATTTGGGAAGGGAAATTCTAATTTATGTGGTTTAAGTCAGGAGTTATGAGTCAAAACCCAAAATATACTTCATGATACCACACCTAGAAACAGACTAGTTCATATTTTAAGACATAGTTTTTAAGGTTGTACAGAAAACAGTGGAGAAAAAGGATAATATTTTATCCAAATGGTATTGGGTGAATTGTACAACTTTTTAAAGAAAGCATTAGAGCTGAGCTGCTTATAAAAAGTTGTGTATGTAGATTGCAGATAGGAACCGAAAAAGCAGAATACATGAAGGCTGCAATAAAGAAAACTGGTTTCTTGACCTTCAAAGGAAAGAAATGTATATGATTGTGATGATAAAAAAAAAGGCTAATCATAAAAGGAAAACTTAGTTCTTCAAGCCAATTTAAAGGAAGAACACCTGTCCTGCAAAAGGTATCCTTCAGAAAGTGGGAGGGCTAGAGATGTAGCTCAGTGGAAGGGTGCTTGTCTTGTATGCATAAAGCCACAGCTTCCATCCTCAGTGTCCACAGAGAAAGAGAGGGGGGAGGAAGGGAAGGAGGAAGGGAAAAAAAGAGAGAGAGAATTAGAATGAAGGAGTGGGGAATGGTGGGAAAGAAAAGGAATAGGAGTGAAAAAATATATCAACAATTCTCACAGTCAACACAAGACTCATCCATAATATCAAAAGTAATCCAAACAAATCTAGAAGAAAAACATTATATTATTCAACTGAAAAATAGGCATGTATTCCAAACAAGAATTTTCTAATAGGATTATTACTCAAAAGGGACAATAAATACATGAAAAACTCACAACCTTGTTGGCAACTAGGGAAATTCAAACTGGAGTACAAGGGAGAAAGACGGCAGCATGGTGGTAAGGGTATGGGTTATTCTTGTTAGCAGGCTACAAATTCCCATCACCGAAATAAATTCCCATCACTGAAAATTGTCTGACATTATTACTGGAGCTGGAAATAAGAGTCATAATGGCAAGGGTAAACATATTTTGGAGACTGAATGGTGACTCTAACCTCATCGCACAACAGCATAGGCCAGGACTATTTCTAGCA
Organism: Onychomys torridus; assembly: GCF_903995425.1. NCBI lineage: Eukaryota > Metazoa > Chordata > Mammalia > Rodentia > Cricetidae > Onychomys > Onychomys torridus. The sequence continues at coordinate 42,413,107 of NC_050443.1, forward strand.
AACTGGAGCCCATAATCACATCAATTGTGATAGATCTTCTTCCTCAGAAATACTTCTCATTAATAATATCAAGACAGCAACCAGCCAGGTACACAATAGCATCATATGCAAAAACCCCACACGCATGGGGCAACTTAAGTGTTTATCCATTCAAAGTGTAAAATTAATTGCAGTGAATTTGGAAGACAACGTATTATATGGTTAAGAATAAATGAACTAGAGTTACAAGCATAATATAGTGTCTTACATGGTGTTGCTGTATGCAAGGGTGATATGGCCAGATATGAAAAAATATATAAAGTATAATTTTAGCCAATATAAAGCATAATGCAATGTCAGGATAATGTCACTGTAGTGGGAAGAGTGATGCAATCCCTGAAGGTAGCATGCCCTGCAGAATGTTGGTGGTTTTTACGAAGTATGAAAATATTAGGAACTGGAGTATCCCTAGAGCCCCTGGATAGCCAGCAGCACTATTGAAGGACATGGAGACTCTCAGAGGTGGAGCCTAGTGGGAGAAAGTTAGGCTGCTAGGTGAATGTTCTTAAAGAAGATGCTGGCACTCTAATCACTTCCTAGCTTTTCTCTTAGCTTTTTGGCTACCACAAGGCGAGCTATGCCACTTCTTCTATGATGGACTGTCATAGACCCAAAAGAAACAGGACTGAAACTTCTAAGTTTATGAAACCAGATAAGCCTTTAAGTTATTTCAGGTATTTTGTCACAGTAGAAGAAGCTAGCTAATATACCTCCCTCATTAGCTACACAAAATAATTACATTGGAAGAACAACTAGAACATTATCTTTTCCTTCTTCTCTCTATGGCAGACAAGGTTAATGATGTGATTGACAAATAAACATGTTAAAGTCCTGTGTTGAATGTGAAAAACTGGGAATGCTTGTTTTGGTTAAGGATCATAAAGGGCATGGGATCAGCACTCAGGCCTTGCTTTACTGAAGATATCTTTACTGTACTCAGAGCATGTGTAAATGTCTCGACTATACTGTAATTTATGTCTCAACTATATTGTATTTTATGTATGTTATATCTCAACTATACTATACTTCAAGTTCAGAAAATCCTACTTTGTAAAACTGACCTGATTTGTCATTCCCTTGCAGAAAATAACTGTGGTGGTTAATTGTAATTGTCAACTTCACTCAATATAGAATAACTTAGGAAGAGAGACTCAGTAGGGGGTTGTCTAGATCACACTGATTTAGGTTCATGGGGGGGGATTATCTTGATTTAGTTAATTGTGGTGGGAAGACCTGTTCACTGTGAGTGGCATAGTTCTCTGGGTTTTGATCCAGAAGTGTCTAAAAAATGAGTATGCTGAACGAGAGTACACATCCATTAATTCTCTCTTCTTGCTCTTGATTGTGGATGTGATGTGACTAGTTGTTCCAAGTCCCTGCCACCTTGAATCCCCCCACAGTAGTGAATTATAATCAGGAATTGTGAGCCAAAAAAACTATTCTTCCCAAATGAAACTTTTATAAACTAGAAGAAGTCATAAAAAACAAACAAGTAGAAATTTGAAATAAACTCAAAATAAAAATAATTAAGATTGGAAACATTAGCTATGTTATCAAAGGATTCTATGGTCCAGTGTTCTGTTTCTGAAAATTCAGTAAGGAAATGATTCTACAGAAGACCAAGGAGGAAGGGGTGGGTCTTTCTACCTACAGCCAAGTGTGCCTACATTCTCCTGAGCATCTGTACATGCATCCACAAGGGGCAGCGCCTCTCCCATTGCTTCTGCTGTGAATTAATTACAAGTGGGTGGGATTAATGACCTCAAAACACTTATCTCATTTACTGTTAAAGTAAAAACTCAGGAGCAAGATACATGCACACTAATTTTTTTAAAGTGGAGAATGCTTAAGTGAACACAATGTAGGTATTAGGTCCAAAGTGGCCCCCCAAAACTTCAGTACTGTTGATAGTATTGTAAATAATAGTCTGGGCTCAGCTAAAGTTGGACTCTGACTAGGTAAACAGAAGGATTGCTAACAGATAAATAAAAGCTTATACTCAGCATTTCTTACAAACCTTGTAAAGCAAATTTTGGTTTATCAGGAAAAGCCCTTACTTCCATTACTAGCCCCTCTAGCCAACTACCTCCACAGTGAGGCATCTAGTTCTTTATTAACTCAGACATGTCCATAGCAGTTCTAACTCCCCAGGCTATCCTGGCTCACATGCCCACCTCCCACTACTCCAGCTCCCAGGCTGTTCCAGCTCCCAGGATCCTTCCCACCACAATCTGTCTCTTTAAAATTGGCAGGTTCTTCCACTTTTTTTGCTATTCTATTTGCTCATGCCCCCCCCCCCACCCCAAGATAGCCTTGGCAGTTTGAATAAACATCTCTTTCTAATCAAAGAGTTGTCCAGTTTGGTGGTTTCACTATGCCCAGACTACAGTAGGGAAGAAGAGCCTGGAACTCCAAATCCCATGGTTTCAATTGAGTAAAGCACATACTCCTTTTTCCTCAAAAGTTAGAAAAGAGCATAATTGAATCATATTCCAGTTCAGGGGTTAAAGATAATGGTATTTCTTTACTATTATTCCCATCTTTAATTCTGTTTACACTGGCTTCACAATTAAACAGATAACATTGATTTATAAAGAGTTTTTTGACTAATCAATTAATTAATCTGCCAGCCTGATCAGTTTCCCCTCCCTCCTCCCTCCCTCCATTCCTCCCTTCCTCCCTCCTCTCCTTCCAGTCTCTCCCCACAACCTCCTCCTTTTTCATCCATGTCCTCCCCATCCTTTCTCCTTAGAAAAGTGCAGGCCTCCCTTGTACATTAGCCAGCCACCAGATATCAAATTGCAGCATGACTAGGCACCTCCTCTCCTGTTAAGGATGGTTGAGACAGGAGGAAAGGATTCCAAGAGCAGGCAACAGAGTCAAAGACAGCCCCTACTCCCTCTGCCAGAAGTCCCACAAGAAGACCAAGCCATACAACTTCAACACATGTGCAGAAGGAGTAGGTCAGTCCCATGCAAGTTCTCTGTTCTGCAGTTCAGTCTCCATGACCCCCCATGAGGCCAGGTCAGTTGACTCTGTGAGTTATCCCATGATATCCTAGGCCCCTCTGGCCTACATAATCCTTCCTCTCCTCTTCCACTGGATTTCCTGAGGTCTGACTAATGTTTGGCTGTGGGTCTCTGCATCTGTTTCCATCAGTTGCTGGGTGATCCTCTCTAATGACAGTTGGGCTGGGCAATGATCTATGAGTATAGCAAAATATCATTAGGAATTGTTTCATTGACTTTACAGAGAGATCTTACCATATGATACTTCAATAATAAGCATCACATTTTCAAAACAATTTAATTGCAAATTTTAATTAAAAACATATTTGTGGAGAGAACATGTCACCTGCAATGAAAGGTGTCTGCCTCCCTGTGGACTCTTATAAAGAAAACATCCCACCCTACTGGATGAGATGTTGTTCATCACACTCATTGGCTATTTAATTTCAAAGCTTTGGTGCCTTGCTCAGGACCTAGAGTAAGACATCTGCTTATGTTGACTTAGCCTGTTCTATTTTTGGTGTTCAAAGGAGAATTGGGGACTATATAGTCTGGGACCTATATATAAAAGAATGTGCTTTTCTTCCCAGCAATAGATCTGTTCAGTTTTCTTTAATGTTGTCTTAATGGGACTTTTAAAAAGGGTCTTTCCTGTGTATTCCATGTGCTCAAATAGTATGTACAAGGGACAGAAACATGACTATAAACTCAAGTCAGAAGATGAAGCCTTAGCTCTGCCAGCTGACTCCATACATTGACACTATTGTCTGCAGGGAAACAAAGGCAAGAAAAGTGAGACACTTCCTGACCACTCCCTTTCTGAAGGCCTCACCTTGATTTTTGTTGATGTTGTTCATGCTGACAGCATGATTACCTTAAGGAATTAAGAGTATAAAGCAGAGAATGGGAAACTAATTGGCCAATATATGAGCAAAATGCCTACGGCCAATGCCATAAAGAAAGAAAAGAAATCAAAAGCAAAAAAGTCTGAGGATTTCAGGCTCTTTTTAATAAGAGAGACTCAGAAAAAAAAGAACAGTGATAGCTTCAAGGACAATATTTTAAATCAAGAGTCCAATGAGATTAGAACACCACATTTTAAGTGGTTTTGTGGAAACATGCTTGGTAGATATGGGCTGGAATAGTCCTGGGATGCACACTAGTTCCCAGAAAGAAGGGCTGTATTTTGACGATGCTAAATGCATGGTAAGAGTTTGGTAGTCAATAAGCCAAATATGGTAATGCTGGAAGGCAGAAATGGACAGATAATCGGGGCCCAGGAGTTTGGGGCTAGCCTGGAAAACATAGGGAAACCCAGTTATTAAAAATATGCTTTTAAAGAAATGATTGCCAGCAGTCCCCATCAGCCAGCAAACAGGTGAGAGACCTGCCTGCCAGCTCGACCACCATCACTGCCACCCATTGGATTCTGTTCTCCTGAGACTCATTCCCCTGCCCAACCCCACCACCCCATCATATTCCCTGTGGCCAGTTCTTCCCTGTATCTCCAGCAGACTCCATAGGCACAGGCACAGCCCACACCAGTCTGAAGAACAGATCACCATGGGATAAAGTTGGAGTTCAACAACAACACAAACTACAGAAAGCCTACAAATCCATGGAAACTAAACAATTCTCAACTGAATTACCACTGGGTCAAGGAAGAATAAAAAAAGAAATAAAGACTTCCTAGAATCCAATGAAAATGAAAGCACATTATACCCAAACTTATGGCAAACAATGGAAGCGGTGCTAAGAAGAAAGTAAATAGCACTAAGTGCCTACATAAAGAATTGGAGAAATCTCTCACTAGTAACTTAACAGCACACCTGAAAGGTCTAAAACAAAAAGAAGCAAACTAACTCAAGAAGAGGAGTAGACTGCAGGAAATAATCAAACTGAGGGCTGAACTAAAAACAAAAAATAGAATCAAAGAGAACAATACAAAGAATCAATGAAACTAAGAGTTGGTTCTTTGAGAAAATCAGTAAGATAGACGAATTCTTATCTAAACTAACCAAAAGGCAGAGACGGAATATCCAAATTAACAAAATCAGAAATGAAAAGGGGTACATAACAACAGATACCAAGGAAATCCAGAGACTCATTAGATCATACTTCAAAACCTGTACTCCACAAATTGGAAAATATGAAGGAAATAGGCAGATTTCTTTATGGGCACTGTATACCAAAATTAAATCAAGACCAGATAATCAATTGAAATAGATCTAATAACCCTAGGGAAATAGAAGCAGTTATTAAAAGAAGTAGTTATTAAAAGTAATATTAAAAGTTATTAAAAATATTATTAAAAGTTTTTAAAAACCAAAAAGTGTCCAGGCCAACATGGTTTGAGCACAGAATTCTACCTGGATTTCAAAAAAGAGCTAATACTGATACTCCACAAATCGCTCCACACAATAGAAGGAACATTGTCAAATTCTTTTTATGAGGCCACAGTTACCCTGACACCCAAACCACACAAAGACTGAACAGTGAAAAAGAATTACAGGCCAATTTCCCTCATAAACATAGATGTGAAAATACTCAATAAACTACAGGCAAACTAAATCCAAGAACACATTAAAAATCATCCACTGGGCTGGAGAGATGGCTCAGAGGTTAAGAGCACTGACTGCTCTTCCAGAAGTCCTGAGTTCAATTCCCAGCAACCACATGGTGGATCACAACCATCTGTGATGAGATCTGGCCTTCAGACATACATGCAGGCAGAACACTGTATACATAATAAATAAATAAACCTTAAAAAAAATCATCCACAATTATCAAGTAGGCGTCATCCCAGAGATGCAGGGATAGTTCAACATATAAAAATATGTCAATGTAATCCACCATATAAACAAACTAAAAGAAAAAATGTGCACATGATCATCTCATTAAATGCTGGAAAATCCTTTAACAAAATCCAACACCTCTTCATGATAAAGATCTTGGATAGATCAGAGATACAAGGAACATACCTAAACACAGTAAAAGCAATATATAGCAAGATGACATCTAACATCAAATTAAATAGAGAGAAACTCAAAGCAATTCCACTAAAATCAGGAACAAGATAAGATTGTCTACTCTCTTTATACCTACTCAGTTCTATCTAGAATAATAAGACAACAAAGGGACATCAAAGGAATACAGACTAGAAAGGAAGAAGTCAAAGTAATGCTATTTGCAGATGATATGATGGTATCCACCATATAAAAAAACTAAAAGAAAAATGTGCACATGATCATCTCATTAAATGTAACACCAAACATCTCATTAAAGTGACACCAAAAATTCCACTAGGGAACTCCTACAGCTGATAAACACGTTTAGTGATGTCACTGGATACAAGATTAACAACAATAACAACAACAACAGCAACAACATCAGTGGCCCCCCTATATACAAACAATAAATGAGCTGAGAAAGAAATCAGGGAAACAACACACTTCACAACAGCCACAAATAATATAAAAATATCTTGGGGTAACTGTAACCAAGCAAGTGAAAGGTCTGTATAACAAGAACTTTAAATCTTTGAAGAAAGAAATTGGAGAAGATATCAGAAGATAGAAAGATCTCCCATGCTCATGGATAGGAAGGATTAACATAGTAAAAATGGCCATTTTACCAAAAGCAATCTACAGATTCAACACATTCTCTATCAAAATTTCAACACAAGCCTTTATAGACCTTGAAAGAAGAATATTAAACTTCATATGGAAAAAAACCCTAGGATAGCTGAAATAATCCTGTATAATAAAGGAACTTCCTGAGGTACCACCATCCCAGATTTCAAGCTCTACTACAGAGCTGTAGTAATAAAAAGCACATGCTATTGACATGAAAGCAGACACATTGATCAATGGAATAGAATTGAGGACCCTGACATAAATCTACACACCTATGAACATCTAATTCTGACAAAGAAGCCAAACATTTTTTATGAAGAAATTTTTTATTCATTTTACATACCAATCACAGATTCAACTCTCTTCCCTCCTCCCGCCCCCTCAGCCTTGACCAACCTCCAATCCACCCCCCATTCCCTCTTCTGACAAGATAAAGCCTCCTATAGGGAGCTAGCAGAGCCTGGCATATTCAGTTGAGGCAGGTCCAAGCCCCTGCCCCTGCATCAAGGCTGTGCAAGGTGTCCCACCATAGGTAATGGGCTCCAAAGAGCCAACTCATGTACCAGAGATATATCCTGATCCTACTGCTAGGGGGCCCCCTGAGCAGATGAAGGTACACAACTCTCTCGCTATGTAGAGGGCCTAGTCCCATGGAGAGAGTACCATGGAGGCTCCACAGTTGTTGGTCTAAAGTTCCTAAGTTCCCACTAGCTTGGTTTAGTTGTCTCTGCACATTTCCCCAACATAATCTTGATGCCCCTTGCTCATAGAATCCCTCCTCCCTCTTTTCAACTTGACTCCTACGGGAAGTTCCCAGGAATCCACAAGGATGACCCCAGCTTACTAGCAATAGTGGAGAGGGTGCCTGAGCTAGTATACCCCAGTAATCAGATTGGTGAACACCCTAACTGTCATCATAGAGCCTTCATCCAGTAACTGATGGAAGCAGATGAATAGGTCCACAGCCTAGTACCAGGCTGAGCTCTGGGAGTCCAGTTGAAGAAAGAAGCCAAACATATACAATGAAAAAGAATGAACATCTTTAAGAAATAGTGGTGGCATAACTGCAGGTTGGCCTTGCAGAAGAATGCAAATAGATCCATATCTATCACTCTGCACACAACTCAAGTCCAAGTGAATCAAAAACCTCAACATAAAATCAGTTACTCTGAACCTGACAGGGGAGAAAGTGGGAAGTAGGCTTGAACACATTGGCATAGGAGACTACTTCCTGAATATAACACCAGTAGCACAGACACTGGATTGACAGTTAATAAACAGGACCTCATGAAACTGAAAAAGCTTCTGTAAGGCAAAGGACACTGTCAATATGGCAAAACAGCAGCCTACAGAATGGGAAAGGTACACAATGGGAAAAGATCTTCACCAATCCCACATCTGATAGAGGGCTGATCACCAAAATATATAAAGAACTCAATAAACTAGGCATCAAAAAAGCCAAATAATCCAATTAAAAATGGGGTACAGTTCTAAAGAGATAATTCTCAACAGAAGAATCTCAAATGGCCAAAAGACACTTAAATAATTGTTCAGCAACCTTAGTCATCAGTGAAATGCTAATCAAAAGAGTTCTGTGATTCCACCTTATACCTGTCAGAACAGAAAAGATGAAAAACACTAATGACAACTTATTCTGGTGACAATTCCCACTGGGAGTTGGGAGTTTGGGAATGCAAACTTGTACAGTCACTTTGGAAATCAATATGGCCGTTACTCAGAAAATTGGGAGTCAATCTACCTCAAGACCTAGCTATACCAATCTTGGGCATATACTCAAAGGATGCTTAATCATACCATGAGGACACTTGCTCAACTATGTTCATACCAGCATTCTTTGTTATAGCCAGAACCTGGAAACAACCTGGATGTTTCTCAATGGAACAATGGATAAAGAAAATGCGGTACATTTACACAATGGATTATTAATCAGTTGTTAAAAAACAATGACATCAGTAAATATGAAGAGAAATGAATGGAGCTAGAAAAAAAAATATCACCCTGAGTGAGGTAACCCAGATCCAGAAAGACAAACCTGTTTTGTATTCACACATAAATTGATACTAGCGGTAAAGTAACTTGCTACATCCTAGACTCAGAGAAGCTAGGTAGCAGGGAGGACTCAAGGGGGAACATGTGCATCTCCCTGGGAATGGGAAACAGAAGAGATCTCCTTGGTAAACTGGGGGCAGGTGGTGACGGAACATGAGGGTAGTGTTGGGGGCAGGATTGAGGGGAAGAATAATGAAAGAGATATCTTGATGGGGGCACATTTCAGGGTCAAGTAGAAACCTGGTGCCAGGGAAAATCCCAGGAATTCACAAGAATAACCCCAACTAAGACTCCTAGCAATAAAGGCTAGGTAGTCTGAACTGGCCATCTCCTGTAATCAGATTGGTGACTAACCTAATTGTCATCAGAGAGCCTTCATCCAGTAACTGATAGAAACAGATACAGAGATACATAGCCAAGCATTGTTCTGAGCTACAGGAATCCTGTTGAAGAGAGAGAGGATTGTACTAGCCACAGGGTGTGGGGGGGGGGGGGGGGGCTGTTCAAGGTCATCATGAGGGAAACAACAGAGACAACTACTCTGGGCTCATAGGAGCTCACAGCCACTGAACCAGCAGCTAAGAGGCCCACCAACCTAGGCCCTCTACATATGTGTGACAGTTGTATAGCTTAATCTACTTGTGGGACTCCTAGCAATGGTAGCTCGACCTGTCTTTGATGCTTTGGCAGGCTTTTGGGAACCTGTTCCTCATACCTGGTTGCCTCACCAAGCCTTAATATGAGGGAAGGAGCTTATTCCTACCTCAACTTAATAGGCCATGCTTTGTTGACACCCATGGGAGGCCCACCCCTTTCTGACCAGAAACAGAGGAGGAGTGGATTGGGGTGGGGGGTAGAGAGAAGGGGAGGGCAGGGAATGTGAAGAGAGGAGGGAGGTAAAACTGCAGTTGGGATGTAAAATAAATAGTAAATTTAATTAATAATAAATAATAATAATAATAATAATAATAATAATAATAATAAATAATTATGATGTCACAGGCTCATTATCCCAGAATTTGGAGTTTAGTGCAGAATTGTAAATTCAAGGCTAGACTAGCTACACAGTGACACTGTCTTAGAATCATTTGGTAAGGTGTATTATCTCCGTTAGCCTCCTTTCTGTCACTGTGAGAAATAACTTAGGTGATCAACTTGTAAACAGAAAGACTTGCTTCTGCTCAGTTTCATCAGTTTGGGTCATTGTGTTTGAGCCTCTAGCAAGATAGCACACCACAATTGGCCCCTCTGACCTCGCTAAATATTCTGTCTTAGGATTATAAATGAATGAGAGGGAAGAAGGAGGGACTGGGGTCCCACAATTCCCTGCCAGTCCTTGCTCCCAGTGATCAGAAGACCTCCCACTGGCCCAAATTTTAGAGGTACTATTATCTCCCAATAGTACTCAGCTGGAATTTTAACCTTTAATTGTGGACTTGGGGAGTGGTTTACAATTATAGAATTATGGAAGATAATTATATTCACTATATATCAATGTGCTTAACACAGAAAAAGAAGAGAAATTTGAAGAAAGGTATTTAAGGCTCAGGACAAAAAAAAAAGCTTATGAGCAACACAAAGAAAACAGCTTGAGCTCTGTCATCTGGTGACAGTGTTGAGCTCTGTCATCTGGTGACAGTGTGGACAAAGCCAATAGTGCAATTAATGAGAGTGAAAGGCAGAGCTGACATCTGGAGATAAGCCTTACCTAAGTGCCAGGAACACCAAATACCACGCCCCCACTCCCCCAGGCTTCTCCCTTAGCTATCCCTGCATTCTGAGAAGCTACTGAGTTTGTGTAGACTGTATCTTTAAATCTGACCCAAGGCTCTCCCTGGATCGCCAGCTCATGCTACTAAAGGACTGTGGGTTTCTTTTCTTCTTACTCCAAGCCACTAGGAATATTTTGATACCTAAGAAAGAGCATCTAGTGGGGAGGAGCATAGTCTGCTTCTTCTTTGACTCTTTTCAAAAAAGGGAAACAAATTGGACAGGGTGAAATGGGCCCAAGCAGAAAGCAGAAGGTTTACCCGTCAGGCCAGTCCTCTCCCTCTGACAGAATAGTTTTCAAATGGCTTCCTAAAATAAGAGTAGCTTTGTCACATCCGGGATGTGACAATAATGTGTTTCAAGGGCCAATTTAAAAATCGATATCCACATGAAAATGTGAACAGAAAAGAGTCTGCTTTTTCCTTCAAGCACCACAGACCTTGTTACTATTTGCTTCCTCTCTGCGTATAATTGGGAGGGCACACATTCATTTTTGAAAGTTCAGGGATGAAGAAAATCACTGAGAAGCACCCAAAACACCAATTATCAGGGAACAGACTATGAATAGATATTGTTGCTTCCTGTCTCTAAAAAATGTAAATATGTGACTCATCCTTGGGTCACACCTGCTTGATGATTTCATCCATCTGAGCTGACTGTAGGCCTAGCAACATTCTAGACTCTGAAGTTGCCTAGCAACAGAAGTCCAAAGTACTAGCTAGGAAATAAGGGCAAGAGGTCAAAGAAAGGATGGGTTGTGCTAGGTCATCTAGGGCACTTCCGTTTCCTCTTTTTGCCTGTGAGGCTCCTAGACTGCACTATAAGGCTGCCTCTGTAAGACCTGCTAAGAGTTCCTGAAGGAGAGTCCCCAAGCTAGCCATGCAGCTGCCATTCCCTCCACTGATGGCTGTTCTCCCATTCACATGCACAGTCCATGCATTTTCTTTACTTCCTTTCCCTCACATTTCCTGATTTACATACTGTTGAAAAGTTTTCTTTCTTCCTATGTGGCTCCACTTTGTTGGAAACTGTACATTCTTCTACTGTTCTCGGAAAGGCTGTTCTTACATGTTTAACATTGTTGAGAGTTAATAGGTCTGTCCAGTCTCACGCTGTAGCTCACAGGACTTTCAGAATTATATGTATGTATTTTCTTCTACATTTACTGTTCCTTAGTGTTTTACTTCTAACCCCTTATAACCTACCTAGATCTTCCATTAATGCCATTATTTATAAATTAATGCTGTGAATAAAAATTCCCGAAAAGAAGCTCTACCTCATTATGAAGAAAAGTCTCCTGGAAGGAGTCTGTGTCTACAGAGACTGAGGACTGATTGAATCTCAGTGCTGTGGAGAGGGAATATTGCAGGTTCAGAGGCTAATGATCTTATCTTGGGTTAGTTTCAGCATTCTGGCACGGACATTCCCAGGCCCACTCTGTGTTGGAACTAACATCTTGTGATAATAAGTGAATAAACCCTTTAGAATCTATTAAGTTAGCAAACACTAGCTTCCTTTCACCAAAACAGAGGCTAAGGTTGTCTTCAGCTAGCATCATCAACCTACAGAACTACCTGCTGCTCTGATATACCAATGTATTTTAAATGTGCCTTGTTTATGACTTTCTTTGTTCCGTAAAACTATAAAAACCTTATGAAACTGCTTCCACCTTGGAACATAGAATTTGGAGTAAACTAAATAAATCTGTGTTCCTGGGCTCTGGCCATTCAAAATGGCTCCAGAAAAACAAAAACAAAAACAAAAACAAAAAACAAAAACAAACAAAAAACAAAACAACTCTCTCTTATTCCCTTTAAGAAAAGAGCTGTGGTCTTTACATTGATAATACTAACTTGCATTTGCCAGGATGTTAATGGAGGTCTTTCTTCATTATTGTTTTCTGTGGCTCACTCTTTACATTCTTGTTAATTTCTCTTTTACTGAGATTCAAGCTTTCATTGTTTTTGTAGTCGAGTGAGAACCTGTGTATAGTACAGACACTTTCAGAATTCCTGTGTGCCTGAAAATAGTGGTGTGCTCAGCAACTTGCTTCATTTTCTCCATTAACTCCAGTTCTGATCTGCTTGCAGCGGCAGCCCTTAGAAGATCACCAGCTGCCCACCTTCCTACTTTATCCATTACTCTCATTGGCTTTTACAGTTTCCTCTTTGTTTTTTTTAAGTTCTAAAACTTCATTTCATTACATTTAGGGGTGCATTTATTTTTAATCTATTCTGCTCAGGACTAAGCAAATTTCATCAGAATACTTTGAGTTCTTTTTTCTATCTCTTTGGAACTATGTGGTTGAAGGTATTTCCTGCTCTTGCACAGAACCCTAGTGCAAGATTCCAGCACCCACATCTACACAGCTCACAACTGCCTGTACCTGTCACTCCAGGGGATCTGACACGATCTTCCAGAGTCCATGGATATCTGCACTCATACGTGCACATTTGTTTCACTTCTGCCCACATACACAGCATTGAAAACTAAAATAAATCTTTACAAGGTCTCTCTGTAAGTGGTTTCCATTTTTTGCTCACATGAACTCTTTTAGATCTTAAACTTGGGTGTTGGGATGTAAGATTCTCCCATTTGTGTTGTCTGTTCACTCTCCTCCATAGGACATACTGCCTACTACAGTCCATAACTATGTTTAGAGTGAGTTCATCATCAATACATCCCAGGTAGCACAGACAATGCCTACAAGACTTCTTGCATCTGCTCTGCAGTCTCACACTCTACACCATCTTCACCACCACACCCACTCCTATCACCTCCACCACCTTTACAACCTCTACTATGTCTACCACCATCAATGCCTCCAACACCACCATATCATCAGTATCTCTGACACCAATACCACTGCACCATCAGTCCATGAAAGCGTTTTACCTTGTATAGTATGAATAAAAACTCTAAGATTCAGTAAGTTGTGTGACACACAAACTTCATAAACCTGTGGGTGAGGAATGTCATTCACTATGGTGGTAAGAATAGATGGAAATCTGACAATGAATGGATGATCCACAGCCCTGAGCAATGATGTCACCAAAAATAGCAAAAAGGGAAAGGGGAGAAAGAGTAAGTGTTCCCTGGGGGCCTAGGGGTCAGTGATTCTCCTACAATAGTTTTAACAGAGCATCATGTCATCAGTAACACGTGATAGATTCTTGACCAAGGGAAAGAAAAACTGGATAGACACACTTTTCTGTAATGTAGCATTAAGTTGTAAAGTAAAGAAAATAGACTTTGTCAAATATACCTGTAACCTAGACAAAGGCTCAAAAGTACTAATACAGAGTAAGCAGGGATTCTGGCAACAGGAATTCTTTCTTGCTTTTTAGATTGCAAAGCTAGGCAGCTGAAGGAGGGTGGTGAAAACATTGTTGTGAGGATGTTGAAATGGTTCTTTGCACCCAGGGTACAAGAAGGAGTTTCTACTTTGCCACCTCTGCCAAGTGAGAAGGGCCTCATGGACATGTGAAAGGCATGTATTTTACAGAGGGCCTTGCATATGTCTTCAAAGGTCTGCAGTGTCTGTGCTGGGGTCATGGGATAGCTCTCCTCTGATGTGTACTTTTCACTTGTCCCTCCCAGGGAAAGCAAACTGAGACTACTCAGAGAAAACTGCTCAAATGGGCCACCCCCAGGGGCCAAATGCTCCCAAAGAGAAACAGAGAAGAGATTGCTGACAAGTCAAGAGGACAGAAAACTGAAAGAGACACACTGAAGAAGCACATTTTGGATTCAGGATGTCCTGGAAGTTCTCCAAAGTGAATCTTCACCAACAGACTTAGTAGCATTCCAGTCACTGTGAAGGTCCAACACCAAAGGCGATGCCTGCAACAGGCAGGTTGTACCCTTTTCATTTGCCTCAGGAGAAAGCCCCAGGGCTGGAAATGAGAGCTTGCAAAGCAGATAGGGACTCTTCTCTTTCTGACCACCTCCCAGTATCATGAGGCATGGGTTCTGGCTCAGAGCTCTCTTGGGGCTGACTCCTACACACGGACTTGGCATTTTAACTGCTGGAACAACACTACTGTAGCTACAGCCAGAGACTATTCCTGACAGAAATAGGTCCTTCTGTTCTCAGTGTGAGGAGTGCAGGGGCAGCGAGTGTTCAGACCTAATTTTAACACTTGAAAAATCACAATCCAGGGGAGCAGCAGGATTGAAGTAGATGTAGCAGGAAACAGGTGAAGTAGAAGCTCTTGACCTGGCTTTTTTATTTTTCTTTATTGATGAGAGTTGTACAACAGAATTGACTGGAATTCCTAGATCTGTTGGTTTCTTTTAATGTGTCTGCAAAAGGAAGGCATACATGTGCATGTGGAATGTCACATGTGTTATACTTCCAATTTGGGGTCTATCAGCCCAAAGAAAAACTGAAATATCTTTCTAACCTCTATGTAAATGGCTTTACACAACTTACCAAAGAGTGTCTAGTTGAAAAATGCTACAAGCTAGTATGATATGAACATAACTATTGAACAAAATCATGTTTTTCTGATCTGTGACATTGTTTAGCTTTTTAAAATTTGTGGCTTGTCAAAGTTTATGTTCTCATTCTGAAAATGTTTTTTGCTTATATCTACCTAACTTGATCCTTGTATTTTTCTATTTCTTCTGCTAATGAAGACAGCAAAAATGTATAAATTCTAAGCCCCTCTACACTGAGGTCTATTCTGCATAAATATGTTATTTTACAACAACTTGAAGAATTATATTATACACTTGAAAATAAATAAAAGCAATTGCTGCTTAATAGAGGTACATGCTGAATGAGCCTTTCTTCAAAATACCTCTAATGTTATAGGCTAATAAATAGATGCTGGTCTTCAGCCCTAGGCATAAAAGATCTATGCCTAGGAACTGCTGTGTGATAGGCTATGTCTTTCATATTTCAGGTCCAGCCAGACAACAGTACATGGGTTAAGTGATTATATGAATTCTTAATGCTCAGCCATGTTCATCATGCTACACAGTGGTTTTATTTAGAAATATATGGTTACTTTCTCCTGTGAAATCAGCACTATTTTTTCTTTACATATTATTGTCACATGTTCACATACATATAGATATATACATACAACATGGTAAGTATTTAGTGTTGCTGGTATGTACATGTTTTTAGAGCTGACCACTTGATATAAGATAACCAATAAATGGGTACATATATTTCTAAGGTCTATTCAGGCTAATAGAAACTGACTTATGTATATCTAACCTTTTTGTCTTTGCAGCTGTATTTATAGTTAAAACTTTAATTTTGGCCGGGCGGTGGTGGCACACGCCTTTAATCCCAGCACTTGGGAGGCAGAGGCAAGCGGATCTCTGTGAGTTCAAGGCCAGCCTAGTCTCCAAAGTGAATTCCAGGAAAGGCGCAAAGCTACACAGAGAAACCCTGTCTTGAAAAACAAAACAAAAACCAAAAAACCAAAAACAAAAACAAAAAAACTTTAATTTTGATGCTACAAGGTCTTCAATTAAACCTTCAATTAAAATTCTTAAGGCTCAAATTTAACAGGGATAAAAGTGTAAAATCCTAATCTTATAAAAGCTACTAACTTATAAACACCATCAAAGATAATTAAAACATGCAAACTATTAGTCAGTCACCTTATAAATGATCTAACTCTTTAATGTTCTCAAAACTGTGCTTGTAATCATGCTAAATATAAATGTCATTCATTTATAAGCTCAAGCTTTATTTAGCATTCTGTATAAGTTTTCAAGGTCAAGCCTAAAGCAGATTACTAAAAACAAATAAAGTTTATTTAACATCAGATATACTGAATGGTTTTCAAACCCCTCAGAGATGTGCTGGATTTGTCATTTGAAGAGTTTGATGATTGATGCAGAGGCCATTTGGATTAAATTCCTGTTCTAATTGATCCTTCTCAGATCTCTGATGATGTTGATGGCTACCGATAGCTTTATTAGTTTAACCCCAGCAAACTTTAATTTGTATTTTATTACAAAAATTTCATTTTTTAATTTATATTTTTATACAAAATAAAAATGTAATAATAACAATGTAAACAGGCTTAAGTTGTATTTTAAAAGAAAAATGGGAGTGAATTGGAGTAATTCTTTTCTTTAAACTAGTTCTTGTAGATAATATGGTGGCTAAACATGCAAATAAAATTGCATATTTCTCAAATTTCCTTGCAGGCCAAAAGGGGTTAATCCAAAAATCCAATCCTTAGAAATTGATTATTTGAAAGTTTTCATCTAAAATTATTTTTGATACATCCTAAAGATCTGTTGCATCAGACTATCTTGTCTGCAGAATGTAATAAAAATGAAAGCCTTCCCACAAGTTCTTCCTCTATGAAACTGTTATATTTTGATATTACTCACATTTTTGTTTCATTTACAGTATCAGCTGGATATAAACTTCCATACTTATATGGAAAGATCTAGAAACTAATCAGTGAAAAGGGCCTGATTTTTTTTTTAACATTCATGTAAGGTTATGCTTGAGTTGTTTCAGAATGAATGAAGTCCCAGATGCCGTCCACTTTGATGCATCCAACCAAGACAGTGCCCTGGAAACTACCAGACAGATGAAACATCTAACGATAGATGACAAACCAATCAAGAGACCCTTATCAGAGAACCTTCTCTTTTTTTACAGTAGATGGCAACTAATATAGAGACCTTCAACTTGTCAGCACACAGCGGGTACATTATTGTGGAGCGCTCAGCTCTAATGGGAACTTGTATGTTACCTCCTTTCTCTAAGGCTTAGGGGGTACTGTAGGAGAGAAGGAAGAAAGACTGCAAGAGCTAGTGATAGTGGCTGAGCGAAGAAACACAGGACATTATGCTTATGAACTCATAGTGACTGTGACTGAAAGAACAAGAGCTGCACATTATCAGGCTTTCTGAAGCCACACAGCATGGATGGAGGAGGGGGCTAAGAAGTCTCATCCCCATATGGAAAGCTACTGGCAACTGACAGCTACCAGAGGAGAAAAAAGTATTCTTCAGTAATGTAGCCCCTGAAATTTGGCTCAATGGATTATTCCTAATTTAGGAAATGAAATGGGAAAGAAATAGTAAGTAGATATGAGAGAGAAAATAGTTGAGAAAGACATAAATATGGGATTATGATTTTGGTGCAAAGGGTAAAAAAAAAAAGAGAGAATATTTTAGATAGCCTTTAGAATGGATGGATTTTTTTGATGAAATAACAGTTTATCTTAAGGGTGGAAAGTAAAAGTTTAAGAAAACAACATGAAATCTTAAATCTAAGTTATAGTGGGTCTCAGTAAGTTGTTTAGGGTTTGTGGAGGATGGAACTTAAGAATGATAATGTATTTGATTATTAAAGTTTAACTGATCACTCCTGGTAACATATATGAGAACTAGCTTGAAAGAACAATAATGCACATCTAATCAAGATAATTATTTGTGTTTATGCTATACTTTAACTTGGGAAGCTAGAAGAAATTATAAATTCATGCAGACCTATTTAGTTTGCTTTGTATAAGCCTTTTCTAAATGCCACATAGAAGTCAAGATTCTAAGACTGGTGAATCTCTCTTTCTGGCATTCAACAATGAACTCTTGGGAGCCCATACCAATGAGCATAAAGGGGTCAAAAAAAGACAACCAATATTTGGGCCTTTGGCCTTCAAGGCAACCAGATCCCCAGGGATGATGAGACCCTTCTGATAAGTCACTTTCCTCTTTATCAGAGAGGCCAAAAATTCTCCACAGACTGGACTTTTACCATTGCATGTCTTATAAGAAAGAGAGTAATTGAGTTCTTCAGGCTGTGTATGAAAGCATACAAATGTTATAATTGTATGGGGAAAACAACATTGCTAAACAGGTGTGTGTGTGTGTGTGTGTGTGTGTGTGTGTGTGTGTGTGTGTGTGTGTTTTATGTGACTTTCCAAAAGATAAACAAGAAGATAACTAAAAACAACCCCCAGATGGGAGGCCTCCTAAACAAAGACTCTTCCTGAGTATCCTTCCAGGTAGACTTCACAGAAATGCCCAGAAATGGTTGATTAAAATATTTATTGATTATTATGGATCACCTTACTAATTGAGCATAAGCTTTTCTTTTCCTAGGTGCTACAGCTAAGGATACAGCAAGGATACTCATAGACTCAATAGTTCCAAGATTTATGTTAATAGAAAATATAGACTCAGACAATGGAAGACATTTTACTGCCACTATTTTAAAAGACCTCATGAAACCATCAGACATCATATGGGCTCCCAAATTGCTTGGAACCCTCCCTCTTCAGATAAA
Source organism: Onychomys torridus (assembly GCF_903995425.1). Lineage (NCBI taxonomy): Eukaryota > Metazoa > Chordata > Mammalia > Rodentia > Cricetidae > Onychomys > Onychomys torridus. The sequence goes on from NC_050443.1 coordinate 42,431,904, forward strand.
GTTGAAAGAATGAATCATACTCTCAAACGGCAGCAAGTATGCACCAATAGCTTTACTTAGACTCTGCAGAGTCCTACATAAGGACCTAAAATTGTTCCCTTAGGCAATTATATATGGATTTCTATATCTGGAAAGGGCTCTTAATCTTCCCACCATGGAAACTAAAGGTTAATTTCTCAAAAAGCATATGCTCAGTCTTCTTGGGTTACAAGGCCTTCTTACCATACCCTATCCACTAGAATTTCCAACCTATCCTTTTCAAATTGGGGATAGAATGCTGCTAAAAAGCTAAAGAGAACAAGTTGGAACCAATGTAGTAGCAGCTCTTTCTATTGCTGTTTACTACCAAAATTGTGATCTTAAAGAGACCTCTGAAAGAGAATGGGTTTATTACATTCAAATAAAGAAATCTGCTACAGATGACAGTGCCCCGAGACAATAGATATGTTTATATAGATTCCATTAGAATACTAAGAGGAGTCCTTGAACAACATAAGACTAGAAACTAAAAGCACTAGTGTTTGAGTCAGTACTGTTATGGTGGGCTATCATAAATAAGCAATGTAGCCTAGTTAAATTCCATATACTCAAACTAACAAAAATTTATAAATTACACAAGTCACACTATCAAGAGTACAGTATATCAACTGAATATCACAAATAGAACATCCTGGGAAAACAGACAAGCTCTAGACAAGATGTTAGCATTAAAAGGGGGAGTGATTGTGAAGATAGGTGGACAATGTTGTACTTATATCTTAATAATATGGCTGCTGATGGTGTCTTTACAAATCCTCTTCAAGGGCTAGCTTCCTTTTCAATTAGCTGAATTAGCTTAAAATTCAGGAATAAATAACCATTTTTATATCCTCAGGGAACAATTGTTTTGAAAATGTAAAGGGATAATGACTTCATTTGTTATGTCCTAATTTGGTGGTTTGAATAGGAATGACCTCCATAGATTACTGTATGTGAATGCTTTGCCCATAGGAAGTGGCACTATTAGGAGGTATGGCTTTGTTGGAGTAGGTGTGGCCCTATTGGATAAAGTGTGTCACTGTGGAGGTGGGCTTTTGAGTCTTCTATGCTCAAGCTAGGCTTAGTGTTGCAGTGTCCTGCTGCCTGTGGATCAAGATGTAGAACTATCAGCTCCTTCTCCAGCACCATGCCTGCCTGCATATCACCATGTCCCACCATGATGATAATGGACTAAATCTCTGAAACTGTAAACCAGCCCCAATTAAATGTTTTCCTTTATAAGAGTTGCTGTGGTTGTGGTATTTCTTCACAGAACTAAAACCCATTCTAAGATACATAGGAATCATTAATACAGTTGGGTATTATGTGATATCATGCATAGAATGGTTAGAACTAATTAAAGTGGCTATAAATGGCAAAACTCTAACATCTTATGAAAATTATGTTACAAATGAATACCCCATAACAGGAAAGTCAAATAATGCTAATGGAATTTGAAGGAAATAATGAAAATATATTGTAAAAGAAAATTGTGGGAAATGTAAACAAAATGTACTATATTTTCTATCAAATAGTTGAATAAGACAAATTTGATTAAAATTTTAAACTATAAAGAAACCACTTGGTAGAATTTCAAATTCCTCCGGGAAAGTTCACTTCTTAAAATCAAAATATATGGGGGCTGGAGCGATGGCTCAGAGGTTAAGAGCACTGACTGTTCTTCCAGAGTTCCTGAGTTCAATTCCCAGCAACCACATGGTGGCTCACAACCATCCGTAATGAGATCTGGTGCCCTCTTCTGGCCTGCAGGGACACATGCTGGTATAATACTGTTTACATAATAAATAAATAAATCTTTAAAAAAATCAAAATATATGCTTAAGTTTCATTCCTCCTCAGAAATTTACCACTCTGCACTAGCCAGTCACAGAAGATTGTGAGACCAACCTGTAGCCACTGAAGGTGAGGAACAGGACCCCTCTGTGTTGGAACAAAAAACCTAGTAGGACCCCTGCTAGGTGTGCTTGCTTGCTTGCTTTACCATGACTATGCACCATTTTGCAGAAGTAAATCATTTTATTCTGCTGAAATATTTTAAAATAAAGTTTATCATTGTGTTAGTCAGGGTTCCCTAGGAACAGAATGGAATTCATTAGAGTGCCTTATAGTTGTGGTCTGGCTAATCCAACAATGGTTGTAAGCTGACAGAAAGGCCAAGAATCCAGTAATTGTTCAGTCCAGGAGCCTGGACGTCTTAAATGGTCTTTAGTCTACATTAGAATCTATATGAAGTACTTAAAAAAAAAAACCAAAAAACCTATCAGTTGAACCCAAAATAAATGGCCATTTGCCTCCAACACACTTTCCCCTGTTCTCATTCTCTAAGGTGTTTCAGAGCTAATGTATCACATAAGGAAAAGAAATTTTACAAGCTTTGTTCTATGTAATCACCACACAATAGTTACCATCAAGACCTCTATTTGCTGAAACAAGTAAATAAGTTCCAGAAAAAAAAGCCAAATCAAGCATCCAGACATTGAAATCCAGCATCATGACGTTACAGGGAGAGGACCTCTATGATGGAGAAGACCAGACCCCAAGACCACAGAGAGAAAGGATGCTTAAGAATCAAAAGGGGCCCACAAAAGAGGTTCACAAAGGAGACCTGAAAGAGGATGTGCAAGGAGAGGCTAGGTTGGAGGGTTAGTAGCTCTGAAGTCTATACTTTTCAAGTAAATCTTATCTACTCTTAAGAGAACAAATAAGCCTTGCCACAATACCCTAACATTAACAAGCTAAGAAGTTCCAGGTGCACCACTGAACCCCTGACAGTATAACATGAAACTCATATAAGCAGAGGCTTAGTTCAAAGCCTGGTTCTAGTGCAAGTCTTAGACACAGGTGAAAAAATGAAAGTAAGCATTGGCATCACTGTCCTCCTTTGTCCTATAAGACATCAAATAAAATATTTACTGAGGCATCTGACTCCAATTTAATTTGCTTTTCCCAACAAATGCAGCTTGAGTTTTCTAGGCAATAGAAAAAGCACATTAATCACAGGCATCTGCTTATTAGCATATTCTCCTCATAATTACCTTGATGATGCCATCCACAGCTGTGCCTGCCCTACAGGTGCAGTACCAAGGCTCAGCTCTAAAGAAAGCATAGCAGGAACAAATCAGCCTACTGTCTCTCATCCTAGGGTCAGTGACAATGTACATGTACATAAATACACATGTCTACCTAACAATAGTTCTCTAAGAAGAAATGCTTCAATGTGCCAAGTCAAAGGAAAGGATGAGACATGATCTCCATCTCCTCCATTATTTTTAATACCCTAAAAGATAACATGCTTCTGGTCTCCTAGTTGCCAAAGAAAAGCAATCCTGTCCGTCACTTCTATCCCATGGTTCATCCTCTGCTCAGAAACAGATTAACCCATGAGTTGAAGCCTCTTCTACACACACACACACACACACACACACACACACACACACACACACATTAAAAAAAAATTACATTGGGCCTTTGCTCACATATAATTTAGCCAGTTTTTTCTCACAAGCAAATCTCTAATTCCATCTATCCACCAATGCCAATTCAAATGAATCTGTCTTTCAGTCTGCACACTGAAAGTAATATCCCACCCTCACAAGCTCTATGATACTTCTTTTTTCTCTGAAAGCTTTCCATATACATATCCAATTATCTACAGTGGAATGTGTTTCCAAATATTTCCACTACAGTAGTCCCCATCTTCTCTTGTATATTATTGTAGGGCCAGCCTTAATAATATACTTCCCAGGGGCGCAGAAGAGAAACTACAAATGGTGAAAATTATTTTTGGGAAAAGAATCTAAGTACACCAAATTCTTAGTCTGTCTACTTTATTCCTCTGGGATAAAATTCTATCTACACAGCTTCAGTTCTGTTCTCATGAATGCCTAGCTTCTTTCTTGCATGATTTCTTTCTACACTTATCTGCTGTCTTCTCTAAGTTATATCTTAATTCTCTCATCTTAGTTCTGCCCCATCTAGGTTCTCATCCATCTAGTTCTTTCCATTTTAGCTCTTCTCTCATTAACTTCTTTCTCATCTCCTTTCTCATCGTGTTCTTCCCCATCTCAGTTCATTTCTCTCCAGTTCTTACCCATCTAGTTCTTCCATTCTCTTTACACTTCTCCTTCTCATACCTCTCTGAAAATAAAACTGCCTTTTTATCCCCTTGACCTTTATCTTTCCAAGCTATTTCTGTTCCTGCCATTTCTGGTGAGTGTGCTCAGTCACTAGGCAACTTCCATCACAGCTAGATGTACCTGTAAGTTGGAACCCTTTAGTTCTGAGTTAATTGTTAAGGGTGGATCTAAAACTAGACATAAGACTTTGGAAAGGAGAAAGTTAAGCTTAATTAAGTTAAGCACATCTTCCAGGCCTTCTCAAACAGGTCATTAGGACACTTAAGTCTCTTCTTAGAGAGTACAGAGGTATCTCCGATAAGGTACTTTCCTCTGTCTGGGGATGGACCTGGCCAGATGCTGCCAATGGCAATAACTACAGGGAGGCTTGCACTGGGGTTCTGGCTGTGTGTAGCTGTCAGTGCAGAAGGTTATCTAAATATTCCATTAGCAGAGGAGAAATAGTGCCCAATAAATGGTGGAAAAGCTACAATAGCACACAATAAATTCATAGTAGGAAACAGCTAAAAATCAAAAGCCAATATTACCAAGACTCCTTGTGCCTCAGCTCAACCTCTGGAAGGCCTTTGGCTTCTTCCAGGTACTAGCTTGTCAACATCAGCTGAGATCCCACTTCATATATTTTTGGTGCTTGCAGCAGTCCTCTAAGCTCTTTGTAATGTAAACTTGACTATACCTGAACAAAAGATTGTTTGCCCAGTTTTCTTATAAATCTGATCTGGCTTTGTGTTTGAATTGGCCAATAAAGGTAGAGGAATAGTTGTTCTTGAATTTCTATGTCCCAAGATTATAAAGGAATTAGTTTCTCTCTATATTCTGAAGAAAGCCAGTTACTGTATAAAAATGACAAGTCACCAGAGATGCCCATACTATAAGAAAGCCCAAGCAGGTCACACAGGAAGGAGAAACATATCCAGTTGGGCCCTCTGATTCAAGTACTCACTGAAGACACAGACAGTATACAAGTTTATTTAGGAAATTCCAGACTGAACAAAAATTAAACAACCAAAAAAGCAAGTGTATACCATCTTCACCAAACCCTAACAAAATTTTAGCATCATAAGCAAATGCTTAAAACTAACAAGTTTTTAGAAGGCTTGTGATACAATTACAGAGAGCCAAATAATTTACTTTCATTATGAAAGAGTATGGGTAAACAGACACATCAGATGGTCACTGACTAACACTGCCATTTAGAAAAATGACTTGACCACTCTATATATCTCCTGTGATTCTTGGGATAAAAAAGGAAGTGAAAACATGATGCATGTAAATTATTTCTAGAGCAGCACCTGCCCATACTCATATCTCAGTCTGTGTTGGTGATAACTTAGCTAGTACCTGACAGTAAGTTTGTATTATTCATCAATGGTGCATGAAAAATGTCAGGCACAGCAAAGGAGTGTAAAAGGCTCTGAAACCTACTGATTGGATAAGTCATTGTCATGTTTATCTGGGGCACAGGACTTTAGGAACTAAAAAAAAGGGGGGGGGTACTTGAAAGATTCCTGGATTTCTCTTTCAATCTACATTCACCATCAAGAACCAAACCTTTTCAACTCTTCTACCTTTAAAAGAAAATCATACTAGTTTGCCATGATTTAAGGCAAGAACTATATTGTTATAAATATGTTTGAACAAGAAACATTGTTCTTTTTAATAGAAAAATATGTTTATTTAGCTTATTAACTTACTAATTGGGGGATGGTTAAAAAACTGTGAAGCATACACACAGTGAAATATTTACAAGAATTGTTGGGAATCAAAAGAGAAATATCTATTTATTATAAGCAAAGATAAATATGGGCTTGATGACATACACAGTCCCAGCTGTGGAAGACTGCACTTTGGGGAAAGCTGGATAACAAGACCCTAACTCAAAATTATGGATGATAGATAGACAGATGGTAAATAGATAGGCACAGATAAATGATAGATAGATACATAGATAGAGGATAAATAGATATAGATGACAGACAGATGATAGACAAATGATATACTCACTGATGATGACAGATGATAGATGGACATACAGATAGATGATAGATAGACACACAGATAGATGATAGATAGTTCTTGCAAGACCAATTTTTAAATGAACAAAAAAGGAACCATGTCAGACTAGTGAGGCACACAGTCAGGATTGCTAAAGGTGACCTACCTAAGAAACCAAAGGGTGAGATGTCTATGTCTGCCTTTTATTTGTGCAGATGTGCAGAGAAAAGCACGTGGAAGAAAAAACTCAGAGCTCTCTGTCAATTTGGGAGAATTTTCCAAAAAAAACAATGTCCTGTTGTAGAAGACAATGTACAGGAAGGAGAGATCACACAAATAGATAAAGTACACTGCAACTTGGAAATGAAGAAGTATGGATTAGCTACAGGAGGCAACAAGGAAAAGGACTAACATCTTCATAAAGATTACCACCAGTGTGTGTGGGGTCCCACAGAGGCTCCCTAGTAAGACCTTATTCAAGGTCAGAAAGTCTGAGCTTGCTTTGTCTAGAAGGGCTGCATAATGGGATGGTTTGGCCAAAGGCATGGTTACCAGGTGTTTTGAAGGGTCTATACTTGTTGGTACTTTATACCTTGACCTTGAAAGGGGGAGGTCTTTTGATCTTCCCCCTTGCTGATGTATAAAAAGCCTATCATGATTAAACTTGGAGCAACTAGGTATTGACCCAGGGCCCTCCTGAAGTTATCCCGTGTCTGTCTTTCTCATCATCTCTGTCTACGTTTCTATCTAATACTTCCTCATTCCTCACGCCTCCCCCAAGAACCTTTCAACAGGTCAGAGCTGGTCCCTGACACACCAGGACTCTTCTCATGTTCATAATTTCACCCTAAGATTCAATCCACAAACCTTGCCATCTATTGGAGCTGTGGCAAAAAAAAAAAAAAAAAAAAAAAAAAAAAAATCTAGGTGAGATACAGAATGAGGTAAGTAATGAAGAAACCAACAATATATCACTAATACTGTGAAACTGAAGAAGAACAAAAAGGATGTTGCTGATTATAAATCTAAGGAAAGTTTGGTGGGAATCCCACTAAATTTGACCAGAAAAAGTAGAAAAAAATGAGGAGGAAGAGGAGGAGGTTGAGGAAGAAGAAAAAGAAGTTTACAATTTGAAGAAAAATTTGAAGGTACCATGGTATATCAGTTAGTTTTCTGTTGTTCTGATAAAACACCATGGCCAAGGTAACTTACTGATGAGTTTATTTTACAGTTTAATTTAGTTTATTTATTTTATGACTCTACATGGATAAGAGTCTATCATGGAAGGAAGCATTGTAGCAGGCAGGCATGACGGCTGGATCAGGAAGCTGAAAAACCATACAGTCATCTACAAAAATGAAGCCTAGAGGTGTAATGGCAAGCACAATGTGGCTATAGGTTCTCAAAGCCCACTGCCAGTGACCTATTTCCTCCAGCAAGACCACATCTCCTAAATCTCCCCAAACAGTGCCACCAACTACAAAACAAGTGTTAAAATGCCTGGGACTATGGAGGACATTTCTGTTTCACATCACTACATTCCACTCCCTAGTTCATGGGTATATCATAATACAAAATCCATTTAAGTCAGTATTCAAAAGTCCACATAGTATTTTACAGTTTTAACATTGCTTAAAATTCAAAGTTTGCAGTCGCTGTTTTGACTCAAGTTCATCTCTTACTGTAACCTCATGCAGAATAAAAAAGTAGAGTACATGCTTCCAACACATAGTGGCACAGAATATACATTACCATTCCAAAGGGAAGAATGGTGGCATAATGAGGAAATACTCCACTAAAGCAAGATTGAAACCCAGCATGGCAAACACCAAGTCCTGTAGCTCCATGTATCAGAATGCTTAGAGGGCTCTGCCCTTCCAGCTTTGCTTCCTGAAACATAGATCTCTCTGTCTCTCTGTCTCTGTCTCTCTGTCTCTGTCGCTGTCTCTCTCTGTCTCTGTCTCTCTGTCTCTCTCTGTCTCTCTCTGTCTCTCTCTGTCTCTCTCTGTCTCTCTCTGTCTCTCTCTGTGTGTGTGTGTGTGTGTGTGTGTGTGTGTGTGTGTGAACTATTTATATGTAACTCTCCTTGAAAGATGTCTCATGGCTCTAGCATCTCCAGTATCTCGAAGCCTCCACTTAAACCCACACTTCACCTTTACAATTTCATACAATGGCCTCTCAGATCCTCCAGCTCTCTCAGAGCCTTCACACAACAGACCTTCTTGCCACATGTTGCTTAGCTACAATGGCTATATGAAACTGTGGAGCAAAAAAAATGTGACCCTTTCACTCTTGCATCTTTCATATTTCTATAGCAGCCCAGTTGCCACCTCAGGATGGATCTTGGTCCTCCTTAAATTGCAGTAACAGCAGCTTTTTTATTCAACTAATTTCTAGGAGCTGAGAACACCTTAGGCTCTTTATCACAAGTTAGAACTTTAGCATGCTGAGGTTTTGCAGTGCACAGCTGGCCTCTCCTAGGTGGTGATAATTTCCTTTAAAATTGGATGTCTCTTTTAGTACAAGACTTAATTTCAGCATTAAGTGTCCTAGTGCTTTTTTCTCCCAACTATACATTTTGTGTTTTCTGCCCCACTTACTCTTTTTCTTTGTAGACTTGAATAGGCATTATCATTAACAAACAGACACATATTTAATGTTAGTGCTACCTTGAAATTTCCTCCACCACAGAGAACAAGTTACCACTTTTTAATTTAGCCTCAGGCATATTCTCAGGACATGGGCAGAAGGCTTGTAGATTATATGTCAAAATATCATGTTGTACGGCCTGCTAATATTGTTCCCTTTTGAAAGCTCTTGAGCTGGGTCTCCACAGTCCTCAATGGTCCCAGCACTATTATCTTTCAGGCTCCTATCAAAAAGAATGGTCATTACCTGCTTACAGCAGTCAACCACTTTTCTAGTCCAGAATTCTAAAGTCTTCTACATTCAAAAATAGCACGAACAAACAAGCAAGCAAACAAACAAAATCACAGTCAAGTTCTTCATAGCAACAGCTCACTCTGGTACCCACTTCTGGATTAGTTATCTTTTGTTGCTGTGATGAAATATCTTGGCCAGAAGAAAATTACAAAAGCAAGTGTTTATTTAGAATGATGGCTTCAGAAGGAAGACAGCAGGAAGGCATGGCCACAAGTGACAAGCACAGCAAGAAGAGCAGGAAGCTAAGAGTTCACATCACCAACTGCAAACATAAAACAGAAAGAGCCAACTAGACATGAGGCAAGGCTATAAACTCCCAAAGTCTTCCCCAAGTGGCATACTTCCTCCAGGAGGCCATACTTCCTAATCCTCCCTGAGCATCATGACCAACTGGGGACCAAATATTCAGATGCCTAAGCTTTAGGGAGACATTTCTCATTCAAACCACCACATGAGATACCACTAATATTGACTGGGAATTAGTAGAAGAAGAAAATGAGAAAGAGGAGGAAGAGGAAAAATACTATTTATTTGTTTTATTGTGAATATCTAGAGTAGAGAGTACCCCAAGTGACACATCTCTTGTTTGAGCTGTGTCTATTGCACCCATTGTGCTTAATTACAAAATTCAATCACAATCATGTCATAGTCCCACAAAATATTGGTATTTTATATGAAGTAGTTGTGACTTTCAGATTAACCATACATTTGTATTGCATTATACATATTTTCAAACAAATTTACATTTATTTATTTTGAGCATGTATTTTCACGTGTGCATGCCATAGCATCTTGCAATCTACTGTACTGTAGGAATCACAGCTTAGAATAAGCATTGAAGAAACCAGGATTGTCAATTATGTGGGCCTGTTTTCTTCAATGGAAGGAAATGAATGACAACCAATCACCTGGAATGCCAGAGTGAAAAGCAGTCAATCAACTTGGTGATTCTTTGCTATTCTACTAGAAGTGAGCCCCCACATGAAACCCTCCCAAGATCCAGAGCATTGTTTAGGCCCTAATCATGCAGTAAATAAAACATATCCCTATGAAAGAGGCCTCCTGTACTTTGCATCCTCTACCAGTAAAATCTATCCTTATGATTATCACAAATCCTTCCCTAGTCCCCAGCCCTGAGTTATGTTTATCAGCCAATGGAATTCATTTTTATTGTAAAGGTCACAGGTCACAAGACCGACTATGTTAAAATGTGCAGGAAAAAAATAAACCACAAGGCCAGTTCCAGGAGATCTTGACCCAGTGCCTGCAAAGACAACACCGAATCCCATTCTCCACCTCTTCCATGCTGGCCATGAGGCTTGAGGAGGGGGGGTGGTCACTAACAGAGTACCAGTTAGTATTTGTGTGTGGTGGTTTGAAAGAGAATGTCCCTGATAGGCTCTAGTATTTGAACCCTCTATTATGGGAAAGTCTAAGGGATATGGCCTTGCTGGGGCTAACACGTTACCAGAGGTGTACTTTGAAGTTTCAAAGCCTGATACCATACCCAGTTTTTTGTCTCTCTTTTGTCCTTTTCGATCCTTTTCTTCTCTTGCTGCATGCCTTTGCTCCAGCATCATGGATGCCCTTGGAGACTCACTAGTTGCCAATTCTTTAAGGGGTTTCTGCCATTCTAGATCAGTCTGTTGTTCATTCCATCTCTCTGTCTTCTGGCTGTGGATTTCTGTGTCTGCTTCCATCAGATACTGGATAGAATATCTCTGATGACAATTAGGATAGTCACCAATCTTATTACAGTAGATGGCTAGTTCAGACACCCTCTCCACTATTTCTAGGAGTCTGAGCTTGGGTTATTCATCCTTGTGGATTCCTGGAGGTTTTCCTGGTTCCAGGTTTCTCCCTAACCCTGAAGTCTCTCCCTCTATCAAGACATCTCTTTCATTGCTCTCCCTCTATGAGTCTCCCCCAATTTGACTATCCCTATCCTTCATGTACCCATCCCCTATCCCTCATCCTCTCCACCTCCATGCCGAGTTTACCCAGGAGATCTCTTCTATTTCCCCTTTCCAGGGAAATCCATAGGTTGCATATTTTTATTGTAACAACTTATCATCAGCACAGATTAATGACAAAAAATAAAGAAATAATAAATAATAATGGTGAGCTTGATTTTCAAATTGTCACAAATCATTAACAAATGCTGTTGCTACAAAAAAAAAGATAACCAAATGTCTCATACCTAAACTTGCTATATGCTACATTTTCTTTACTTTCCACTCTTAAAAATCTTTTATCTCAGCTGGGTGGTGGCGGCACACTCCTTTAATCCCAACACTCAGGAGGCAAAGGCAGGCAAATCTCTGTAAGTTCAAGTCCAGCCTGGTCTACAGAGCAAGATTCAGGAAAGGCACAAAGCTACATAGAGAAACCCTGTCTCAAAAACAACAACAACAAAAAAAAAATCCTTTATCTCCACCACATTATGGCTCATACTTTGGGTGCAAGCCTCATACTACATCATAGGCCAGGCCACCTCCCTAAAAAACAGGTAAGCCACACCACCACCACCACTTATCTTCACCACCATATCCTGGCCCACACCTCTGATAGAAGAGGCCAGGCCAGCTCTCTGAAAACCAGGTAAGCCATATCCCAAACCACCTTGCCCTACCTCTGCCCACACAGCATAACTCAAACTGCCCCTTCTTTCCTCATAACTATATCCACAACTCTAGCAGAAATCTTCTATACCAACAGAGGCTAGACCAGTATCCTGTGCCCCAGAGACCAGGACAGCTCCTTGAAAATCAGGCAGAAGCCTATACACCACCAGAAGCCAGAATAGCATCCTGAATAACAGAGGATCCCAGGTCAGATGAGAGTCCATGCACATAGCTAGATGTCCTGCACTAACTTTGGGCAGCAACCCCTTGTTGGACCAGAGGTCATCCAGGCCATCAGAAAGTTTAGCCCCCAACTTGGGCAGAGACCCTTCACTGAAGCACAGGGCACTGGCACCTCTTGCACCTATTGGAGGAAGAGATGGGTAGATGCCAGGGGAAAAAATACATACAACAAAATAAGAGCAATATGGCATCACCAGAACCTAGCCCTTCTACAGCAGCAAGACCTGAACATCAAAGTGTAGAAGAAGCAGAAGAAAGTGAGCTTAAAAATAACTTCATGAAGATGCTAGAGTCCTTTAAAGAGGAGATGAAAAATTCCCTTAAAGAAATTGAGGAAAAGACAACAAATTGGAAGAAATCAATAAAGAAACTGAGGAAAAGACAAACAAAAATTGAAAGAAATCAATAAATCCTTTAAAGAAAGCCAAAAAACAAAACAAAACAAAACAAAACACTCTGAAAAATCAATTAAACATGCCAAGGAAACAGTTCAAGACCTGAAAAGTGGAACACAAACAATGAAGAAGACACAAACAGAGGAAATTCTGGGAATAGAAAAGCTGAGTAAATGAACAGGAAACACAGATGCAAGCATAACCAACAGAATACAAGAGATGGAAGAGAGAATCTCTGGGGTGAAAGATACAATAGGGAAATAGATTCATCAGTCACAGAAAACACCAAAGCCAGAAAAGTCATAACACAAAATGTCCAGGAGATTTGAGACACCATGAAAAGGTGAAATCTAAGAATAATAGGGATAGAAGAAGGAGAAGAATACCAACTCAAAGGCACAGAAAATATATTCAACAAAATCATGGAAGAAAACTTTCTCAAATTAAAGAAGAAAATGACTATGAAGGTACAAGAAGCTTACAGAACAAAAATAGACTAGACACCCCAAGAAAGTCCCCTCAACACATAATAATTAAGCCATTAAACATACAGAATAAAGAAAGAATATTAAGAGCTGCAAAGGAAAAAGGCCAAGTGACTTATAAAGGCAGACCCATCAGAATAACACTCGACTTCTCAATGCAGACTTTGAAAACCAGAAAATCCTGGACAGATGTAATGCAGACACTAAGAGACCATGGATGCCAGCCTAGACTAATATATCCAGCAAAACTTTCAATCACCATAGACAGAGTGAACAAGACATTCCAAGGCAAAACCAGATTTAAACAATATTTACACAAACCCAGCCCTACAGAAAGCACTAGAAGGAAAATTCCAACCTAAGAAAGTCAGATATACCCACAAAAACACAGGCAATAGATAACCCCACAGCAGTAAACCCAAAGAAGGGAAATATACACACGCACTACCATCAAAAGATAACAGGAATTAACTATCACTGCTCATTTATATCTTTTAATATCAGTGGACTCAATTCACTTATAAAAAGACACAGACTAACAGAATGAATATGAAATCAGGACCCATCCTTCTGATGCATACAAGAAACACACCTCAACTTCAAAGACAGACACTACCTCAGAGTAAAAGGCTGGGAAAAGATGTTCTAATCAAATGGACTTAATAAGCATGCTGGTGTAGCTATCCTAATATCAAGAAATTAAAGACTTTAGAATTCAATGAAAATGAATGCTTAACATACCCAAATTTATGGACACAATGAAAGCAGTGTTAAGAGGAAAGTTCGGAGCACTAAACGCCTTCATAAATAATTTGTAAAGATCTCATACTAGCAACTTAACAGCATACCTGAGCACTCCAGAACAAAATGAAGCAAATGCACCCAAAAGGAGTAGACAGCAGGAAATAATCAAACTGATGGCTGAAATAAATAAAAGAGAAACAAAGAGAGCAAAACAAAGAATCAATGAAACAGAGGGCTAGTTCTTTGAGAAAGTCAATGAAATAGACAAGCCCCTTTCCAAACTAACTAAGGAGCAGAGAGAGAATATCCAAACTAAAAAATTGGAAATAAAAAGAACACAACAACAGACATCAAAGTAATCCAGAGAATTATTAGTTTATATTTCAAAAATATGTACTTCACAAAATTGGAAAATGTAAAGGAAATTGACAAATTTCTTGATAGATACCATTTACCAAAGTTAAATCAAGATCAGATAGACAATTTAAATAGAGTTATAACCCCTAAAGAAATAAAGCAGTCATTAAAAGTCTCTGCACCAAAGAAAAGCCCAGGACAAGATGGTAGCACAGAATTCTACCAGACTTTCAAAGTAGAGTTAATACCAATACTCCTCAAATCATTCCACAAAATAGAAACAGAAGGAACATTACCAAATATACTTTATGAGGCCACAGTCACTCTGATACTGAAATGACACAAAAATTCAACAACACAAAAAGAGAGCTACACACCAGTGAACATGAACAAAATGCAAAAACACTCATCAACTACTGGCAAACCAAATCCAAGAATTAATCAAAAAAATTATCTACCATGATCAAGTAGGCTTTATTACCGAGATGCAGGGATGGTTTAACATATGAAAACTTATCAATGAAATCCACCATATAAACAAACTGAAAAAAAAACCCACACATGATCATCTCATTAGATGCTTAAAAAGCTTTTGACCAAACCCAACACCCCTTCATGATAATGGTTCTGGAGAAATCAATGATGCAAGGAACATACCTAAGCATAATAAAAGCAATATACAGCAAGCCAACTGCCAACATCAAATTATATGATGAGAAACTCAAAGCAATACCACTAAAATCAGGAACAAGTCAAGGCTGCTCATTCTTTTCATAGCTATTCAATACAGTACTTGAAGTTCAAGCTAGAGCAATAAGACAACTAATGGAGATCAAGGGGATACAAATTGGAAAGCAATAAGTTTAAGTACTGTTATTTGCAGATGATATGATAGTATACATAAGTGATCCCAAAAATTCTACCAGGGAACTCCTACAGCTGAAAAACACCTTCAGCAAAATGGCTTGATACAAGACTAACTAAAATGGCTGGATACAAGATTAACTAAAAAAATCAGTAGCCCTCAATATGCAAATGATAAACAGGCTGAGAAAAAAATCAGGAAAACAACACCCCTCACAATAGTCACAAATAAGACAAAATATCTTGGGGTAACTCTAACCAAGTAAGTGAGAGGCCTGTATGACAAGAACTTTTAAGTCTTTGAAGAAAGAAACTGGAGAAGATATCAGAAGATGGAAAGATCTCCCATGCTCATGGATAGGAAGGATTAACATAGTAGAAATGGCCATTTTACCACCAAAGATTTACAGATTCATTGCAATCTCCATTAAAATTCCAACACAATTCTTTATAGACCTTTAAAGGACAATACTCAGTTTTAGATGGAAAAAAATCCAATTATAGCTAAAATAATCCTGTACAATAAAAGAATTTCAGGAGGTATCACCATCTCGGATTTCAAGCTCTACTACAGAGGTATAGTTATAAAAACTGCATGGTGTTTGCATAAAAACAGAGAGGTGGATCCATGGAATGGAATCAAAGACCCAGACATAAATCCACACACCTATTGATACTGATTTTCAACAACAAAGCCAAAATTATATAATGGAAAAAAGAAAGCATCTTCAACAAATGGTGCTGGCATAACCGGATGTCAGCTTGTAGAAGATTGCAAATAGATCCATATCTATCACTCTTAACAAAGTTCAAGTTCAAGTGGATCAAAGACCCCAACATAAAACCAGTTACACTGACCCTGATAGAAGAGAAAGTGGAAAATAGTCTTGGAAGCATTGGCACAGGAGACACCTTTCTGAACAGGACACCAATAGCACAGACACTAAGATTGACAATAAATGGGCCATCATGAAACTGAAAAGCTTCTGCAAGGCAAAGTATATCATCAATAGGACAAAACAGTAGCCTAAATGGGAAAAACTTCACCAACCCCACATCTGACACAGGGCAGATTTCCAAAAATATATATAGAACTTAAGGAACAAGACATTAAAAAAGACAACTCCAAATAATCCAATTAAAAATAGAGTAAAGAATACAGAGAATTCTCAATAGAAGAATCTCAAATGGCCAAGAAACACTTAGAAAAATGTTCAGCATCCTTAGCCATCATGGAAATGCAGCTCAAAATGACTCTAAGATTCCATTTTACACCTGTCACAATGGCTAAGCTCTAAAAAACCTCCACCTGGAGCTTGTTTTAAATGTGGCAAAGCTGGCCACTAGGTGAAAAACTGTGCTTCACATTTCCTGCTGCCAGGATCCAGTCCAAACTGCGGACAAGCAAGACACAGTTTGGGGAGCTGATTACCTTACTTTGCCTAGACAAGGTAGGTCAGTCCCCCTAAGTTACTATCACACAGGAAAGTCTGTCAGATCTTCTAGACCTGGCAACCAAAGACTGATGCTCTCCTGAAACTCTGCCCCCAACAACCATGGAGAAACCTAGGGTGAATGTCCAGGTAGGCAGTATCTCTCTGTCATTTTTAATAGATTTGGAAGCTACTCAGTCTGTACTTCCTGTTTACTCAGGTGAAATTTATCCTTCTCAGACCTCCAGTAGTGTTGAGGCTTACACTAGAGAGAGCTTTGTCAGTGTTACAGCAGCAACCAAGGCTTGAGATGTCTGGTCAGTTCTCTTCAGATGTAAACTTTAGACCTCATTTTCCTAAAGCTACTGCTAGGTTTAGACAAAGTTTACCTTGCTACCAGACTCAAAAAACAGAGATACGCACAAAGGAAATTTCAATGTAACTATTTATTATTCCTTTATTTAAAGGAACTTGCTTTACAATGATTACCCTAAATAATCAACCAACTGTGTCTCAGGGTGAGTGACTGGGTGGAAAAAAAAAGGTGTAAAATTTATATAAGGTCTGAGGATAAGAAAACTTAAGTTGTGAGAATCTAAGAAAATGTTTTAGGGTCTAAGAAAGCATTTTAAGGTTTGTAAATGTAAGTTATAAAGGTTGGAGGACATGACAGCTTAAGTTGTGACAAGAAAGTGACTTAAGGTGCATGAATAGAATTGGTAAACGTATAAGAAAGTGACCTAAAGTATATAAAGAAAAATGTTTCAGATGGCTTTCTCTCGGTATGCTACTGTTCTGATAAACTATTAATCTATCTCTGTTAAAAAAAAACCCTGCTATTATTATCATAGTCACAAACTCAAGATTTTAAATTTCCTTTGGTTGTCTTCTAAGTATAGACTTAAAAGTACTTCTCATTGTATTAAAAAATACAATCTATATACATCTAGTATTTGGGATAGAGGAAAGAGGCCCTGCTTTCACGATCTGTATTTATATTGAAAATTAAGATCAAGTGAGCTTGTGCCCTTCTGCTCTATGGGAGGTTTCTGTCTTGCCTGCACCTACCTTACAGAGTGTTCATGCTTTGAACCCCAAATCATTTCCCAAGCTTCTACTATGACACAAAAGTATGAGAATGCTGCCTTTTCTACAATGTGGATTTCAAGACAGATTACAAACAACGACAATGCTAACATATCTAAAACTTATTTCTTTTTGTAAACTGAAAAAAAAAAATCTTGTAAGCTTCAGCACATTGGTTTGAATCTACCTCTCATGGGTCAAATGAATACCTAATAAGTACTCCTGTCAATCAACAGCCTGTTTCTCCACCTCCCTATTCCTGAGGGTAGTATCTCTGCAGATGATGGAGGCAGTACTAGGTATACCCCTCTCATACCCTCAGGGCTGGCTCACCCATGTCCCTATCTACAAGGTCAAGTTTACTATGCAGAGGGTGAGGAGTGGGGTATGAGAACATAGGGAAATGGGAGGGTCAAGCTGGAATAGGGACAGAGTGGGAGGGCAGGGAGGAAGATAGCATGATAGATGAGAACATCATGGGAATAGGAAGAGGCAGGGTGCTGGGGAGGCTCTCAGGAATCCACAAGGTTGACCCCACCTTGTTCTGCTGGCAGTGGTCCAGAGGATGCCTGGACTGGTCTACTCTGGTGACCAGCTTAGCAAATAACCTAGCTGTTATTATAGAGCTTTTGTCCAGTGACTGATGGAGGCAGATACAGAGATCCACGGCCAGGCACCAGGCTGAGCTCTGGGAATCAATTGGTGAGAGAGAGGAGAGATACTGCAGGTGAGGGACGCTGAGATCATGATGAGAGAACATGTAGAGATGACTGGCCACACTAGTGGAAGCCCATGAACTGTGGACTGGTGGCTGTGGAGCCCTTATGGTACTGGGCTAGGCCCTCTGGATATAGAAGATGGATGTTTGGCTTGAACTGTTTGGGGGGCACCCAGGGATCAGGATCTGTCCCTGGTCTATGGGCAGGCTTCTGGAATCTGGTGCCTGTGGTGTAACACCTTGCACAGCCTTGGTGCAGTGGGAAGGGGCTTGGACCTGCCTAGGCTCAGTGTGTTGGGCTCTGCTGACTCCCCATGGGAGGCCTAGATTTGGGGGTTGTGGGGATGTGGGGTGGCTTGGAAAAGACAGGTGGGGGTGGGAGGAGGGAGGATGGAGGAGGGGGTTCCGTGGATAGCATGCAGAGTGAGTAGAAAATTTCTTAATAAAGAAAAATGAAAAAATATGGGCATCATACCGAAATGCAATATACAAATTCAATGCAATCCCCATCAAAATTCCAACATACCTTGAAAGGACATTTTTCAGTTTTAAATGGAAGTAAACACACACATACACACATAAATAAAAACTCATGATAGCTAAAACTATCCCGAATAATAAAGGAACTGTGTGTGGTATCACCATCCCCGATTTCAAGTTTTACTGCAGAGCTATATTAATAAAAATAGCATAGTATCGGCACAAAAAGACAGTTTGATTGATGGAATTGAATTAAAGGCCCATACATAAATCTATACACTTATGATATGTGGTTTAACTGAAAATACCCCCATTAGTCTCATAGGGAGTGACATTATTTGAAAGTACTAGGACACATGGCCTTGTTGAGAGCAGGTGTGGTCTTATTGGAGGAAGTGTGTCAATGGGGGTGGTCTTTGAGGTTTCAGAAACTCAATCCAAGAGCAGTGGCTCACTCTCTTTTTCTGCTATCTTCCAATCCAGATGTAGAACTCAGATATCTCTCCAGCACCATGTCTGCCTGCATGTCTCCAAGCCTTCCACAATGAAGACATTTGACTAATCCTCTGAACTGTTAGCCAGCTCCAATTAAATGTTTTCCTTTATAATTGTTTCCATGGTCATGATTTCTTCACAACAATAGAAACCCTAATTACTACATATGAAGCTGATTTTCAGTAAAGAAGCCACAAATATGCACTGAAAAAAAAGACAGCACCTTCAACAAATGGTGCTGGCCAAATAGAATAAATCGATACTTACTATCCTGTCTAAAACTCCATTCCAAATGAATAAAAGACCTTAACATAAAGCAAGATACACTGAAAGGGATAGAAGAGAAAGTGGGAGGAATAGCCTTGAATTTATTGGCACAGGAATAGACTTTCTAAACAGAACACCATTAGTGCAGACACTACAATCAACAATTAATAAACAGGGCCTCATGAAACTGAGAAGCTTCTTCATGGCAGAAAATACCATCATTCAGACAAAGTGGCGACCTACACAATGAGAACATATTTTTACCTACTATATATGAAATAGAAGGCTAATATCCAAAATATGTGAAGAACTCAATAAACCAGATATCAAGAAAACAAATACCCCAATTAATAATTAGAGTACAGATCTAAATAGAATTCTGAAAAGAGGAAATTCAAATGGTAGAGAAATAAAGAAAGGTTCAACATCCTTAACCATCAGGAAATGCAAATCAAAACTGCTTGAGATTTCATCTTATACTGGTCCAAATGGCTAAGATCAATAATACAAGTGACAGCTCATGCTGGTGAGGATGTGGAATAGGGTGAATACTCATGCATTGCTGGTAGGAGTATAAAACTTGTACAGCCACTATGGAAATCAGAGTAGTGGTTCCTCAGGAAGCTGGGACGCCATCTCCCTCAAGACCCAGCTCTATCACTCTTGGGCATATTCCCAAAGAGCACGTCATACCTAAGAGACACTTGTCCTATCATTTTCACTGCTGCTTTATTAGTAATATATAGAAATTGAAAAAATCTAGATGTCCCCCAACAGAACAAAGGATAAAAAAATGTGATACATTTACCCAATGGAGTATTTCTCAGCATCTAAAAAAAAAAAAAAATGACACCTTGAAATTTGCAAGCAAATAGATGAAATCTTTCTGAGTGAGGTATTCCAGACTCAGAAAGACAAATATGGTATGTATTCAATTATATGTGGATATTAGCTATTAAGTCAATGATAAACAAGCTATAATCCATAAAACCACAGAAGATGAATATAGAGTAAGGGACTAGGGGGCAGGTAGATCTCATAGTTATGTTGGGGGCAGAAACAGGAGAATCAAGTGGGGAGTGAGGAGAAGGGTAAAGTTAACAAGGGAAAGAATATGGGAAAAGACAGCTAAAATTAAGGGACATTTGAAGGATAGTATGAAAATATAATACAGTAGAATCTTCCTAAAATATGTACATATATGAATCTGAACCTAATTAAGTCTCCAAATAATGAAGGAGAGAGAACCTCTACCTGCCATCTCTTGTCACTAAACAAAGCTTCCAGTGCCAGGACTGGGTTTCATCCAATTGAGTGGTTGACTGAAAGGATTCCGTGAAAATCCCCAAATAATCTAGGTAGTTTCTACGACAGTATAGGTTGTTCTCCACAAACTGACAGCAAGGCTCTATTGCTAAAGACAACACCTGCACAACTCATTGAAGATGGAGAGGTTAACCTGGTGCTTACAGAGAACCCACCCACCTGGTGCTCTAGTGTCCATGACACAGAAATATACTTACTCAGCAGGCTACCAAAAAAGAAAAGTAAATACCAGTCCAACCACAAAACCTTTGATCTACAATTGGTCTTGCCTACAAAATATGTTAGGATGGTGGTTGCATAAAGCTTGTGAGAGTAACCAACCAATATCTAATCTGACTTAAGGCCCGCTCTACCAGAAGAAACATACCTGATACTGCTTGGATGACTGGAGACCAGATAGCACAGGTGTCGAAAGGAAAATTAAACACTACTGGTCTTAAAAATAAATAAACAAACAAACAAACAAACAAATAAATAAATAAATAAAGCAAAAAACATAGTAATAAAATTACTCTAACTACTTCTGCTATATTCATAAAACAGCCATGCTCAGAGAAGCTTCCTCTTGCATCAGATGGGAACAAATTTAGAGACCCCACAGCCAGACATTATGCACAGAGTGAGAGAGCTTAGAACACTCAACCATAAAAAGGATGTTTCTACCAAATCTCTTCCCACAGGGAATATGCCCCACTTCTCTATCAACCCCTCACTCTCCAACTCTCTCCCCACCCCTGCATGAGAGGAGGCAGAAAGAGTGTAAGAGCCAGAGGCTATTAAGGACAAGAAAACCAGGCCCTCTAAATCAACATTACCAAAGCTCACATGCACTCACAGAGATTGGGGTAGCATGCACAGGGTCTGCAAGGGTCAGGACCAAGTTGTCTGTGTATACATTATGGCTTCCAGTTTAGTGTTCTTATGGGATTCCTGAGTGTGTGATTGAGTGTGTCTATATTCTTGTGACTTCTCTTGCGCTATTTTCCTTCTGTTTGATTGTCCTGTCCAACTCTGACGTGATAGTTTTTGTTTTATCTTATTATATTTTATTTTGTTATATTTCATTATTATCCTTTAGAAGCTTGTTTGTTTTCAAATGAGAGACAAGATGAAAGTGGATATGGATGGGAGGGGAGGTGGGGAGAAACTGGGAGGAGTAAAGGGAAGGGAAACCATAATCACATAATAATTATAATATTAGGTGAGGAAAAAACTGCTTTCAATAATATAAAAATTAAAAAAGACTCATGTGAATTGAGTGAATGATGCAGTTCATACAAAAAGGAGATGTAAATAAACTTCTACTCACAATAATTTGAAGGGGAAAAGAAAAAAACATATAAGAAAAAATTAAAGGCCTAACTGTGGAGAATATGAGCAGAGGAACCTTTAACTCTGTATTTTACCCCTTAGTTCATTTCTTCCACAAATGTGCATTGCTTTTACAACACTAACTTCTTTTATAAACTTTCTTTTAATTTATTCTTTGTGTCTTTAACATCATGTCTCCACATTATGTCTCCTGATCTCACCCATCTCCCTTCCCTCACCTCAAATAAAATTTAAGAGAAGAAAGGGAGAATCTCATCATGAAAACGGTAGTGTGATAGTGAGTCATGCAGTAAACCCCTTTCATACATCTTTACATGAAGGCATTCATCCAAAGAGTTATTGATCTGGTTCAAGGTCCCTGGTCTCTGCTACACCATAGAAGCTGGGGCCTCACTAGGACTCTTCCCGAACATCCTGTTGTTGTCCTGTGTCATTGGAGATCATAGCCCTGTACCAGCAGAACCAACTCTCTCCTCTCATGCTCTGGGAGATCACAAATGGGGTAGATGTTTGGGGTGGGCCAACAGAAAACCCTGGTTCTTGGCCTGGGTAGTTGCAGAGTTGGTCAGCCTGCCAGCTCTTCCCTGTCTTCTCCACAAGGGTGAGCTCTCCAGCATTGCCCTGGCTAGTTCACCCCTTGCAGCAATAAGCAAGGGGTGGGACCATTTCTCCCATCTTCATGTCCTTGGGGTCAGTTCTCCCACACCTACACCTTCAGGTCCAGCTCTACTGTGTTACCCAGGTGAGGTATAGGGCCACTCTCCTGAGTGCTGCAGCTGATGAGGGGCAGGGACAGCTCTCCTGCTCTTAGGACCTCAGGGCATCTCTCACACACCCATGCTGCCATGAGACAGATGAGCAATGGGGACAACTCTCCCATGCTCACAACTTTGGGACTGGCTTACACACACCTCTGCCAACAGTACAACACTAATTTCTAAATTTAAATATATTTTTTATGGACTTGATGTGAAGAGGATGAAGTTTATCACACAGTACATGTAACAAATCACAACAGAAATTATTTCACATAGTTCTGAAATCTAGAAGTATGTAATCCATTTCCCCTGGCTACACTCCATTGGAAGACTCCAGGGAGGCTTTGAGAATCCTTGGCTCATAACTATATATCATTGCAATATCTGCCTTAATCCACTCAGACTGTTATAATATGATATCATAACTTGGCTGTTTCATCAAGCACAGAAATTTATTCCTTACAGATTTAGATACTAGGAAATTCAAGACCATTTATGCCAGCAGAATAGTTGGTAGAAGTGCCTGCTTCCTGATTCATAGTTGACTTTTGATCATTTGTTACATCCTAACGTATGATAGGCAAGAGAGCTCTCTGGGGCCTCATAGGCCTGGATCTCCTTCATGAGCACACCATCCTTATCACCCAATCACCGTCCAAGACCTCACCTCTAATTATATCATACTGAAGATCAGGTTTCCACACTTGGCCTCTATCTTCACATCCCCTTCTGTTCTTCCATCTATGTTCATTTCCTTTTTTTGTTCTTTAGGGAAAATTTACCACTTCAAGGTCCTTAATCACGTGTGCAAAAAGCCTTTTTCCAGATAGAGGTAATATGTACAGTCCCAGGAATCACTGTGTGACTGTCTTTTTGGCCTCTTATTTACCAAACCTAACACCAACATCTCTAAAGTTTATGCAGAAATCCATTAATGAGTTTCAGGAGTATTTAAGTACCTATTCGGAAATTTTATAAATTCAGGCCTTCGGTTTTCAAAAGAGCTTGGTGAACACAAGTAGACCTTTGTGAATGAGCTAGTTGCATCCACAACATCCTTCCTAAAAGGAGGCAGCCTCTGTCTTAGAGGGGTCACAGAAAAGATGCATGGCTGACTAATGGTCATAGACAGACTCCTGGCTTCTGTCAGCCCAGTAGGAGGTAAGCAACACGTTCAAAAAGGCATAAGAGCTCCAGCAACTTCCTTTGGGATATTAACTTTAAGTCTAAAGGAACTTCCTGGAACCAGGATCTATTCAGGTAAGGAAGAAAGATCCTCTCCACCTATCATGGTGGCTCCATCGTCACAGGGACTAGTTGATACCAAGGATGTTATTTTAAAATCTACAGGCACTCAGACTTATACAGACATGAGATTTTTGTTTAACCTTGGGTAGGGGGACCTTCAAAATCCAAAGACTTTTCAAGGAAAAGAAAATCCAAGCTCTGAAAAAGATTTTTAAAATTTCTGCATAGCAACAGTTTTCTATAAATAAAAGCATCTTTTTTTTTTTTGCAACATTCTTGCAATATTGGCCTTGCTGACATCCTAATTCTTGGTTTCAGTAGGTCTGGATAATTCTACCTCCTTTTTATGAATGCAAATTAAGTACATGGGGTTTAAGCAGAAGAAATACTGACTCTTACTGAACACTCACAAAGTAAATTCGAGATGCAGCATTCATGCCCATAAAGTTCTTATCACTAGTCAAACAAATAACATAGTTTTACTTTTTTTTCTGTTTTATGCATAGTATGGGTGTTCTGCCTGTGTGTATGTCTATGTATCATATGCACTCCTGGTGCCTCCAAAGACGTCAGACAAGGGTGTCAGATCACCTAGGAGCAGAATCTGGGTCCTCTAGAAGCGTAGCCAGTACTCTTAACTGATAGGTCAACTTCCCAGTTCAAACACAAATTCTTCATATTCATCATCATTCACTCAGGTCCCTCACACACTACATTTTTTTTCTCAAACCCCCCTAAGTAGGAGGTGAAAGGAAAACACAAAGCTGGTGCTAGCATGCTTATTAACTATGCAGTCTCACAGGGCTCCACATGGATTACTCCTACCATCTCATTCCACCTAGAGAAGCAGAAATCAGAAATCATCCCCACTGTGTAGTGAACAACTAAACCATATCTATATCTATCTGTCTATCTACCTCTCTCTCTCATATATATATATATATATATATATATATGAGCTTGTCAAATTCAGAGAGAAACCCTGTGAGAAAGGAAGGACAAGATACTTGAGAAATGGATGTGTATTTCTTAAATACATGGCCACATTTTACATTTCCTTTTCTCCCTCCTAAGATTTAGAAAGTTACTTATATATGAAGAACAGGGCCTTCCATGTTGCAATGTTAACTTTACAAAGATCTAAAGGAGTGAGTGAATATAAAACAGTCACTGACTGGTAGAGAAACATTTGGAGGTAGCAAGTAATTTTGGTGAAATTCTGTATTTTGGTCAGATTTCTATCACTGTGATAAAATCTCTGAGGTAGTAAGTTTATAAGTAAGGAAGGTTTGCTTTGACTCAACATCTCAGGGATTTCAATTGATGGACATAGATTTCAATCTATGGCCCTGTTGCTTTTGTGGCTGTGGTGAAGGACCACATCATGGGATGAGGGTTTTTCAAAGCTGTTCACTTTGAAGTGGCTATAAAGCAAAGAGATAGATATAGGTATAGATATTCATTAGGGTCCCAATATCTCTTTCAAGAGCATCCTCCCAATGATTTAATTTCCTTCCATTGGGCTCCTCTACCTTCCAGTAGTACCAATAGCTCCTGAGTACAAAGCCTTTAGCACATGGACCTTCCAGAGACATTTTACACCCAAACCTTACCAGCATAAGATGGGTGAAGGAGTGCAGATTCAAGGCTTCTGGCCACAAGTTACCATTATGTGAATTGAGCAAGATTTGGGAATCACCAGGAATTTAAAAACTTAAGAGCATATCACACCAGGGAGAAGTGCCTAGTTATTTTCCTTCTAGAAGATTGTTACTATTGAAGCTATATTGTCTTCCTCAATTTTCTGTTTCTATAAAAGAGTATCTGAGTAATTTATAAATGGAAGAAGATTATTTAACCCATAATTCTAGAAGCTGGAAATTTCAGATTGAGTGGCTGTATCTAGCAAAGTAATGAAGAGTTTTAACATGGCAGAATAATTGGGTATGTGAGAAGAGACACACACACAGGAGGATTGCAGCTCGTTTTTACCAGCTGCTCTTGCGTCTATATCCAGTCTTCTCTTAGCAAATAAATCATTTGTCCCAGGTCCTACCTCCATTTTGGATAAGCCTTATTCAAGATACAGCATGTGTGTAATTTAATGGGATGAACTGACTCCTAAAGACAAACCTCAACACTACAACTGGCTATCTTTTCTCTGTCTTCCCTGATGCTTTTTCTGTTTCTAGGTCTGTGACTCCTGAGTATAGCCCTGGTCAAGATTCCAGCTTTAAACCCTGGAGGTCTTCAGATCTCAATCTGACTGGTCCATTGCCAGTTTTGGTATGATGGCTCACATTGACTAAACATGCTCCCATCCAAGTCATTCCCTATCGCTGTCACCTTAGCTCATGAACTTCAAGTTACTCTCTTCTTTGTATACCTATAGCATTCACATACCCCAGAGTTTCTGGAAATGGCCCTGAATTTGAGGGGTTTTCTTCTGTGATTTGATCTTGTGACCTGATGTTGGATTGAAAAGACAAGAAGATACAATGACTGTACCTGACAGGATGCAGACATAGCTGGTTCTTTCCTCATGTCCCTTTGTCTGATCCTCACTTATTTTCATGTATTTGTTTTTGTTATTGCTTTGTGAGGGGACTTGTTGCTGTATAGTTCTGTTTTGGTTTGGTTCAGTGTGCTGTAGATAGGCTCTCACACTGTAGCCCACCTGTCCTGAACTCACTGTGTATTCTCTGTCGAGTTTGGGATGAAGGCAGACACCATGACTCAGCCTCCCAAGCACAGAGATTACAGGCATGAGTTACCACAGCTAGCTCATCACCACTGACATTTCTGTTCTTACTCCCAGATCCTATATCAGAATCCCTAATCCATTTCATTTTTTCTCAACTCCATTATGTAGAGCCTCTAAATATACTTTTTCTTCTCTCAGCAAAGGAAAAAAAAACAACAAAACAGTACCTGTCCATTGTGAACCAGATGGATACACTTTCTATCCTGCATCTTCTCTTAAATCCATCCACCGGCTCCCACTCCTGCTGCCCTCCAACCTACCCAAGCCAAAATATCATTTCTTATTTCACTGCTTGATTGCCCAAATTTTAAGTTATTGTTTAAGTCTTATCTCTTAAGAAGAAGAGGTTTTGAAATCCTGGAGAAGAGGTTTTCATTTCATTTGGGGTGCTTCAAATTAGTGAAATTAGTTTGAGGTGAGCAGTAGGTGTTCCATGGTTATTATTATCTATGATACTGAGAAAGAGTCTCGCTATATAGCTTGTGCTGACCTCAAACTCTTGATCCTCCTGCCTCAACCTTCCAGTGCTGGAATTGGTGAGATGTCCCACCACACCCACTAACAATTATTTTTCAGATGAGCCTTCACAGTGTAGCTAAATATAAGGAAAGTGTGTCTCCCTTCACATGTATCCTTCTGTAGAGGACACACAGTTCTATTCCAGAAGAAAAATCATGACATGATACGGCTTTACAAGAAACTGTGAGTGAGCTTGTCT